>NC_089503.1:365273396-366473396 GCF_036850995.1 Saccopteryx leptura | reverse complement strand
CTAAGATCAATACAGTCAGCACCCAGCCCACTCCCTTTATCTGTTTTTCTGAACTGCAGAGCCCAGGAATCTAGGAACTACATTTCCCGTATACTCACAGCCAGGGTTTTGGATGAGAACTAGATTCCACAAATTAGATGCATTTATATGAGATTTATATTCTGAAGACATAATGAGGCTAAAATCCTGTTTTTTCTGCTGCTTCTACAAGCAAACCAGGTTCTGGAAATAAGAATATTGATGACAATTGTTTCTTTAATACTTGAATTATTATTGTAATGATATACCCTTGAATTCAATAATTCCAGTGCTAGGTAGCCTCCTGATTCCCATTCTTCAAGTCATGCATATGAAAGCACTTTATTATTTGTTTTAATTCCTTTTTTAAAAAATTTCAACTGGTTCTCTTTCTTAAACTAAAACTTGGCTGATACCATATTTGGAACCATAAATGCCCATAAATTAGAGGTATAATAAGGGAAATCCATGACATTTATCTTACTTGGTAGGATCTGAAGGCAATGACACCTGGTTATGATTAGAAAGTGAAATATTGGCATCCCTTAAGCTGTAAATAAAAAGAGTCACAAAAATTAGTATTGGGGGCATTAAAAAGTATTTAAAAGTAAATTCCTTCAAGTGAGTGAGAAAACAAGCCACAGATTGGGAGAAAATATTTGCAAAAGATATATCTAAATAAAGGACCATTATCCAAAAAATACAATTAAATTTTGCAGTAAGAAAATAAAAACCCAACCAAAAAAACAAAGATCTGAAAAAATACCTCACCAAAAAATGATTTTATAGGTGACGAATAAGTACATGAAAAGTACTTTGTATCATGTATCAATAGGAAAATGCAAATTAAAACAATAATGAGATACACCTGCAAATCTGTTTGAATGGCTATAATTAAACACACTGACAACACCAAATGCTGGTGAGGATATGAAACAAGAGAAACTCTGATTTACTGCTGATGTGGTTGGAAAACGGTACAGCCACTTTGAAAGACAGTTTGTGTGTTTCTTAAAAGTTAAACACACTCTTATCATGTGATCCAGCAGTTACACTCTTTGGTATTTACCAAATAAACTGAGAAGTTAGTCCCCATAAAAATCTACACATTGATGTTTACAGCAGCTTTATTCATAATTGCCAAAACTTGGATGCAACCAATACGTCCTTTAGTAGGTGAATGAATCAACTATGATACATCAAAACAATGAAATCTTATTTGTTTTTAATAAAAAAAAATGAGCCATCAAGCCATGAAAAGACATGTAGGAATCTTAAATAAATGTTATTAAGTAAAAGAGGCCAACCTGAAAAAGCTACATACAATATGTTTTCTACCATATGGCATTCTGGAAAAGGCAAAATGATGCAAGCAATGAAAACCAAATCAGTATTTGCCAAAGGTTGGGGTGAGATGAATGGGTGGAGCACTGAGTATTTTTAGGGCAGTGAAACTACCCTATGTGATACTGTAATGGTAGATTTGTATCATTATACATTTTTCAAAACCCATAAATATCCACCACCAAGAGTAAACTATAATGTAAACTGTGGGCTTTGGATGATGATGCTATGTCAATGTCAGATGATTGCTTGTAACAGACTAACCACTCAGGTGCAGGATGGTTATAGTGCAGATGCTGTACTTGCATAGGAACGGGGATATATAGAAATTCTCCGCATTTTCTGCTCAGTTTTGCTGTGAACCTAACACTGCTCTAAAACTAAAGTATATAAAGAAATAAAACAACAACAACAAAAAACGAGTAAGTTTTTACCTGTAGGCATGAGCAGAGGACTAGGGATAGTTTCTATCACTGGCCAGAAGAATTTCAGAGCTAATATTTCTGAAAATGAAATACAAAGCCTGATCCTATGGATTAATGAAATACAATATAAATTGAATTTGTAGTTTATTAGATCTTTATGTGAAAGGTGTGATATGTTTGAGAAGGATAGAAATGCTGAGTAATAAAATTAGAATATATCTAAAAATTTAAGTAAATCTGAGCACTATGGAATTAAAAACCCTATTAAGTCATCCTTGCTAATAAGGGTAGTATTTTTTAAGTTGTTTTAGCAAGCTAGTCCTATCCTGTTTGAAGACTCTTCAATGATATTAACAGATATGCTCATTTCATGGGGCAGAAATTTTCCTTAGGTTCATTTCTTACAACTTATTCCCTCAAACAAGGTCACAAACTCATACCCCAGAGACCAAATACAGTTTGATCCAAAAAGAATTGCAAGACTTTAATTTTGTATCACTAGAAATTTGAGAAATGTAAATGAGAATAGATTCTAAGTATGCTAAATCTATGTGAAACGGCCATAATTTTAGATTAACTTGAATGTGTTATTATAGAAAATGAGCCAAATTTATTTGAATTTCTTGTGCCACCCTAGTGGCTGAGAGTGGCTCTGTGTGCCTGGTTGGTTGACTGAGACTGAACTCAGTGGTGGCCTAAAGGAAATGTAGCCCAACCATGTCAAACCCCATTAGGAAATTACAAGGCTGGCCCAGGGTTATGGAAAAAGGCATGACTTTTTTTGCAGATGACTGTTCCACTTTGAGAAATAGCTCCTGGCTTGATACTGTGCCCTGAAAAAGGTCAAATGCTTGTTCAAGAGACATTAAGTGTCCATGTGACTGATGGGTCCACTATCTGAATCACAAAGTCATAAAGTTATCTGTCAGCATCAGTATTCCATTGTCAAGTGAAAACTGAATAAAATATTGCCAAATGCAAGATGAAAGAGCCACAAAACAATACCAACAATAACAAATTAGGAAATATAGTAGAAAGATCTCCTGATTACAAAAGCAAATAATAATAAAAAGAGAAGAAGAAAAACTGTTCAATGTCTAGGCATAAAGACAAAAAAGTAATATGGCTGATACTTTTAAAAATCTAATTTTCTAAAAAAGTATAAAAGAAGACAATTATGTATAGACACAAAATTAAACACTGAGAAGACTGAGCATTGTATAAAATATATTTTTTCTCAAATTAAACTATAATTATATACAATACTAATATGAATAAAATTCAAAAAGAGAGAGTAAAAAAGGTAACAAAGAGAGTCATAAAAGATGAGATTAATGTTGTAGAATGGGAAATTTTACGATTGTAAATGTATATTTTTCCAAAATGTAAATTAAATGGAATATTGCCCAATGGGAGTACAAGTTATTTCATTTTCCTTCTTTTTTAGTTTATTTTTCTCTTTTCTTCTTTTGACGTGAGGAACTTGGCCAAGTGATTACTAAATTCATCTAGATTGTTGAAAAAACAAAATGATTTTGAGAAAGATATCAAGATATTAAAAAGTGCTTGTTAGTAAATAAATAATTATGGAAAACTAGCATACAAACAGAAAAACATTAAGGAATAAATTGCAAAGTTCAGAAACATCCAATAAATAAGTGAAACTTAAATATTGGATAACGTGTGACATTACAAATCAGTGGGCTACAGATGGATTATTGACTAAATAGCATTGGAATACTTGAGCACACATTAAGGAAAAACACATGTCTTAACCAAATACAAGAGAAAAAGATCAATTTAAGTTCAATTAAAAATTTAAAGACAAAAGTTGATCTGTAAATATAGAAGAAGGAAATATTGAAGGATATTTTTAAATTGACAGTTACAAGAGGCCATTTAAGAATGACTTTGAGGTGAGTGAGCATTTTAAAAAAGGCTGTTTTAGGGAGACCTCAAATGGCAGCAGAGTAGGCAGATGCACAAACTCCCAGCTCACACCACCAAAATGGATTACAAATTAATTTAGGAACAATCATAAAGTTATCTGTCAGCATCAGTATTCCATTGTCAAGTGATGCCAACCCAAGAGGACCTAGAAATAACACAGCTGAAAATTGGAGGCAGACAACACCAAGCCTAGACTCAACCAGCCCTACAAATAACATGCCCAAACACACAGACATAATGAGAAGACAGAGAAGTGCAATCCAAAAAAACCACAAGAGAAACCTTCAGGAAATGAACTGAGTAATATGGAAATAACCAAACTTCCAGATGCAAAGTTTAAAATAATGATTGTTAGGATGCTTAGGGATCTTAGCACAACAATGGATGGTCATTAAGAACACCTAAATAAAGAAATAGCAAGCATAAAAGAGGACATTGAAATATTTAAAAAAAATAGTCAGAGATGACAAATACAATATCAGAAATGAAGACCACAATGAAAGAAATTAAAAACAGGTTGGATGAAGCTGAGGATCAAATCAGCGAGTTGGAGGACAAGTTGAAAAAAGGCATAGAAGCAGAGCAGAAAAAAGAAAAAAGACTCAAAAAGTCTGAGGAAACTCTAAGAGAGGTCTGTGACAACATGAAGAGAAATAACATCTGCATCAAAGGGGTTCCTGAAGAAGAAGAGAAAGAACAAAGGACAGAGACTTTGTTCAATCATGTCATAGCTGAAAACTTCCCTAAATTAATGCAAGAAAAACTCTCACAAATTCAAAAAGCACAGGGAACTCCATTAAAGAGAAACCCAAAGAAATCTACACCAAGACACAGCATAATTAAAATACCAAAGCTAAGTGATAAAGAGAAAATATTAAAAGCTGCTAGAAAATAAAAGGCTATCACCTACAAAGAAGCCCCCATAAGGATGACATCTGACTTCAGTACACAAACACTTGAGACCAGAAGGGAATGGCAAGAAATATTCAAAGTAATGCAGAACAAGAGCCTACAACCAAGACTACTTTATCCAGCAAGGCTAGCATTTAAAATTGAAGGAGAAATAAAAAACTTCTCAGACAAAAAAAACCCAAACTCAAGGAATTTATTACAACCAAACCAATGCTGCAGGAAATGTTAAGGGGCCTGTTGTAAACAGATCAAAGTGGAAAAAAATATAACAAAAGAGAAACACAGCTTTAAAGAATAAAATGGCAATAAACAACTACATGTCAATAATAATCTTAAATGTAAATGAATTTAATGATCCAATCAAAAGACATAGGGTAGCTGTGTGGATAAGAAAACAGGACCTGTACATATGCTGTCTACAAGAGACACACCTTAAAACAAAAGATGCACATAGACTGAAGGTAAAAGGATGGAAAAAATATTTCATGCAAATGGAAATAAAAAAAAAGCTGGGGTAGCAATACTTATATCAGACAAAATGGACTTTAAAACAAAGGCTATAGTAAGAGATAAAGCAGGTCACTACATAATGATAAAGGGAACAATCCAACAGGAAAATATAACCATTATAAATATCTATGCAACTAATATAGGAGCACCTAAATATATAAAGCAGACTTTGATGGATATAAAGGGCAAGATCAACAGCAATACTGTAATAGTAGGGGATTTCAATATCCCACTAACATCACTAGATAGATCCTCAAGAAAGAAAAATAACAAAGAAACAGCAGACTTAAAGGACACACTAGATCAACTCAATTTAATAGATATCTTCAAAACTTTTCACCCTAAAGAAGCAGAATATACATTCTTTTCAAGTGCTTATGGTACATTCTCTAGGATAGATCACATGTTAAGGCACAAAAGTAGTGTCAACAAATTTAAGAAGATTGAAATCATATCAAGCACTTTCTCTGATAACAATGGCATGAAACTAGAAATCAACCACAACAGAAAACTTCAAATATTCTCAAACACATGGAAACTAAATAGCAGGTTGTTAAATAATAAATGGATTAACAATGAGATCAAATAAGAAATAAAAAAATTCCTAGAAACGAATGATAATGAGCATACAACAACTCAAAATTTATGGGACACAGCAAAGGCAGTACTGAGAGGGAAGTTCATAGCACTACAGGCACACTTTAAGAAGCTAGAAAAAGCTCAAATAAACAACTTAACCCTGAATCTAAAAGAATTAGAAAAAGAACAGCAAGTAAAGCCCAGATGTAGTAGAAGGAAGGAAATAATAAAGATCAGAGTGGAAATAATGACATAGAGGCTAAAGAAACAATACAGAGAATCAATGAAACCAGGAGCTGGTTCTTTGAAAAGGTAAACACACCGATTAACTTTTAACCAGACTCACCAAGAAAAAAAGAGAGAGGACTCAAATAAATGAAAGTAGAAATGAGACTGGAGAAATAACAACTGACATAACAGAAATACAAAATATTGTAAGAAAATACTATGAAGAACTGTATGCCAAAAAAACTAGACAACTTAGATGAAATGGACAAATTCCTTAAAACATGTAATATTCCAAAAATTAATCTGGAAGAATCAGAAAACCTAAACAGACCAATTACACCAAATGAGATAAAAACAGTTATTAAAAAACTTCCAACAAAGTAAAGTCCTGGGCCTGATGGCTTCAAAGTGAATTCTACCAAATATTCAAAAAAGAACTAACTCCTATCCTTCTCAAGCTATTTCAAAAAATTCAAGAGGAAGGAAGACTTCCAAGCTCCTTTTATGAGGCAAGCATAATTCTGATTCCAAAACCAGGCAAAGACAAACACAAAGAAAGAAAATTAAAGGCCAATATATTTGATTAATATAGATGCTAAAATCCTCAACAAAGTATTAGCAAACTGGATCCAGCAATATATAAAAAAAATCATACACCATGATCAAGTGGGCTTTATTCTGGGGAGGCAAGACTGGTACAATATTCACAAATGAATCAATGTGATTCATCACATAAACAAAAGGAAGGAGAAAAACCACATGATAATTTCAACAGATGCAGAAAAAGCTTTTGATAAAATCCAGCACCCATTCATGATCAAAACTCTCAACAAAGTGGGAATACAAGGAACATACCTCAACATAATAAAGGCAATCTATCACAAATCCACAGCCAACATCATAACCAATGGGCAAAAATTAAAAACAATCCCCTTAAGATCAGAAACAAGGCAGAAGTGCTCTCTTTCACCACTCTTATTCAACATAGTTCTGGAATTCCTAGCCACAGCAATCTGACAAGAAAAAAAAAAATAAAAGGCATCCAAATTGAAAAAGAAGAAGTAAAACTATCATTATTTGTAGATGATATGATACTGTATATAGAAAACCCTAAAGTCTCAGTCAAAAAACTACTGGACCTGATAAATGAAATCAGCAAGGTGGCAGGATATAAAATTAATACTCAGAAATCAGAGGCATTTTTATACACCAACTATGAACTGTTAGAAAGAGAAATTAAGGAAATAATCCCCTTCACTATTACAACCAAAAAAATAAAGTACCTAGGAATAAATTTAACCAAGGAGATTAAAGGTTTGTATTCAGAAATTTATAAAACATTGATAAAAGAAACCAAGGAAAATACAAACAAGTGGAAGCATATACCATGCTCATGATTAGAAAGAATAAACATCATTAAAATATCTATATTACCAAAAGCAATTTATAAATTCAATGCAATACCAATTAAAATACCAATGACATACTTCAATATAGAACACATATTCCAAAAATTTATATGGAACCAAAAAAGAACACAAATAGCCTCAGCAATCTTGAAAAAGAAGAATAAAACAGGAGATATCACACTTCCCGATATCAAGTTATACTACAAGGCCATTGTACTCAAAACAGCCTGGTACTGGCATAAGAACAGGCATATAGATCAATGTAACAGAACAGAGAACCCAGAAATAAACCCACAGCTTTATGGACAACTGATATTTGACAAAGGAGGTAAGAGCACACAATGGAGTAAAGACAGCCTCTTTAATAAATGGTGTTGGGAAAATTGGACATCTACCTGCAAAAAAATGAAATTAGACCACCTACTTACACCATTCACAAAAAATATACTCAAAATGGAGAAAAGACTTAAATGTAAGCCGTAAAACCATAAGCATCTTAGAAGAAAACATAGGCAGTAAGCTCTCCGACATCTCTTGCAGCAATATATTTGCCGATTTATCTGCACAGGCAAGTGAAATAAAAGACAGGATAAACAAATGGGACTATAACAAACTAAAAAACTTTTCAACAGATAAGACAATAAGAACAGAATAAAAAGACAAACTATACAATGGGAAAATATATTTGACAATATGTCTGATAAAGGGTTAATAACCAAAATTTTTAAAGAACTTGTAAAACTCAACACCTGGAAGACAAACAATCCAATCAAAAAATGGGCAGAAGAAATGAATAGACACTTCTCCAAAGAGAACATACAGATGGCCAATAGGCATATGAAAAAATGCTCAACATCACTAATCATTAGAGAAATGCAAATTAAAACCACAATGAGATATCACCTCACACCAGCCAGAATGGCGCTCATCAACAAAACAACACAGAATAAGTGCTGGCGAGGATGTGGAGAAAAGGGAACCCTCCTGCACTGCTGGTGGGAATGCAGACTGGTGCAGCCTCTGTGGAAAACAGTATGGAGATTCCTCAAAAAATTTAAAATTGAACTTCCTTTTGACCCAGCGTTTCCACTTTTAGGAATATACCCTAAGAACACCATAGCACTGTTCCAAAAGGAGAAATGCAACCCCATGTTTATGGCAGCATTGTTCACAATAGCGAAGATCTGGAAACAGCTCAAGTGTCCATCAGTGGACGAGTGGATTAAAAAGCTTTGGTACATATATACTATGGAATACTACTCAGCCATAAGAAATGATGACATCAGATCATTTACAACAACATGGATGAACTTTGATAACATTATACTGAGCGAAGTAAGTAAATCAGAAAAAACTAAGAACTATATGATTTCATACATAGATGGGACATAAAAATGAGACTCAGAGACATGGACAAGAGATTGGTGGTTACCGGGATGGGGAAGCAGGAGGAGGAAGGAGAGGGAGGTAGTGGAGGGAGGGGAGGGGCACAAAGAAAATCAGATAGAAGGTGACGGAAGACATTTTGACTTTGATTGAGGGGTATGCAACGTAATCAAATGTCAAAATAACCTGGAAATGTTTTCTCTGAAAATATGTACCCTGATTTATCAATGTCACCCCATTAAAATTAATAAAAAAGGCTGTTTGGGTTTTATATATTAAAAGTATGTTAGTTATAGGACATTACGAATAATGTTGAACAACTGATGACATAATGAAAGAAATTTTGCTATAAGTGTGATAAATTGTGACTCCCCTTAGACTATAGACTCTGCAAATTTATAGAAGAGTAACAAACAGCTCCAGAAAAAAATAAACAAAGATTTTTACCTTTGGGATGTTCATCCATTTGTTGTTGTTGTTTTCAAAGGAATAATAATAACAGAAACTAATTATCAGTAGCAAGTAAACATGTGAGGAGTTATAAATAAATAGAGAAAAGGAAATCATCATAGCCTGACCTGTGGTGGCGCAGTGGATAAAGCGCCGACTTAGAATGTTGAGGTTGCTGGTTCGAAACCCTGGGCTTGCCCAGTTAAGGCACATATGGGAATTGATGTTTCCTGCTCTTCCTCTCTTCTCTCTCTTGCTGTCTCTCTCTCTCTCTCTCTCTCTCTCTCTCTCTCTCTCCTCCCTAAAACAAATAAAATAAAATATTAAGAAAAAGAGTATCATAGCAACAAAATATGATTTTCATCTATAAAATTGGTTAAAATTGACAATCTTTTTAATTTTCATGATAGAAAATGAGTAGTATATATAGTTGTGTGAAACTATAAATTGGCTAAAAAACTTTGGAGTACAATTTTGATAAGGGTATAAAATTTAAAGTATGACTAATCAATTATAGATCTAAGACTTTCTCCTACAGAGATGCTAACAAAAATGTGTTTACAATTCTTAGGAGTATGCATTGAGGCACTGATTGTGAAAGTAACATATTTGAAATATCCATTAAGTGGGAATTGAACAATTTATGATATATATTTAATATAGATTAACCTGCAACTGTGAAGGTTACATTTGTACTATATGTACATAAATAGAGATGTATCCAATAAATAATTGAGGGAAAGAGTAAGATGTAAGAATGTGTACGTGAATATATACTTATATAGGTAAATCCACATATATGTCTCATAAATTTATTATGTGGCTAAAAGCCTATTATGATATATATTTAATTGGAAAGAATTCTGTTAAGGTTTAGGGGTACATATTTATTATTCATTTTATAAACATTATTTAAATTTGTAATAACAAAATAAAAACTATTAAAATTAATTATTAGGAATGGGATTTTATTTCTGACTAATACAGAATTATTGAGCATGTTAGTTAATATATATTAATATCTTATTTTCTGGTAATTGTGCCTCACATGCTTTACATGCCTAATCTCATTTATTCTTCGCCATACCACTGACAGTAAACTGCACACATTTTAGCTGAGAAATCTGAGTCAAACATGAGTTCCAAAGTTAGCTTAGTCAAACAACTATGAAAGTATGGGATCCAGGATTCAAAACCAGGCAGTTTGACTTAAGAGTTCTCATTCTGAACATTTGAGAATAATATTAAGGTACTTGTACTATGAATGAATAGAAAAGAAAATCACATTTTATTATACACAAGGAAGTAAAGAGGTGCCCTGTCCCCACTCCAATGAAGGATCTTTTTTACTTAGATGATTGCACAGGCTTTGTTAGAAAATTTACTGGAAACGACGTCCTGCCTACCCAGTCACATGACAAGACTGATAGGTTTAATTGTAGTTTTAAATTAGATCCTCTTTCCTATAATTTCCACCTATTTTTCTAAGTTCTGGCATCTGGAACAACAATGAATGGAAAATAAATATACTTCCTCTTTCATAAGATAATCTTGCATATGATGAATTTTTAAATTATTTCTCCTTTGAGATAAGTATAATTTAAATCAGCACAGGTTCTCTATCTTTTCTTCATGTAACATGATTTCAGCATCCTGGGAATCTCTCCTGGGCATGCCAGTTTGTGGAGTTAGTCATTTGGAAGACGAGGCCATCACTTCCCTTTCAGTCTTTGGGCTGAACAAAGCAGGTGGGGTAGTGAGACAACAGAAGAAAAATAAAAATACAAACTCTCAGAGTCACATGAAAGTGAAGTTGCCAGCACGCCCACCTCACCAACACACACACTCCAAAATTATACAGACAAAAAACTTTCCCATAATCTTAAAGTACCATGTAACACCTACTGCTGAATACTGAGATTTGCAATGGGTATTTCCTAGAGTAGAAGGGACTAGTACTGAAGGACTTCAGTCATCTAAAAACAAATAAAAAACCACATTTTGTGTAGTCCAGTGGTCATGGTATATACTGGAAAACAGAAGCAATAAAGCTTGAATAACTATGATGCTAATATGTATTCTTGTTAGAAATCATTCACGTACTGTATTTGGTAAGTATCCACCAGTGTTTTTGTGTGTTCTCTATATTATACTGATTTCCCAAAGAACTGATTGTCTGGTGGGGCAGATGGGTCTGTAAAAGTAAACCAAGTGCAGTGGAGGGTTGGAATATAGATAAAGTATTGTTGGGGCCCTGAGGAGATGACACATTTATTTTTCTAAGAAATTAGGCTTGGTTGGTAGTGAAATAAGAACCTGTAATCAAGAATTATGATTAGATTGGCAAAGAAGTTGAAAAGTCATCAGAGTTGTGAGCAAAGGAGTGTTGAAATTAAAATTGCCACTGGGAAAAGGAAGCCAGTGTGCACTAGAATTAAACTAGGACTGTGTGAATGGAGGAAAAAAATTTGTAGTCAAGAATCAGAGTTAGAAAAACAAAGAATATTTAAATATGTTTAAACCACATAGAATTTCTCTTTAAACATTTAAACAGATAACCCAAGTACCAACTATGTTAATTCTTTATTGCTGTTGTAATACATTACCATTTATTTAGTGGCTTAAAATAACACAATTTTATTATCTTAAAATAGGTCTGTAGAAGAGCATCTGACATGGGTCTCACCAGGCTAAAATCAAGGTTTTTCAGCAAGGGTATGTTCCTTTTTGGAGGTGCTAAGGGAGAATTCCTTTCCTTTGCTTTTGCAGCGTCTGGAGGACACCCACTTTGCAGACTCACAGCCCTCTTCAACAGGGAGTTGAGTCCTCACACTGTCAAACTTTTGATTCTCTCTCTTTGACTCTCTTCCACTTTTAAGAAGCTTTAGGATTACACTGGTCTGCCTAGATAATCCATAATAATCACGGTAGTTTAACATTAGTTGATTAGCAATTGCAATTCTATCTGCATTTGTAAGTTCTCTTTGCTAACTAGCCAATATATTCATAAGACGAGGACATGAATATTTACAGGGACAATTATTTTGCTTTTTATACCAACAAACCAATAGATTTTGATAACATTAATTTAGACTAATATACAAATATGACATTAAAAAAATCTCACTTTGTAAAACTGAAATATAGCAGCAATATTTAAAATAGATCAACTAATGCTGTGAAAGAATAATTGTGCAGAAGACAATAAGTTTATATAAAATTAAATTACATAAGGGTTTTGAATATCTATGAGATGTTTGAAGCTGTAATATTTTTATTAACCAAGATGATTTTATTTTATGATGCTAAAAATTTTACATTGAAAAATGTTTGCGAAGAATAGAGAAATAAGAGTTTGCAAGTCCCGAAAGAAGGAACTTTATAATGCTAAATCAATTGATCCACTAACATGGACACATCTGTTATTATGACATAGAATACAGAGTTTAAAGAAAATGATTTTCAACATGAACACCCAATAATTGTTAGAAGTTGTTTTGTGTCTTCTGAGTAAGCCATCCTATAAAAATATCATGTAATTATATTTACATGAAAAGCAGTTAATCAGACTACGTTAGTCCATACAATGAATAGTGTAGCCATTTCAACAAGTCTATCATTAAATGGTAATGTTATATCAAACATTTATATTTACAGGTAATTATAACTCAAAATAATTATGCAGCTTTTATGATTTAAAGTTCTATCTAAAAGAACTCAGTTCCAAGTCATGGTCAAATGGAATATGGTTGAAGGAATGCTTAAAGAATATACATTTCCAAAGTTTTTATTTTAAGGAAAATTAAAGCATTAGGATATAGATCAGCATAAATGCATGAATTTGGAAATCTCGATGAATGTTGAGAGGCCTGAATGGAAAACTCTAGGATTAACATATAAGTAATTTCTGGATAAGTACCATAAACTACAATTGGATATAATAACAGAGGTTTGAAAATTGGTTTAGAAGAAAACAGTGCAGGTGTCCAAGGGAGGGGAAAAAACTGGTGGGTTTTTTTTTTTGTTTGTTTGTTTGTTTTGTTTTGTTTTGTTTTTATGACAGAGAGAAATATAGGAAGCATCAGTTCTTTGTTGCAGCACCTTTAGCTGTTCATTGATTGCTTTTTCCTATTTGCCTTGATGGGGGGCTATAGCAGACCGAGTGATTCCTTGCGCAAGCCAGGAACCTTGGGCTCAAGATGGTGAGACTTGTTCAAACCAGATGAGCCTGTGCTCAAGCTGGTGACCTCTGGGTTTCGAACCTCGGTCCTCTGCATCCCAGTCTGATGTTCTATCCACTGTGCCACAGCCTGGTCAGGCGGTTCAGAGAATTTCTAAGCAGAGTAGAGAAGCTAGTTTGACTTGGAGAGCATTGAAAATGGTTTCCATCTGAGATGAAGTGAATTCAAATTTGAGTATAAAAAGACTAAAATACACTGTTCTCTCTGTAAGAATGGAAGTTGGAAAATAACACATTCTCTCTCTTTGTCTCTCTCTCTCTTCATATAAACAATGCTCACAAAATTGAGAAATAGATGCCTGTGTTTTTGTACTCATGTTTTGTCTAATGTGTACTCTTTAAATTATTTTGATGTCTAGTGATAATAGACTAATTGTTCACTCTCTGCTATTGGCAAGTGGGCACGTGAGTGAAGAGGTAATTCCAATAAACCAAATGGGAAATTATCATCAATTATTATTTGTAGTATTAGATATGTTTGCATAGATCTTTATAGTTTTAAAGTGCTTTCACAGTCAGACTCTTGGTGAAATCTTAAATTGATGTAGCTACTCTAGAAAGCAGTAAGGAGGTTCCAAAAAAGTCAGCCCCCATACTCCAGAATTGTTTTAGTGTAAAGTTTCCTCAGAGAACCAATGAGGAGATATTTTCTGGGAACTCCTGAAAGAGATGTCTAAGACTGTATGTAGTTAAATAACGTTGGCTCTTTGAAAGGAACCTTTTCTTTGTTGAGTAGGGATTTCAGAGTTGCAGCTTACTCAACATTTAGAAGTCATGTCTCTCTTTGCTCCCTGTTTCCACTCTTCTCCTTGCTCACTCCAATGATGTGTTTTTTCCTTCCTACTTTTTTATGCACACAGAAAAATACAGCGGATTGTCAGTGCTGATGAGATAGTGTACAAGACAAAGAGGGCCATTAAACATAGTTGGTAGAGGTGTAAACTGATTCTTCTTTTCTGAAGGGCAGTTTCTCTGTAGATATTAAAAATCTTTAAAATATTGTTACACATTGATTCAGGATTTACTGCTCTGGGATTTTATTCCCAAAATAATTAAGAATGTAGGCAAAGTTTAGATTCAATGATGTTCATCACAAAATTCTTTAAAAAGTCCCAAATGGGAAACAACTGGAAGTAAAATTACTAGATTATATGATAGTGCTATTTTTTTATTTTTTGAGGGACCTCCATATTATTTTCTATAGTGGCTACAGCAACTTATATTCCCACCAATTTCTGAGTGTTCCCTTTTCTCCAGATCTTTGCCAACACTTGTTGTTTATTGATTTTTTAATAATAGCCATCTGACATGCCATTTGTGACAACACAGATGGACCTAAAGGGTATTGTGTTAAGTAAAATAAGTCAGACAGAAAAAAACAAATACTACATGAATTGACTTATGTGGAATCTAAGTAAGAACAAAATTAAACAAAAAACAAAAAAAAAAAACAAAAACAAAATAGAAGCAGACTCACAGATACAGAGAATAAGCTGATGGTTGCTAGGGGGAGGAAGGATAGGGAGGAATGAGCAAAATGGCGGAAGGAACAAGAGACATAAACCTCCCGTTATAAAATAAACAAGTCAGGGTGATGTAGTGTAGAGTACAAGGAATATAGTAAATAATATTATGATAACTTTATATGGTGACAGGTGATTACTAGACTTAGCATAATGAATACATTGTAAGGTATATAAATGTTAAATCACTGTACACCTGAAACTAATATAATATTTTATGTGAATGATACTTCAATAAAAACAATTATAGAGAACCTAAATGTCTAATGGAGAACAAATTAGACAATAAAGAAAAACCTGCCCTGGCCGGTTGGCTCAGCGGTAGAGCGTCGGCCTAGCGTGCGGAGGACCCGGGTTCGATTCCCAGCCAGGGCACATAGGAGAAGCGCCCATTTGCTTCTCCACCCCTCCGCCGCACTTTCCTCTCTGTCTCTCTCTTCCCCTCCCGCAGCCAAGGCTCCACTGGAGCAAAGATGGCCCGGGCGCTGGGCATGGCTCTGTGGCCTCTGCCTCAGGCGCTAGAGTGGCTCTGGTCGCAATATGGCGACGCCCAGGATGGGCAGAGCATCGCCCCCTGGGGGGCAGAGCGCCGCCCCTGGTGGGCGTGCCGGGTGGATCCCGGTCGGGCGCATGCGGGAGTCTGTCTGACTGTCTCTCCCTGTTTCCAGCTTCAGAAAAATGAAAAAAAAAAAAAAAAAAAAAAAAAGAAAAAAAAAAAAAAAAAAAAAAAGAAAAACCTATGATACATCCATACAATTAACCCTTTGAGTAGTATGAACGTTCATATATGTCCTCACTCAAAGGGTTAACAAAAAACTCACTACTCAAAGGGTTAATACCATGTAACTATTAAAATTGTGTGGTAGAATAGTAAAAAGATATTCAAGACATTATAGTGAAAAAGTCAGCTTAAAAAATAACATGGGTAAGTAATTATTTAAAAAACAAACCACATATATGTAATACATAAATACAGAAAGAAAATTGCTTAAAATAAATGGAGCAAAATGAATAGAGTTTTCTCAGGCTGACTTGGTTTTTTTTCTCCATTTTGATTACCAGCATTTTCTAAATTTCTTTTAAATAACAAATATATTTTTAAAGAGATCATATAAAAAGTGAATATTGAAAAAGAATATTATAAAACACTAACTTAGAAATAATAACCTTTGACAATGCCAACAACATTTCAATTAGCAAGTTCTTTGAGACAAGTATATGGTAGGTGAAGAGAAAATAGTTTTCCATGGAAGTGTTGTGGCAGCTAATTAGTTCAGGCTACCAAAAAAATCTTATAAATTGTATCAAAATAGCAAAGTCATGACAAAGTGTTTGCTTATTCACCATTGCCAATGGTGGAGGCATTGAAGAGTATGGAGGAGTCTGGTGTGGATAAAATACGAAGTAGAATTTTTTTAATAAATGATACACATGATTTCAATAACAACTACCTATAGTCAATAAAGAAGAAATGTGTGAGTACCACATTTATCAGCACCAACAAATAATTTAGTTAAACAAACAAAAAAAATAGTTCTTATTATTTCCATTAGAAGGAACTGCAGTACAAATTTTGGTATACACTGAGACTAAATTAGCACTGTAATCTTATGAAAAAAAAGAAAGAGAACTTTGTTTTGACCAAGTATCTCACTTGTGATTCATATATTTTTTAGACTAAATAAAAGATGACTCTTGATTATATTTCTATTTTCAACTCATTCTTGAAAACATAGCTGTTGATTCAATTTAAATTAGTAAAAAGATAGACATAGTTAAGACTTTTCCTCCAGAACAGCCCTAAAAATAATATTGTTAAAATAAATATTAACATATTATACAACTACTTAGAGATTGATAAATAAAATCAAAATATAAGCATGAGTCATGTATTATAAGCCAGAGCCTCATACAAATATTTTTATCACTAACATTAAAGACAGTAATATTTCTAAATATTAAAGAAGTTTTGTGGTTATGAAAATATGATTATATCACTTTCTCCTACTACAATGTCTAACTTGATTGAACCATAGTACCCAAAGTATTCTTTCTATACATGATATTTTCTGCAAACAAGTCTGCTCAGAATAATCAGGAATAAGTAACTTATGAGGGATGCCACAGATGTTGAGTACAGCTCCATTGTGCCCATCCTTTAACAAAAATAAACTCCAGAGCAGTTTGACTTGCTTCTAGTTCTTCCAAAGGAGAGCCCAGGGAGGTACTGCCGTTGATTTTCTTAGAGCTAGCTGTGAAGACTGATCAGTGTCAGAGGGGGGAAAAAACTCATCTCACCTTGACTATTACATAAAGTGTTAGTTCTGAAATTAATTACTTTTATAAACATTTCTAAAACCAACAGGCATGAGTCTTAATAATATGGCACTAAATGTAGAAAGCTGACTTAGAAATAGAAATGGAAAAACTTCCTTTGCCAGCCAAGTCTTGAGTGTTAAGTCACCATTACTCTTTTTTGAAACCTTCACAGTATCTTTATCTCAGTTGGTTTGTTCTACTCTTTCTGCTATGGATTTACTGTTCATCTTAATAATAAATTTATAGATTATTGGCTTTTCTTTTATGTCAGGCACTCTAGCGTAAAACACTGGTGTAGGACACTTACACGGTAATTGTTAGCCCATTCTTATTTATTTCTGGGGACTTTTAGATTTAGAAAGGTCAAGGCATTCACGAGGCCAGGTTCACAAGGCTATTAAATGGTAAATCCACATTTATCTGACCTTAAAGCTTTTTATTCATTTTTATCCTTTTTGTGGCATCAAGGGATCTTATGAATTACTTAAGCTTTGCTTAGTGTTTGTATAAATGCCTTCTCTGGGGGTGTCATTTCTCCCTAAATGTCTGCCAAGCAGTAGGGGCGTGGGCTGACTCAGAACAATATTACCTGGTAATTAGGTGGCTGGCAGGGTTTATTCAGTCAGGCATTCATAATGATGCCTTTATTTTCCTAGCACTTCCCTCACTTGCATCTAGATGGAGCTACATGCCTAGCTTTTGCCAATAGAATATAAGCTTAAATGATGTGTTACCCCCAGGCTAAGAGGGTTTGCTTTCCCCCTTTATCCTCACTGAATTGTGTCACTGAGATTTCCCTTTTTATTATGGCCTCCAGGATGCAACTTAATTTGCATGAGATCCTTCCATCTGTCCTTGTCCATTCTAATGTACTCCACACAATAACACTTGGCTGTATTTTATTTTTTGTTGTAACACTTAATGCATGCCTCAACTGCTTCATAAATGCTTAACAAGTGAATGCAGAAATTAAAAAAAAGGAGGGTTTTCTTTCTCTACCATTTTTTTTCTTGGCTTCTTATCAATGAACTTTGAGAGCTGTAATCTGCATGATAACCCTGGCACAGTCAAAAAAGACTAGAAAAAACAGTCCTAAAAACATTTGAGGGGAGCTAGGCACCAGATAGGAACACCTGTTTTAAATTTTTTTTTATTAATAAAATATAAACTTCTATCATATTTATGTATTATACATTCTGTGGCTTGTTTGTTACAGCAGCTTTCCTCATCCTGATTTGGTTCTCAAAATATTTTCATACTCCATTACTTTGTTATTGCTTTGCTGGTTGCTTGTCACTAAGCACATTCTATCCACTTCCTTTTATAGTGCTTGATACAGGCCCACTTGCTGGATCTGGATCTATTTTTTTTTTTAATAATTTTATTTTTCAGTGTTTATTTTATTTTATTTATTCATTTTTAGAGAGGAGAGAGAGAGACAGAGAGAGAGAGAGAAAGAGAGAGAGGAGAGAGAGAGACAGAGAGAGAGAAGGGGGAGAGGAGCTGGAAGCATCAACTCCCATATGTGCCTTGACCAGGCAAGCCCAGGGTTTCGAACCAGTGACCTCAGCATTTCCAGGTCCACGCTTTATCCACTGCGCCACCACAGGTCAGGCCTGGATCTATTATTTGGTTTAAAGTAATTGCTGTGCAGAGTAATTTTAGGGTCCCATTTTTACCTTAGCTAAATAGAAACAAAGCTTTCCTCATTTCAACTGAAAAGAATGGGCTTTATGACAACATTACCAGGAACTCCACCTGACGATGGGCAAAAGTAGACTAGATTTCTCAATTCATCCATGCAGACTACGTTCCACAAATAGAACTGACTACCTATTGTTTGCAAAGTACTTCACCATGCTCTAACCTTACATAATAAATAAGACATGGTCCCTCCCTCAAGAGTCTACAACCTGGTATTTAAAGTGGACATAAATAATGGAGTGTTCTGGTGAGCCAGCACTGTGAATTCTACAGTCAGAATGACTGAGTTTTAATATTGGTTTCTCGACATATTCAGAGTAATTTGAGTAATATTATGTAGCTTCCTTGTGACTTTGTTGCCTCATATGTAAACAGGTATTATTATACAGATGTCATAGGGGTATTATGAAGATTAATTGAGATTACTGTAGAGTTCTTAGAATAGTTCTTAGTCACTGTCTAGAGATCAGTAAGTGTTAGATCACTATTAAATGTTAAGGCCAAGGTATGTGCAAGACCAGACTATATAGGGCAGTAAATCTCAGACATTAGGGTCTATGTGAATCACTTAGGACTTATTAAAATTCAGATTTTGATTTGGAGATCTGCAGTAGGTCTGAGATTCTGCATTTCTAACTATCCCAGATGATGTAGATGTTTCTGGCCCAAGGACTACTTCTTGTGTCGTGAACTCTAAAAAAGTCCTGTCCAATGAAGCACTTTTTGTAATAATGAAATGTTCTATATGTGCTCATTCTAATATGGCTCCTACTAATGACTTACAGATATTGAAATGTGGCCAGTGAAAATGAGGAGCTGCAGTTGTTGTTATTATTTTTTTATGTGACAAGAGACAGAGGGAGAGAGACAGAGAGAGGGACAGACAGGAGGGGAGAGAGATAAGAAGCATCAGTTCTTCGTTGTGGCTCCTTAGTTGTTCATTGATTGATTTCTCATGTGCCTTGACCGGGGGGCTACAGCAGACCAAGTGACCCCTTGCTCGAGCCAGCGACCTTGGGCTCAAGCCAGTGACCATGGGGTCATGCCTATGATCCCACGCTCAAGCTAGTGACCCTGCATTCAAGCTGGTGACCTCAGAGTTTAGAACCTGGGTCCTCTGTGTCCCAGTCTGACACTCTATCCACTGTGCCACTGCCTGGTCAAGCTGAAGTTTTATTTAATATTAACAAATGAAATTTTAATTGGATATATGAGATTAATTGTTACTGTATTCATCACTACAGGTCTAGACTGGTAGTTCTTGACTGGCTACATTTTCGAGCAAGCATCAGTTGCTAAGAGTAAATATTGAAGCTTGGGTATGTGAACATATGCATAGTAAAAATATCTCCAGAAGTTTGAAATTAGCTTAAATAGACTACTAGGGAAACTGTTATTTAGAGGTTCCATTTACTCCATTTTTGGTCAAATACAGGACCAGGTTAGAACTGCTAAGATCACTTTGAGCTCTGTGTAATTAAAAACACAGACCAAACAAATAGGTCTCCCCTCCTCAGAAAACAAGCATTCTAGGGGAAGGCAGTTGCTGATGTTTAGTCCAACTGATCCACAATGACCCCAGAGGTACAGATGGTAGTTTTCTTCCCCAATACATTTAACCTGTTAGCTTCTGTCTTCAAGTTTCTGACCTCACAATACATAGGCATGGAATCAGCTTCAAGGTGTCTATATTCAAGAAAATGTTGAGAGTGCCAGTCAACTGGCATTTGTACTTTTTTATCCAAGTATTTATATCCTATTTATTGTCTGGGAGACTGGAATATTTAGTTGGGGGCATTTCTGTTCCCAAAAAAACTCTGAAATTTGTTAGGAAGTCCAAAGAAGGAATTGGTAATGATTAGGCAATCAATGGTGTCTGTCACATAGACCAAATTGTTATCATATGTAAAGATGAATAAATACATTTTTTTCAAATAAAAAAGAGATTCTTATGAATGATACAATGGTAGCATGAAGGATTGGCAGCACTGAATCCATCTGAATGATAAATGAATATAAATAAAATAATTACCTATTCAATATAAATATTTAAAAAAGATTTATTGTAAAAAGCCTCATAATTTCAAATGATAACTATTAATCGAATGGAGAAAACAATTACAGATCCATCTAACAAATATCAAGAGACTGGTAAAATGGAAGGGAGGAAAAATGTAACTCACTGTTAATGTGAGAAACATAATTTATGTGCTCAAGTAATTATTTTATTAGAAGAAAAATTAATGCAGATAGAATAGAAAAACAAGACACTGTGCCTTCTTAATCACTGCAGAGGTTGAGGAATTCTGATCAAGGTTTGATGAAATAGACTAGATCTTTTAAAAATAAAAAGAGCAAAGAAATAAAACTAAAATCAAGGCAGCTGGGCCCTGGCCAGTTGGCTCAGTGGTAGAGCATCAACCCCGCATGTGAAAGTCCCAGGTTCGATTTCTGGCCAGGGCACACAGGAGAAGCACCCATCTGCTTCTCCACTCTTCCTGCCTCTCTTTTTTCTCTATCTCTCTTTTCCCCTCCCATAGCCAAGGCTCCATTGGAGCAAAGTTGGCTTGGGCGCTGAGGTTGGCTCCATGGCCTCCACCTCAGGCACTAGAATGGCTCTGGTTACAATGATCAACACCCCAAATGGGCAGAACATTGCCTCCTAGTGGGAATGCCAGCTGGATCCTGGTCGGTGGTATGAGGGCATTTGTCTGCCTCCTCGCTTCTCACTTCAGAAAAAAAAAAGAAAGAAATAACGGCAGCAGTAAGCCAAAGCTTGAAATAAGACTAAAATACACCAAGCCTATTGGTTATAACAATAAAAATAACAGAAAGATAGCCTTTGGGGAAAAAACTCAATCTGGCTCAAAGTGAAAATTCTATTCTATGCTGTATAATTACTATACTACATGGAGATTTAAATATGCAGAAAGTAAAAGAATAAGGAGACAAATATCAGGTAAACCTACACACAAATGACAAATAATTCTAATAAAATCATATTTTTGTCATATGTAATACATGCTATTCATAATAAAAATTTCTAGAATAAAGCTATTTTATAATAGTTCTGAGATGACTTTACAAAAATTATAATAATCTAAAATTCTATGTAGGTTTGACAAAATATTGAAGTATAGACTAGAAACTACTAGAAATACTAGAAGAATTTAACAGAAACAATTTTAATGAAATGTTTTTCTTATTAGTTTCTTCTTAGGTTTAAATGAATTAAATACAGAGAAGATAAGACCTGTGCTGGTGCAGTGGATAAACCGTTCATTGACCTGGAACACTGAGTTCACCGGTTTGAAACCCTGGGCTTGCCGGGTCAAGGCACATATGGGAATTGAAGTTTCCTGCTCCTCCCCCTTCTCTCTCTCTCTTGGCCTGACCTGTGGTGGCGCAGTGGATAAAGCGTCGACCTGGAAATGCTGAGGTTGCCGGTTCGAAACCCTGGGCTTGCCTGGTCAAGGCACATATGGGAGTTGATGCTTCCAGCTCCTCCCCCCCTTCTCTCTCTCTGTCTCTCCTCTCTCTCTCTCCCTCTGTCTCTCCCTCTCCTCTCTAAAATGAATAATAAAAAAAAATTTTTAAAAAGAAGAAAAGATAAGCAATATAGGAGAGTACTGAATATTTTAATTGATTACCTAATAGGTATGTATCCTGAAAACAAACACACATCTTGAAATAGCTGGAATATGAATTTAAATTAGTCTATTTTTCAACAATATAAAACTAGAAATAGACCATTTTCACTACAACTTATAAAAATAACATCAAAATACTAAAAATTAATAGGAAAAATTTTCAACTATTGAAAATTAAAACTTTTTGAGAAAACTGGAATGAAAGAGCAATAAAATTATAATTGTTAAACATATAAAAAAGAATTAAGAATGCATATATCAAGTTTATAAGACAAAGTAAAAAATTTATTCAGAAAAAATATATATTCATATATAGTTTTATTATGTCAAGAAAAATATAATTACATTCAGCACTCAAGCAAAAAGGCAGAAAATAAGTAAAACATTTTTAAATAGTAGAATTGAAAAAGGGCAGTAAAAAGGTTAATAAATTAGATCATGAAAAATCATTAACTAAATATTGATTGTTCAGGTAAGAGAAATTAAAAAAATAGTGACTATTTAAACTAATAAAGAATAAGAAAGATACTGGAATAATAAAAAAACAAAAAAAATAAATATCTCATTACCACACATCCAGATGCATTTAAAAATATATAAGAAAAATTATATTTTGTATATAATATATGACAAGAATTATCAGACTAACTGTCCTGTCAAATGCCAAGACCACCAAATTCTGTTGAAAATATCTTTAAGTTTCCAAGCATTTAGCAAAGGAATGGATCCATCACAGCAAGATAGTATTTTCATATTTGATTGGATATTAATAATAACTGCTATGGTCAAAGATGCTTGAGAAATGCTGGTTTAAACAGATTTCCTTGGTGTAGAACTGCTCAGAGATCTGAAATGGATTAGCAGACATGAGAATCCACAACAGAGGGATTTCACTGCCTGTCAAATTTATCACAAAATAAAACAAAAGCAAAACAGTTTCCCCCTGAGTCCCTATGTCCTGACCATCCAGTAAGTATATACTGCAAAACCATGTATCAGGGTAACACATCTGGGATCTCAGTGAATTCATCCTTAGGTAATTTGGTGTAAACAGAAGGGAACACAGACAAAGATACCATATGATTTCACATATATGTGGAATCTAATGAATAAAATAAACTAACAAACAAAACAGAAACAGATCCATAGATATAGAGAACAGATTGACAGCTGTCAAAAAGGAGGGAGTCGGGGAGCTGGGAGAAAAGGGTGAAGAAATTAAGATGAATAAAAACATAGACCATAGACAACAGTATGGTGACTACCAGAGGGAAGGGGAGGTGGAAGGGAGCAAATGAAGAGGGGACAAATGGTAGCAGAAGGAGATTTCACTGTGGGTGGTGTGCGCCGGGTGCCATATGCAGGTGTGTGTTACAGAGTTGTACATTTAAAATCTGTATGGTTCTATTAAATGTCACCCAATAAGTTCAATAAAAAATAATAAAAATAACGTCTTTAGGCAAGGAAACACTCTCCAGTTTCACTCAGTGTTGGCCACTTCTGTTTACATAGTACTCAGCCTTTTCAGAATTTTTATTATATAATTTGCCATAAAATACTTGAATTTGCAACTTTTGCTAGGGATAAAATTTAATTCACAATAAATTAAATATCTGAAACATCCTCTTATCAAATGCTATCAAGAAACAAAAGAATAGTACATCATGACCTAATGGGGTTCATTCCATAAATGTTATTAAAACTTTTATTAATAAAATTCACCATGTTAATAAAATGTCAAAAACTATCATTTCAATAGTCCTTTAAAAACTTCTGTTAAAATTTAACACCTGTAAAAAGAAACACCACTTATTAAAATACAAATCCAAAGATACATGCTTAAAAATAAAACATATGCATTAAAAAATCATGAAAATTTAAACAATTTCAAAACAACCATTAGCCTCATTTTTTTTTTTTTTGACAGAGACAGAGAGAGGGACAGACAGGCAGAAAGGGAGAGAGATGAAAAGCATCAATTCTTTGTTGCAGCATCTTCGTTGATCATTGATTACTTTCTCATATGTGCTCCGACAGTGAGCTACAGCAGAACAAGTGACCCCTAGCTCAAGCCAGAAACCTTGGGCTCAAGCCAGAGACCTTGGGCTTCAAGCCAGAGACCTTTGGGCTCAAGCTAGCGACCATGGAGTCATATCTATGATCCCATGCTGAAGCCAGTGACCACATGCTCAATCTAGTGAGCCTGTACTCAAGCTGGCAACCTCGGGGTTTCAAACCTGTATTCTCTGCATCCTGGTCTGATGCTCTATCCACTGTGCTATCATCTGGTCAGGCCATCAGCTTCATTCTTAATGTGACACTCTTATATTGACCCATCCCATTAAAAAACAAGAACTGGTCAACATGGGTTCCTCTCATGCTCATATTTAACATTATTCTGAAAATGAACACTTTAAGTAAAGAATACAAATTCTAAATTCTGAAAGGAAGGAGGGAACATTAATATTTTTGCAGAGTATAAGATAAAGTATTTGGAAATACTAAGAGAAATAATTAAAGAATAATTATAATTGCAAGCTTATAAAGATACTCAAAATAAGATAAATATGTATTAAAAGTCCTTCATTAAAATGTAATTTAGAAAATGTCCCATTAATATTATCACTATCTCTCCCAAAACAACAACAACAAAAAGGACCTAGAGATCAATCCTAAAAAAATATGCAGGACCAATTTTAAGAAAGCTATAATGTTTACTGAGGAAATTTAGAGTCATAAGTAAATAGAATCAAAATTCATTCTTAAATAAGATCCTATTTAAAAATAAATTCAAAAATGTTTATATCTTTCTGGTAAAAAGTGATTGAAATACTGGAAAAGTGATTCTTAGAGAATATTCTGGTACATTTTTGAAAAAAAATACATTTCAATAACCCTTATTATAAACCTATGATTAAATGTGATAATATAATAAAGTATGTGTATGTGCACAAACATACACACAGAGGTCTATCAGATGTGAGAAATAGAAATAAGGATCTATGGGGACTCAGTATATGATAATTGTGTCATTTCAGTTATTTGAGATAGATTGGTCAACAAGTTGTACTCCATAATACGGGCAGCCGTTAAAAAGAAAAACTAGAGCTTTACATCAATCCTTGTGTGACAATATATTTAATAAATTTAAATTAGAATATCTTCATTTAGCAACTTGGAACTCAGAAGCACATTTGTCCTGGGATGAGAATACAGGCCAGACCTGTGTTCTATTCTGTAATTCTGTGAGTTATAGTCAATATTTTTATCATAGTTACAATCATCCGTGATTTGTTTCTCCATCAGCAACCTTAGCAGAAAAAAGTAGAGGGGTCCGGGATGGACTGAGTTACTCTTTCCCTGTCTTAAATACTATGTAGCTTTTTTTTAAAAAGTACAGTAAATATTTTCTCTTGCAAAGTCTCTCCATACAGCTGTAATAGTTCTTTAAGGACGAGGATAGTGTATTTTATTCACCTTTGCAGTCTTCAAAGAATTGGCATTGCAAGACTACCATGGGTCAGTGCTTTGCTAAGAATTGAAATTAAAAAGGATGAATAAGACAGCCAGCCCCAGGTCTACCATTGCTCTAGCTATGAGAAAAGCCAAAAATACATTCAATGTGGCAGGACAAATTTTCATAAGGGAGTAGAGCTAAAAGTGTATAAAACAATGAATAAATATTTAGTTATATAAACTTAGCCAGATTAAAGCCCTCAGATGATAATACCATTTCCCTCCTTCCTCTTATTGGAAGGAGTTAAAGAAAAGTATTCAGTTTGCTGAGATTTCACTCCTTGTTTGCAATAATTCAAGAGATGATATAGAATTGTGAACATCACGTCAAACTTTAAAATGCAATTTTCTATTAATTGTCACATGCTTCAATGTACTAACTTTAAATTTAAGGCAATACCAAATTGTTCTTTTAGGGAAGATTTATTACTTCAGCTTACTTTAACTGTCATTGTGCCTTGTCACACACAGCAGAAGAGTCTGCAGCCCAGTCCCCTGAGAACCCTAATTGTTGCCTGTTTCCAGATAGGACATTGACAATAAGAAATTGCTCTGTCCCAAACAACATCTGCTATCATCTAATGATAAACATACTGAAGTAAAATTTTCTTTTATCAATCTGGCTTTATAAATTTCTACTTTTTTTTTATTTTATTTTTTTGAAGTCAGAAGCAGGGAGGTGGAGAAGCACACTCCTACATGCACCTGACTGGGATCCACCTGGCATGCCCACTAGGGGGAGATGCTCTGCCCATCTGGGGCATTGCTACGTTGCAAACAGGACCATTTTAGTGCCTGAGGCAGAGGCCATGGAGCCATCCTCAGCACCCTGGCCAACATTGCTCCAATTGAGCCCTGGCTGTGGAAGGGGAAGAGAGAGATAAAGAAGAGGGGGGAGGGTGGAGAAGCAGATATGGGCACTTCTCCTGTGTTCCCTGGCTGGGAATTGAACCTGGGATATCTACATACTGGGCCAATGCTCTACCACTGAGCCAGCTGGCCAGAGCCTATAAATTTCTACTTTTAAACTGATAAAAATCTCTCTTTACTGATTTTGAACAGAATATTTTTTATTCAATATCTTGAAATCTCTCAATAAATTGCAGATGAATCATAGCAAACAACATTAGTGGATAATTGATAATGCTGAGAAAATGGCACTCAATCAAAATGCTTATGTGAATGAAATGGATGTCTCTGCAAGCTTTTGTTGTTAATGTTAAACATATACCAGAAAAGATATCTGATACATGCCAATTGAACAATCATTAGAGAGTCCTCTTTGCAAATGAAAGTCACAAAGCACATCAGGCTGTTATACTTATGACAGTGTGTGCAAGGTGAGTTCTAAATGTAGAACACGCTATGAAGCACTTGCCATAGTCTCATGGTCTGTATCTACAGGTCAACATGAGATGAAACAAAGAAACCCAAGCTTCTATTTCCTTCCCGGCATGGTCTCTTGATTTAGATAGAACACACAGCTGAACTATTCCCCAAAGTATGGCCCTGCCACGTGATCTTTTGATGTCTTATTTGTCCTTAGGAAAGCCACATTATCCATTGGTGCAATATTATCTCTGTTAGTAATCCCAGTTAATAATTATTGTCAATACATGTGTCCAAATCAGGTTATTTGTTGTTATATGCAAACAAGTTTAGCTCTTTGAAACTAGTATGCTGCACAGGTGTATTCTACAAACAAGCATTTATATTATTAATAATATACATACTTACAGCAGTCTAAGATGAAAGAAGTCAGACTACTTATATTGTTTTCATGTTTCCGAACAGTCCTGATTTTCTAAGTGGTGTGGAGTTTTTCTGCAATGTAGGAGAAAAACCATTAAGCCTATTATCAGAAATCTGAATTCAGTCTCAATTTTGCCAATTCGTTTCGGACCTTTCAGGAACCACTGAGCCACCTGGGCCTCATTTTCTTATGTATAGTGTTGGAGTAGTGCTCCTATCCTTCTATTATCATATTTATAAATTGCGTTTTCTAAACTCTAACATGGTGTTTGAAATTTGTATATTATCATTGTTTTCATGGATAATAGTGGTAAAGTGGTTGGTGGTAGAATGATGGTATTGAATGTTTTGTTTTTGTTTAAATAAGATTATGTCATTGAAAAATTCAGCTTAGTTCTGGACAACATATAACACTGAGGTTAATTTGATTTTAATACCAATGTCTTAAAATCTTTTTAGTTCTTATTAATAGAATTAAAAGAATCTGACCAGTCTAAAATGCTTTCCGGCCCAAGAGAAATGATTATTACTAAAACGAAGGACTTTTAACCAGGAGTCGGTGCACTCCGTTCATTTGGCTTTTTCCTCACCTGGGCCGGAACGTGCTGGCCGCAGTGTGGAGCCAGAGGAAGTGAAATTAGGGAGTAAAGTGGATGTCTGTGGTTCTACTCTGAATCGAATGTTTGTTGAAGATTTACAAAGAGTAGAGTGGAGCCAGATTGCTGGTAAATGTCTCTGTAGAGCAAACTGTGAGTTAGAGTTTAATTAAAAGATGTTCATCAAAAGATGTCCTTAGGACCACTCTCCCTGGAAAGGACAAAGCAGCAACCGTGGGAAGGGGGAGAAGTTGAGCTGTGATTCAAGCTTAATGAGAATCTCAGAGACCCCAGAGAAGTGGAACTAGAGAACCCTTTAGTGTTGTTAGGATTTGGACAGCGGTAGCCTGACCTCCCTATGCAAGGACTGGTCCCTCGTTGGATGTGAACTTCCTTGGGAAGGGGTGTGACTTTTCTGAAAGATGCCAGCAGATGCTGGGCCAGGGGTTGGGAACCTATGGCTCATGAGCCAGATGTGGCTCTTTTAATGGCTGCATCTGGCTCGCAGACAAATCTTGAATAAAAAAAAACTAATGTTAAAAATATAAAACATTCTCATGTATTACAATCCATTCATTTCCTACCACTCATGGTCATGGTTGCGGGTGGCTAAAGCCAATCACAGCTGTCCTCCGGACAACACCAACATTTTATTGGATAATGCGTAATGTACACAGGTCGTTGTATGGTTGTCATGGAATTACATTTTAAAATATGTGGCGTTCATGGCTCTCTCAGCCAAAAAGGTTCCCGACCCCTGTCTGGGAAATCTGAATGGGCAGGCAGCTGAAGGCTACGTGCCCAGACTCCCAGCAGCTGAGACAGCAAGTCCCTCTTTGAGAGGGAATCTGGGTATATCACAGGTCCACAACAAGCTCCCACTGGCTGCAGAGAAGAGGTAAAGGAGTGGGGAGAAATCAAAATCAATGGTTAATTCATATTTACTATGTTCCAGGTACTGGACTAGACATTCTTTTCATTATCTCATTTAATTATTATAAGTCTCTATGTGTTTAAGTGGCTACTTTATTTTATAGATTAGACACCAAGGTTCGGACAGGCAGAGTAGTTTGCCCCAAATCTCATGGCTAGAAGGTGGTCAAAGAAAGGTTTGCCTGAGTGGAGGGCTTACATCATAACTAGTACCCCATCCTGCCATTGGAGAAGAGACAGCAAAACAGATCAGGATTCACACCTAAGAGGATTAGCCCCCAAACACATCCTTTCCCTTTTATTACTACATAACTAAATGCCCTGTCTGGTGTTCTTTACTTAAAGATTATCGTTGAGTAGTGGAATAACTGCCTAATGGCTATTCAGTCAAATACATTCTGGATTAGCTTTAGTGAGTCTTTTACACTACAAACACTTTCTAAAAATGCTAAAATAGTAATCAGAAACACGGTACAGTGTGACAAAGCAGGATAACTACCTTGGTTTTCTGAGTATTTCAAGCAAAGTCTAATGGAAAAAATAATGAGGGAAAGAGCTGATTCAAATACAGTCCAACAACCAATTAACAGGGCTGTACTGTTATTCACTGCTTAATACAGCAGCACCGTTTTATATGTCTGAGTAAAGTTATATTTTATGAAATGAAAAAGATTCTTATCAGTTAAATGAGTTCCAAATTGCAAGCTTTCAGTATAGTATGGCTTTTATAATACATCTTCAATAACACAGGGAAATGGGAGAGGAAATGTCTCCACATAAAAATTTCAGTAAACTTCAACAACTCTTAATAATTATCCCTCTCAAAAGCTGGTACAATTTCAGGTAATAAATTATTTTAAAACTACACATCATTTTTTCATATATTTTTCCTAAGCTAATCATTTATATTGGTGGGGATTTTTTGTGGGTTTTTTTTTTTATTGTTTGTTAGTTTTTCAAAATGAAAGAGAGACAGAAAGTCAGACAGACAGGAAGGGAGAGATATAAGCATCAAACCATAGTTGCGGCGCATTTAGTTGTTCATTGATTGCTTCTCATACATGCCTTGACCTGGGGCTCCAGCTAAACCTGTGACCCCTTGCTCAAGCTAGCAACCTTGGGCTCAGGCCAGTGATCTTGGGCTTTAAGCCAGCGACCTTTGGGCTTTAAGTCAGCGACCACAGAGTCATGAATATGATCCAATGCTCAAGCCTGTGACCCCACACTCAAACCGGTGAGCCCATGTTCAAGCCAGATGAGCCTGCATTCAAGCCGGTAACATCGAGATTTTGAACCTAGATCCTCAGCATCCCAGGCTGACGCTCTATCCACTGCGCCACCATCTGGTCAGGCTCATTTATATTGTTAATTAAGGATTTCCACTGAACCAATTCTTTGAAGCACCTAAGCCAATATTATTAACCCAAAGCTTCCAAATGATAAAATGTTTTTAAACCAACAAAAATAGATAAAAATACTTTTGTAATATTTTACTAGTGAAAAAGAAAAATGTCTTTAATATTTTTGTGGCTCTTGATACTTCTCTTACTATAGTAATTCTACCAATTACATGGAAATAGAGATAACACCAGTACATTACCTGTCTTCATGTTAACAAAATGCAGCATCTTTCATATTATTATATGAAATTGTGACATACTTTGCTACACAGAACACTTGGGTTTCAAGACAAGTCAACTCTGATTAGTAGAAATGTAAATTGAAATGCAAGATGTGGGCTTTACACCTGGCTGTGCCACTTTCTAGTTAGATGACATGCCTTGACATAGAATCTCACTGAGCTTCAGTTTTCTTATTTTTAAAATGAATATATAAAAATAACACTCATTAGTGTTTGGAGGATAAATTTAGTCAATGTTTGTGAAATATACTTTGTGAACATTAAATCCTAATGACTATGCATAATGTAAATCATGTTCTTATGGGAGAATATCGAGTAATATGACCAGTAATGGTATAGGAGAGACTGCTTCCCCCTATTCTGCCAACACTGCGCATACCACAACTTTTCTGTTTGCCTCTTCAGTAGATAAAAAAACAACATGTTTTGTTTTAGTTTGTTTCATTAATTTTGAGTGAGCATGGGCAACTTATACAGGTTAAAAATGTCTTTTTGCTGTGAACAGCCTGCTCTTGACCTTTGTTGGGTTGTTGTCTTGTACTCATTAACTGATAAGAGCTCTTTAAAGGAATTGACATTTGATATGTTTAATAGATTTGACCAATTACTTTTTCTCTCTTTAATTTGTGTGTATGATCTTTGTCAGGAAGTTAATTTAAGTTTTACGAAGTCAAGTTATTTTTTCTTAATGGCATTAGCTTTTACTATCACTTAGAAATGGTTTCTCCCATTCTTACAAAATATATTGTTCTTCCTCTAGTGCCTGCAGTTTCTGCTTTTATTTTTTTACATGGTTTTCTTTCTTAAACTTGTATCATTGACCTGAGACTTCTATTGACAGCAAAGATGAAGTAAGGGCTCACCATAGCCTATCTTTCCCATTGACTGTTAGTAAAAACCATGGAGGGAATTCAAAAGAATAGTACTGGCACAAAGCTATATGTATAGACCAAAAACAAGAATAGAGAGCCCAGAATTAAACCTAATATTCAAAAAGGAAACCAAGAATGCAGAATGAGAAAAGATTGTCTCTTCAACAGGTGGTGTTGGGAGAACTGGACATACTCACATGTAAAAGAATAAAATCGGAGCCTTGTTTTCATACACACACACACAGATACACATACACACAAGATCAATATAAAATAGATTAAAGACTAAAACATGAGACCTGATACTATAAAACTCTTGGGAAAAAACATAAGAAAAAAATGCTTCATAACATTGATATTGGCAATGATTTTGTGGATATGACTTTAAAAGCACAGGTAACAAGTGCAAAAATAGACAAGTGGCACTATACCAAGCCAAAAGGCTTCTGTACAGCAAAGGAAATAACAAAATAGAAAATGGAATGGGAAAGAATATGTTCATACCATATATCCAAATATATAAGCAGTACCTTACAACTCAATAATAACAGCAACAAAAAAATCTAATAACTTTACTATAAAGTAGGTAAAGAACTTAAATAGACATTTCTCCAAAAGAAAACACCCATATTCATATGGTTAATATATCTCTCTATATATAAATTTGCTTAATATTACTAATTAGTAAGAAAATGAAAATCAAAACCATAATGAGATATCATCTCATACCTGTTAGGTTGGCTATTATGAAAAAAAAATGTATTGGTGAGGATGTGGAGAAATCAGAGCCCTTCTACAGTGTTTGTAGGAATGCAAAATGGTGCAGGCTTCCTGGAAAAAGGTATGGAGGCCTCTTAAGAATAAAACTACCTTATGATCCAGAATCCCACTTCTGAGTAATTATCCAAAAAGATTGAAATCAGGATCCTGAAGAGATATTAGCACTCCCATTCTCACTCAGCAGTACTGATAATAGCCAGGAAGTGGAAACAACTTAAATATCCATAAATAATAATAAATGGACAAAGAATATGCACTATAATAGCAATTTTCAACTGGTGCTACAAGAGGCACAGCAGTGTGCCAGAAGAATTTTTTAAATTAAATTTAATTAATTTATTTTTAAAGTGAGAGGAGAGGAGATAATGAGACAGACGCCCATATGCGCCCCAACTGGGCACCATCCATCAACCCCTTTCTGAGGCTGATGCTTGAATCAACTGAGCTATCCTCAGCACCCGGGGCTGACACTCAAAGCAATAGAGCCACTGGCTGAGAGAGGGGAGGAGAGAGAGAAGGTGGAGAGGTAGGGTAAGAAAAGCAGATGGTTGCTTCTCCTGTGTGCCCTGACCTGGAATCAAACGCGGGACATCTGCACACAGGGCTGAGGTTCTATTCACTACTCAATTGGCCAGGGCCCTGCATGAATTTTTAAAACAGGCAATACCTGACTTTAATCAGGGGCACTGACTTCTTTTCCTCTGGATTGTCAAATAAAAAAAAATGACAGTTTACAGCACAACTATAGCTGTCTGGTGTGAATGAATCAACATCACATCTATTTTTTTTTTTGGTCAGATCACATAAAATAAATTTTTTGATGTGTTGCAGAATTTTAGAAATTAGTTTACATGTGCTGTGAGATAAGAAAATTTGAAAGTCACGGTGCTATATAAATACAGTAGAATATAATTCTGCATTAAAAAAAGGTTTATTTTGCCATATGTGACAACATGGTTGAAGCTTAAAGACATTGTGCTAAATGAAATAAGCCAGTCACTGAAAGATAAATACTGTATGTTTCCACTTATACGTGGTTGCTAAAATAGTCAGACTGATAGAATTAAAGAATGAAATGCTGGTTGCCAAGAACTGGCAGGGAGGGGGGACCAGGGCATTAAGTTTTAGTTGATCATGATGAATATTAAGTGACTGGCAAAGAGAAGATCTTATTAATTTGAGCATCTACTGAGCCAGTTCTTGCTGACCTAGAGATGGTAGCTGGCTTGACCAGAATGTTTAAGCATGGTACATATTGTGGTAATGTCTGCAAAACCAACAAATGCCAAACTGGAAGACTCACGTGTCTAAATCTCAGATATTGGGAAGTAATTGTTACACTGAAAAAGCTTAAGAGAGTAAAGAAAGCCATACTAGAAAAGTAAGATAAGAATAAAATAACACTTTTTTTTTTTTTTTTGTATTTTTCTGAAGTTGGAAATGGGGAGGCTGTCAGACAGACTCCTGCATGCGCCTGACCGGGATCCACCCAGCATGCCCACCAGGGAGCGATGCTCTGCCCATCTGGGGCGTCGCTCTGTTGCAACCAGAGTCATTCTAGCGCCTGAGGCAGAGGCCATAGAGCCATCCTCAGTGCCCGGGCCAACTTTGCTCCAGTGGAGCCTTGGCTGCAGGAGGGGAAGAGAGAGACAGAGAGGAAGGAGAGGGGGAGGGGTGGAGAAGCAGATGGGCGCTTCTCCTGTGTGCCCTGGCCGGGAATCAAACCCATGACTCCTGCACACCAGGCCGACGCTCTACCACTGAGCCAACCAGCCAGGGCCAAAATAACACTTCTTTTAGTGACAAAATGAAACAAAAAACCTGTAAACAACCAAAATACCCTTGAACTTCTGAGTCTGTATACAGACTATGGTACAATCATATAATAAAATGCTTCTCAGCAATAAAAAGGAATGGATTACTATAAATGCAACCACATAGGTCAATCTCCAACATGTTATGTTTAATCAAAGAATCCAGACTCGCAAAGCTAACATATTGTATTTTTCTATTAATATGACATTCTGGAAAAGGCAAAATTATAGCACTAACAAACAGAGCAGTGGTTTCCAGGAGTTAACATTGGGGAGAGAGACTGACTACAAGGGGCACTGCCAGGGAAATCTGGGGAGTGACAGGACACTTGTTGATTGTCGTAGCATATTGACATGGGGTTATGTGATTCTCTGCATTTATCAAAACCCATTGAGATGTATACCACGAACTAACTTTTCCATTATGTAAATTAGGAAAAACAAGATTAAAAAACCAAAACACATCAGTGACCTTTTAGAATTTATTTTGGTAAGTATAGTAAGATTGTTCTTCTAGTTTATTATTTATGCCTTTGGCTGTTGAATTTTTCAACATCTTTATAAAATATTCAGTATTTCCCACTTGTGGCTCAAAATGTGGATTTTAGCTTATAATATATGCATTGAGATATTTATTCTGTACTTTGTATTCTCTCTCTGTTTTAATTCCAGTATTTCTAAGCATTTAAAATAATTTTTACAGGTAAGTTTCCTCATTTTACTTCTTTTCTCCATATTTCTTTACTTGCTATTATGCCAAGAAGCTGTTGTTTTCCTATGTAAAACACAGAAGATTTTTTTGGCCTAAAATATATCCTATATTATGCCAGTAAATGAAGTTTCCAATAACCCTCCCTCCTGATCACTACATAAATATATATATCACCATTATTTGGTAGATAGAAGTTAGAATTTATTTAAGGGAGGCTCCTGAGGGTTCTGGAAACCAGAATGTTATTGCTTATATAATTTCAACCATATCTTGGTCCTATATTATAACAAAAACAACAAGTGAAGATGTAGAAAATTATAAGAAGAAATGAAGTAAATATCTGAATCAGACAATACATTATTTTCAAACATAAAATTAGAAAGAAGTTAGTTATCCTGTAAAGTACAGCTTTAAGCAGTGCATCCTTTGATTGATGATTGACTGATTGATTAATGTAGATTTTACGGTAAATGTCCTTCAAATGCTCTCAGGGCTCAAGGGAACTGAATTATTGTAAAATATAAGATAACTTATCTAATGTATATAATTGTGAAATTATACACATATATGTAATGCCTACATGTATTGATTATTGTAGCTTTGTAGTGTAGTTTAATATCAGAGAGCATGATGCCTTGTACTTTGTTCTTTCTCAGGTTTTGGGGAAAAAAGAAAACCTTACCTTTAGCAATGACATGGATGGACTTGGAGATTATTATGTTAAATGAAGTAATCCAGGCAGAAAAGACAAATGTCATATGATCTCACTTATATGTGGAATCTAGTTAACAAAGTGAACTGAGAAACGAAATAGAAGCAGAGGCAGTGTCACAGGGAGCAGAGGGACAGCCGTCAGAGAGAAGGGGGATAAGGGGATGGGATCAGAGAAGGTGAAGGGATTAGTGAGATTATATATACATAACACAGAGATACAGATAACAGGACAACAGGTCCCGGGGGAAGGGGAGGAAGGAGTCAGGGGGGAGGGCAGAAGGGTGTAATGGGGGACACCTTGGGGGATGAAGGTGTTCTATTGAGTGGGATACTTGAATCCATGTTAACACAATAAATTAAAATTAATAAAAAAGTAGTAATATTAATCATTCTAAACCGTGAGCATGTTTTGTAGTTCAGTTTATTAGCATCCTCTTCAAATTCTTTCTTTAATGTCTTGGAGTTTTCAGAGTATGCACAGATCTTTCACCTGTTTGGTTAAATATATTTCTAGGGACCGTATTCTATGCTTCTGATGTAATAATACTATTGTATACCAATTCTATTTACTGCCAATGTGGAATGTTTTCTACTCTGTACCCACCATTGTAAAGGAAGTGTGTAACCATTTTATGTTTTATCTGATCATAGAGATAGATATCCCAACCTTGCTTTCTCCTATCTCTTAATCTATCTTCAATGGAGTTCATGTAATCTTCCTTATGTTCCCTCCTTTAATTCCAAATTATAAAAGAACTGCAAAACTGCCATCATCCAGAGCATTTTCTCAATCCCTTGAGATTTTCTTTATGGGTATGTCCTCAGTTTAGCTTAAATAAACTCTTATTAAATTCATATAGCTTTCTATGTGTTTAGATATTCTTATGTCAACAATATGAATTAGACAAAACTGTTACAGCTCCCAGTCTCAAGAAAGTGGCCTTGTGCAGGCGCAGCCTCCGTGTGGGTGGAGCGTGCCGGTGGCTTGGGCAGTCTGGTTGCAGGTCCCTATGGAGCAGCTCCAGGCGGGGAGACCAGTTGTCTGTAGTGGTGCCTTGTTCATCCTGCTTGTGCCCTTGTTTGGAGCCAAAATGGGCTTGGGTAATGTGTCCGGAAATGAGTTCTGGTGACCTTGCAGGCTTCCAGGTTGGCCCACGCACCTGGCAAGACCTCCTGCCCACGTCACGGAGGTGGAGGGGGGTATATATAATGGCACTCACTGGCACTCCCAACCCTGGAGAATCCCCGCAGTGTGCAGAAAGCTCCTGTTGCTCCCATTCTTATCTGCACAGTCTTCCTCTTGTTTGTTGTACCTAAAGGGACCTTTGTTTAAGTGGCCTCTGTGCAGGTCGTGTGTGCCAGAAGTTTGGGCAGACCCGTTTGAGCCATTTAGGAACTGCTATGCCCCGATTACTGGTTTGCTAACCCAGTGGCTCTGCTCTGGGAGGCTAGGCATGTGGTGATGCCCTGTTGATCCTGCTTGCTCCCTCTGTTAGCATGGCTGGAAACAAGTTTCCATCATCTGACAAGTAGGGCAAAGCTCCAAATAGAGGCCCTGCCCATCTTACCGAAGTGGAGCGGGATGTCAACAGAGGTGGGATTCAGTCAATTCACACCGGTTCGGCAGAACGGATACCTAATTCTTTGTTGAGTTTGGTGAACCAGTTGTTAAAATGGCACTTCTAATCAGGGTTTTCTCTAAAGGGGGGGGGGGGGCTCCTTGGCAGCCGCTCAGTGTGGAAATCACAAATTTACATTCTTTATCCTTTTTTTAACGTTCGTCTGCGCAACAGCCTATTCTAAGCCCCGTAGTCATGTTCATTCCGTCCATAGGTGAAAAAAATTGCAAATGAGGATGCCAATCAAGAAGCAATATGGAAACATCTTAAATAACAATCTTATTTTTTGTCAGATATGATTTAATATTTTTTATTAATATTTTAAAACTCATAATCTTGTTTTGTGTACCTCTTGTATTGTTCTTATTTAAATATTAAATGCATTAAATAACAAACTACCCTTTGGTATATCTTTTTTATACTAAAAATGGTCATTAGGGCAGAGAACCAGTTGTTAAATTATTTGAATCCCACCACCGGATGTAAACAACGGAACTTACTAGTATCTCCAGTCTGGAGGGCTCCTGCCGTTCCTGGGGGACTCCTCTGCTTGCCCAGTGTTCTCTATTCAGCCTCTTTCTCTCCTTTATTGTTAACATGCTGTTCATTCAAGCCTCAGTCAGGAATAAATTGCTCTTCTATATGTCAATATTTCAGTTTGCTCATGGGAGGGGGCAAGCTCAGCATCCTCCCATGATGCTGTCTTGGGAGCTGAACATTCTTTTATGACTCCCATATTTAAATTACCCACAAAACTTTATGTTAATTTACTTGTGCTTTAAAAATATTTTTATATTATGGGTTGTGATATGTGAAGACTTAAAGCAGAAATAAATAGTAATATATATTTATATATAAAATATTTTAGCATGTAATTTTTACATAATATATATATATTTTTTGTTACATAACATACATTATATTTTATATGTCACACAAGTTTGTTTTAATTTTTTTGTGGCCAAATTCACACATTTAAGAATTTTCTAATCACAGAGTTATAATAATTTTTAAACTGTTTTAATTAAAGCCAATCTGATCCTGTATGTTGGATTTATAATAAGTGATTATTTCTGAATTGGATTTGTGACACATAGATTCTTGAATACTTATTTTCTAATTCATAACTACTTCCAAATGACTATCAGTCATTTTTACAACGGTACTATTTTTCTAAATTTGCATAATTATGTTATTATAAATGATATAGGCCTGGCTGCCCAGACAGCTAGGATAGCCTATCAGGTATAGGATGTGGCAGGTATCCGATTTCAGAATAATAAAGTCAACAATTGTGGAGTGAGACCAACTCACCTCCCAAGGCAAAATGTTATGATCTCTAGCTAAAGTGAAATAAGCCAGGAAGAGAAAGAAAAATATCATATGACCTCACTCATTTGAGGAATCTAATGAACAGTGTGAACTGAGGAATGGAACAGAGGCAGAGGTGGATCAAAGGGATCAGAGGGAAAGCGGTCAGAGGGAAAGTGGAAGAGAAGATGGGATCAGAGAAGGGGGAGAGGTTAGTGAAATTATATACACATAACACAGCATTATAGAGAATAGGACAGCAAATCCTGGAGGAAAGGGGGGAAGGCATTGGGAGTAGGGGGCAAAGGGGAGGACTGAGGGGAAAATGGGGGTGGGGGAAGGTATATTCAGTGGGACACTTGACTCTATGTAAACACAATAAATTAAAATCATAAATAAATTTTAAAAAAAGAAGAAAGATCTCTAGCTAGCAGTACTTGGAATTAGAAAGAACTTTGGTTGGAAAGACCTGAGATGGTGGGGGCATTTGGACAGAAAGCCTAACCCGAGAACAGGGCATTACTGTCTTGGTCATTTTAGGCTTGTCAAAGCAAGAAATTTGGCTAATTTTTATGTTTTGAGTACTCCCTGGCATATTACCACATTATATAAATATAAAAATTGATATTTTGTTTTATAATAACTTACTCTTATTCATTCTAAGTGAATATGTTAACTTGTTTTTAAAAGGATCTTAAAACTGATTTGTTTGTAAATATTGGTGGAAAATAAAGCCAGATCCCTTGTGTGGGGAAAACTACTGAGTGTCATTGAACAAGTGACCTTACTTAACACACTGTTCCATTTGGCTCAAACAGACTACAGAAAGGTAATTTTTATTTTGGGTCAGGATAAAAACAAAATGTCACATCATCTATATAAGCCCTTTTCTTGTTTAAGAAACTTGTTGACATGTCTTTATTCTTTGCTCTGGGTGGAGCTTAATATTTAGAATTTTGAGATCGAATGATAATTATGTCATATTATATGTATATAACACCATACAATTAATAAAATATAAGGCTTAAGATGAGATTTTCTGACACTAAATCCCATAAAAATTATCTGTTATACCAGACCATCAAGAAATGCGTTGTTGGATAATAGACTTGTCAGTTCCTGTCTTTCTATCCAGAATCTCCCCTCACTTAATTTTTTGTTTCCAATATGCTATGAACTGGGAAATTAGAAAGCTAAGGTTGATGAAATTTTTGCTAAAATAAGAGTAAATAGGTTCTTTATGCTGATCTAAGGAACTATCCTATGAATAGGGTATGAACTATCATATATGAATATCATACCATGATCCTATAGGTTATGAAATGCACATGCATTTAAGACATCATTGTCTGCTTAGAGGAATTTCAGGACTATTCAGATTCCCTAGATAACTTCTGTGTTTTTCAGTCCTGCTAGAGGACGAATGCAATTTGCACTTGTATTTGATTGTAACTGTTCCTCAGCATTTATTCCCCTTAAAGCCATTGCTTCCAGGCATGTAAGACAAGCTTTGTGGTTATAGATGTACTTAGTTTTGTTCCTTTTTTGTACTGTGCAGTGATTACTATACATAACCCTGTTCTGATACTCCCAATGATTTTGCAAAATAAAAAAAAATTCCCTCATTTTATAAAGTACAAAACTGAAGTTCAGAGATACCACGTAATTTTCCCAACAGGATGCAACTAGAAAGAGGCAGTGTTGAGATTCATGCCCTCCTTGGTCCAACCCTAAACTCCATTCTCTTCTTCATTCAGCCCCAGGCACTCTGAACAGCTCCTCTGCATCAAGAGGGTATGTTGGAGCTTTTTATCAGTCTCCATTAACAAGATAGCATCTCTAAGCAAATCTTTAGGGAGGTGTTTAGAAAGATGAGTCTCAAAAGTCTCTCTTGAAGGAGACGGAAGGGAAGGTAGAGCATCCCAAATGCTGGCCAAGTGATACATTCTTCAATGCCACACCTGGAGATGTACCTTCCTGCTGGAAACAACTCCAGAAATGCAGAGTAAGAGCAGGAGACAAGTTGATATGATAACAAGGACCAAATGCTGCAGATCTAAAGTACAAATACTAGGTGCTAAGACAAAAAACATGAATCTAGTTTGTGGCTCAGGGTCAAGAAGATGAAATTCATAAGGAAGTTAGATTAGAGCAGAGCTGGCCAGCAATAAGTAGGTGAGGTCCAAGGCTGTTCTCAGGAAAGTTATGAGCATCTTCCCCTGACAGTAAGATCCTTGAAGAGAGAGATTATCCCATGTTTCATTGATTCTGTAGCAACCAGAACTGTGTCTTGTGTGCTAATTGCTGTTCTTAGGGGATATCGTAGAGTTGCACTGGACTACAAGCAAGCAGTGAAGTCTCCTTGGCTTCAAGCATCAGGGAGAGAGGAGCGAAAACAGAGAGTGCTTTGCTAAAAACTGGATTGTCTGGGCAGGGGTGCAGTGGGGTAAGAGCATGAAACTAGGACCTTTTATGTGTATTCTCTAATGTTCAAAGAAAGCAAGGTCTCTGATTAGAGTGGCACTGACATTTACTGTCATTTGACTCTTAGAAGCATTGATCAGACATCTGAAATCTTCCTCACTCTATCACAATTGGGTTTCTGGATGAATATTTCTTTTGTTTGTTTGCTTTTGTTTTGTTTGTTCTTAAGAGGCAAAGATAGCATTGATGAGTAGAGCCACTGTAAAACCGCACCTGTGCTTACAGTAGAAGGAACAAGTGGTGGGGTTTTTCCTCACGTCAGTGCTGATGCTCTGGGCTATGATTTTAATTTCTGCTAAGACTGTCACAGTCATTTTTCTTTTCCCAGCTTTGTTCTGGACCCTCAGGCCTTTTATGACATATGTAATTCTATGGGGAAGTAAGAAATAAATGCTTCTCCATGAGAAACTTATTCTATTATAATTTTAATACCCTACTTTTCCTGAAGTAATTGACTGAGATTTGGAATTACTATCAAACTTCTGAGAGCTAACGAGTGATGAGGTTGCCTACGCCATATTTCTGTGGCTTCATCTGGTCAAACTTTGGCTGGCTGGAATTTGGCTTCTATGCAGAATTAAACAGCTTTTTATCATAAACTAACTTCTCACATCCATCCCTCCAATAAAGCAGAATGGGTAGGAAGTAAGTCTTAGGTCAGTGCACTTTTACAAGACATTAAAGATATAAGACCTTGTTTCTGATAACACAAGTTGATAGTTCATAATGGTCAAAACCAATTCTCTATATCAAAGCACAACTGTTGTAATGTACATGCACATTTTCTTGTCAAGTATGAGAATGAAAACAAAGTTACACCATTTTGCAAATTTTTAGCCGCTCTACATTGTATTTTAAATAATGATGTTTTAGGAGGACACTCGGTGCTTCTTATCATATTGAATGAGTCACGGAGTTTTCCCCTGATACCTGTTATACTCCTGAAGATGCAGCGATGATGTGAACAGCATGATTATGATTTTACCTTAATTGAGTTTTATACACTCTGAAAATAAATGTCTCTTAATTTTCAAAATATTTTTCTTTTAAAAATATCATTACTGTTTTCTACATCATATCTGTTCCACACTGTAAAATACTAAGGATGTCTTGCAAATAAAGCGAGATAATCTTTCTCTAAGCTGTTGTGTAAGTTCAAAGACTCTGTCCAAGTTTACGAAGGGGGACACTGTTTTCCCCCAGTCAAACCTATTCTTCTATTGCAAAAAAGAGAACTTGGAACGGTTTTGTTGGACACTTTTATTTTTCAGCTCAAGGAATAGTTGTGAGACCTTCCTTTCCAGATAGGAGAAAATGGGCAATGAGATGGAAGAGAACACAGGAAAGCATGGTGGATGCTGACATACCTTAGGTGGGAGTGTTTCTGTGTTAGGTCTCTAAAACTGCGTCGTAACCATCTTCACTCACTTAGCAGCATCTAACTAAACCTGTGTACTATGTCACTGTTTCTGTGGGTTAGAAATCAGCCACTCTATTTAGTTCTCTGCCTACTGTCTCCCCAAACCAAGTCAAGGTGTTGGCTGGTTTTTGCTCCACATTGGAGACTTGACTGGAGAAGGATGTCCTTCCAAATCTCCTCAGATTTTGGCAGCATTTGTTTCTAGTGATTGTATAATGGAGGTCCTGTTGTCTGACCTGCTGGCTGCCAGAGATCACCCTCCGCCCCCAAAGTCCTCTCCCAGGCCCCCGCCACATGGCTGTCTCCACACCATGGAAGTTGGCTCTTTCAAGACAAACAGGGCAGTGTCTCTCATGGTTTCAGTAGCTTCTCTCAGGAAGGACCCACTCCCTTTCAAGGGCTCACCAGATTAGGTCAAGCCCAACCAGTGTGGGTGGGGCGCAGAGCACATTCTTAGCAGTTGTGGCTGATGCAATGCTGTGAGAATACTCCAGCTCCCAGAACCCTCCTGGGCATACCCAGGAAGGAAGCTCGCCCGCTATAAGGAAGCGACTTAGCGCCAACCACGCAGTTCCGTGATCTTTTCAGCCATTGGCTATGAAGAACACGCTGTAATATCCTATAGGCTGAACCCATGTATATAAGCTAGCTTACTGCCTGAATAAAGTGAATCTGCTTCACTGAATCTGGACCCCAGAGTCGGGTCTTTGCATTTCCGTTGTCCTCACCCCCGGCAGGACTTGTCCACAACTGGTGTCCAATGTCAGACAGGGACCTAACTGGCATCCGAGGGATGGGTGAGTGACCCTCTGCAATGGGAAGCCTTCTCCTCCACTCTTGAGCCCCACAGGCTCAAGCTCTGCACGCCTTATTGCAGGGTAGGTGAGTTGAAGTTTGTGAAAAGGATCTCTGTACTTACTGGGAGATCCTCTCTGGTCTCAATCCCTGGATTGAGGTCGCACTGCTCTGGGACCCAGATACTTGGGTCCGAGCTATCAGCTGTGTTCGTTTGGCCGAGGTGCATGGGGGACAAACTTTCCCTCTCAGCCTCACTTCTGCCTTATTGGCAAAACACGCCTGCTTGACCAGTGCTCCTGATGAGGACCCCTCGCCGGTCCCTAAGGTCCTACAGGCTACTCCTCTTTCAGAGGAACCTCTACCTCCGTATTCACCTCCCCCTGTAGAGGAAGAAAAGGGTTGGACCACTGAGTATGATGGACTTGCAGCCAAGTATGCAGAAACGAAACTAGATATATTATATAGAAACCGCACCATTAGCTCGGCCACAAGAAAAAGCGGAAGTCGCTACTTCCACATTCCCTGCCGGGGCTCAGTGCCCCACCCCAGCCTCTCAGATGCCATTTTCTCCAACATGTGTTCCTGCTGCAGACCCATGGGCCAGCCTATATGCCCCCTTGTGTTTTTTTCTTTCTTTCTGTCTGTCTTGTCTATTTTTCTGTATCTCTCACTCTCTCTCTTCCTTGCCCCTCTCTCTGAAATGACACTGAAAGTACCCAGCCATGGCACAGTGGCAGGGATCACACCCTCTTCTAATGCAAGGGAGAGGTTATGCTTGTGTTTTTCAGACAATTTAGATCCTAGGAACCCCCCAACCTGCTTGACAGTGTTTCTTGGGCACCCACTGAATGGTTCAGTCTTCACCCGTCCAAAGCCACAGCCCTGGCCTTCTCCACACCAACTACACCTGAGGGCAAGAGGTCCTCAGTGCTCCAGAAGAAGACCTCACTGCCGGTGTGCGCGCCCCATCACCTGGGGGGATGTGGAGGCTTTGGTGGGGTGGGCCCAGAGAATTGCCTCTGACGGACCCCCAGGCCCTGGTGCTCTGTTCTTGCTTATGTGTGCTATAGTAACCACTGACTCCCAGACACAAGCAGCAGCAGCCCAGGGCTCGAGCCCGGCAGTGCGACCTGGTGTTTTCAGTTCATCTTTGGAGGATGAGGAGAATTGGGCCGGAATTACGGTTCGCAGACTCCAGAAGGTAAACAGCGGCAGCTGTGGTGGGAGAATGAATGGAAGCCAGGCTTGCATCGCCGAGTGGCCGCTGGAATGGCAGGGAGCGCCTGCTAAGCTGCTGGTGGGTTCGCTGACATTTTGGGACATAGGGGTGAACACCATCATGCTCTCCGGAGCAAAGATGAAAATGCTGACTGCCATTGCCATTGCTCCTCTTTGAGACAGTGTGGGACCTGCCAAGATGGCAGGGATGAAGGGGGTGGCTGAGGCCTCATGTTTGTGGACTGATTTCCTGTACTACGTATGACCTGAGTGAGCACTGGCTCCTTTGTTGGATGGACTTACAGATTTTAGACAATGTGAAATACCCTGATGGGGGTGGAGGGTGGCTTTGCTGGAGGTCCTTCCCCTGCCCCAGGAAGCTTTTCCCATGGCTAGAAAGAAGGCCGAGGACATTTTGTGCTTTTGGCATAGTGCTCAGAGACTGGTGAAATGTATCTTTGTAATTGTTGAAATTGTATGATTTGCTATGTTGTTATAATTTGTGTAATGTGACTTGCAACCATATGCAGTACGCAGCCCACGGCAAACCATCTTTTCCGTGTTTGGATGCTGGGACCTTTGTGGGAAGGGGGCATGCATGGACCTACGTCCATTTTTTACAATCAAAATGGAACTGTGTTTAACGGCACCTGGAAGGTCTTTGTAACACAATGGGAGGGAAATGACATCCCGACCCCTAGGAGGAATCCCCTGTTTAAGACCCCCACTCTATTTCCTAACTAGTCAAACATTACAGAAGCTTGCTTCATTGTTTAATCCAGCTAATCTATTAGCATATGGCATAATAGGTATTATAGTTGTTTTAGTTCTACTAGGGTTCCGTTGCATAATGCATAGTATTCAGAAGCTACAACAACAACAAGCTGTCATTCATCAAGTCCAATTGGCCTTAATTAAAAGAGAAAGGGGAGATATGGGTGGAGCGCAGAGCACATTCCTAGCAGTTGTGGCTGATGCAATGCTGTGAGAATACTCCAGCTCCCAGAACCCTCCTGGGTATACCCAGGAAGGGAGCTCACCCGCTATAAGGAAGTGACTTAGTGCCAACCACGCAGCTCCCTGATCTTTTCAGCCATCGGCTATGAGGGACACACTATAACACCCATGTATATAAGCTAGCTTACTTCCTGAATAAAGTGAATCTGTGTCACTGAACCTGGTCCGTGGAATCGGGTCTTTGCATCTCCGTTGTCCTTACCCCCAGCAGGACTTGTCCACAACCCAGGATAATCTTTCTTTTATTAATTGAAGTCAACTGATTTGGGGCCTTAATGACATATGAAAAAATCTCTTCACTTTCGACATATAGTGTGACTTGGTCACCGGAGTGAAATTCGTCATATTTACAGTTTGGTCCTCACTGACAGAGGATAATACAGGGCATGGACCCTAAAGGGCAGGAATCATGGGGACCATCACAGAATTCTACCTACCACACTTTTTTTTTTAATTCCTTATTCTGAAAAGAGCAGCAGATTCTAATAATTGACATTATTGAAGTATATAAAAATTTCCCCTAGAGCCTGACCTGTGGTGGCACAGTGGATAAAGCATCGACCTCCTGGAATGCTGAGGTCCCCGGTTCGAAACCCCTGGCGCGCCTGGTCAGGGCGCATATGGGAGTCAATGCTTTCTGCTCCTCCCCCTTCTCTCTCTCTCTCTCTCTCTCTCTCTGTCTCCTCTCTCTAAAAATGAATACATAAATTAATTTTAAAAAATAAAAATTTCCCCTAGAGATTATAACTGCTATTTTAAGGTTGAAGTAAATATGTGAGACTAAGGACAAATGAGAATAGAACTGAGAAAAATATATACTTATCATTCCTCTGGCTGCCTGGAGACTCCAATCAATCCCCTTCTCACCTCCCCGGCCAACTCCAACTCTAAAAAATAAGACACCTAAAAATGCTGGGTACAATACTTCAAAACATCTCTACCTCACCAATGAAATGGAAACTTAGCAAGAAATACTCAAAGGCCTAAAGCTAAATAAAAAACAGACACCCAGGGGGCAAAGCTGAGCTGAGTGCTGATATTGGTGTTTGTTTGAAGGTAGCATTAAATCCAGCAGCTTGTGGTAGAGGAGAAAATGTTCAGAGCCCCCTAAGATGGAAGGTTTAATAATAAACTCTTCACAGAAATCAGGGATCTAATGTAAGAGGGTTATTCCCTCCAGGTCAGAGGGAACTGGAAGTAAACAACCAATTCTGGGACATAATAAGAAAAAGTTTCTGTCTCAAACTCTACCAGTGAGTAGTAGGGGGAAAAAAATAAAAAATTTTGTTAGAATGTTCTCAGACAGGTTTGTTGTTCAAGTTCACCTAGCTTGGTGTATTGAAAATATCAAAAAGTAAAAATTTAAAGTAACCCAAGATGTCCAAGATGTTTGGTAGAAATAAGGGCACACCATCTTCTTCTCAGAGTAGCTTACCTTCACAAATCTCTCTCTCTCTCTCTCTCTCTCTCTCTCTCTCTCTCTCATGCATGCATACATGCACACACCCCATACCAGGAAATAAGGCATCATGAAATTAAGCAGAAAAAAAATACAAAATAAAATCAGAGGTTCCAGCCTTCACTGTAAAAATGGTAATTCAAAACAAAACAAAACAGATGACAGTTTAGAAGGAAATAATTTTAATTCTCATTATTTTGGATGAAATGAGTTTTCTATATAAAATACCCCAAAGGGTCTACAGATAAATTTTAACAGCTATGGGAGGACATAACAAGTTTGCTGAATGCATTATCATTTTATAAAAATCAACTGAATTTCTCTACAACAAACAGATAAAAATATAATAATAAAATATGTCATTTACATTACCACAGAAATATAAAATAAGAATGACTCTAAAAACATTTTTAAGAACTTCATAAAAATAAACATTATTAGAGATGTTTATGAAGGGCTAAATGGTGGATCTAGTAAGTTCATACATTCAAATTCAATGCTGAAATATCTCAGTTCTCCCTACAGATTCACTGCAATTACAATCAAAACCTCAACAGTCTTAGAATTCATTTAGTATTACAGTAATTAAGACTGTAGAGTATGTGTGCAGAGATACAAAAAAATTATAAATTAAAAACTAGATAGTCTCAAAACAGTGTCCTAAGTATATAGAATCATCATATATAGAGAAGTATACTGTAGATCAGTGATGAAAATGTTTATATCAGATAAAAAAAATAATCCTGCTCTACCTATCCAAAATTAATTTATGATGAATTAAAACCTAAATGTGAAAGGCAAAAGCCATAGGACTTTTAGATAGCATATAGTAAAATAATTATCTCAGTACAGGAAAAAGTATCTTATGCAAGATATAACAATATAAATCAAAAAGAAAATGGCTGATAAATTAAAATTTTTAAATTTTACTCATTAAGACACCAGAAAAAAAATGAGAAGTCAACTAATGTATGTGGAGGAGATAGTTACAATGCAGAAAATTTACAAAGAGTTTTTATGCAGGATAAACAAAGGATATAAATCAATTTTTAAAAAGATAAGCAATAAAAACATGCAAAATATATGAATAGATACTTAACAGAAGAATCAATGTGGTTGATAAATTTGTAAAATCATTAAACTCATCAGTAACTAGGGAACTACAAATTAAAAAGCCCATCTCGAAGATTGCCAAAATTAAAAACCATGACAATTTCAATTGTCAACAGGATTTGGAACAAGAACATTTGTACTTTGCTTCTTGGAATGTAAATTAGAAAAAAAATTAAGAATTATCTAATAAAGCCTGACTAAGTGGTGGCGCAGTGGGTAGAGTGTCAGACTGGAATGCAGAGGACCCAGGTTCAAAACCCTGAGGTCATCGGCTTGAGCATGGGCTCACCAGCTTGAGTGCAGGGTCACTGGCTTGAGTGTGGAATCATAGACATGACCCCATGGTTGCTGGCTTGAGCCCAAAAGTCTCTGGCTTGAAGCCCAAGGTTACTGGCTTGAGTCCAAGGTTTCTGGCTTGAGCAAGGGGTCACTGTCTCTGCTGTATCCTCCCCCCCTCCCCCGCACGCCCCCTGTCAAGGCACATATTAGAAAGCAATCAATGAACAGCTAAGGTGCTACAAAAAAGAATTGATACTTCTCATCTCTCTCCCTTCCTGTCTGTCTGTTTCTATCTTTCTCTCTGGGTCTCTCTCTGTCTCTATCACCAAAAAAAAAAAAAAAAAATTATCTAACAAAAATTATTCTCATGCCATACAACGTAGAACTGTTATTTCTAAAATCATACTCAGAGCAGTACTTCCCAATACTTTCCAACATTTTTTGAATTATGACACATATAAGTATTAAGAAATATATATGGCATAAACAATTGTAAATTTTAGGGATTGTGTGAGCATAGATAATGAGGTATAAATTTGTAAAACTTCACTAGATTCTCTGTATTATCTTATTGGTACTTAAAAATTAAAAGAGAAAGTATTTAGGAATAAATTTGATGTTAAATTTGTCTACAACTACCAAATAATGTGCTTTCAAACCATTTATGGAAATAGTGAATTTGATTCTATAAATATAACTTTGCCTTATACTTCCAGGATACTATGTGCAATTCTTAATCATAACACTTGCATAATGAATTTCTCACATTTTAAAAAGTTAGCATCAGCAACAAATTTGTTCACTTAAATATGTAATAAAAGTTTTAAATTAATTTCTCAAAACCAATAAACATATAGAACAGTGAGACTATATTTTGATTAAAAAACCTCTTTTTATATCAAAAGTATGGTCTTTTCATATCAGTTATTATGGTTAATTTTATGTGTTCACTTGCCTCGGCAAAAATGTCCAATTATTTGGGTATGTCTTTGTAGTTGTTTTTGGATGACATTTACATTTGAATTGCTAGACTGAGTAAAACAGATTGCCCTCCCTGATGTGGGTAGGCCCCATCCAATCAATGGAAAATAAATAGAACAAAAAGGATGACTTTTCCTCAAGTAAGAGAGAATTCTGCCAGCCCAACTGCTTTAAAGTAGGAAATCAGTCTTTTTCTGCCCTTTGGACTTGAGCTAAAACATCATCTCTTCTCAGGTCTTAAGTGCATCTGCATTTGGATTGGAACTTACACCTTTATTCTCCTGGTACTCAGAACATCAGACTTGGACCAAAACTGAACAATTTACTGTCCTGGGTCTCCAGTTTGCTGACTGCAGATCTTGGAACTTCTCAGCCTCCGTGACTACATGAACTAATAATGCCTTATTATTTATACATATAGTATGGATTCTTTTTTTCTACAAAATCTTATTCTATAGCAACTATTTTAAAATAGTTCAAAACCCCAAATTTTCAGAAACCCAATAGAATTAGTCTTGTTGTAAGTGTTTATTTACATCTTGCTGTGTGTTGTAAGCACACAAACCAGATGTAAATAAATAGACCTATCTGATATATTTGAAAGCAAGAATTCACAGTCAACACCTAGAGTCCCCATGCCCCCACTCTTAACCAGTCTCAACTAAGCTGTTGATTCTGCTGCTTGGCCACCTGGAACCAGATCTCCAAGCAACTCCTAGGACTCTTATCTATGATAGACAATTGCTCACTTTGTAGTCAGCTTTTAAAGTAGATGTCCAGGTGACAGTGTCATTTGTGATGAGGCACAGAGCATCAGAGGACACATAGTGTGCTCACAACTGGAGGAGAACCCGGAATTCCATATCAGACCCCTTTTTGCTCTGGCCGTGCTCTAAGAAGAATGAGATGAGTAAGTTAGCATTTCTGGCAACTTGCCCAGGTGCGCCAGCCAACCCAGGTCTCCATAGGTAACCTCAGGATGGGGGAGAGCAACATTTTATAGCACAATCTAAAATGTAGTGTGGTATGCTTCTTGAAAAGCACTACCATAGAGAAATGTACATGTGCTTCAAGCATATGTACCAAAAAAAAAAAAAAAAAAAACCACAAAAAATCCAAACAAAAAACCCCCAATTTTTTCTCATTGAAACACTATTTATGAAAGCAAAAAATACAAAAAACAAAAAAAAATGTTAAACATAGTGTTAAAATACTCAGAGAATGGAATAAGCTACTCCATTGAAAATGGAAAAAATCATAACCACATGCAACAGATAGATGAAGAGCATATTGCAGAGCAAAGAAGTGAGTTGCAAAAAAAATATGTACAAACTAAACAATGTAGTTATTTGCATTTGTGTAATGCAATACACAGATTACTCATTGTATAGTAGAAATAAATAACTAGGAATAAGTACAAAGAAATATCCATAAAGCATAAAGATAAAGAGAGAAATAACAAAATTCATGCTGATGATTCATTCTGAGAGAAAGTGAATGGAATGGAACCAGGAAGGGACACAAAAGGGACTTCAGATTTAGGGACGACTTTGTTTTCTTTAAATGGCTGGAGGTTATACAAGTCCTCATTATAACATTATTCTTTATGTCTTTATGTATTTTGTATTAGTACTAAGTCATATTTTTGTAAATTAAAAATAAAAATATATATCTTTGATTATTAAATCAAACTGGCACTCAGTGTAAGAACAGTCACACAAGTAAGTCTATTCATTATATTTAAAATCTCTACTATCATAATGGCTTAAAAAAATAAATCCTGATGTGTCCTTAAAAAAGAAAATGCCTGTATGTACTTGAATAGGCAATATGAAATTGCAGCTAAGTACAAGACTAATAGAATGACCTGGCACAGGAAAACAAGCATCTTTGAAAAATTAGCAGGTAAGATGTTGTTTGTGAAGCGAGAATGGAGTCCTGGAACATAATATTCTTAAAGATGCATGAACCTCAATGACCTGGCATGAATGGGCGCAAGTTGCCAGTGTTAGTCAGCCTGCGCCATGGTTTGTCTTCTCTTGCGCTCACCCGAATATAGGAGAGTAATAAGTTTTTTTCTGCTGCAAACGGAATAATTGGTCTCTCTAAGTATAAAATGTTGTCCTGCTATTCTCAAGAAGTTAATATCTCCATTTCTTACAAAAAAAACCCCTCCTTTTTGTTTGTTTGTTTTTCCTGTATACAGTTGCTTGCTTGCCAGTGTCTGGTAATGACTGGAATGTCCACCTTAGCATTGCTTATTAAGACTGGGATCACCACACTGGGGGAAAAGATATCCTCTAGATATAAAAGCAGTAGGTCACCAAGCACTCAAGTCCATAGGATTAACATTTATTTCATTTACTTATTTATCCCTTAATTCATAATGGACTATTATTTGTCTATGACTAGGGCCAGAGAGGTGAGCAAGACTACCAAGATCAGCCTCAAGAGAGCTCATATTCCAAAGGAGGGATAAAGAGTAAACAAGTACTACATAGGAGAGATCTCTTATCTACACAGTGGACACAGCAGATTAGGGAGGGCTTTCGCTCGTAAGGTCCTGGAAATCCTCATAGGAGTTGCAGTGTAGCCTGCAGATGAGAAACCAAAGAAGAAGCTATGAGGAAATTGCAGACAACTGGGATTTCCACTGGAAAAAGCAGAGCTCACAAGCAGTTGGGCTCTCACTCTGTACTGTATGTGGAGATCCAGTTTCTTACCACTCACATGATGTGGCCACCCCCAGGCCAACAGATGAACACAAGAATATCTAGAACCAATGAACCCATAGGAACTCTGCCCTAAAGGGCTGGAAGGGGCCAGTGTTTGCACAGCACAGAGCCTGTGAGATTCCCATGGAAAGCAAGATGAATTCACAGAGATCACAAAAGATTCAAGCACATAGAGCTTTATAAAGGGGAGCTATAAGATGTAACAAACTGAAGAATTCGAACACCAAGAAATAAGGGACATAAGGTCATTAAATATTTAAAATGATCAAAAAAATAAAGGGAGATAAAAGTAAGAATATAACATAGAAAAAGTCAGATTTTTTTTTTTTCTGTATTTTTCTGAAGCTGGAAACGGGGAGAGACAGTCAGACAGACTCCTGCATGCGCCCGACCGGGATCCACCCGGCACGCCCACCAGGGGGCGATGCTCTGCCCCACCGGGGTGTTGCTATGTTGCATCCAGAGCCACTCTAGCGCCTGGGGTAGAGGCCAAGGAGCCATCCCCAGCACCTGGGCCATCTTTACTCCAATGGAGCCTCCTCACTGCAGGAGGGGAAGAGAGAGACAGAGAGGAAGGAGAGGGGGAGGGGTGGAGAAGCAGATGGGCGCTTCTCCTGTATGCCCTGGCCGGGAATCGAACCTGGGACTTCTGCACGCCAGGCCGACGCTCTACCACTGAGCCAACCGGCCAGGGCCAAAAAGTCAGATTTTATGAGAGGTATATTGACAAGTTTGTCATGAAGATTTGTCTGGGATTTCATTCAGAAAAAATTTTAAATGCTGATAGTAAAGTAAATAATTATATAATCAGTTAACTTTTTTCACTTTAAAGTTTCTAGGCAAGAACTTTGCTAAAATGTCAAATAAAATTCAGAGAATTGTTCAGTCTGCCAGAGAATGAAATGATCACACCCTTAGCAGGGAAATGCGTTTACTAACATTTCTACCAATATCTGTTTTAAAAATCACAAGGCAGTGCCGCTTCGGTGGTTTTGGTAAAGGTATCCTCTTTAGTGGGTCATATATGATCAAGTAATGAGCTGCCATTGATACTCGCATATTGGTAGGAGTCTAGGTTCTTGTAATATTGTGACAACAATTCAAATCTCCAGAATGCTCAATTTCATATGTAATGTCAGCGCTTTTCAATTCATTAAAATTCTCTAAGACTGTTAATAATTATTTCTACCATATTGGAGTATGACTGTTCACTATCAGGAAATGAGATAGGTAGTTTTCATTTATCACTTTATTTAATTCTCCTGCAATGCAATGAGCAGGTATCATTTCCATTTTACAGATAAATTGTGTTCCCCAATGAGATATGCTAAAGTGCTAACCCTAAGTACCTGTGAATGTGACCTGATTTGGAAATAGAGGCTTCGCCTGTGTAATGAAATTAAGATGAAATGACTAGGGTGGCCTGTAATCCAGTATGACTGCTGTCCTTTCGTGACCAGGAGAAGAGACACAGAGATCGTGGCGCAGAGGGAAGATGGCCATATGAAGACAGAAGCAGAGACTGGAGTTTCACTGCCACACACCAAGGAACACCTGGGGCTCCAGAAGCAGAAGAGGCGGAAGGTAGGAAGCTCCCCTAAAGGCTTCCAAGGGGCACGGCCTTGCCAACACCCCAGTTTTGAACTTCTAGCTCCCAGAACCATGGAGGAATAAATTTCTGTTGTAGTACATTGTAAGCGAAGGTCTAGAAAACTAATCCAGTAGAATGAATAATATGTTTTGATGGGTTCTAGGAGAACGACTTTAAAACATAAGTCATTGGCACTATGGATCCTTGTGAATTAGAATAGATTGAGGACTGAGGAATCCCAAAGTGGGGATGTAGAAAGTTACTGAAAAAATTTCTCTACCTCTCTATCTTTATTAGCAGCCCTTGTTGAAAAAAAAAAAAAAAGGTCAGATGTTTGTTTAATTTAAATGGTGGATTTATTATGCCAAAAGGGAGAAGTGGAAGCTTTTCTAACTCTCACTGTATAAATCAAGCTTCTCTATTTATCTTGCAATTAACTTCTAAGCTTAGAAGTTTTTTTTAAATTTCCCTTTTATAATTTAAATTTGAGTATTTCCAGTTGAAATAGAATAATTAAACTGTTCTTCCTGTGCATTTGTTTGTGGGATACAATTAACATTTTAATGCAAGAGTGAAATTAGGCTTAAGAGCTATTGACCAGTTTATAAGAAGCTTCTCAGCAACTTGACATTGCATTCTCCTCCCAGTCCCATCTTGTCTGCAGTGAAATAAATAAGTTTGCCTTCAAAAGAATCTAGGCAAAATGTTAGAATGGCAAAATTCTGGTCTTCAGCACTCGGGTGCTTTCCTACACCTTTGGCACTCACTCAGTACGCTGACCTGAGCCCTCACACCCACGCTTCAGAGCTCCAGTCCTTCCCAGCAACTTGAGGGATGTGTGACTATGTCAGTCAGCCATAAGAAATGATAGAATACTGCCATTTGTGACAGCATTTTGTGACCTTGCAAAAGAAGTCAGAAGAAGCTGAGAGCAATATGAATTCACACATAGTTGGGATATAAAGCTAAGACTCATGGGCATAGACAAAAGTGAAGTGGTTAACCAGAGAGAGGCGATTGGGGGACGTGAGTACATGGGGCCAGATATATGGTGACAGAAAGTGTTTTGACCTTGGGCGATGGACACAAAACACAATGAATAGTTCACATGCTATGGTTCCTATGGACCATTGTCACACCATTAAGTTTAATGTAGAAATTAAAAAATTTTAATTAAAAAATTTTGCAATAGTACACTAAGTGTGAAGTTTTAGGTGCTGTAACATTTTCATGATAAGGTAGGGTGTGATGGTTTTCTGAAAAAAAATGTTACTTGACAAGTCAAATGACAGAGTCAAAAGAAGAGGCTTTGCATCCAAGGGGGAGGGATGTCTTTTCCATGGCTCACCATGGCTCCAAAAGTGACAATCAGCCCACGTATGTCATACCATCTAGAACTCACTCCTCCACCTTAGGTTTTTTGAAGATACATGTGTGTCTGGCTACTTTGGACTAAAAAAAACTTTCTTTGGACTGAATTATATTTGATCAGTTTTTGCCTCTATTAAATGAATGTCATCTCTGTGGATTTCTTAAGCATGATTTTAACTACAAAGCTTTAATGAGTTTTAATCATTTTCTTCAGTTCCCTTAGGTGATTAACACAGTCGCTGACACATAATGGGCTTTGTTGGACACTGAGGGTTTTTTTTTTTAATAAGTGAGAGGCAGGGAGGTAGAGAGACAGACTCCTGAATATATCCCTACTGGGAGATACCTGGAATGCCCCCTACCAGGCACTGCTCTGCCCATCTGGGTTGCTGCTTTGTTGCTTGGCAGCCGAGTTATTTTAGTGCCTGAGGTGAGGCCATGAAGCCATCCTCAGTGCCTGGGGCTACTTGCTGAGCCATGGCTTTGGGAGGGGAAGAGACAGAGATGGAGATGGAGATAGATAGAGAGAGAGAGAGAGAGAGAGAAGGGGTGGGAAAGGAGTGGAGAAGCAGATGGTCGCTTCTCCTCTCCTGACCAGAAATCAAACCAGGGACAGCCATACACTGTGCCAATGCTCTATCGCTAAGCCAACCAGCCAGGGCAGTGGGCTTTTTATCTTTATCCACTCTGCACGCCCCTCCTTTTGTTATATTAAGAGATCTCCGATGGTACAGACCTAGTCTAACAATGACATTTCTAAGCCATCCTTGCAGTTAATTGTGTGTATGAACATAACTCTGGCCAATGAGATGTAAGCATCTCTTGAGGATTTCTGGGAAGTTTTACTTTCTTGAGACAGGCATCATCCTTTGATCTTTATCACTACTTTCTTCTTCCTGAAGGTTATAGTGTTATTTTGGAAGCATGAACATCAGAGCTGCATGCTAAGGGTAGGACTGAGAGCCTGCGTCTCTGACAGCACCTCAGAGGAAGCCAGAATTCTTGTTACTTGGAAAACACACACACGTACACACACACACACACACACACACGCACACATGCACACACACACACACACACACACACACACACACACGCACACGCAGTTAAATCCTTAGAGCTGTTTTCTGCTTTATGAAGCCAAATGCAATTCTGTTACATGGACATTTAGTCAATGCAAATGAGATACTTGATTCCCCAGACTGCACACTCAGGCAATACAAGGTAAAATGTAACATTTGCTTAATCAAGAAAATTTAACTAACTCTCTTTCCAAAATAAAAACATGCATTCCAAAGTACAACAACAGTTAACTTTCTAAGATGTGCTGTTCCAATCTTAGCCAGTAGAAAACATACCACTTCATAACTACAAGCCCTACAAAATTTCAAATATGTAATTTGTTCAGCATTTGAAAATTGAAGTTATATTTGATGCTACATGAGGAAGCATTAAATTACAGGCCAATCAGGATATGAAGTGCTGTGTGATTCTTTGATTAAAAAAAAAGATAATTTGATTTAAAAACAGATGCAGGTGTAATCAATAATGCATGTTTATTCAATCAGGAATTTTTTATTTTGGCTCATTTATTTAATTGGAATCTCAGATGTTAATATACTTTTAAAATTCTGTTATACTAAGGAAATAGTTATTTCCCCATAGAGACTTATTTTTAATGCCCAGAGCAATGTTCTTTTAAGAAGAGATGAAAAAAAAAGTTTATGCTAGTGAAATCATCCATCTCTGTACTTTAGAAATGGAGTAGTAGCAAAACTGAAAGGTCTATTTGTTCTCTGTCATTAGAGTTAGTCATGCTATTCAGGGGTAAAAAGTGTAAATAATTTTTTTTTAATTTAAAAAGAGGAGAATTCTTAGGCTACAGAAACCTCAAGCCTATATACAGCTAATGTTGGTGGAAAGGGCTAATATATACTTTTTGAACCAATTCCTGGGTAGTTGACATTTACACATAATGAAATGTATATGTTTCTCCTACTAGAAATGTTGTCTATTTGGAGGACTTGTTCCATTCGCATTCTACCCATGCAGCCCTGTTGGGAAGGGCCGATACCAGCCCCTGCCCTCTGGTCTCTGGCCTGTGCACTGATTAAAACTGGGTGATTTGGAGATTTCCACTATATTTTCCAACTAGAGCTCAAGGAAAACAGCACCATTTTCTCTCTGACATGAGCTTGTGATTATAGTGATACTTGTGGGAAGATTCCAGGCCCACAGGAGTAGCCACCTTGAGAAAATTCCCACACAAAGAGAAGCACACAGAAAAGAAGGAATAAGACCCTTCTCTTTTCATAATCTGGTTATACCAGTCAATATTTTTTTATCTTGATTAATTTAATGTTTCTTTTTCTGCCTCTGTAATAAGAAAAAAAGTTCCCAAAGGCAGAATTGTATGATTCATAATTAATGTAACAAAACATTTACTTAATACTTATTATGTTAGTAATAAAAGATGAAAGCTAGCTTTTCCAGATATGATTTATTCTAAGAGAATAACACATTAAAATAACTTATATACTATCTCAAAGCGGTTTGAGATGCCAGCAGAAAGGGTAATTTTCAACAAAATCAGAGAGGGTTTCAAAGAAACTGTGATAGCAGAGCTCAGACTTAAAGAATTAGGAGGAGGGATGACATCAGACTAATGGCGGGGTAGGAAGCGATACCGATAAATCTCCCCCAAAACTCAACAAGATCTTCAACCAGAAACAGAAAAAACCTATCCTTGGAGCCTCCAGATGTTTCGCAATACACCCAAAGGTATGATCGAGCGAAAAATTGGCTAAATATATAACCAAACCCCGAAGGAAATAGGGAGTAAGAAATGCTCTGCCTTCCTCACTAAACTAAACAGGGTGGCTTTCACTGGAAACTGAGAATATAGAAACTAAGGTGGGCAAAGGGGGTGAATAGATCCAGGCCGCGGCACAAACGGCCGAACCAGGCTGTGGCACGGAGATCCAAGCCGAGGAAAAACTGTTCCTGTGACAACTGAGGCAATACAGCTAACACTCGCGCCAAACCCAGACAAAGAAAGACAAGCGGGGCAGCCATTTTACCCGATCTCCTGGTCGGCGCGCGCAGATAGTGGGCGAGAGATTCCTTCCAAAGCCCCAGGAGTGTGCTCCTGTGTTGTACCACAGAGAGGCAGAGTCAGAGGCCTTTGTGTGGGCCGGAAGTGGAATCTCCAGGCCACCCCAACGCCCTGGGGGAGCCGCGCACGGGTAGGGAGCGAGAACTAATTCCAACACTGGAACTTTTCCATGTGGGAGGGGGTTTCACTCAGAGGGTGAGGCCGCTGGTCTGATATCCTGGTCTGCGCGTGCAGATAGTGAGCGAGAGATTCCTCCGAGGGCCTCGGCAGTGCCTGCTCGTGTTATCCCACAGAGGGGCAGAGTCAGGGGCCTTTGTGTGGGCCAAAAAGCGGAATCTCAGGCCACCCCAGCGCCTTGAAAAAGCCGCACACAGGGACGGAGCGAGAGCCAATTCCAATGCTGGAACTTTTCAGTGCGGGCGGGGGGTTTCACTCAGAGGGCGAGACTTCCGGTCTGACATCCTGGTCTGCATGCGCAGATAGTGAACGAGAGTTTCCTCCAAGCGCCCCGGGAGTGGGTGCCCACCCGTGTTACCAGACAGAGTGGCAGAGCCAGAGGTCTTTGAGTGGGCAGAAACCCCGCCTGATTATGCTAGCAGCTCTGACTGACTGAGCCTTACCCAGAGCCCTGTGCTGAGTGGGGAGTGGCCAGCTCTTTGAGCCTCTTACTATCCAGGCAGAGGCAGCAGCAACCCCATAGCTGGATTATCAGGCTACTAATTGAGGAAGGAAAGACTAGGAGAGAGGCTCCAGGAACACAGACTCTCTCACTGTCGGGGCCTATAAATGCTAAAGAGCCTCGACTGCCAACGAGACTGAAGCACAATACATGACATCGCCATAGAGACTTCTCAACTGCAAACCTCTACCTGAGCATGCCAAAGGGGCAGAACCCAGGGTACAGAGTCACTGACCAGGAAGAGGGAGAGAAAAGAAAAAGCAAGAAGATAACCTCTCAAAATCAAGAATAATCCGCAGACTTTATAAACTATCCCATTTTATTATATTTGTTCGTTTCTTTCTCTTATCTTCATTCTTGATTTTTTTTCTTTTTTTCCTCCTCCAATTTGGTCATTTAACGCTCTGCCGGTCTTACTCTCTCCTCTCCTTGAACTACACTATCCATAAGTGTTATATCTCCCATTATCTTTTCTTTCCTCTTCCTTTCTCTCTATGAGGGTTGCACTCCAAAACCCTTAACTCTCTCTCTCTCTCTCTCTCTCTCCTCTTTTTTCTTTTTTCTTCTTTTAGTGGTTCCCTCTTTTTTTCTCTCGCTCTCTTTCTTTTCTCCCTCTATATTAGTTTCTTCCTTTCTCCTTTACGTCTCCTCTCATTCAAACCTCAATAACGAACAAATTATCTTATCTGGGACTCAAACTTATGTTTGTGGCATTTTGAGGGGTTTTTTACTTCACCTTTTTAACTCACTAGCAGTGCTCCCATCCCTGGCTCTCCATTTTATCAAGCTCTTGTTCCACTAAATACAATTGTAATTTTTTAAATTGTCCTCCCATTTTCCTGTTTCCCTCTTATTCCTCTCATCATAACTCTTAGTCAACTAACACCTAAACGCAAATCATTTTATTCTTGATCCAAATGTTTTCATTATTTGCTTTTTGTGGGTCCATACCCCCTCTTTTTTATTTTATTTTTATTTTTATTTATTTATTTTTTGCCCCTTTATTACTTTTCCCCAATTCAGGCCCTCCATTACAGGCATTGTTTGTTCTATTAAATACAATATAATTCACAGTTCACCACAAGATTTTCTCAAGAAAGAGGGAGAGAAGAGGAGAGGAAAAAAGGAGGGGGGGAATAATTTCCTTTTTTTAAAATTTTTTTTAAATTTTTATATTATTTTATTTTTTTAATTTCATTATTAATTTTAAAAAAAACAACTTTTTTCGATTTTTTATTTTTTAACTTTTTATTCTTTATTAAATCTCATTAATACTATCAACAAAACCACCCTCAGATGCCATTAAGGAAGAGAAAATCGAATATCATGGATACAAAAGAAAGAGAGGTAACACAGATAGATGAAGAAAAATCTATGGAGAAAAAATTTAATATATTGAAAACCTTGGAGCTAAATGACAGAGAATTCAAGATAGAAATCCTAAAAGTACTCAGAGATATACAAGAAAACACAGAAGGGCAATTTAGGGAGCTCGGAAAACAACTCAATGAACACAAAGAATATATGTTCAAGGAAATTGAAACTATAAAAACAAATCAAACAGAGATGAAAAACTCAATTCACGAGCTGAAAAATGAGGTAACAAGCTTAGCTAACAGAACAGGCCAGATAGAAGAGAGGATTAGTGAAATAGAAGACAAGCAACTTGAGGCACAACAGAGAGAAGAAAAAAGAGACTCAAAAATTAAAAAAAATGAGATAGCCCTACAAGAATTATCTGACTCCATCAGAAAGAATAACATAAGAATAATAGGTATATCAGAGGGAGAAGAGAGAGAAAATGGAATGGAGAACATACTCAAACAAATAAGAGATGAGAACTTCCCAAGCCTGTGGAAAGAACTAAAGCCTCAAATTCATGAAGCAAACAGAACTCCGAGTTTTCTTAACCCCAACAAACCTACTCCAAGGCACATCATAATGAAATTGGCACAAACCAATGGCAAAGAAAAAATTCTCAAGGCAGCCAGGGAAAAGAAGAATACAACATATAAAGGAAGGCCCATTAGATTATCATCAGATTTCTCAGCAGAAACTCTACAAACTAGAAGAGAGTGGACCCCAATATTTAAAGTCCTGAAAGAGAGGAACTTTCAGCCATGAATACTATACCCATCAAAGCTATCCTTCAAATATGAAGGAGAAATAAAAACATTCACAGATACAGAAAAGATGAGGGAATTTATCATTAGAAAACCCCCACTCCAGGAATTACTAAAGGGGGTTCTCCAATCAGATACAAAGAACAAAAAAAAAATAAAGCCACAAGTAAAAGCTCCAAGAAGAACACAATAAAACCAAATTTAAACTGTGACAACAACAAAAAGAAAGGGGGGGGAGAAGATGGAGATTAACAGTAGTAAAGGACGATGGAGTGCAACAGTACTCACAAAATAGTGCGCTACAATGAACAGGGTAGGAACCCTTTTAATTACTTAAAGGTAACCACCATTGAAAGAATCACCACAGAAGCACATGAGATAAAAAAGATAGCAACAGAGAAAAGATGTATGGAATACAACCAAATAAAAACAAAAGATAGAAAAATGAAAGAGAAGGATCAAACAAGACACAAAACTAACAGAAAGCAAGATATAAAATGGCAATAGGGAACTCACAAGTGTCAATAATTACACTAAATGTAAACGGATTAAACTCACCTATAAAAAGGCACAGAGTAGCAGAATGGATTAAAAAACAAAATCCAACTGTATGCTGCCTACAGGAAACTCATCTAAGTAACAAGGATAAAAATAAATTCAAAGTGAAAGGCTGGAAAACAATACTCCAAGCAAATAACATCCAAAAAAAAGCAGGCGTAGCAATACTCATATCTGATAATGCTGACTACAAGACAACAAAAGTACTCAGAGACAAAAATGATCATTTCATAATGGCTAAGGGGACACTGAATCAAGAAGACATAACAATTCTTAATATATATGCACCAAACCAAGGAGCACCAAAATATATAAGACAGCTACTTATTGACCTTAAAACAAAAACTGACAAAAATACAATCATACTTGGAGACCTCAATACACCACTGACGGCTCTAGATCAGTCATCCAAACAGAGAATCAACAAAGATATAGTGGCCTTAAACAAAACACTAGAGCACCTGGATATGATAGACATCTACAGGACATTTCATCCCAAAGTGACTGAGTATACATTTTTCTCCAGTGTACATGGATCATTCTCAAGAATTGACCATATGTTGGGCCACAAAAACAACATCAGCAAATTCAGAAAAATTGAAGCTGTACCAAGCATATTTTCTGATCATAAAGCCTTGAAACTAGAATTCAACTGCAAAAAAGAGGAAAAAAATCCCACAAAAATGTGGAAACTAAACAACATACTTTTAAAAAATGAATGGGTCAAAGAAGAAATAAGTGCAGAGATCAAAAGATATATACAGGCTAATGAAAATGACAATACGACATATCAGAATCTATGGGATGCAGCAAAAGCAGTGATAAGAGGGAAGTTCATATCACTTCAGGCATATATGAACAAACAAGAGAGAGCCCAAGTGAACCACTTAACTTCACACCTTAAGGAACTAGAAAAAGAAGAACAAAGACAACCCAAAACCAGCCGAAGAAAGGAGATAATAAAAATCAGAGCAGAAATAAATGAAATAGAGAACAGAAAAACTATAGAAAAAATTAATAGAACAAAGAGCTGGTTCTTTGAAAAGATCAACAAAATTGACAAACCCTTGGCAAGACTTACCAAGGAAAAAAGAGAAAGAACTCATATAAACAAAATCCAAAATGAAAGAGGAGAAATCACCACGGACACCGTAGATATACAAAGAATTATTGTAGAATACTATGAAAAACTTTATGCCACTAAATTCAACAATCTATAAGAAATGTATAAATTCCTAGAACAATACAACCTTTCTAGACTGAGTCAAGAAGAAGCAGAAAGCCTAAACAGACCTATTAGTAGAGAAGAAATAGAAAAAACTATTAAAAACCTCCCCAAAAAATAAAAGTCCAGGCCCTGACGGCTATACCAGCGAATTTTATCAAACATTCAAAGAAGACTTGGTTCCTATTCTACTGAAAGTCTTCTAAAAAATTGAAGAAGAAGCAATACTTCCAAACACATTTTATGAGGCCAACAAAACCCTCATACCAAAACCAGGCAAGGATGGCACAAAAAAAGAAAACTACAGACCAATATCTCTAATGAATACAGATGCTAAAATACTAAACAAAATACTAGCAAATTGAATACAACAACATATTAAAAAGATAATACATCACGATCGAGTGGGATTCATCCCTGAATCTCAAGGATGGTTCAACATACGTAAAACGGTTAACGTAATACACCATATCAACACAACAAAGAACAAAAACCACATGATCTTATCAATAGATGCAGAAAAGGCTTTTGATAAAATACAACACAATTTTATGTTTAAGACTCTCAACAAAATGGGTATAGAAGGAAAATATCTCAACATGATAAAGGCCATATATGATAAACCATCAGCTAACATCATATTAAATGGCACTAAACTGAAGGCTTTCCCCCTTAAATCAGGAACAAGACAGGGTTGTCCACTCTCTCCACTCTTATTTAATGTGGTACTAGAGGTTCTAGCCAGAGCAATCAGACAAGACAAACAAATAAAAGGCACCCATATCGGAAAAGAAGAAGTAAAGGTATCACTTTTTGCAGATGATATGATCCTATACATCGAAAACCCCAAAGAATCCAAAAAAGACTACTAGAAACAATAAGCCAATACAGTAAGGTCGCAGGATACAAAATTAACATACAGAAGTCAATAGCCTTTCTATATGCCAACAATGAAACATTTGAGAACGAACTCAAAAGAATAATCCCCTTCATGATTGCAACAAAAAAATAAAATACTTAGGAATAAACATAACAAAGAATGTAAAGGACTTATATAATTAAAACTACAAACCATTGTTAAGAGAAATCGAAAAAGATATAATGAGATGGAAGAATATTCCTTGCTCTTTGATAGGAAGAATAAATATAATCAAGATGGCCATATTACCCAAAGCAATATACAAATTTAATGCAATTCCCATCAAAATTCTGATGATATTTTTTTAAAGAAATAGAGCAAAAAATCATCAGATTTATATGGAACTATAAAAAACCCCGAATAGCCAAAGCAATCCTAAAGAAAAAGAATGAAGCTGGGGGCATTACAATACCTGACTTCAAACTATATTATAGGGCCATGACAATCAAAACAGCATGGTATTGGCAGAAAAGTAGACACTCAGACCAATGGAACAGAATAGAAAGTCCAGAAATAAAACCACATATATATAGTCAAATAATTTTTGATAAAGGGGCCAAGAACATACAATGGAGAAAAGAAAGCCTCTTCAATAAATGGTGCTGGGAAAACTGGAAAGCCACATGCAAAAGAATGAAACTGGACTACAGTTTGTCCCCCTGTACTAAAATGAACTCAAAATGGATCAAAGATCTAAACATAAGACCTGAAACAATAAAGTACATAGAAGAAGACATAGGTACTCAACTCATGGACCTGGGTTTTAAAGAGCATTTTATGAATTTGACTCCAATGGCAAGAGAAGTGAAGGCAAAAATTAATGAATGGGACTACATCAGACTAAGAAGCTTTTGCTCAGCAAGAGAAACTGATAACAAAATAAACAGAAAGCCAACTAAATGGGAAATGATATTTTCAAACAACAGCTCAGATAAGGGCCTAATATCCAAAATATACAAAGAACTCATAAAACTCAACAACAAACAAACAAACAATCCAATAAAATAATGGGAAGAGGACATGAACAGACACTTCTCCCAGGAGGAAGTACAAATGGCCAACAGATATATGAAAAGATGCTCATCTTCTTTAGTTATTAGAGAAATGCAAATCAAAACTGCAATGAGATACCACCTCACACCTGTTAGATTTGCTATTATTAACAAGACAGGTAATAGCAAATGTTGGAGAGGCTGTGGAGAAAAAGGAACCCTCATACACTGTTGGTGGGAATGTAAAGTAGTACAACCATTATGGAAGAAAGTATGGTGGTTCCTCAAAAAACTGAAAATAGAACTACCTTATGACCCAGCAATCCCTCTACTGGTTATATACCCCCAAAACTCAGAAACATTGATACGTAAAGACACATGCAGCCCTATGTTCATTGCAACATTGTTCACAGTGGCCAGGACATGGAAACAACCAAAAAGCCCGTCAATAGATGACTGGATAAAGAAGATGTGGCATATATACACTATGGAATACTACTCAGCCATAAGAAATGATGACATCGGATCATTTACAGCAAAATGGTGGGATCTTGATAACATTATACGAAGTGAAATAAGTAAATCAGAAAAAAACAGGAAGTGCATTATTCCAAACGTAGGTGGGACATAAAAGTGAAACTAAGAGACATTGATAAGAGTGTGGTGGTTACGGGGGGAGGGAGGAGAGGGAGAGGGAAAGGGGGAGGGGGAGGGGCACAAAGAAAACTAGATAGAAGGTGACAGGACAATCTGACTTTGGGTGATGGGTATGCAACATAATTGAAAGACAAGATAACCTGGACTTGTTATCTTTGAATATATGTATCCTGATTTATTGATGTCGCCCCATTAAAAAATAAAATTAAAGAAAAATCTTAAAAAAAATAAAGAATTAGGAGGATGAGTAAGAAAAGGGCAAAAGAACATCATGGGTAAGTGAATGCAGATACTTGAGCCCAGGCACGAGGTCATATATGTACATCATATGTTTGGGAAAAGGGTAACTATCAGGACATAGCTGGAGCATAAGGAGTCTTTGTGTTTGAAGAGTGACTGGAAATAAAACTTTCCGTGTAGATTAGGGATGGATCACTAGGACTAGATGCTCTGTGCTATGGAAATGTAGCCATTGAAAAGTTTAGGTTTCACAATGGGAATGTCATTCTAATTTTGAAGGAAAAATTTGGGAACATGGTAATTTGAAAAAAAAAAATCAGGTTTACAGATAGATTATAAAAGAGAAAAGTTGGAGAGAAAGATTCCTATTAGATATATCTTACTATAGTGTCTGATAAAGGATGAGCACAATGGACAGTCGTCAAAGAAATGGGAACACTGACCAGTTCAGGATATGCTAAATGCGAAATCAACACTAGAGTACTCACTTATTATTGAGGTTGGAGAGAGAGAAGCCTTGAATTATTTTTAACTTCTAGCTTGGTCAAAAAGCCAGGAAAGTGTTGACATAATAGGATTTGATTAACTTCTTTTTTTTTTTTTTTTTTTTTGTATTTTTCTGAAGCTGTAAACGGGGAGAGACAGTCAGACAGACTTTCGCATGCGCCCGACCGGGATCCACCCGGCACGCCAACCAGGGGGCAACGCTCTGCCCACCAGGGGGCGATGCTCTGCCCCTCTGGGGCGTCGCTCTGCCGCGACCAGAGCCACTCTAACACCTGGGGCAGAGGCCAAGGAGCCATCCCCAGTGCCAGGGCCATCTTTGCTCCAATGGAGCCTTGGCTGCGGGAGGGGAAGAGAGAGACAGAGAGGAAGGGGGGGGGTGGAGAAGCAAATGGGCGCTTCTCCTATGTGCCCTGGCCGGGAATCGAACCCGGGTCCCCCGCACGCCAGGCTGACGCTCTACTGCTGAGCCAACCAGCCAGGGCTGATTAACTTCTTATAAAATATGGAACAAAGAGCAAGATAATGGGAAAGGATGATGAATTCAATACTTAACATTGAATGGCTGTATTGATGGAACCAGGAGGAGATAACCCAAAAGGCAATTGCAAATATGGGACTAGAGTTTAGAAGGGAGATTAGGGCTAGAGTTAATAGGTTGGGGATTTATTACAGTATGAGGAATTATGGAATGAAAAGTAATGTGACTATCCAGTGATAAAGTATAAAATGAAAAGACAGAAAGGCCTATAGAGAATGTTAAACCATATGGGACTAGATGGAAATCAGTAAACAGGATTCAGAAAGAATGGCTGGCTTTTTGGGAAAGGTGATAAAGTGAACTCACATCTCTGACCCATTTCTTTGCCAGCTCTTTGCTGGGCATCTCAATAACTAAAAGAACCCTATTAAATGAGGCTGGAGGAAATCTCTTTGCTAACAAAACTTGAGCTCTTCAGCAATAAAGAGACAAAGGCTTTTATTATTTTTAGAGATAACAGAGCCTGAAAACCAAGAACTTATACTGCCTGTTTGATATCAGTTGGGTGAGGAGGTGGCTGCACCTTCTCATCCGTAAAATCAAGTCCTGGAAAAAGTTGCAGTCTTCTTGGTGCTAATGGCCCAGGAGAGGGCCTCCCCTAATGGGCTACACTGATATTCAATGTGGTTGGAAGAAGAGACTGCTCCCCAAGAATATTTGAAGGAGATTAAAACACTGAATAGTCTTCATCTCATGCTTCAGTAGTGTTAACTGACTTCATACACTGCCCACAGGGAAATAATTGCAGCCTCTCAGGAAGATGTACTTAGAGAGCATAGAAAGGGCTTTCTCAAACCAAAGAAGCATGATGTTTGAATATATAATTTGGATATATATTAATATATAATTTGGATATATATTATAAAATTTAATACAGGAATAGAAAAAGAGGATGGTTGCTGTAGTGGTAAGAAAGAATAATTGAAGAACAAGACAACAAAAATACAAAACAGAAAGGTAAAATCACAAGAGAAAAGATACAGCGTAGAAAAGAAAGCTCAAATGTCTACAGGGTGTTGGCAGAAAATCTGTGATTAGCCTAATAATCACACACTAAGGAATGTTGATAAACAGGCTTCCATGGAGTGTCCACAGCCTACTTTAGAGATATTCAGATTTAAGTTTTCAAATATTCAAGAAGACAAAAATAAAGTTGTTTACTTATCTGAATCTGTAAAGTATTTTGAAGACAACTGATATAATTTGGTTAACTATATTTCACACTCACACACACACACACACACACTGCCGTATTTCCTCCATAGAAAGAATATACATTTGTTCACTTATTTAAAAAGTTATGATATACTTATCCATGAATAAAATTGTAATAAACCTAAAAACATACATTTGTAAGCTACATTCTCTAACCAAATCTGATAAACTAGAATTAACAAACAAAAATACTTATCAAATTGAGCAGCTTAGGAAATATCCAACCTGATTTGAATTATATTAAATTACTGGTACTTTACCATTTTGACCTACAAAAAGGGTAGTTTTTATGAGTCAACTTAATAAAATCTTTTATCAAAAGGAAATAAACTGATTTTCTAAATTATGTAGAAATTGACAAAAATGGGGAACATTTTATATGAAAGGAAATGCTCTAATCAGAATAACATTTTATCTTTATGAAAAGGAAGAAAATAATTTAATTAATTATATAATTTAAGAGACCAGAAAAAATGTTTTAAAAAATGTGGCATGGCCTGACCTGTGGTGGTGCAGTCGATAAAGTGTCGACGTGGAATGCTGAGGTCGCCGGTTCAAAACCCTGGGCTTGCCTGGTCAAGGCACATATGGGATTTGATGCTTCCTGCTTCTCCCCCTGTTCTCTCTATCTCTTTCCTCTCTATCTCTCTCTCCAGTAAAATTGAATAAATAAATTTTAAAAATGTGGCATGACTTCTGGTCCAATATTTTAATAAATAGTTGTATTAAAATAATATAATTTCTAGTCTTCTGGGAAGATACTAATATTTAGTAAATAAACTAAAAGATCATAAAATTCCCAAGAAGAAGGTAATAGGATGGGAAACTGTCAGCAGATGGGAAATTTGGAAACAGTCCTTGGAGAGAGCAAGAGGATGGAAGAATAGTGTCTGAAGGAAAAGAGGGGAAGAATCCTCTGTCTGGAATGAGTGAAGGGACCTACCCAGCCCAGTGAGTGGAGCAGAGACCTCACAGTCTGAAACTTGCTACTGTGGAGACAGCATGAGAAATAGGGCCGGAGGGCGATTTGAAGATGACACGTTCTAAATGACTTTCATCAGGCACTTTCTCCTTTTAAGTTACTGGGGAATTTTAAGGCAAAGGAAATCAGACAAGCTAGGAAAAAAATAAGGCAGCAAAGTATGCCAGACATACTTTTTTAAAACATAAGTGGACAATTGGAGAGAAACATAAAACTAATGAAATCATATAACATTAAGCAGCAATGCTTACTAGATACTCAGAAAAAAAATAATGCAAAGAACCTGATTAATAGGTAATTCATAGAAAATATCTGAGTTGCCAAATCCTCCATAAAAACACTCAACCACACAAGTAATTAGGGCAATTAAAATTACAGCAAAGAGATGGCATTTTTAATTCATCATATTAGAAAGTATTTTAAAGCCCTGGCTAGATAGCTCGGTTGATTGGAGCATAAGTAGTCCAGAAGCGCAGAGGTTGCTGGTTCAATCCCTGGTCAGGGCACATACTCTCTGTTTCTCTCTTTCTGCCTATCTCTATATATAGATCTATATATATATATAAAGGTTTATTACTTCTGGTGAAGATGTGAGGAATGGGTGGAACTCACATAGCTAGGAGAAAATGGGTTAACTCTTTGTGGTCTTATATGGTAACACATAATATAATTAGATACACAAATACTTCAATCCAACGATCCTACTTTTGGAATGAATCCTCCACAAGAATATATATGAATATTTTTGCAGCATTGTTTGTTGGAGAGGGAGGGTGATTATCAGTATACTCATCTAAATCCACAGGTATTGATCAGTGTAACAGTGGAGACAAGTCATGTTATGATCCCATTATTGAAAGACAACAACAACAAAAAAATATGTGGGCATATCTGTTTCTTTTCTTTTTATCTTAGCATAAAGAATGATCTTAAAGCCTGGACACCATATTGTAAATATTGATTACTTTGAAAACTAGGATTTATTCAGAGGGGTGGTGCTATTTTGAACCTCTTGGCTGCTTGTTGTTGACAGCAAATATATTTGCTTTAGTAGTTTGAATAGAAGATGCAAAAATATTGAAAACTTAAAAAAGGAATGAATAAAGACTAAGGAAGAGATCTTAGAGAAAATAGGGAAAAGTTGCAAGGAAGGAGAGAAAACAATATAATGTCAAAGGAGAAGGAATGTGAAAAGAAAAAATAATTAAACCAAAAGTAGGAGCATGCATCAGACTTCAGGGAACCTGACATTAGAGATAGTGTTCGAATGGACATGTGTAAAGAGAAAAGTTTATAGTACGGTGGGTAAGAGCGTGGGCATCAGAATCAAATAGATCTTGTTGCAATTTGGGTTCACACTGCTTATTAACTTTTACGGGGCATCTTACTTGCAGGCATCATTTTTCTGAATGTTTTATTGACTTTTTAAATTTATCAAATACTGACAATTGCACAAGTCATTTATGTACACAAATTAAACATGGCCATGTAAATATCACCCAGTATATGTTAAACTTATGAAATCTTATATGTCAATGATATCTCAATAATAGAAAAAAAAAACATCACCCAGATCAAGGGTTGAATCATCACCTACAACTCTAAACACCTGTATCAATGGTGGGATTTAAATAATTTAACAACCAGTTCTCTGTCCCAAAGACCATTTTAAGTATTAAAAAAAACAATATACCAAAAGGTATTTTATTAATGCATGTATTTAATACTTAAATAAGAATAATAAAAGAGGTACACAAAACAAAATTATGTTATGAGTTTTAAAATATTAATAAAATATATTAAATAATACCTGACAAAAACAATAAAACTGTCATTTAAGATATTCCCATATTGCTTCTTGATTGGCATCCTCACTTTCAATTTCTTCTACCTATGGACAGAAAGAACATTACCATGGGTGCTTGGAATACGCTGTTGGGCAGATGAACATTAAAAACGAGTAAGGAATGTCAATTGTGATTTCCACATTGGCCGGCCGCCCAGGAGCCCACCTTAGAGAGAACCCTAATTACAAGTGTCATTTTAACAACTGGTTCACCAAACGCAACAAAAAATTAGGTACTGGTTCTGCCGAGTGGTGCAAACCAGCTGAATCCCACCACTGCTCTGCATGTAGCCTCCTCCTAGTCCCTACCTTCTTCCTGCCTTCTCACTAAATTGTAGGTTGGCCTGGTTTTTTATTTCATTTAAATTGAATCATATTGTATGTATTATTTGTTCCTAGTTTATTTTGTTTGATATTATGTTTAAAAGATTCATAGATATTATTGTGTGTAAAAACACTGGGTTTATTCTCACTTTTGAACAATACTTTTGATTATACCACTATTTGCTTATCTATTACATTATTTATAGACATTTAATCATTTATAGGTTAGAGCTGTTATGAGTATTATTAGTATGAACATTAATATATACTTTTTAGTTCCACATTTCTCTTTGATACATACCCAAGAGTGGAGTTGCTGTGTTGGAGATGATGTGTGTACTCAGTTTTTATATGATATTGTCAGTTTTCCAAAAAGGTGGTTAGAGACATGCAGCATTAAATACCTAGCTGAAAGAAGTCAGCACTTTTTTTTTTTCACTTTTTTTTCTGAACTTTTTCCTGGCTGGGGCATTGAACATTTATAATTGAAGTTATAACTCTTACTTTCCTAATCAGGATTTTTAGCACATCCTATATTTGACATTCTATCCTTTAATTCACTTTCTTATGTTATGGGTACTTTAGAAGACTCTTGCTTCATCTTTGCTAAATTCTATTTTTCATATTATTTTATATAATAGTTTGACTTCCATGAAAGTAACTTACTTATAAAACAACTTGACAGGACCAATGCTCATTCTTTTATCACATTCAATGATTCTGATAATTGAATGGATTAAACCAAACTTTATTCTTAGAGGCAACATTACTCCAATCCCCTTCACAGATACTTTGTGATCACAGAAAGCTGCAAGTTAGTCTAATAATTAATAAGCTTTCTAGAGACATGACGCTTTATTAACATTCTAATCTACTTAAAAAATTTTAAATTACTACTGAACATATAGGACAATTTGAATTATTCATTAAGTATAATGAAGGAAACAAAGATAACCTCTAGAAGAAAAAAATATATAACCACACATATAATTTTATTAAAAGGTAAGAAATGTAGATACCTAAAGGGAAGATTCCACAAAATACTATGTTAAAGCAACAACATTTCTAAATAGTTGCACTGTAAAAAGCTTCACTGAAGGGTAGTGTTTAAAAAGGAAAACATAAGGAAATACTATAAGTTAGGATATTTTAGTATTAATACATACAACAAAGAAATCTAATAAGAAGAAAAATATTTATGGAGGTGAGAATTGCATCTAGGAGGAGGAAGGGCTTCCAAAAGGAGCAGCATGAGTAAAGCCCTTCAGGACGGAAACCCTGCTACGTGTATAAGGCACAGCAAGAAGTCATTTGATTTTAGCTTTTAAATAAAAGGATCTCTAAATAAATTTAGGAATGTAGGCGGCATATAGTATAGCATATCAGGAGCCAAATTTGGACTTTGTAATCAAAGGATGGCTTGTATGTGGGAAAGACTAGTAGCTGTAGCAGGAACCAGATAAGAGAATGTTTGATTTGTAAGACAGCAGAAACTAAACTAGGTCTTTAGAAGCATCAAAAATGGAAAATAAGGAACACAGAGGTAAAAATCAAGGAGTCTTAGAAATGGACAGTGTTTGAAGCATGAGCCAACAGGGAGGAATCAAAGATGTCTGAGATTTCAAGAGTTGTCGATAAAATGTTAGCCCAAGCACTTCAAGAGAGGCCATTTGGAAAGGACAGTGAAGAGTTACTGTTGACATGCTGGTTTGGTGCTTCAGACACCCATCTAGAGCAGTGCTTTTCAAATTTTTTCATCTCATGACACACCTAAACTAATTTAAAAAATTGTGAGGCACACCAAAAATATAAATATACTGCCAATATAACAAAAAAAAATTAGATATAATTTTGATTCATTCACACCAGATACCTATTGTTGTGTTGGTGATTGTCATTTTTTAAATTTTCCAATCTAAGGAAAAGAGGTCACTGTCCCTGACTAAATAGTCAGGTATTGCGTGTTTAAAAAGTCTGTGGCACACCAGTGTGCCACAGCTCATGGGTTGAAAATCGTTGATCTAAAGGTACTCCGTGGATAGTAAGTTTTCAATTCCTGGAACATAAGGCACAACTAATTACCGAAGATGTGTCTTAAAACCTTCTGTAAGCAGTAAGATCTTATTAAAGATAAAAGCAATGGAAGAAGATAAGCCAAATAAGTGGTCGGATCACTTAGAATAAGACTAGTACAGAGTCATGTGGTCAAGAAGACAGGGTTTCAGGACTAGGTAGCTGATTAATAATATAAAAATCTCAAAGAATTGTTGAGAAAGAGTAAAACTGAGAATGTAGCCATTGATCTCATAGGCCATGACCACTTGATTTCCTTCTATAAAATAAACAAGAAGCCTGCCTTCACCATAGGCAAGTATGTGGAGCTAGAATGAACAATTCAAAGCAATTTTTTTAACCAATCAATTGAGTTTTCTGTCCAACCTGATGAAGAGGAGGGAGAATTCAGATATAAGGTAAGTGAGAACTGATGTCAGATGAATACAGGAGGATTCAGAGTTAAGAGATTAGCCTGGAAGCAGAGGTTAGTTATAAAGGGAGTTTGCAATCATGAGCTTGGGCAAAACTTTGATAATGAATTCTTTCTTCACAGAGCTTTTCATGGAACTGGTTTTCTACAGACTAGACTGAGAAGTGCTCCTCTAATTAGATCTGAACTGTTTTGTAGAAAAGACTGTTATTCTCTAATTCCATCCTCCAAAAAAAAAAAATCTTTAATCAAAATAGAAGAAATAGAAAATGGCAGGAAAGTAGAAAATTTCAGAAAAATGGTTAATATTGGAATCTAGCTAAAAAGGACAATTAAATTTCAAGAATGCCAATGGATAAAGAAATTCCTTTTAAGTAGGAACATGAACATAATAGGTATACAAAAGTATCTGTTGAATGTATAAAATTCTTATAGTAGCATTCAAATATTGTTTATAGAGATTTTATTAGTTAAAACATCAATATTCTCTCTGTTGTCACCTCTTAGGAAAGGAGAATTAATTAATACCTTAATTTATTTATTTTAGTGAGGATAGAGAGAGAAAGAGAGAGGGGAAGGAGCAGGAAGCATCAACTCCCATATGTGCCTTGACAGGTCAAGCCCAGAGTTTTGAACCGGCAACCTCAGCATTCCAGGTCAATGCTTTATCTACTGCGCCACCACAGGTCAGGCAAAAAAGGAGAATTAAAAGAGATTATAAAGCCAAGACTAATGGGAGCTGTGTAGATCTTGGGTGAAAATGAATTGTTAACTAAGCACAGTATTGTAATGTATAGCAGGAGACATAAAGAAGCTACTTTTGAGAGCCAGTAAGTCCATCTCCAGGAATTTATCCTAAAAGGCAACTTATTAAAAACAAAAGGAATAAAGAACTTTATGAAGTCATCTTTTAAAGAAATATTTAAAATAAAATTAGAAATAATATGAATCCAAACAGACATTAATTTGAATTGCAGCTCTGTCACTTTCTACCTGTGGGATCTTACAAAAATTGTATAAATTTTCAGAGTCTTGTTTTGGACTTTATAAAATGGATATAAAAATAATACTGATCTGGCCCTGGCTGGTTGGGTCAGTGGCTAGAGCATCAGCCCGGCATGTGGAAGTCCTGGATCCAATCTTCAATCTTCAGTCAGGGCACGCGGGAGAAGAAACTATCTGCTTCTTTTTTCCCCCAGTGGCGTGATTGGTTGCAGCATCAGCCCCGGGTGCTGAGGAGAGCTCAGCTGGTCAACGCATCAGACTCAGGCTCTGAAGACGGCTGGTGGTTGACTCAAGTATCGGCCCCAGACAGGGTTGCTGGGTGGATCTCGGTTGGGGCACATGCGGAATTCTGTTTCTCTATCTCCCCTCCTCTCACTTATCATCATCATCATCATCATCATCATCTCATAAGGCTTCTTTTTAGCTGTTATTCTTTTTTTTGTTTTTAATTAATTTATTTTTTATTCAGAAAATTAAATTTAACAGGGGGACATTGGTCAATAAGAGTACATAGGTTTTAGGTAAATATTTCTATTGCATTTGAACTGTTGATTATTTTGTATATCTATTACTCAAAGTCAAATAATTTCTGTCACCGCATATTTGTCTCTCTGTACTCCCTTTTCCCCACTTCCTCCCCCATATGCCCCTCCCCCGGTAAACACTTCATTTTTATCTATGTCTATGAGTCTCAGTTTTATATCCCACTTATGTGTGGAATCATATAGTTCTTAGCTTTTTCTGATTTCCTTATTTCATGCAGTAGAATGTTCTCAAGGTCCATACATGTTGTTGTAAATGGCAAGAGGTCAGGGTTTCATAAGGCTTTTGCAAGGATTAAAGGAAATATATAAAGCATCAAGCTCATGGTTTTACACAATAATCAGTAAAAGTTAAACTAATAAGGGAGTGGTTTAATCATGCATGGCATAAGAAAATAGACTGTTTTCTATATGTTATGAAGACTATATAGAAAAATGGAAAAAATTTTGGGCTTAGTGCTAGGTGAAATGTACAAACTGTAAAACAAGTTCACAATACAGCATATGTAAAATAATTGGTTTGTTACAGTTATATGTATTTATTATTTTTATATGATCTGTAGTGTTCTATATTGAACTTGTACAGAAATTTTAAAAAGCTATATAGCTAAGATAATTGTACATGAAGGCAGCTTATGCCAGTTGCCACAATAATTAAGATATCGGTGACTAGTGAATCAGTAAAAGAGCAAGTGATGTTTATTCAGGGCCATGTGTAAGTTTCACACTAACTCGTGCTAGAGTTGGGAACAACCAGCAGTAAAGTATTTTACAATTTACAAGGTGCTTTCACATATACTGTGTTTTTAATTTCCCAGGCCAACCCTGTGATTACTACAGGAAAGGTCTTTTAGAAGTGAGTGACCTGTGACCTAAGGCTTGCAGAAGTGCTGTTGTTGCCAGAGACTCTATGACCATAAGGTCAAGCTAAGACTAGAAAATGCCTTACAGTTTTCCGCCCAATACTCTTGCCGGCTACCTCTCCTGTAAGAGACGGAAAGTGTTTCTTAAATCATTCACAAAACCTTTCTTTGTGCCTGAGCAGATGGTGGCGCAGTGGATAGAGCATTGGACTGGGATGCCAAGGACCCAGGTTCAAGACCCCGAGGTCGCCAGCTTGAGAGTGGGCTCATCTGGTTTGAGCAAAAGCTCACCAGCTTGGACCCAAGGTTGCTGGCTCCAGCAAGGGGTTACTCAGTCTGCTGAAGGCCCGCGGTCAAGGCACATATGAGAAAGCAATCAATGAACAACTAAGGTGTCGCAATGCGCAACGAAAAACTAATGATTGATGCTTCTCATCTGTCTGTCCCTGTCTATCCCTCTCTCTGACTCTCTCTCTGCCTTTGAAAAATAAAAAACAAACAAACAAACAAACAAAAAACCCTTTCTCCTTGTCTGGGGGCAGGGTATGTTCCATGCAATATATATTGCATCCAAGTGCAAATGAGTAAATGCAATTAGCCTTAACTTTTTAATAAATGGAAGATCCATTTCTATTTTGTTTAGCCCATCATGTCCTATGATGTGACCTATTGGAAAGCAGTCCCCAGAATTGCTGTGAAATCAGGGCCCTGGCCAGAGTACTGTGCCACGTTACATGAGCAAAAGCATCTTAAAAGCTCCGAGAAGTCTTATTACAATACAACTTCCTGAAAGTTTTTCCTAGCTTTATGATGTTCAAAAAAAGTGAGGCACAACATTTTTTCTTAAGAAAACCTAGTATTTCATGGAATGATCATTCTTTACATCTTTCTTGCAAAGCAGCTGGTTTAGCCAAGCATTTTCAACTGTTCCTAGAAGTTACCCAGTGACCTGAGCAAATCATTTAGCTGCTGGTTGTTCCCAGTGATTAGAATAGTCCAGGGAGGAAAGTTGCCCAGCTTGGTTGAAGAGGGTGTCTTTAGAGGCCAGAGGCCTCCTTAGTACAGCGTCAGTCTGCAGAACGCTCTGCTTCTCCATGGTGCGAGTCTCTCTTACTTAATGCAGCTCACCCGACACTGAAACCTGGCCAACCCTGAATTCCCTGACATGGCCACACTTCACTATTCCTGCAAAAGATGCAATCCCTCCTCCTTTACTCCAGACCGTGTTTTTCTATCTCAGACCCTCACTCTCTTATTGGATGTTAATGGACCCCCTGTACATAACTTTTGGAGCACTTATTCAGTTCACAAAGGCCCCATTTCTCTGAAAACTGTTTCAGAACCTATCAGTCTGGGTCATTGCACACATATGGAGGTGGTTCTTGAACTCCCAAACACCACTGGTCAAGCCAAGGAGAAATACCCAACCACTACTGAGCTAACAGGATTTAATCCATGAGAAATTCAGCCAGAACAGAGCTGGTGATTTGAACTCAGGTGCTGAGGCTGACATTATGTGGCAGCCAGCTTCTGACAGAAACAGGACAGCTGGTTTGCCATGGAAGAAAAAAGGAAGCATTTCAAAGAGGCACAACAATGACTACGCAGCCAAGAGAGAAAGGAGAAAAGAAAAGAGAGAATTTTTTTAAAAGGAGTTTTCTTAGGGTGTATAATAGAGGCATTGTTGGGGGTTGAGAATGCTGTATTGAGTGAGGAATTTGAATCCATGTTAACACAATAAATAAAAATTTAATAAAAAAGACTGTGAACTAAAAAAAAAAATGTTTTAAATGAGTTTTCTTTCTCTGATAGCTTTCCTCTATAGGGTCTCCCCCTCTCCGTTACTGGTTGTTCACATTCTTTTTAGATTGAGAGATATCTCATTAATTTTACAATAAACTAGTTTATGTAAATGTGAAATATGTTTTTGTAACCGGCAACCACAAAGTCCTAAATTAAGACAGACGTGTAATGGATAAATGTGTCATTCCTTTTTCTTAAAGATGCACTGCTTCATCTCAGATGGATGATATAGTGGTTAGAGCTCCAGGCATGGTAACAGACTGGCGGGAGGACCTGTTGAGACCTTTCATATTACACCGCCTTTTCCATTGCCACATAACCTAGCTCAGGATTATAGTTCTATAGACTAAGAAACAGGCAGTCCCCTAGCTGCAGAGGGTGTGGAGGTGAACATTCCTGATATGCTCTTCTGGAACTCAGATTACATACATGAGACTACATGACTTCTAAATTTTTTCCATTTCTTTTTTTTTTTTTCTGAAGTTGGAAACAGGGAGGCAGTCAGACAGACTCCCTCATGTACTTGACCGGGATCCACCTGGCATGCCCACCAGGGGGCGATGCCCTGCCCATCTGGGGCATTGCTCTGTTGCAAGCAGAGCCATTCTAGCGCCTGAGGCAGAAGCCATAGAGCCATCCTCAGCACCCAGGCCAACTTTGCACAAATGGAGCCTTGGCTGTGGGAGGGAAGAGAGAGATAGAGAGGAAGGAGAGGGGGCGGGGTGGAGAAGCAGATGGGCGCTTCTCCTGTGTGCCCTGGCTGGGAATCGAACCCAGGACTCCTGCACGCCAGGCCGACACTCTACCACTGAGCCAACTGGCCAGGGCAAATTTTTTTCATTTATTTTCATGTCCTTCTGCACAACTTGGAGAACTCTTAAAATTGTGACCTCATTCCAAAAGGCTGAAAGATTTTCCTTTGCAGTTCCTGTGCTAAAGTGTATGCTAAAATCTTTTAAGTGTTACAACTGATTGCTGAGGCAATGGTTGGGCAAGAGATGCTACAGGCACCTCAGGAGGCTCAGGATTCCAGGGAACAGTGGGCAGAGGAAACCCCAGGCTTGGCAAGTCATCTGAACCATATATTTAAAGCACTTATATCTCAGGATCTCCCATTATTTTTTACTAGATAAATAATCAATTTGCAGCATGTGTGATGGAATGCTTTATTATTTTTATGATATTTTAGAATAAAGGGCTACTTCTCAAAGCTTGGTTTCTTATGGTTGGACAAGCCCATTGCATGAAAGCAGGTATTTCTATACAAATGAAGGTCCTTAGCTGGCATCTATTGACACCAAAGCCTTAGACATGCGGGATCTATCATGGTCTTTACTTTTATGAATTTCAAAATTGAAAGCCTTGAATCACACGTGCATATTACCTCTTGAAAGCTCTGCATTATACTATGCATTGCTAGTTAGCTTCCTGTGTATAGACTTATTCTCCCAGAATCAAATTATGAGGTGTGGAGAATAAAATATGTATCATTGAGTTTCTAGTTAGAGATACAATCAGTTTGGCCACTGGTCACAATGTTATTAAAATAAAATAATACATTCACAATTTATTTCATGCAAATTTTAAGTAATCTCCTCTCTTGTAAATCACTGCTCTTCCTTCCCTTGCTACACAAACACACACGTGCACGGATAACACCACACTCACAGTGTCCCCAGTTCCTCAGCCCTGCCAGTATGGCAAGCTCCCCCCTTGCCAAAGGCCGCTTGGTAAGGACAGATTAAGGGAGAAGAGATTACACAGGGGTTGCTATGCCACCTCTTTCCCTCCCCTCACCTATGAATTCAAGAGGCATTTTGAGAACCTTTAATTTTATCTTTGTATCTATTTGGAGTTAGATACTGTATTAGGTACTTTACTGATATTAACCAGGGACTCTGCCTTTGATTTCTTATTGGATCCTTCCTAGTACTAGCCACTAAATTAGCTCATGAATATATGAATAAATTCTTGAACCCATTAGTATTAAACAGGCGTACCTTGAAGATCCTGTGTTTGGTTCCAGACATTCTCCACTAAGCGAGTCCTAATCTTAGGTGGTAGAGGGTCTCGCCTTCAATTTATAAAACACGCAACCTCTATGAAGCTCAGTAAGACAAAATATGCCTGTAAAACTTTTTTTGTTGTTGTTGATAAGCATCAGGAACAGGCAAGTGAGGACTCAAAGTAATTTTATATCTTTAAATGGTATGTTTTCTTTCAGAATTATCAGAGCTCTGCCCTGTTTTCTCTCCCTCAATCATGGAAATGCTTCACGCTTCTCCTTAGCCAGATACCATAGAGAGAAATTAATTCAGTATTCATTGCAAAGGGAAGGGATTTGCCCTGCTTAGTTTCCTAGCCAGTTGCATGTAAAAAAAAAATTTGAGCAAGCTCCAAACATCAACAGACACACCACAGACGCACCTGCAGTGTGCTGGGAAGAAGTACGCAGTCCAGAGAAAACGTGTCAGGAAGGGAATGGGACCTGATCATTTAATTCAGAACTGCCCCTTCCTTGGCAGTTCACTTAGAAAGCACATTTAAGGCGGAGTTGGGTATGTCAGAGAGAAATAGTAGTAAGAGAGTACAAGAAAAGGAGAAAGGAGCATTCATTAAATACCAAGGCTGTTTGAGGCTGCCTTAACTAAATTTTGTCTCCCAACATGTCAAAAACGTGAGAGAGAAGAGAAATCAAACTCTCAAAAAGCCCAGAAATAGTAACTTCTTCAACAGAACACTGAACAGCAAAGAGGAAGGTGGCAGACAGGGAGGCCTTGAATAAATAATGAATTTGCCGCCTGTGTGATGGAACGCTTTATTATTTTTATGATATTCTAGAATAAAGGGCTACTTCTCAAAACTTGTTTTTTTATGGTCCAACAAGCCCACTGCATGAAAGCGGAGGAAAGTAATTCAACAATCCTAGACTCAATTATTCTTTTCTTTTGAATTTACTTTGACCCATTTTGGAATTCTTTGGACATTTTCATCAAACTCCTGGCTTTTTTTTTTTATGTTGTAACAAAAGGAAGCTCTAAGCGTTTAATCCTACCGGCTAGGAAAATAAAATGAGTGAAGAAGGAAAGACAGAAATGATTTCAGCAGGGAAACAATGAAGGAGGAATATGCTTCCAAGGATGGTGACTTTATGTGATGTTCAAGCATTGCGTGTGGAGTTTGATGGCAGTGTTGAAGAACGTGAGGACTACACAGGTCAGGTCATCCTCCCCTGGCAGGAAGAGAGCTATAGAAACTTGGCGCTTGGGTAGACAGTCAAGAGGTCAGAGGCTTAAAGCTGGCTGTCCTGAGATGTGCTGGTTGAATCCTTGGAGGACTTCGTGGTTCTGTAGGATATGAACGCCTCTAGACAAGATGGGTATGTTCCAATCTGCCCCACCTCCTCAGCTCTCCCTCCAGTGCCAGAGCCAAGAGGCTTCACACATGTTTATAACTTATCCTCTGAAAACAACTGAATATATGATTGCTGATCTAGCCCAGGGCTCCTATTTTTATTTAATTGTACTAACCAAGGCCTAAAGAGAATAAGTGTTTTTCAAGATAATACAAATGCAGTAATGAGAGGTACAAGATAACACCAATGAACTAACTTTCATTGTGTTCAGATGTGAGTATAATATATACAAGTCCATAAGGTTATTTCCATTATCATGAAAAGTAAGAGCTTTGTAAATTTAGTTAGATGCAAAATCTGTCCTGAGCTATTGCCTAATAGTGAAATATTCTTTTTGTGTGTGTGTGTCTGTGTGTGTGTGTGTGTGACAGAGACAGAGAGGTTCAGAGAGAGGGACAGAGACAGATAGCTAGCAGGAAGGGAGAGAGATGAGAAGCATCAATTCTTCCTTGTGGCACCTTAGTTGTTCACTGATTACTTTCTCGTATGTACCTTGACCAGGGAGCTACAGCAGACCGAGTGACCCCTTGCTCGAGCCCAGCAACCTTGAGCTCAAGCTGGTGAGCCTTGCTCAAACCAGATGAGCCCACGCTCAAGCTGGCAACCTCAGAGTCTCAAACCTGGGTCCTCCACATCCCAGTCCGACACTCTATCCTCTGTGCTATCACCTGGTCCAGCAAAATATTCATATTTTACTGGAAACAATATATATATAAAGTATTATAGGTATGCTTATATATTGTTTTTACCTTTCTAAACAATAAAAATTATAAATAGATCTAGCACCAAAGCTTTAAATAAAGGATTCTGCACAACACATACAGAGAGAGAGAGAGAGAGAGAGAGCGAGAGAGAGAGAGAAAGGGAGAGACTCTCAATAAATACCAGACAAATTTCCTCCCAGCAGTGGGGATTCATAACCTCTGCTGGATAAAGTCCCTGTCAGATGGCCCCATGCTGGCTCAGAACAGCTCACATCTGGTCCACAGAAATCTTGCAAGTATCCTTTACCTGGACTAACTCTGTTATTGCAGATGGTCTCAAGGTAGTTACTTTACTTCACCACCTGGTAGAGAGCTCTAGCTCTCTCATCTTTGTTTTTTTCCGGGTGTATGCCAATATCAGTACGCTATACCCCCAAATCCGTCTGCCAAGTGTTCCATTTTTTTCTTGACTCTCCTCCTTCTCTCTCATAGTGTTGAGGTTAGGAAAAGGACCTGCTCTTTTGCCAATAGAGAAGATGTAACTAGACACTGAAAACTCTCTCCGAAGCATTCCTCCACTTTCCTACAACTCCAAGTCTATTGTACCCTCAAGGCAGATAAGTCACCAAGGGTTAAAAAGAATGATTTGAACATAATTCTCAGAAAATCTTGCATTTTGCTTTGAGTTGTTGACATATATTGACACATATGGAGTTGTTGATACATATTGTCTCATGACACAATTATATATGAGACACAAAAGTGTCATTTTAGTATCTAATTATATGGAAATGTTTCTCCTTTCTCTTTCTTTCTCCCATTCTCCCTTTCTCCCTTTCTCCTCCTCTTCCTCTCCCGCTCTTCCCACATACACACGTGCACACGCATACACACACATACAGAGTACACACATAATCTTATGGAACAAAAAAGACTTAGTCTTTCATTCACTTCTAATTAAAAGTAAATATTTTTATTCTTATTTTACTAATAAAAATTATACACAGTAAAAGTAAATAAAAATTAATGTTTATTGGTATTTTAAAAATATCACTGTATTTCAAATTATATTATTGTTAGCTTGTTGAACAATTAGTTTATTGATTCATTCATTGACTCAAAATAATAATAAAAAAGAGTTGTAGGCCCTGGCCGGTTGGCTCAGCGGTAGAGCATCGGCCTGGCGTGCGGGGGACCCGGGTTCGATTCCCGGCCAGGGCACATAGGAGAAGCACCCATTTGCTTCTCCACCCCCCCCCTCCTTCCTCTCTGTCTCTCTCTTCCCCTCCTGCAGCCAAGGCTCCATTGGAGCAAAGATGGCCCGGGGCGCTGGGGATGGCTCCTTGGCCTCTGCCCCAGGTGCTAGAGTGGCTCTGGTCGAGGCAGAGCGATGCCCCGGAGGGGCAGAGCATCACCCTCTGGTGGGCAGAGCATTGCCCCTGGTGGGCATGCCGGGTGGATCCTGGTCAGGCACATGCGGGAGTCTGTCTGACTGTCTCTCCCCGTTTCCAGCTTCAGAAAAATACAAAAAAATAAAAATAAAAACTAAAAAAAAGTGTTGTATCCATGTAAGCCACTGGGGAGATGTGAAAACTAGTAAGACATTGTCTTTGTTCTCATTGATGTTATAATGTTGCTACACAAATGCACATAATTACACTAACAAGCAATTCATACTATGAGAGCAACATGAAGAATGCAGTAAGGGAGTATAGGGGAAAGGGGGGTGGGGAGGGGCTGGGGGAGCCAGAGATATGAGGAGAGAAAACATCAAAGGAGTGATATATATATATATTTTTTAATAATTTTATTTTTTTTAATGGGGTGACATCAATAAATCAGGATACATATATTCAAAGATAACAAGTCCAGGTTATCTTGTCGTTCAATTATGTTGCATACCCACCACCCAAAGTCAGATTGTCCTCTGTCACCTTCTATCTTGTTTTCTTTGTGCCCCTCCCCACCCCCTTTCCCTCTCCCTTTCTCCCCTCCCCCCTGTAACCACCACACTCTTATTAATGTCTCTTAGTTTCACTTTTATGTCCCACCTACGTATGGAATAATACAGTTCCTGGTTTTTTCTGATTTACTTATTTCGCTTCGTATCATGTTATCAAGATCCCACCATTTTGCTGTAAATGTTCTGATGTCATCATTTCTTATGGCTGAATAGTATTCCATAGTGTATATGTGCCACATCTTCTTTATCCAGTCATCTATTGATGGGCTTTTTGGTTGTTTCCATGTCCTGTCCACTGTGAACAATGCTGCAATAAACATGGGGCTGCATGTGTCTTTACGTATCAATGTTTCTGAGTTTTTCAGATATATACCCAGTAGAGGGATTGCTGGGTCATAAAGTAGTTCTATTTTCAGTTTTTTGAGGAACCACCATACTTTCTTCCATAATGGTTGTACTACTTTACATTCCCACCAACAGTGTATGAGGGTTCCTTTTTCTCCACAGCCTCTCCAACATTTGCTATTACCTGTCTTGCTAATGACAGCTAATCGAACAGGTGTGAGGTAGTATCTCATTGCCGTTTAGATTTGCATTTCTCTAATAGCTAAAGAAGATGAGCATCTTTTCATATATCTGTTGGCCATTTGTATTTCTTCCTGGGAGAAGTGTCAAAGGAGTGATATCTGAGTGAGGCTGTTTCAGGCAGGGGAGCTGGAGCTGGGTGAAGGAGAAGCCTCTTCAGGGACAGTGTGAGCAGACATGCAGGGAGGCAATGAGAATGTGGTGTGTCCGCTGGGAATTGATCTACTCCACATTGCACATTTGCTGCACGCTCCTATATACCAAGCCCCCAACTAGATAGATATGTCCTTTTTCTTTGTCCTCAACTGGCCGTTCCGAAAATTGAGTGTCAAATTGATGAATTCAAATTAAATTTTTGCAAAATCTTAAGTATCAATTCAGTACCTTCTGTGTCTCACACCTTCTTTTAGACTCTACAGTGAGTCAAGGACTCATTTGTCGTTAACTTGTTTGGCTTAAGGAGTTACGTCTGTGATTTGAATGTAAGGATGTAATAATGGAATGGACCTTTTAAAGTTTTGTAAACTATGAAATTAAATTGGGAAACTTTCCCCATCACCATTAGACTGTTTTCAGAAAAATAAAATTCGGAGAAGCCACTGAGTACAGTAGGACATTAGGTGGCACACGTAAAATTTTTCGCTACCAGTATCTTCCATAGACAGCAGGTAGGAGTCTGCTGACATATAACCAAACATGTGTGTGCCACATAATATTGTAGTTTTGCTTTCATTTCTTCTGTGAAGCATATTCAAAGGAAGAAGCAATGAGAAATGAAACTTAGGCTGTGGAGGAGACGGAACTAGGAAGAGGGCTTGCATACTTCTAGTATAGTACCTGTGGGACTGAACCAGAGTCTCAGCTGGTAAATGGGGTACTTCACAGGTAGCTTGGAAAGGCAGGTGTGATGTACCACTGACACATGGCCTCTGAGACTGGGGATAACAGGTGCCCGAAATAGGGAAATTGTGCTAGCAGGGTAGGGGAGTGAATGGTCCCTAAGAAAATCTATTCCTCTCATTTCCTCAGCCAGTGGAAGCAGTCCTTGAACTCATGCAGCTCCTGAGATATAAAAACTAAAAAGGTATGCAACCACTAGGATCATAAAGAGGGTGTGACTGATTTCATCAACAATGGGCCTGGATCTGAATAGAAGTTCAGGGAGTGGAAGCTTTTCCTACGCAATTGAAATTCTTGAGATCTTTCATCCTTTGATAGTTTCACTGAGAACTAGAAAAGAAAATAGAATGGATAATTTAATCATTTAGTATGTGCGTGTGTATGTGTGTGTGTGTGTGCATCTGTGTGTGCATGGTACCTACTATGTGCCAACACATCATGGTGTACTGACTGTCATCCTGAGCCAATTAGCTATAGATTTCAATTTCTGATTAGAGAGACTTGGAGTTGAGAAAGATAGTGGCAGTAAATATCAAATTATTAATCTTCTTTTATAAATAATGACTTATGTGTGGAATATCCATTTTCCGGAAGCCAGAAGGAAAGTGTTATATGCCCTTTGCTCAAAACAATTTTAAATTAAAAACTCAATATAGCTGTTATCCTTCCTATGAAAATTTTAGTACTAAAATTGGTTACTGACATTCTTATGAAGAGGCAATGAGAGTTTTCCTTAAGTACTCAAGTGAGTATAATTTTCATTTCTAACCAATTTCCCAAGGAGCAGAACTTTAAGGCATTTATAAAAGTCTTTAGAGACATTCTTTATAAGTTAAAAATAAAAGAAAAACTGATGCCATTAGGAAGGTGATTATTTTATCATCAATTATCTAAATTCTGACCTCCTAAGAGGTTCAAAATATTCATTCCAGACTGCTCTCTTAGGAAATCAAATCATATGCCCTCCATGCAGATGAGGAAAGATGTCAGACCCCATAAAAATTCCTGAGTATTAAAAAATACACACATTTTATTCCCTAGTGGCATACCGCATTTAATATATTGTGACATTTTGACTGGAGACGCAGAGATGTTTTTTTTCCTCCTTGGCTTTTTGTTGTTGTTTTTAAATAGTAATGAGTCTCCTTAAGGGAAACAAGGAAATAAAATATAATCCATCATTCACAGAAACTCTAATTATGAAAATTTAATGCAGATTAAAAAAAAAAAAAGAAATTTAATTTCTCCCAGAAAAACAATAAAAGCACTACCTTTTCTTAATTCTAGTTCTCAGGTGTGTGGGAGGCGTGGACGTGAGGAGAGACTCATTGTCCATGACCATGGTAGTTATTTGATACCAGAAAAAACAGCTATAAGAGGTATGATGAGTTGGAATATGATTCTACTTTTTAAAAACTTATACCAAATTATTGATGTAAATAGCAGATAAATCTCAGTTCCTAGTTAGAAGCATAAAATGAGAAAGGGCTATAACCCAGCCATTTTACTAATATGGAATTCCTTCCACCACACCCCTTTCAGATAGTGGCAGGGATGGAATAGATAAGTTTATTTAGCATAGTAGTGCACAATTTGTTTTTGGCAGTGGCTCGGGAGAGGGCAATGTTCAGTGCCAGAAGATTTTTTCTTATATCAAACTAAAATGTTGTTCCCTATAACATGTTTCCTTTCTTTCTGGTTTTGGAACAAAGTAGAAGGAGACATTCTCCCTTAGAATACTTGAAAATAGTAACTATGTAACCCTCAGATCTTTCTTTCTTTCTTGAGGCTAAACTGCATGTTTGTTTAAACTTTCCTTATAACATGTGGGTGTTAGAACCTCTTCATCTTCCTGATTTATTTTCTGTTCAGTTTAGTTTTGTATTCTTTATCGGTGTCTCATCTAAGTCATTTGATTTCCCTTAATGTTCCAAAGGATGTCATGTTCTCTCATAATAAGAGCCTCCTGTATGTACTTGTGTGTATGCACATATGTACGTATATTTTATATGACTTACAATAGATAAGTACAACTAAATAGATACATAGGTACATAGAAAGATATACATATCAAGACATGTACATATTAAGATATGTATATCTTTCTACACACAGATCACCTCCTCACAGAAGTAGATGATACGAATGCTTAGTGTTTGGCGAAAGATGAAATAAGCAAAAAAGCAAAATCACAAGTATGTGAGGAGAGGAAGAAAATTTAGGTTCTAGATTTGATTTTTTCACCACCAGATGATGGCATCTTGGCCAACTCATTCAATGTTGCCATGATTAAGTTTTTGGAGGTACAAACTGAAAAGGTTAGATGGCATATTCTTATATAAAGTTATAGGTCACTGGGATGGGCTAATGGCTCTCAGGGGTATTGTGCTGGAAGTGTATTTAGGCCATGCCATAATGCAATAATCAAAACTGGAGTGGGAATAAAGAGTTCCCACTTCGAGACATTTCAAGTTTTAAATTATTTTTAAAAATCTAATTTTTATTAATATATGCATTTAACCTCTTAGTGAGTCAAGTCTATATGTTTTATTTTGCAATTTTGTTTACAAGAATTAGAATGTATCTTTTAAACATCCATACAGAGCTTTTCCAATAGAATGCTGTCAGTATTCAAAATATCTGACCGCCAGAGATGAAAGAATGAGTTCAAAACAAAATGAGTCCATTTGATATAAAAACTAATGCCCAGTGAATAACTTTAATTAAAATGTAAGACTACTCAATATAAAAGGCTATGATATTAAAGAAACACAATGCTAGAATAAAATCAATAGACTAAGATAACATTGCTGTTGCTTGAGTAAATGACTTAACACCTCCTCAGAAACTACAGAATAAAAGCACTAAATTAGAAATAAACAATAATTCTAAAATGCCTCTATATTTCTTTTTGCCTGAATCATCCATGATTGCAACATTGTTATTCTATTGTAAAATAATAGATAGTGTCAAAACCTGTGTAATTGAAATTGGATGGGAATGCCAAATCAGGAGAACAGCTTTGGATGCCAAAAACATTTGTGTCATCAGTCAATGCTGTTGGCTATGGAAAGAAAAAGGTTGACACTGTATTCAAGATAATTGCTTCAATTGTTAATATCAAGCTAATTAGAGGTAAACAAGATCTGAGGAAGACAATCAAAATATACAGAATGACAAGGGTGCTGAAGTGAAGAAGAATGGTGAAGGATCATGAGTACAAATCATGGCATAATCTATTTTTACAATCTGATTAGCTAAGATATGCAAATTACAAAGAAGTCACAGCAAGCAATGAGTTATAGAAACAATTTTAATAGCTGGATTGAGAAAATATGAATGATCCCTGCTGAGCATTTGCTCACTTTCCTTAGGAAGCAGCTTGCTATCAGAACGAACATAGAGTTTAAATCACCGGTTATGAAGCTCGATATTTCTACCTACTGTCTGTGTGATCTTGCAAAAATATTCTCACCTCCGTAGGCACAATTTCCTCAATTTTACATTGAACATAGTGATACCAGCTGTTCATAGAGTAGTAGTTCAAATGAGATTACATATATCAAAGCAGTTTGTAATCTGCTAAATGACACTCAAATAATGGTTTATTGCTATTTCTTTGAAAGTGTTTTACATGATTCTTTCAAACATTAGTTTTTCCCAACCCAAGGAAATTGTTAGGTAAATGTATAGTCAGGTAATCAAGACTGTAATCTTGCCAAACAGAATTGCAGTCCCAATTTAGGTCTTCAGCCATGATGCAATATGTTCATCAACTATTCTGCCTTCCTTGACCCAGGAGGGACTTGAAGAATTTAAAATTTCTCTTTAATAATTTGATCACTACCAGACTTTTATGCTAACATAATAGAAAAATTAAGTAGCTATTTACTCTACAATGTGGAGAAAAATTCTTTAGGTCAGTTAATTCAGTGCATGTAATTATTATGCACAGGGACTATATAGCAGGGAGGGAATTAATTATCTTTGGTGTGTTTGTTTATACCTTGCCACTAATTCCTATGGTTTGGGATTAACACATTTAGATCCATACAGTAAATAAATGATATTATACATAGACTTATAAAGTATTTTTTGTGATTATCATTTTTCTAAATATGAATTTTGAAATGACCAGATAAATTCTATAGTGTTCTAAATTCTACCATTAGCTTACTTAATATTTCTTCATTTTCTTTACGAGCAATAAGAATTTACTTATTCTTGTGGTAAATTATAAGTTCATTATGTAGGTATATTTTCTTTGATATTGTAGCATATAGAATTTCTTAAGTGACTGCCTCTTTTACTATTTTAAGAATGATAATAGCAGCCCATTCATGCAAATTACTGTTGTGAATTATTACATATAATATAGAATTCTATATTGAATTCTACTACAGGTAATTTAGTCAATTAAATTACTAGACATAAATGATGAAGTCCTACCAATAAAATAATTCAAGACATAATTCTGAGAGGAGTAGGTAGCATAAAAAATATATATTGAATTCTACTATAGGTAATTTAGTCAATTAGATTACTATACATAAATGGTGAAGTCCTACCAATAAAATGATTCTGAGAGGAGTAGGTAGCATAAAAAATATATATCTACTGCCTGACCTGTGGTGGCGCAGTGGATAAAGTGTCGACCTGGAAATGCTGAGGTCTCCGGTTCAAAACCCTGAGCTTGCCTGGTCAAGGCACATATGGGAGTTGATGCTTCCAGCCCCTCCCCCTTCTCTCTCTCTCTGTCTCTCTCTCTCCCTCTCTCTCTCCTCTCTAAAAGTGAATAAATTAAAAAAAATTAAAAATATATATATATCTACTTATATTTATCTATTTATATTAGAAATAGGATTGCTTAACATTAATTCTTTAGAGACCATCTAGTAAACAAAAGGAATTGTGATTTAAAACTTTAATGGAAATTGTTTTAGAAATAAAATCTGTCTTTACTTCTCCTAACTCTTCAGATTGAGTTACTTATTCATGAAATCAATAAATATCTATAAGTGCCAGTGTATGGAATTAAATTAGAATTTTTGATGGACATTCTTTTGCCTGTAGGTACCAATCTACTAGTTGGAGAAGCATGACATAGATAGATGAAGATATCTAAAAATTAAGTATACTTATGATCATGTAATACCTTCTACAGTGCTTGATATTAATCAAAGCACTTTTGTGAATATAATTGTTTTATTTGACCAATGTAGGCAGTAATTATCAGTGAATACAGATTTAATACCTCTGAAGAAATGCCATGATTCAGAAGAGAATGTATTGCCAAATAAGTGATATTGGTGTATAATGCTCCGAGCTGAAGGAAAGGATAAAAATGATGGTACCCATCACCGGAATGGACAATTAAGTTGGACCAGCTGGTTTGTGGGAGAACAAATTCATGTTTAAGCATAGTGAGATGGAGGTGACAATAGTAGCCTTAAAACCTACAACAAAAAAACATGTAACAGGTGATAACAGGCATTCGTAAGGTAGAGAGATGAGCTGGAGCTATAAAATTGAATGAATTCTCCAAGAAGGAGGGGCAATAAAAGAGAATCAAAATTTAAGTTTGTAAAAAAAAAAAAAAATAATAGGACAAATAAATAAAAGTGAAAGAAACAAGAAAAAAATCAAATCAGTTAGCAGTAAAGGGAAACAGTGCAGCAAAAAACAAGTGGGGAATGGTCAGACAGAAAGAGAGAGTTGTGACTAGGCGCTCCTATCGGCACCTTGGATGAAAATGGCTGACTGACATGCATCAGTATTTCTTACCTCTTCCATTTTTAATACATTTCCATTTCTGAAAGTTTTGGGGTAAATGAACCATACAGACAATGTGTCAACTGCTGTTATGATCTCTAAGTTTTCAGAGTCAGCTTTGTCTCACAAAATTGAGAGAAATTCTCAATAATTTATAAAAATTAGCAGTAAGGAAGGGTACAGGTAAGGGTTTGTGTTAGAGTGCCTTTGCCCCATAAGCTCATTTTCAGGACTGTGTGAACATTTATTTGGCTGTTCTTAGATTATTTCACTCCATAGAAATAACAACTGTTCAAAACAAGGATATTGGCATAATAATTTGCTCTGATTATTAGTCTAAAAGCTTAATTCATTAGAGAAGGGGAGGGAGTCTACAGTTAAAATCTCTAATTATCTTAAATACTACATTTACAAAGGCCATCTATAATTGCATTTAGAATTCATGCAGGGCTCAAGTCCTTTCAAAAATATTTTATTCACTACAGTAGTACTGTAGAAGCTAGGGTTTCAGCAAAAATTGTTATATTGGTTCTTAACTTTTTTAAATATTTGTTAATTGAATGCTGTATAAAAAGTATATAAAAGCTACATTTAACCTTTATATGCTAAAGTTGTAAAATTTTTTACTAAATAATCTAAGTATTACATATACCTTCTACCTAGAGCATTTTTTTATTTTACCCACTTTGAAGGTTACACCAGGACTGAAAAACCTAATGACTATCTATTGAGTAACTCTATCTTTTTGTTCTTGTTGTTGAAGAAACCAAACCTACTTTAAAAGATGAAAGAAACAGCTGGTATTTCAGTTGTTTTTGAAACTTTAGGGGACTGTTCACAATTTTAGTCACATCTTTCTTGTAATCACTAATCAAGCTTTTAAGAGAAAAAGAAAACAACCTTTGTATGAATTTATGACTATCAATATACATCATTTAGTATTTGGGGGAAAAAAGAGCACAGAATGTTCTCAATAATCTCTTTATTTCTAGGTAGATAACAGCCTGCTACAAGGAAATAAGAAGTTTTCTCTATATCCATCCTCCTAACTCTTTTAAAATTTGTCATGTGTAAACTGAACATGATACGTAAAACATGTACTTTTGACAAAAGATTAACTTTGCTATTAAAAACATCATAAACTCTATTAGAGCATAGCAGTGAGTTTGTTAAGAAAAGAGTTTCTTTGTAAAAGCTGAGAATTATCAGAGAAAGAATGACAAAATAACAACCTCCAGTTCCCACCAAGTCTTACTGAGTTATAAGATCACAGGACTTCAAAGTAATTTGAAAATCTAATCATTTGGTAGAAGTCCCTTGGGGAAACTCATATATATATGATATATGATATATGTAATTTTAGAATTCTTTTATTCTACTTCTTTGGCTCAATTTCTTTTTAACTAAAAATGTCTTAGTATATAACTCTTTATTATTGTAAAGCCAGCAGCCAAGGCCGGGGCCACTATCAAAGCAGCCCAGCCCATGCAAATTTGCATTGGATTCGGACAGTCGGTAAAGAAACAACGGAGCCAAAAACTGATGGGCTGTCATCTTTAATTCTAGCTTGCACCTGGCGGGCAAGTAAAAAATACACACTGGGCTCCAAAACCCACTCACATTCAGTGCTCACAAAGCTACTGACTTATCTGAGTTTCCTAGAATCAAAGGTTTCTAGCTCACCAGACTTATTCTCCTCAGTTCCCCATCTCCTTCCTTATCCCAGATACAAACTCTACACAAACTGGCATCTCACTCAGTACTCCACCATCTTGGCTGCTTCTCCTGGCCTACTCCACGTGGCCTCCTTCTGCTCTCTGCTCTGCTCTCTCCTCTAATGATAATCTCAGGAACCAAAAAGCAAGCTCCCGCTCCGTCCCCACTTTATAGTGTAGAAATCCAAACCCTTAATCCAATATACAAAATAGGGAAGTCTCTAATACAAAGTCACTTCTCTGAGGCATGATTGGATTGTACCACCTCACATTAAAAAGGGTGGGAAAGGCTTAATCCCAAAACCAAGCCCCAGGCTACAGGGATTCTCAACACACATTAATATCACCTGGGCGAGGACCTCACGTGGGCAGCGCCATTTTTAACAAAGTGAGCATAATACATTTTATCTGCCCAACAATTATTTTCTGAGGATTAAGTGAATCACAATACATAAAGTGTCTAGACTAGTGCCTGGCCCACAGTTAGCATTGTATTAGTGTCCGTATGGCCAGTAGTAGCGGCCATCACAGCCATTCACTTGCAGGTTCTCATTGGATTCAGGCAGACGGTAAAGAAACAGCTGAGCCAAAAAATGGTGGGCCATTCTTTTATTTAAGTCTCGTACTGGCTGATGAACACCATACAGGGAAAACACTTCCCTCTTCATTCAGAGCTCACAAAGCTACTGACACATTATCCGGTTCCACCACCAGGAGAATCTTCTCCGGTTTTTCCTAAAACCAAAGGCTCCAGCAGTCTCAAAGCCCCTCACCTCTGGTTCCCCGTCTGCACTCGCTCTGCCAACATGGCTTCTTTCTCTGCAAAACTGGCTTCTTTCTCTTTCCCTGCCATCTTGGCTTCTCTCTTACCTTCTTCTTCTTTCTCTTAAAACTTTTCTGGCAGAAAATCTCTCCTCCAGCAAACATTAGCATAACAATGACCCTTCCCAAGCAGGAAAGTAATTTGCAATTTCACAGACAACATACCTGGGGCTGCCCAGCGTCATTTTTAACAATAAATGTGAGCAAACTCAAAAAACACAAATTTTACAAACTCATTTGCCCAACAGTGTCTATTGTCTGCATAATACTCTTCAGGGAAGGGACTGTGTTTGCATACCACTGTGTTCCTGAGTCCAGAGCAGCACTTCCTACAGAACTGCATGCATCAGACCCAGAGAAACTCGTCCTTTCCTTATATTGCTTCATTCACAGGCATTGTATTGTTGCCTCAAAAGCACAAAATGGTAATCATTTAACTAAAAGTATCAGTGAGGCCTGACCTGTGGTGCACAGTGGATAAAGCATCGACCTGGAAATGCTGAGGTCCCCGGTTCGAAACCCTGGGCTTGCCTGGTCAAGGCACATATGAGAGTTCATGCTTTCAGCTCCTCCCCCCTTCTCTTTCTCTGTCTCTCTCTCCTCTCTCTCCCTCTCTGTCTCTCTCTCTCTCTGTCTCTCTCCTCTCTAAAAATGAATAAATAAAATAAATAAATAAATAAATAAATAAAAGTTTCAGTGAGGACTCTAATTGAATTGTCCAGGAAATTGTTCTAGTCACTCAACAGGCCGAAGGGTCTGTTTACTTGTGTGTAAAATGAATAGGTTGGATTAGATAATCTGGTAATGTCTCTGTGAACTCTGCATTTGCTTTGAGATGTAAATTGCTTTTTCAGAGAGAGACTTTTAGTGAGGACTGAGGACACACTGGAAATTTCTCTTATAATGAGGCCTCACTCGGATTGCAAGGGCACGCATGATGTCGACCATCCCAGTTTTCCTGGGAGCTTGACATTTCCTGTCGAGTGTTAGTTCATCTTTAGGCCTTGATTTACAGAGACCGCATTCTCTGATGTCAGAAATGCCCAGGGTACAGCTGCAGAGAGGTGACTACCTTTGTGTGGCAGGAGCTCACTCTTACCTCTGTGATTTCAGGCCTCTGTGGCCTTTGATTCATCTTTAGTGACTCTGAGTTTCCCATGAGCCTTAATGGACTTTAGAAAGATATTGGTGTCATATCCAAGGTGGCTTTAAGGATAACACAAGCTGATGGGTTCCCAGAAGCACAGTCACTCCCTAAATTCCTGTCACACTTGTGATTTCAGTTGAAGAAGATTCTGTTTTCCATTATGATCCAGCATAATATGTTCGTCTGAGAGCTTCCGTGAGGTCTTAAAAACGCAACAACTGAGAATTTTGAGGAAATGAAAAGGAAAATAAAGGTGTTAGATTCCTTTAAAATTTCTTATCATTTGAAAGACCCTAAGCAAAAAAAGGGAGGAAAGTAGACGTAGATGTATAAATTAAACCCTCTTTATCTACATAATCGTACATGAATGCTTTTCTAGCCCAAATTTGCTTTTAAGAGTAAACTGAACAAAGAAAGAGAGCGTGCTAGCCAAGAGATGGGGTCAGCAAACTACAGCCTGTGGGTCAAATACAGCCTGTCACATGTTTCAGTAAATAAAGTTTCATTGAAACACAACCAGGTATTGTCAATGGTTGTTTTTGTATTCAAAGCATTAGGTGGTTGTGATCAATACTGTAGAGCCCACAGATCCTAAAACAGTTACTCTGGAGCCCTTTATAAAAGAACTTTGCTGATTCCCTAGGTTCAGAACCTTGCTTTTTTGAATCAAAAGACTTAGTGTTACATCCAGAATTAGTTTAAAAATTCCCAGGGAAATATACCTCTTCCAAGGCTGCTAAAATTTTTGCTAACATTATTTTTAACCACTAGTGAAAGAAATACTAACTTTTTCTATTTTAATTTCAATTAGTAAATAAAATGCAGTCAAATCCTTTTCATAACAAACAGTATGAAAGGTTTAATTGAAATCCCACCCTGAAAAACAGGTGTGATAGCATAGTGTTTTAAAGTATTATTTGACTACTTTTGTCTAATATTTCTTTTTAGTTCATGACCTTCCCCTCCACTCAGTCGACCAGGGCATTCTATTAGATAATCAAATGCATTGTCTTTACTCCCAACCTTCTAAACAAGTTTCAATTCTCCTGTTTTCTATCATAAAAGCGTCACTTTTATCCCAGTCAAGGGAGAAACCTCAGCTTCAAACTTGTTTGCTGTTCTCTACCCTCATCTCCTCACACTTTACAATACCCTCTTACTTCTGTCTGCTGCTTTCCCTCCGATCGAATTCTTCGCCCTTTCACCGTCTTTGATCCAGTTAGCTTTAATGTATTATTGCAACATCTTAACTGAAATAGTGACTCTATTCCGGGAGAGGCCCATGATAAATTATCTTCTCCTAAGCGGCCAAAATCTTTCCAAAGCATAGATCTAATCATTTCGTTGTCTATTTAGCCGTTTCAGTGGTTTTTCGTTGGTTAGAGAACAAAATCCATGCTCTTCAGTGTGAGATTTCAGGATTTAAGTAATTGAAACTCGGTCTGAAATGCTTTTTCTTCCTCTTCAGCTTATTAACTCCTCCTTATTCTTTAAAGACATATGTCGGGCATCCGTTTTCCCAGGGAATTTTTTTCTAGCCACTTGTCCTCCTCCAAACCTAGCTTGGGCTTCCCTGGTTCCAGTTTCCATGACACGAACAGGCCACATTACTTTGCTGTTGCAATCCTTGTCTGTGGGCGTGCACACAGCTCTCTCGGACACACAGCAGGAAATGAATCGTGCCCAGAAACAGAAGGCTTTTCAGCTCAAGCAGAGTCCATGTGACAGCACCAACAGCCACCAGCAACTGCTTACAAATGGTGTAGGATGTCCTCTGGACTCTTCAACTGCTTGGAAAAAAAGGCGGGGTGATGAACCTCAAGTTATTCAGAAGGGAGGTGCCAGACACCTGAACTTGAGCTTTGATGCTAACATGGTGTCATTGGTACCTGCAAGTTGGAGGGACCTGAGGACATTCAGATTATATTTGTTTATCACACTTCATGCCTTATCTAATAATTGTTTAAATGAATTTAAAAGATTGATCTGCCCCAAACCACCTTGCAATCTTACCTCCCGGCAATCCTTCCATTTCCCCCTCTGTTTCTGCTGCTCACTAAAACCACACTGAATTATTTTTCTTATGCGTACACTTTTAGTGCTCTGTGCTTTTGCTGTTATTTTAAGTCTCCCTGGAATTTTTTTTTTTTAATTCGGTGAGAGAAGGGGAGGCAGAGACAGACTTGATCAGGATCCACCCAGCAAGCCCACTAGGGAGCGATGTTCTGCCCATCTGGGACATTGCTCCATTGCTCAGCAACTGAACTCTTTTTAGCACCTGAAGTGGAGGCCATAGAGCCATCCTTAGTGCCTTGGGCCAACTATCTCCATTGGAACCATTGCTGCAGGAGGGGAAGCAAGAGAGAAAGAGAGAGAGAGAGAGAAGTAAGAGGAGGAGGGGTGGAGAAGCAGATGGGTGCTACTCCTGTGTGCCCTGACCAGGACTCAAACCCAGGACATCCACATGCCAGGCTGACGCTCTACCTCTGACCCAACCAGCCAGGGCTCCCTGGAATACTCGATGTCAGTTTTTACCTCTATAAAAATCTCAGTTATTCTATAAGGTTTAACTGGCTCAGAGGTCATCTGTTATTCTTCCAAGAAAATGGCCTCCCCTTATGCAGTCATTGATCACCAAATATTTCCCTCTATCATATTAATTATTACACATGATATTCTAAATCTTTCTATATCTCTTCCTGCTGTATGATGATTTGTCACTTGTCTTTTATTACTCCCGTGTTTGGCAAGCACTTGACATATAATAGAAGCTCAATAAATAAATGTTTATGTTATTGAACTGAAGTCTGGCACAAAATATGAATTTTAAATAGCTCTGCGAGTACTTTTATAGGTAATGCCACTTTACCCAACCGCTTACAATTGTTGCTTTTTTAGAAAACAAACTGAGAAAAGATTGTAAATTCACTCTAGTTTTCCAAATATTCTTACTAAGTGCCTTCTGCAACTTTTCTGTGTATTATCATTCAAATGAGTCTCTCTGTAGCAGCCCTGACAGGTGGTCTTGAGTGACTTAGATTAAATGGGTGTTTTCACGTGCTCATGGAGAGGTACTTAGCTTTTGGCTTATTACTGACTCTCAGTCCATTCAAAGCTACTGAAAAACTCACTCCTCATTTTTATATCCTTGTGAGTTATCTTCCTTTCAGAAATATTTATTACAAGTTCCCATATTTAGTACAAGTGCATACTGTATACGGCTTGTTTTATATCTTTTTATAAGCTGCTTGCTTCCACTGGGAAATAATGTTTCAGATATTTAATTTATTTTAAATCCCTAATACAAAGAATGATTTCACAGGCCCAACAAGAAATAAAGTGAGCATGATCTACGTCCCCCTCTTTAGGGACAGACGACATAGCCTCTTACCTGCTGTCTCAATTCACTTTGCTCTTCTAATGACTCATTACTTGTGTGGTTACTGCTTGTGTGGTGTGACTCCACATAGAGGTGAGATGAGCAGCTAGTGAGACGCTCACGTGAAATGCAATGCAGACTGACAAGATTGGTTCTGAATTCCCTAGCTTCCGTGTATCTCCAAAACTAATCTTTGACATTTATTCAATGCCTTTCTAAAATCTGAGTCTTTATTTCTACATTATCAACTCCCAAAGAATGCATTTACATAAATTTGTCAGAAATGAGCCTTTTGGAAGCTTCTGTTAGAAGAGCCGGACCCAGAGATGGTTTAGAATTGATAAGTCACTTTCTTCCTTTTGGTGTTGAAGGTTGGCTTTGGCTTTCAGCTGCCATGATCAGAGTTAAAATAAACATGGATTGAGTTGAACTTTTTTTTTTTTTTTTCTGAAGTTGGAAACGGGGAGGCAGTCAGACAGACTCCCGCATGCGCCCTACCGGGATCCACCCGGCACGCCCACCAGGGGGCGTGCTCTGCCACAATCAAAGCCATTCTAGCGCCTGAAGCAGAGGCCACAGAGCCACCCTCAGCGCCTGGGCAAACTTTGCTCCAATGGAGCCTCGGCTGCGGGAGGGGAAGAGAGAGACAGAGAGGAAGGAGAGGGGGAGGGGTGGAGAAGCAGATGGGCGCTTCTCCTGTGTGCCCTGGCTGGGAATCGAACCCGTGACCCCTGCACGCCAGGCCGACACTCTGCCACTGAGCTAACCGGCCAGGGCCGAGTTGAACTTTTTAAATGGGGAATTCCTCTGTTCATCTATCTGTAAAATGCCAAATATAAATATTATGGTATTAAGATTTTAAAAATACGATTAGTTTGCGGGGGGTGGGGGGTTGGCTGAGGGAAAGCTTTATTAAAGAACTAAATCTTAATAATCAAGCAATTTCATTTATTCAAAAATGAAATAATTAAACACTTACTTTGTGCCATGTACTTTTCTATTCAGTGGACAGTTACACATGACTAAAGCATGCCCTTGTCTTCATATGCTGCTTCAATGTATTTTAAGCCACAACATTCATTTATTCACTAATTTATTTAAGCTGCATGACTATTAAGATATGATTCTCCTTCTGTATAAACTGAAGTGTCATTTCCATTGTCCATGCATTGTAGGAAGAAGAAATGCTTTCCTTACATGGGTTTCCAAAGAATTGTTTTAAAAATTTCAATATTTTAGATTAAATTAACATGCTTTCAGGAAGGAAATTTGTCTTTACTATTAACCAAAGCAAAATAACCATTTTCAGCATTAATGAGTGTTTTTGCCTGATATAAATGATAAGAGTGAGAATATCGTTTTAATAGGGAATCAAAATTATAAATAATTTATTGGAAAGTTAATGAAGGAAATTCTATAAAACAACCATTTAATTTAAGCTGTTTACAAAGTGTATTATTTATACATGTGGAGCTTGGAGAAGGGATATTAGTTTGACATGAAAACAAAGCATACTAAAATACAGAACACGTATTTTTCTAGTCTTATTCTAGAGATTATATAATGAGTTAAGATAAGGTTGTAGAAAGCTTTGTTGAACCCAGACGTATCAGAGACAATGGGAATAATATCTCAGACATCACATTGTGTGAAGCATCATTAGAAGATAAACCTAGCCCTGGCCGGCTAGCTCAGCGGTAGAGTGTTGGTCCTGCATGTGGAAGTCTTGGGTTCGTTTCCTGACCAGGGCACACAGGAGAAGTGCCCATCTGCTTCTCCACCCCTCCCCTCTCCTTCCTCTCTGTCTCTCTCTTCCCCTCCTTCAGCCAAGGCTCCATTGGAGCAAAGTTAGCCCAGGCGCTGAGGATGGCTCCATGGCCTCAGCCTCAGGCAATAGAATGGCTCCAGCCTCAGCAGAACAATGCCCCAGAAGGGCAGAGCATCTCCCCCTGGTGGGCATGCTGGGTGGATCTCAGTCAGGCGTATGCAGGGAGTCTGTCTGACTGCCTCTCCACTTCTAATTTCGGAAAAATACAAAAAAAAAAAAATGAAGATGAAACCTAAACAGGTTAATTAGAATAAATGTTGAAATTATATGTATACTATATTATATATAACACTTATATCATGAGTTATATATATTATATAGTATATATAATATATAATACTATAATGAGAAGAAAAGAGGAAAGAAAATTAAGAAACAGAAGTTTGTGTATAAAATCCTGAAGTCCACAAACGAGCATCGTATATTTGATGATAAGTAAGGACTTGGACTTGAGTGGAGGAATTATGTTAGTACGAAATACACAAAAAAATAAACAAGTTCCCTTGATAGGAGAGCTACCTTTTCCTTAATGGTTCTCTTTCTTATAGTTCTTAAAAACCCAGGATTGTTTCTGAGCAAGGATGACGAGGTGATTGTGAAGATCAGGCAGGAGAGCAGAAGTATAAAAGTAAGATAAAATGTGAAGAGATGTAAGTAAAGTACTAAGTTTGTACACCATTGCATCATCTAGGTGTGAGGCAAGGAGGTGGTTGCAGTAATGAAAAAGGTGGAAGAAGAAACAGTGAGTGGGTGCAATAGAGAATTTAGTGGCAGACTGAGAGAAGAGCTATTTCAAAAATTGCTCTGAGATTTCAAGCTTGGGTATTCAGAAAAAAAGGGGAAATTATTGGCAGAAGTAAAGGAATAAATTTGGATAGAATATAAACTTGATTTTTAAATGTATTTCATTTAAGATGATGGTGAGCTATTCAAAAAGTGATATCATGGAGAAAGTGTGTATAAGCACAAAGACAAACTGAAAACAAGAGACTTAATTTTCTCTTTGAAAGTAAAGGGAGATGGTTCGAAACCTCAGGCTTGCCTGGTCAAGACACATATGGAAGTTAATGCTTTCTGCTCCTCCCCCCCCCCCTCTGTATCTCCTCTCTATAATATGAATAAATAAAATCTAAAAAAAAAAGTAAGGGGAAGGATTTTCCTCCCTTCTTTTTCTCAGAACATTTGCCTCAGATAATTTGTAGTGTAAGCACCTTCTCATCTGTTCACATGTGTATAAATCTTTTTGAAGATGACATACGCCTTTTGCCAGCTTTCCAACCTAAGAATGTCTTCCCCTTGAACCTGTAAACCTTTGAAATACAAACATCTGGGAGATAGCAGCCCAGTCTCCCAGTTCCCAGTGGGTGGGTAGGAGCTCCCTTCCTGCTGCCTTGTGAAATTATCTCCTGTCTATAAAGGGATAAGAACCTTGTTTTACCTCTGGATAAAGTCAACTAGCCAACATAGATGTCAGGTAAAGTGAGAAGAAGTCTTTCTTGTCACAAATGATATTTCAAGTGTTCTTACTTGAGAACTAGCTAATGTGTATTTTTGAAAACATGTAGATAATGGGTTATATCTACTTGACCATACAAAAGGGTGAGATATATGTTTGTTTTTGTAATCTCTTAGCAGATTGTAATACATTTCACATTCAGGTATAGTGTTTATTCAGTTAGAAAATTGTTTCTTTGTCTTTTGTGTTGGGAGATATTTTTAAAATTATATTTCTCCAATACGTCATATGGTAGACAAAGGGTCAGGGTTGAAAATGGACATTTAAAAGTTATCATTATAGAGACCATTTAAAGTGATGACAATAAGAACAGATAACATGAGAACAGTTGGGGCCAGTGCTAATTTTATATAGCTCCAGAGTTGCAGGGTTGGAAGAAGTGGAATGAACAGTGGGAATTGAAACCTTGTTCTGTAAGGTAGCAGATATTACGCCATTCTGCATAATATCATAGAAGATGAAGAAGGAAGGGGAATATTTTATAAAATAAATGTTCAGTGTCCAAATTCTCCCCAGAAAAGGTCTCTTGTCTGTCTCACCTGCTTCTCCCTTCCTCTCAACAGTTAACTCCTATGGGGACTATACAACGAGAATTTCTCTGTTTGCTTTTGTTCATTTTGATTTCACTGAGGATTCCCTGCCTGGAATCCCTGTATCTCTGTCTTCCATTTAGATAAGCTCTCCATACTTCTTAAGGCTAAACTTTGGCATTTCCTCCTCTAGGAGACGTGCCCTCTGAACTAGTGTTCCCCCAAATGCTCTTGTAATACCCTGTGCATCTTCTCTTTACAATATTTCACATGACTTTTATAATGACCCACGTTTTGTGAATGCATTTGTCAATGTTCTGTGTTCCTTGGAGTGAAGGGGAAAGGGGAGTACTGATGGCTTACCTGTGCATTTGCTGTAACACAAGGCCTACCATATTAAATGTTCTTGTAATTATTTCATTAAACATGAAAGGGTCAGGAGGGCTCAAGAGAATGAGACTTGTTTTGCAGATCTATTTAGCCTAAATCTACACTGTTCAATAAATATGTAAGCAACTAGCCACATGTGACCTGAATGTGACGAGTCCAAACTGAGATGTGCTGTATCAAGTACACACTAAATTACTGCGTCCAAAAACTGTTAAATATCCAACAAGTCATTTTTATACTGACCACATGTTGACTAATATAACATAATAAATGATATTTTGAAGATGTTGGGTTAAGTAAAATGGAGTATTAAATTCCTATTTTTCACTTTTGAAATGTATATACTAGAAATTATAAAATTATGTGGTTCACATATTTTTTTTTTCTTCTTTTTCCAAGTGAGAGGAGGGGAGATAGAGAGACAGTTGCCAGGATCCACCCAGCAACTCCATCTGGGGCGGATGCTCTCTGCCCATCTGGGGCCATTCTCACAATCAAGCTATTTTTTATGCCTGAGGCAGAGGCTCTATGAAGCCATCCTCAGTGCCCAAGGCTCACGTGCTCAAATAAATCAAGCCATGCTACTGGAGGAGAGGGAGTGAGAGGGAGAAGGGTGAGAAGCAGATGGTTGCTTCTCCTGTGTGCCCTGACAGGGAATCAAACCCGGTACATCCACAGGCCAGGCCAACGCTCTACCACAAAGCCAACTGGCCAGAACCCACATATTTCTGTCAAACAACACATGTCTAAACAAAAGCATTTTCAACAATATGTCCAAATATTAAATCACTAAAATCAATATGCTTCAGATCTGGAAAAGTCTGAGGTGTGTTTTGATATATTTTCTGCTCACAAATAAGGGAATATTTTATTGCTTCATATTCCTTTTGAAATATCTCCTAATTTTTGTGAGCAGTATATATAGTTCTATGGATAGTAGTTCCTGGGTCAAAACTTAGCCTTTCACCAGATTTTTTTAAATGAAAGGTCTGGAAACACAACTTGCTAAAATTATATAGAAATCATTAATAGAATAAAGAGGCTAAACCTTTCCTTTTGAAAGTTCTCAGCCCTGGCTGGTTGGCTCAGTGATAGAGCATCAGCCCAGTATGTGGAAGTCCTGGGTTTGATTCCCAGCCAGGGCACACAGGAGAAGCGAACATCTGCTTCTCCACCCCTTCCTCTCCTCTCTCTTTCTCTTTCTCTCTTTGCTTCCCGAAGCCATGGCTCAAATGGGCCAAGCAAAGTTGGCGCTGGGCACTGAGGATGGCTCCATGGCCTCCGCATCTGCCTCAGGAGCTAAAATAGCTCAGTTGCCAAGCAACAGAATTGCAGCCCAGCTGGACTGAACATTGCCTGGTAGGGGGTTGATGGGTGGATCCCAGTCCGGGTGCACACAGCAGTCTTTTTCTGCCTCTCTGCCTCTCACTTAAAGAAAAGGAAAAAACAAGAGTTTTCAGCTTACTCGCTATTTGGGTTCTTAAAACGATCCTAGCTTCATCATCCCATTAATCATCCCCCCTACTGTGTGTCCTAAGAATTTGTGAAGCAGAACTAAGTTCATTCATTTGCATTCATTTATAATCTATTTATTCAGGACACATTCACTGAATGTTTTCTGTGTACCAGGCATTGTTACAAATGCAGAGGATACCACATTGAAATAAATAAATATTGTACCTTACACAGCTTACAGTTTAAAAAATGGAGTATAAAAGAAGAATCAAGTAAATAAGTGAATACATTGGATTATTATTATTATTATTATTATTATTTTGAAAATTGCTTTTGGCCACTAATAAAAGAATACCCAAACAATAGTGGCTTAGACTACAAGGGAGATCAGTGTCTCCAGAATGAAAAATTCAGAGAAAAGGAGCATCAGCTATGGTCAGACCACCAAATAGTGACCTCAGGGCTCAGTGTTTTCCTTCTATCCACAGTGCACTCCTTAGTGTGACAGCTTTCAGTGTTATGATTCTCACCTTCAGATATTTAAGATGAATGTTAAAGCTCAAGTCATCTCATCTGAGATAAAAAAAAGTTTTTTCTTGTACCTTTACTTTTCTTTCAACAAGAAGTTAAAGATCTTTCCCAGGAATCCTCAGCAGCCTTCCCCTTATTGGACAGTATTGGGTTACCTAGAGGGGTTCAGCTGCAAGGGACTCCGGAAAGCAAGTATTGACTTTCCAGTTTCTGTAGAGGGGCCAGCAAAAAAGAAGGAATTAGCAAAAGAGCCACAGTTTGTTTTTTGTTTTTACTGTTTTGATAACAATTTGAATAGGCCTTACAAAAGAAATAAAACAGAATAGCTGGTGTATGGAAGGATATTTGAAGATAATCTGGAAAGGGCGTTTTAAAGGCAATGACATTGGAAAAGATACTTGACCGATAAGAGAAGGAGGCAACCATGGAAAGATTTGGGGAAAAGAGGTCCTGTTTTGCTTATGGAGATAACATCAGCCAAAATAGCAAATTCAAACTTTCTTGTTCACAATAATAATAATTTTGTATTGTTTTATGCTTGGCCTAAATATCAGTTAGGGTTTTCCAAAGAAACTGAACCAGCGGTTGTATGGAAACTTACTCTGGAGATACAGTGTGGCTCCCGCCGCAAAGGTGTCTGGGACGTGCTAAACTCGCTGTGAACTTGCGCTTGCCTGACTGCTCAGAAAGCCGGAACGCGCCCCGAGACAAATGTCGTGCCCCAGGAGGGAGGCTAATGAACGTTTCAGACAGTATATAACTGTCTGATGTCATTTTCTAGCTTAGAAATGCATTGTACTTTCTGGTGATCCATGTGACTCCCCACCATATGGTTTTGCTATCAACCCCCTTTATGCTATTAACCCCTTTAAAATGGGGAGCTCCTTCTGAGAGGGAAGTGGGATTTTCCCTGCCGCCACCACTGTAAGCAGATGCTTTGCTTGTGTGTGTAAGTTTCTTCTATTAAAACTGTTATGAATTTGAATAAGGTTACGTATCAGTTCTTTGGAATCAATCCTGAATTTAGAGTTTTGGGACTTTCCCACAACAGTAGAACATAAAATTATTAATACAAAAAATTTCTTGTATTAGCCTCCTCCCGTAACTTTTTGAATATATACTTCACTATTTATTTTATATAAACTCTAAAAACAAGAACATTCCAAGCTCTACCAATATTTTTAAATAAGTAATTTAAATAATTACTCATGTTAACAATATTCCAGTCAATGTAAAAAGGCAAGTATGATGAGTATTCCTGAATAAGATATTAAATTGGCATAAACTTAAAACAGAGAGTCAGATACCTGTTCCTTTATCTTCAAGTCAGGTTGATATTAAAAGATGTGAGACACCCATTTGATGATAGCTGTCCATTTTCATGGCAATGCTGCCAAGGTGAACGGTAGGACAAATACAAAAAAAAAAAATAAGTGAAATGGAAAATAGGATTCAAAAAACTGTCATCTTTGCAAAATTTTGTTTAGAAAATAATTTATTCCTTTCCCTAATTCCTCCTCCCCTTGCTAGACATGCTCACTCATTTCTATTTCTCCCTAAGAAAAGAATCCAAACATCTGCTCATGTCAAAAGCATTCAGGAACACAGAGTCCCACGAAACAAAGGCAGTAGAGAAGCAATAGATACTATAGTTCTGATATCATAGACGGTGAGGCCAGACTTGCTGTGCGATGGCCGTAGGCTGCAATGAGTAGGTGGATCAAAAGACAAAGGCAGCTGTGATGAGAACAGGAAAAGAGAAGTCCAATACAAAGTGAGCAGGAAAAAATACCTATATGTGCTCCAACTTGCTGAGACATCACACCAGCACTAATTGAGATGAGAGAAGGGCCAGTAACAGACTCCAGAACCAAATAATTTAAACATTGCTTCAGTTGAAGTTAAAATGTTGTCTAGATCAGAGTAATCACCTGACCAGGAGGTGGCGCAGTGGATAGAGCGTCGGACTGGGATGTGGAAGGAGCCAGGTTCGAGACCCCGAGGTCACCAGCTTGAGTGCAGACTCATCTGGTTTGAGCAAAGCTCACCAGCTTGGACCCAAGGTCGCTGGCTCAAGCAAGGGGTTACTCGGTCTGCTGAAGGCCCACGGTCAAGGCACATATGAGAAAGCAATCAATGAACAACTAAGGCGTTGCAACGCGCAATGGAAAAACTAATGATTGATGCTTCTCATCTCTCTCCATTCCTGTCTGTCTGTCCCTGTCTATGCCTCTCTCTGACTCACTCTCTGTCTGTAAAAAATAAATAAATAAATAAATAAATAAATAAATAAATAAATAAATAAATTTAGATCAGAGTAATCAAGATATTAATAATAAAGACTGAGAGCTGCAATAGGAATTTAGATAGTTACTATACTTTATTCAATTTTTACTTTCAATAACTTACATATATACACACATAATATATTTTGTATATAAAATATAGATGCATGTGTATACATACAAAATATTTAAATATATACAGGGCTGGGCAAAAGTAGGGTTACAGTTGTTCATGTGGAAAATAATACAAGAATAAACTTTGTGTTTTGCTATTCACAGCTGTAAACCTACTTAGTTATTATATTATTTTCCATACATACAACTGCAAACCTCCTTTTGTCCATCCCTTGTACATACTTTTCATTGTGATAGGCACTGATGGGTTACAAATCCACTGATGGATTTAACACTGGTTGCAATCAAGAAGATCATAATCTAATTGGAGAGTTGAGGAATGTGGAAATCACAAATTTACATTCCTTACTCTTTTTTAACGTTCATCTGCGCAACAGCGTATTGTAAGCACCTGTAGTCATGTTCATTCACCCACAGGTGAAAAACATTGCAAGTGAGGATGCCAATCAAGAAGGAATATGAAAATATCTTAAATAAAAGGGTTTTTTTTTGTCAGGTATTAGTTAATATTTTTTCTTTAATATTTTAAAAATATTTTTTACAACATAATCTAGTTTTGTGTATCTCTTTTATTGTTCTTATTTAAGTATTGAATGCATGAAATAGGAAAGTATCAGTATATATTTTTTTATACTTAAAACGGTCATTATGGCAGAGAACCGGTTGTTAAATTATCTGCATCTCACCCCTGGTTGAGGCTATGGACCATGCTGATAGACACCTAAACAAAACAGCAGTGCAAGGTGACACGTGCTCCACAAGGCCTTTACCCAAAGTGCTAAGTTTGTGCGCATAAAGACTCAGGTAATAGTTTACATAGCAACTGTCAAGTCCCTTGAAGTCTTCAGGATGATCAAGTTATTAATCTACTGTGTGTCGATTCACTCAATACCCATTTCTACACCTTTTTCCAATGCCACTGTCCCAGAATCTCGTGCAAATACGTGTGAGCAGTAATACAATTACGACCGATGAGACATATGGCGAAGTCTAGTGTAAATTTATGGGAAGTCTTTGCTCTCCTGATTAAGGCTTTGCCATCTTTTCCACTTTTGCTTTTTTATTCGTCTTCTGATCTGGACTGTGTTAGGATGGCTGAGCTGGAGCAGCCATAATGTCTAACATTAGAAAAGACTGAGAAATTTTCCTTGACACCTAAAATCTCTAAACACCAGCCTTAGCATTCTGACTTACTCTGTTGCATGGGAAAGAGTAAACCCCTATCTAATCAAACCCCTGTAGATTACTGTGGGTGTTTTTTCTCTTGCAGTTGAATACTTCTAATTAATCCATAGGAGAAGATGAGATCACTTGTAAAGAATGTATTGTGGCCCTGGCCGGTTGGCTCAGCGGTAGAGCATCGGCCTAGCGTGCGGAGGACCCAGGTTCGATTCCCGGCCAGGGCACACAGGAGAAGCGCCCATTTGCTTCTCCACCCCTCCGCCGTGCTTTCCTCTCTGTCTCTCTCTTCCCCTCCCGCAGCCAAGGCTCCATTGGAGCAAGGATGGCCCGGGTGCTGGGGATGGCTCTGTGGCCTCTGCCTCAAGTGCTACAGTGGCTCTGGTCGCAACATGGCGACGCCCAGGATGGGCAGAGCATCACCCCCTGGTGGGCAGAGCATCGCCCCTGGTGGGTGTGCCGGGTGGATCCCGGTCGGGCGCATGCGGGGTCTGTCTGACTGTCTCTCCTTGTTTCCAGCTTCAAAAAAAAAAAAATTAAAAAAAAAAAAAAAAAAGAATGTATTGTGAATGTAGAGGAAACAAACAAAATAAAACCTAGGGAATCCCCAAGTTAAAAGACAGCAAGGCTAAAGCAAGCAATAATGTCTGAGAATTCCACAGGCACATTGAAGGGGAACTTGGTGAGAATGGTTTTGTGAACAACACAAGAAATGATTTCTAATAGAATGAATGTTCACACACATCAATTGCTCTGAAATTTGGGTAAAGGTGACAAGAGCTTATTGGATTTGACCATTAGGGGGCATCGATGTTTTGGAGAGAATAGATTTAGTAAAGTGCCTAGAATGTCAACCATGTTGCCATAGACTGAGGAGCAAGTGAGAGAAGATGTAAAAACAATAAGGATTGATGATAAAAAAACAACCTCATTTGAAAGGGCAGAACGGGATAAGGCAGTGTTTTGAGAGAGAAGCAATGTTGAGGGAGTTTGCGTTAGCTTTAGGATGTGACAGACTATAAATGTTCAGTTGTGAGAACAGGAGTAAGGATGAGAGTTCATGCTGGGAGTGGAAGATGAAAGATGGCCACATTATTTATGGAAGGACCAGAGTGTTACCCCTCCGCCATCAAAGGAGTAGCCTTCATGTCTTTTGGAGAAGAAATGATAGCCGTAAGAATGAAAAGGAAAGACACAGAAAGCACTGTTAATATTCTCTATTTTCATAGTTAAAAGATTTAATCAGCTTTGTGGGATAAATGGGTAGATGTAATGTAAAGGATTTTAAAAATAGGTAAATTTCTGAAACAACCAATTAAAGAAAAGAGATTGAACAAGGAATCCTGGAGGGCCAAGTAAAGGGTGGCAAAGGCAGGCTGAGCAGCCAGGTAGGAGTGTAAGCTAATTGTGCCTAGACTGCAGAGACTTGACCTCACCCATTTCTACCCAGGTGTGGGCTCGGGCAGCTCTCTGACATGGCTTCTCCTTCTCTGCGCCCAACTCACGTTACTATAAAAGGAAGCAGTTGCAATAGTATTGAAGGACATTTAGAAGAGGTGAAAAAAGTAACAGAATACAGAGAGCCCGAGTAGGTTAGAGGAGGAGTGGTGTGGGAATATGGGAGGTAGAGGAAGGCTCTTCTGTCTGCTTTCCTATCAAGGGGATTGATGGGGGAAGGCTGGTACGGACCTGCCCTTGTTCTGGCTCTGTCCCTTACTGTCCTTATGCACCCCCATCCTTGGGTCACACAATCCAGTAGTAACGTCACAATATCCCCAGGAACATATCCCCTAGTGCAGTTTCAGATTTGCTCTTTCTTCCACAGATGTTAATATTTTAAAAATGTTATAGGTTATAAATGGTGCTGTCATCCACATCTGCTTATATGTCACACACATATCTATACACAGATATTTTTTTCTAATTCATAATTTTATCTCATTGCAGAAAGTTAGATTGATACTGAGAAAGACTATTTTAACTTACAAAGGAAATTGTGTATTTAATTATATTTAAATATTAGTATATCTCTGAAGTAGAATCAAAGCATATAATTAAAATACATATACAAGGTAGGAAAGGTAGGTTTATCCTTGTGAGTACATGACACACAGAGTTAATTCTTGTATTATTATGATTTATTAATTATTGTATCATTTTTTAAATGAACAACTGTAAACCTACTCTTGCCCCATCCTGTATTTTGGGGTTGGCCCAGAGCCACCATGTTATATCCAGACAGTAATGATGATCTTGAAGATGTTGCACTGTTTGATGCAGAAGAGGAAACAGCTAATAGACCAAAAAAATAAATAAAAAAAACAGATGCCCGGTGTCATTGTTTTCCCATTCAGTTTTTTGAGTCAGTCTAATTGTAGTGTATCTTCTCTGTGAATTGTTCAGCCAAAGTTTTATCGCCTCTGTGGCAACAATAATCTTGTTGTCATTTGGGCCAGTCAAGGCTGTCAGAGGTAAACTGATGGTTGGCCTGCAACGGCAAAAATCACACTCTTGAAGAAGAAAATAGCCACTGGGTGTTGGAGTTCAGGAAGGCATCCCCTCAAGAAAATAAGACTGTTTCAGAGGCCAAGTGAAGAACTTTTCAGATATGACTTGTTGCCCTTCCAGTGTGTGGGTGATATCTGCCTTCAGCGCGCCCTTCCCCTTCAGAGCGAAGTGGGTGGCAGTGGTTTTCATGGGCGTGGTGCTACAAAGTGCCAGTGTGTATGGCTACAGCAGATGCGAAGTGGGCAGCAGAAGGAATTGAACCAGTATGACTGCATCTTATCTTGGAGACAAAACACTGGGGATGATCACACTTCCTGAAGAGAGGCAGAGAGAGCCTAAGTGTCCTTTTACTTTGGGGCACAGCTGAAGAGGTTCTTGACTCTGAACCTCTCAGAGCTCAGTGCATCTTGCAGAGGGAGTGTTGGGTCTGTTTATCCATTTCAAAATTTACTCTAGAAAAAGAAAAGGTGGTTTTCATAAGAAGTTTTTATTTTCTTTCTGGCATTTGGGGCTTGGAAGTATGATGTTGCTGAAAACATTATTAAAATTTGGTTCATGGTATACATATGTGTGTATGAACAGTCATGTAATATCCAAATATCCATATATCCCAAATTAATGACAGTGTCTGTGTTGGTGTGCATATGTAAAGGAGACCCTTTCACTTTCAGTAATAGAATGCAAAAAAATGTTCTTAACCTATCTCAAAATTCCCTGTGTTTACATATGGTTTCTATAGATTATTTTCAGAAGAAAATTTTGTTTCCCTGGTTAGAGTGAGCACTTTGGTTTATATATAAGTTATAAATAGTTGTTAATTTTATGATATAATATGAAATATCTTATCCTAGGAATTCACAGGGAGGTAAAAAACGAATTTTTGTCAGTGGCATGAACTAGTTTCTAAAATTTGGAGGGTTTTTTGTAACAAATCATATATTGAAGGTACAATTAATAAAAATGGATTTATGTTTAAGGGATAACTAGAGATTTCTCCTGTCCTGTTTCGTTATTGGAAAGGGTAGCCAGATTTTTACTTTGCAACTTCGTGGAAGAACTTCAGCGGTCCTCAGCCTTATGAAATCTATCTTATACCAAAAAAAATAAAATATCATTCCTATGTGATAGTGAGAATAATCACTTAAATACTTGGCATAATATATCCCTAAAAGACATTTTATTTTATAAATCTATTTTCCTTGCTATCATGGGTATATTATAAATCATGCATTCGTATTAATGTATGTCTTGAAAAAGCAATATAGGTAACAATCTACAAACTATTATAGACATCTATAAAATCTGTAGTAGGTATACTATAAATGTTGTTGAAGTCTTCATCAGCAGATTGTTTTGTGAATGTATACATTGTTAAAATATTTTAAAGATGTTTTGTTAAGTGTCTTTATTGAAGTGATCATAACTTTATATTTGTATGAAGCTCTACTGTTACAAAAAGGGCATTCAGAGTCTATGGCAAGTAAGGGAGTCATCTTCTTTTTTGTTTAAATATGTTCTCAAAATGCTTGGTCACCACAGGTCTCCGATGCCCTGATAGGATTCCCTGAGGCAGATGATTATTTTAGGGATACAGAGCCTCAGCATTTTCTGTGGGGTTCCCCTTAGTGAATAACAGGGGATGTTTTTCCCCCCCAAACAAAGCAGCTTTTCTAAAATGTTTTCTTAAATCTGTGATTTCTTCAGTAATGGGCAGGGCAAGAACTTCCTTCCCACAACTTAGAATTAGTAAGATAGCTGTCAAACTGGCCCTACCTGCCTGAATTCTCATGCTTAGGGCGTCCTCCTGACCTCCTCTTTCCACCCTCTTTAAAAAATCATCTCAGAAAGCGAGAGTGTGACTAAGGCCATATATTCAGTACCACTGAGCTAGAAGCCCAGAAGGAAATTATTATAAACACAATTCTTGACATATCTGACCAATGGACTGGGTAGTTTAGCACTGTTGATCTCAAATCAAGCCTCGGTTTGTGACGTCAGGACCATCACGTGGAAGGCCCTGTGGGTTACCTTGGAGAAGTAACTTTGCAAAGATCGAAGGATGCTAAAAGTGGGCACTTCAGGCACAGAATAAAAAAGATCCTTTCTTTCTTCCAGAAGTGAAAGGGTTGTCTTTGGAAGTAGGTGCTGATGAATGCTCCGTGAGGGTTACTCTGGGAGTGGAAGTTTGAACTAAAAAAAACTTCTAAATTTCTATCCAGTTTGAGGTCAATAAGAAAGAACATAAGCTGTCCAACACTTCTAAAGTTGTATTATCTGGAAGAAGTTAATATGCTTTTTAAACATGGTTCTTTGGTCAGTTTATGTTTGGGACACACTGTAAGTGATATTTCTTTTTCAGACACATGGTGCACAGTCATGTATAAAATCTTCGACTAGGCCTTTGTTTTAACCAAATGCTTTGCAAATGTTTCTAATCACAGAACTGGCTTTTGTCCTTGGTTTGTTTTCAAGGCTTTTAGATGGAAGTATTTCTTTGGTTTTGCTTTGTTTTCTGAAAAGTTCTGGTTAACTTGGTAAGAACACCAGGCATAATATAAAGGATTTAGGATGATATATTGCCCTAATAATATATATTTTATAGGCAATATGATAAATTCCAGTAGACACAAACAAAAGACAAAAATCTCAAAATGTATGTTTTTTAATTGAAGTTATTTGGGTGACATTGGTTAATAAAATTATATAGATTTCAGCGATACTATTCTATAATACATCATCTGTATATTGTATTGTGTGTTCGCCACCCCAAGTTTAAAATGTGTGGGGGGTTTTGTTGCTTTTTGGTTTGTTTGTTTGTTTGTTTTTTAAGTGAGCTCAGGAGAGATAGAGAGACAGACTTCCATGTGCACCCCGACTGGGATCCCCTCAGTAATCCCTTTCTGGGACTGACACTTGAATCAGCAGACCTATCCTCAGCACACGGGGTTGACGCTCAGACCAACTAAGCCACTGGCTGTGAGAGGAGAAGAGAGTGAGAAGTGGGAGAGGGAGGGGAAGAGAAGCAGGTGGTTGCTTCTCATGTGTGCCTTTACCACGTATTGAACTTGGGATATCTGCATGCAGGGCCAATGCTCTATCCTCTGAGCCAGCTGCTGAGGGCCTAAAATATGTGTTTTATAAAAAAATCAAGTTATTATGGCTTCCTTTCTGAGTGACATCCCATATGTTATTTATCTTCTAAACTATGGCACATAATTCAAAATTCTTTACTGCAAAGAGACTCAGTTTCCTTATAGGTAAATGGGAATAATAAGCCCAACTTTGCAGAGATTTCATAAGAATTAAATATGATTCTGTATGTGAAGTCATTAATATGCAACATTAGTAGGTACTCAGTAGGTAATACCCTAACCCTGGTTTCCATTACTGTCAGATTCAATGAGATAAATGCCTAAAGTCTGGTCAGTGGGTTTATAAAAGAAACTAACATGAAGATATAAAGTTTTCAATATAACTGAATGGTGTTTTTCCATAAAATTTTAGTAATTTTTAAAATTGAAGTTTCTGGGCTTTCTTGGTCAAGGCACATATGGGAGTTGATGCTTCCTGCCCCCCCCCCTTCTTTCTCTCTCTTCCCCCCCCCCCAACTTGTCTCCCTAAAATGAATAACAAAAACATTAAAATTGAGGTTTAAATTTCTTTGATTAGTAAAGTTCCAGATAACCAAGTTGCTATTACATTGGAATCTAATCCAAAGATCTATTTTATGATTGATAGAGTTATTTGTTTTAAATCCGGCCCAGTCCTAACCTCTGCAGGCTAGACCATGTTGATAGAAGATATAGTTATATAGGATGTACTTGGTTAAAAGAGAAGATACTGCAGAGTATCAAAGAAGTTGATGCTTACTTATTCTTTTCTACTCAAGCTAATAGTCAAACACTTTCTTAGTTTAGCCTGTATTATTATATGGTCAAAAAAACACATTTAGTTAACTGATGGGTGTTTGTGTTCGTGTTCTTTTTATGCCTTAAAGACTTTCACTGGCTTATAGAAAATGAACATATTGGGTATACATATATAATGATAAAAGGGAAACTTTTACAGTTGCTTCTCTTAAAGTGGTGAAATACCAGAAGAAATATTCCAAACGGAAGTTGCATAAGTAAATAATTTAGTCAATAAATACTTCATGCATTCTATGTATACTTGTTAATATGCTAGAGACAGTTTATCATCCAATGAGCCAGGTTAACTACCCTCAAGGAGATAATATTCTAGCAAAAAGAGACAAATAACTGTAGTTGCCGCGAACCAGCACGGCTAGTAATTCCAGGTCCTGAGTGGGAACGGCATGGAATTAAGAAAATAGGCTTAAAGAGAAACAGGACTTTGCCAGCTTACAGCCTGTCTCCTAAATGTAGTACAAAAAATATGCAATACAGATCACACATCAGATGTAAAAAAATAAAAGGGGAAAGTTTCTGCCATAGGGATTAGAAATTATTATTACAGAAAAGGCACATTCAACTTAAGTTTATGTTTTTCCAATTCTGATTATGAAAATGATGTGTTTATTAGATAGAATTTGGATAATACATACAGATATTTTCTGAAGTAACTAAAAAAGAGTATCTTATAATGCAGAATAACTATTATAAATATGATTTTATGGCACTGTAATGTTTCATCATATAAATATATCTTAATTCAATTAATTCTTATTCTTGGCATTTATTTTGTCTTTCCTTTTTGATATCATAACTAATAATGTAATGACCTTTCTTACACATAAGTTTTTGCTGAAGTGAAAGCTATTCCAATAGTGAAAGTGTGATGGAAAGGAAAATATCATTTCATATATGGAAAAGAATTGGTCTGAGGAAATGCATGAAGAGCAGCCACCCAAGCATAACTAACGTACTATATGAAGTCAGGTTTCACAGAAGAGCAGGGACTTCCAGGAAAGGAGTTCTAGATTAGGCTGCCGTGATAAGGTCGGTTTATGCTGCAGTGGGCCTTAAGGTCATAGACTCAGTACTTCAGTTGATACTGGGTGGATTGGAGGTTTGCCTCGGGATATTTGTTTCTTCCACCTGACTCCCTCTAATATCTAACATAATATTTGTGATTTCTTTTTCAAAAATATGCCAGGGGTATTTAAGCATACAAAAATGTTTATGAGAATAGTAATATTATAAAAGAAAATTAGATGCTGGAAACAAGACCATTTACTAAGTCTATGCAAAGGAATAACAATTACTCATTTCAATTTATCAGGGAGAATATTTGAAAATTTGACCTTTAACAAGCTGAGAACCAGCTGACAGTAAAGGCCAGAAATAGACCTGCAATCATTTGCCTTTAACAACATCTGAAAATTGTTCATTTCTTACAATAATTGAATATAGATAGATGAAATAGTAATATGGAAGTGCCCTTTACATAGATGAGATACATTTAATAATATTACTTATCTTTAACCAACACCTTACGTATCATAAATTCGAAATGTAACCTAAACTTTAAGAGACATGAGCTCAGTGATAGCAATTTTTAAGCCCATTAATCCAAAATCTAACCTTTACTTAAAATTCTGTGAACCTAGTTTCAAGTCAATGAAGCAAATTATCTGTTATATAAATATTGTAAAAACACATTACCTCCTCCATTGAATTATTCTTGATTAAATTTCTCAATATTGCAACTTGGATTCCTGTTCAATGTTAACTTCTAAAAAATAATACAGAAAATTACCTTAGTCTATTGGTATTTAGCACAGAGTTAACACTTCAACAATAGAAGATATGAAACCTCTCTATTTAAATTTAATCAGTAGTTCCACAGTACAGATATTTACCTTGAACTGAACTATTTCTTTCTATGTGCAGTATATTTGCAAATCTGATTATAACAAAACTCGGGTGAACACCTCAAATATCTTTTCTTTATGTTTCCCATCCTTTAATCCTTAAAGACAAATTTAAATGTATAGTTATCTTTGTTTAAACTGATTCGATGAGTGGCTACCTGATTTCGAAGGCCTTTGAGCAAAACTGCTGCCACCCCAACTGTTCCAATTATCAATAAAGATAACATTTATAGGCCTATTGGGATGCAATAAACTGTAGTCTAAGAAGAATTATGCTAGATGTCAGTGGTAAAACCCACCAGCCAAAGATCGCACAGTGTACTTACTGTGTATTCTCTCTTAATGCAACACATCGTGATGAAAGCAACGTTGTTGACTTTGAGGGAGTGGGAGTTCCTAGTGGTCTTTAACTGGTGGCATTGACTTTTCTAGTAATTTAACAAGAAATTAATTTTATTGAACTAACTCAAAAGAATCTGGAGGCTTGGGTTAGAAATAAATGATAAAGATTTATTCAAGGGTCTTGGAGTTTGCAAACTGACAATACAGCTAGACAAAAACCCAGAAGTATTTCAAAGAAGAAAGAAAAGCTCGAAGTTCTTACAGTGAAAAGGACATTTTTAAGAACTATCTGTAACTCAATAACAACAACAATACAAAACAAAGCAATTGAAAAATGGCTGACCTATGGTGGGACAATGGATAAACCATCGACCTGGAATTCTGAGGTCACTGGTTCAAAACCCTGGGCTTGCCCAATCAAGGCACATACAAGAGTTGATGCTTCCCACTCCTCCCCACTTCACTCTCTTTCTCTCACTCTCCTCTCTCTAAAATTAATAAATAAAATCTATTTAAAACATTTTAAAAATGTTTTTAAAAAAAGAAAAATAGGCAGATGACCTGAGTAGACACATCTCAAAAGAGGACATACAGATAGCCAATAGACATATAAGAAAATGTTCAATGTCACTAATCATCAGAAAAATTCAAATTAAAACTACAATGAGATATCACCTCACACCTGTCAGATGGCTATCATCAATGAATCCACAAACACCAAGTGTTGGTGATAATAGGGAGAAAAGGGAACCCTCATGCCCTGTTAGTAGGAATGCAGATTGGTATGGCCACTATGAAAAACAGTATGAAGTTTCCTCAGAAAATTAAAAATGTAACTGTCTTATGACCCAGCAATTCCACTTCTAGATGTATATATATAGTGTTCTGAAACCCAGAACACTAATTTAAAGGAATATATGCACCCTATGTTGATTACAGCATTATTTACAACAGTGAAAACATGAAAGCAGACCAAGCAGACATCCATAAACAGGTGACTAAAAACATAGTGGTACATGTATACAATGGAATATTACTTGGTCATAAAAAGGAATGAAATCTTACTATTTGTGACAGCCTGGATGGACCTAAAGATTATCATGCTAAGAAAGGAAGTAGAACCTTGACCTGCATAGTGATAAGGAGATATTGTGCTAAATTGAGTGGCAGTAGTATTTAAGAGGTGTTTAGCACCATATCATCACTCTTTAGGTAATCTGATTGGTACAACATCATGAAGTAGATGGGGAAACAAATGTTACCATCAGTTTATCAATGACAGATAGCACAGCTAAATGAAAAAGACACTCATCGTAGAATCAAGCAAGTGATTTTATTCCAGGGTTTCACATCAACAACAAATGTGAGTTTGGGCTAGCAAGTTTCCTCCTCTGACTCTCAATGTCTTTTTAGTAACACAGGAAAGGTCAAGAAGTACACTAATTAACTTTATTTATCATGAACAAGGTTTTTTGCCTCCAAATATCATGTACTGGTGGCAATGCACTTTAAATAGCAAGCCCATGGTAAACAGAAAATAAGAATAATCTACTGATATTCTTGCCTTTCAGATCTGAAGCAGAGACAGAATTGTGTGTTTAAATAAAGAATTCTCTTCCATTGCTATTCACAACATATTCATCCGTGTCCCCTGAAGGCTTTTTAGCAATCTGGAATCTCAGGGCCCACCCCAGGCCCACTGCATCAGAATCAGCATTCAAACAAGACCCCCGAGGGATTTGTGTGCAGAATAATGTTGGAGAAAACACTGGCCTAAATCGAAGCTAGTATGTAAAATTCACATATCTCTCCTCACCTTATCACCATTCTTGATTTCAGTGCCTGGCCGATTGCAGGGTGGCTGTGCCGTGTAGTCGAAAGAACAGATTCTCTGATGCTCTTGGGAATGGCTCTTCCTCATTTCTCATCTTTCCCCCCACGCTAAGATGGGGTTCTTCAGGCTTCTCTTCCCCTTCATGTATGCCACTCCAAGAATGACAGAATCTCATCTGGTTAATTTTGAAGGGAAATCTAGGAATGCTTATTATAGTTTCTGCCTTTCTCCTTTTGGGAAGTAGCTTCCCGCAAAAAGCACGCGTTCTTCACTGTCCTCCAGGGACCAGGCCATTTCTCCTGGAGCAGGTTTGCTCTGGTACAGTTTGTCTGTACTTCTGATAGGTTGCTTGAGCTTACCTAATTCCAGGTTAAGTTAAGAGGCGGCTCTGGTCCTATAGGTTAGCTATGTTCTCTAGCGTAGCTTTTATCAGTAATTAAGGTGATTATTCTTTGTCTTGCTTTATATTTTCTTCAGAAACAAATGTGGGGAAGGTGATGGCATTTTTAGACCCCCTCAGTAATCTCAGCAGTTCTCAACAGGCCTGAATATTGGTTCCGGTGTTTACTAATGATTAAATCTTTTTTATTTGCTGAACCTCAATTTCCTCCTCTGAAAAGTAGGATGGTCAGATGAAAGCAGTGATTCCCAGACCTGAATAAACCTTAGAATTTCCCAAGGATTTGGTAGGACAGTTTCCAAATCCAAACATGTAGTGATGGGGCCCCTAAATCTGCTTGTGTAAAGGTTATTCAGGCGATGCAAACCTGGAGATCAATTTTTTTGGCTCTCCTTGTTCTTGCTACTCAGAATGTGATCTGTCTTCCAGCAGCAAAGGCACTCTTGGGAGCATGCTGGAAATGTACTTGACCCTGCTCCAGAAGTACTGAATCAGGATCTGCATTTTAACAAGGTTGCTAGCTGTGTTTTCTATGCACATCAAGGCCTGATAAGCCCTGCTCTGGACTGTATAATCTCAACAGTCCTTTCCACGCTGGGACTGCTGTGATTGAATTTCTTTTCCGTTGCTCTCTCTGATTTATGGCACATAGCAAGATGCTCAATAAACACTTATTGAACAAATTGACCCATTTGCTGTTCTGTACAGTGGAATGTGACAGCTGCTTAAACACTTGGTCATGATCCCATGCATTTATCCATTAATAAACACAGTGAACGGATGCACCAATCTATGTCTCTGGTCACTGATAATTTGAACAATCATGGATCCAAGATCTTGTGAATTATATGCTTCCTACCATTTTCTGAATTCTGATAATGGTTGAATGAGAAAATCTTCTAGGAAATTTTGTTCCTCATCTTATGATTATGTTCCTTCCCATTGTCTTACCAAATTCAAAGAGCTTCTCTCAGATTTATACTCCTTGATTTCATTCTGGTATAGAAACGGGAAGCTCTCTGGGCAGTCATATAGGAGATTCTTTAGTTCTGTTTTTGATCACTTTTCTTTAGCTTTTTTTAGTCTCTTCTTCTTAATCTATTCTTTATAAAAGCTACCCATCTTTTACGACACAACTTAATTATCATTTCCTTTATAAAGTTTTGAAGTCTCTACTTTCTCTAACTTTACATGCGCCAGAGAGAAAAGATCAAAATGAAAATATTTTGCATTCAACAACTGTGAGTTTTATGGATCTAGCACTCTTTTATAGACATAGTAAATGGTTGATAAATAAATATATACATACCTGGGGCCAACTCTGTTATATGGGAGACGGAATTAGTGATTAGGTGTGGCCCAGAGTAGGGCCGTTAGAGAAACTCCAGATTCTGAGACTTGTTCCTATTGCCGATATTAATTCAGAAGGTCTGAGAATGAGAACCTATTAGAATTTATATTAGAAATCCTAAATCTTAGCCATGGTTAGTGTCTACTGAATTATCCAATTTTATAGATAAGAACATTCTTTCAGGATAGATTCCAAAGTCTACCCATTATTAAGAAGGCTTTCTATCTCCTCCTGTTAGTCAAGCTTTGGGTGACCAAATATAAAATCAGATATTTTGTAAACAAACAACAACAAAAAAAATGAGGCACAAATACAAAGCTGACAGAAATTATGGCAGGACACTCCAACAATGTCATACTATAAATACAGCTTGGCCTTTGCTCTGACCAGGAATAAAATTGTGATTATTCAAACTATCAAAAGGTGACCTGGTCTCATGAGTTAAACATGTTTCTACATCTCTGAAGATAATGATTACATGATTGTAGTATCTAAAATGTATCATGAATAAAAATGGAATTTCCTTCCATGTAAAAAGGAGAATCAAGTGCCTTAAAACTTATTGCCAAATCTTCACTTGGATCATTTGCTGTTATTCCTGAAGTAATGTCCAGCCATATCATTATTGACAATCAGGCTCAGAACATCCTCAAATGTTACTCACATGAAGTAGCCGGGACTTTATACTGTCATGTCTGCTTTATATTGTCATTGTCTGCAGTGTCCAGTGAATTGATGGGGCTTGGGTCAAGTGTTCTAATTAATTTCCACAGGTGCTCTCAAGCTTCCTTTTGAAAACTTGTTATCACATAGGATTTCTTTGCTATGTCAGTTAGCACACAATAACATACTATTCTTCCTCATGTCTGAAGATGAGGCAGTGGGCACAAGTGCTTGACATGTGGAGAGAGTGTTAAGTGTTTGGTGGCGTTGGCTGCAGCCCAGGTTGTGCCTGTTTATTGACAGACCAGTGGGACCTCCTGGCACTCGGTCAACGCTTGTTGACTTCCTTCCCAGCTCTTTGTGCAGCGGATCACCACTGTGCTTCCGTATAAGAAATTGTGCCTCGCTGTGCTCTTCTGTTCATACCAACCTACCTTAGTTCTGCTTCCACACTTTATTCTATATTCTGTTGGTCAACCCAGTGCCACATCTTGAAGACCTTGAGCATGTGTCCCATCTGCGATGAGCATTGAGCTCAGCTGACTGCAGTATGATAAAAAGATGAAGGGCTGACCTTCCACGAGCCAGGTAGCATTGCACGGAGGTGGGGCTCTCAAACTGTGCTCTTGGACTGGCAGCTAAAGCTATAACCAGAGTTTGCTAGAAATGCAAATTCTGTAGCCTCTCAACAGATGTGCAGACTTAGACAGTCCAGGGGTGGGGCTTTGGGCTCAGCAGTCTGGTTTAACAAGTTCTCCAGCCTCTGGCGCTATAGTTTGGTTGGTTAAAGCGTCGTCTGTATATGCAACAGATCAATGTTTCTGTCTCTGTTTTTCTCTCTCTCTAAAAGCAATAAATAAATTTAAGAAAATTTAGTAAGCCCTCCAGGTGATCCTGAGAAACATTCAACTATGAGAACCACTGACATAGAGAAACATTCGGCCCTGGCTGGTTGGCTTAGTGGATAGCACAGGTATGGCCAACATACGGCCTGTGGCCTGGATCGGATTCTCTGTATGACGCACTGTGGAAATGAAATAAGTGGTACTTTTAAATCATTATTCATAAACTATGATATCTAACCATTGTACAACAATGAAAGTTAAAATCTCAGCTACTCAGAAGCAGAAGCGTCTTTGATTATTGGAAATCGAGATATTTAAGAAGATAGAGATATGTGGAAAAGAATTTCGCGTGTGACTAATCTAGGGTTAACTTCCAATAATTGGTCAAATGGATTTGCGATACTTCTTTATTTTTAAAAAATATTCCATTATAAAGATTTTTTTGTTAATTTATTGTACTAAATTACTTACATTTTTCATAAGCAAATTACATAACATTTTATTTACTTAAACAAATCATTTTTGTATTTAATATTTTTTAATTTTAATATTTCATCCAGCCCATGAAAGTAGTTTTCTTTCTAATCTGGCCTGGGGGCAAAAACTGTTGGCTACACCTGGGATAGCATGTCAATCTAGCATATGGATATCCCAGGTTTCATTCCTGGTCAGGGCTCACAAGAGAAGCGACCATCTGCTTCTCTCCCTCTCCCTCTCCCCCTTCTCTCCCTCATCACCTCCCACAGCCAGTGGCTTGATTGGTTACAGCATCAGCCTGGGCGCTGAGGATAGCTCTGTTGGTAGAAGTGCAGCAGCCTCAGGTGCTAAAAATAGCTCAGTTGATTTAAGCATCAGCCCCAGATGGGGATTGCTGGGTGGATCCTGCTCGGAGGGGTATGCAGGAGTCTATCTATCTCCTCTCCTCTCACTTGAAAAAATAATAATAATTAATTATTTTGGTCATTCATTAATAAATATTTATTAATTCCTATTATGAGCCAACACTGCCAGGAATGCCAAGGTGCTGGGGGCAAAAAGGAAGTAAAATAAACCTCCTTAATAGGGCTTCTCTAGGGTCCAAAGCTACAGTACTGATTCCAACTCTACTGGCTGGATCAGAGCTAGTGACCAAGACAGTGGGACCAAGAGAGTGGAAGCAATTGATAATGTGATGGCTTCAACATTTTTCTGCTATAATTTTGGACCAAAAATGTATTATATTCTAAAGGAAGATAAAACACTTTTCTAACTGTGGGGGAAACTAAAGCACAAGCACTCACATGTAGGACCACATGGCACATAGTTCTGTCAACAAGAATATGATAGTGAATATTTTTGTTAAGAGGACCATTTTCCATTTAATAACAGTATTATTTAATATACATGAACATATATATACACATACACACTTGTTCTAGTTTTAAATAGTAAGCACAAAACTAATCAGACAGGATGCTTTGGGCCAAACATTTAGGTAATGCCAAATTAGGGTCTATCATAGTGGCTTTGCCACTTGGGAATTATTCGTTGGAGAGCAATGCTTTACAAACAATGTGTCTCTTTATCCTAGCATCCAAACGTACGAATATCCACAGACAAGGAAATATGTCATGCTCCTGAAATAAAGATATTAATGACCCAAGGAATTTTTATCAGTTTTATAAATGAGATTCTAAGATAACATTTTATTTGATTTTTTTTCTGCTCAAAAGTTTAAAAACCACACTACCATGTTGACTTCATTTGGGATGATTCCTACCAGTCCTAGTTTGGAATTAATTTTGGCATAGAGTTTTAAAAAATAATAAAAGTTTATTCAGAAGAGTAAATCCTTCCATAAAGGCAGATATTTAAAATGGGATTTGAAGAGCATAGATATTACTCCACCACTTTTCAGGGTACTATATGCGCTCAACATTCTTAATGCACTAAAATGCTCTGGATGTCTGGTCTCTCTGTTATCACCCTCTTTTATAAAACGCTGTTATCCTCTATGGTGGTATGGCTATAGGGGGCAGAGAATGGGATAGCTGTTGACCGAAGGCCCCTAATAGAGGTGGGGGTCAACCTTCACTTTCTGTCTGCAGAAAACAAGTGATCTGCAAAACTTTTAGTTTCTAGTTTTGACTCATCTCAAGCATTGGGAATGAATGAACATGCTTTACATGTCAGCACAGGTAGGCTGGCTTTTAAGAATAAATTATGCTGTGGTTGTTTGAAGTACTGTTCACACAGATCTCAGAATAAATGGCAATTGATTTTAAAAATAGCTTTTTTTTCCTTTTTATCTGAGTGCTAAACCTTTAACATTTAAATGACCACATTGACCCTAAGTAAATCCCAAAACTTCAGAAGGCTCCTTATAATTTTTCCAGTAAATCCACATGAAAGTTTTACTATGATTTCCACTTAAATTAGCTTTTTATTTGTAATAAATGCATGTCTGTTATAGGTTCTGTTTGTGTGGCAGAGTAGTGTTCTGTGTCAGGAGAAACAGCAGCTGAATTTAGTGAGCACAAGAAAAGTATAAATTCTCTACAAGCAATGCCATTTAAATAATCACAATGATACTACAATAGACAAACTCATTTTTTTTCCAATTTACAGATGAATAAACCATTATTATGAACGTTTTAGTAACTCTTCCAATGTGAAACATTCAGTAAGCGACCAAGCTCTGTGAGATCAACTCTGTCTGATACAAATTTTGTATACCTAAAAATTGTTATAGTATCCATTCCAGATGTTGTTGAGTGATACAATTGAAAGATCAGTAATTTAGGGAATAATGAGAGCGAGTAATGCTTTTTCCATCATTGCTGCAGTGTAATGAGCATGTCTTAAGCACTTACTATGCAACAAATAAATGGAACGAACAAAGGCTTATCCCTCAAGATGCTTTCAGTCTAACGCTGTGTTTTCTAAAACAATACCACTAGTCAGCCACCTGTGGCTTTTTAAATTTGAGTTTAACTAAAATTAGATAAAATTTTAAGTTCCATATCTCAGTCAGGCTAGCCACATTTAAGTGTTCAGCAGTGTCATGTCTCTAAGGGCTACGGCATTAGTATGAACATAGAACATTTCTATAACAGAACATTTTATTAGCACTGGTATAGTTGAACTCTGAGTAATTAACTATATGTGTAAAACTATGACAAGAGTCACAATGTTTTCTGATTGCACACAGCCAAAAACAGAAATAGTCACTTTGCTACACTGAAATTTTATCATGCTTATTAATTAAGCCTTCATAATCAATATTGTGTAGTAAAGAAAACATTGCTAAATGTGTTGTACTCCAAAGAAGATGTAGGTGAACACTAGAATTCAATAATATGCAGTATACAATTCAAGTTTTCCTATTAAAATTACGGTGAAACACAAAAGCAATCCTTGGTGTGTATTGCAATGTGGGTTTAAAAAAAAGTTTAATCATCTTTGTAGATATTCATTAAAAATGGTTCATCTTGAAATATTCTAAATTAAGGACATGGCTCTAAACTAATGAAACAGCCACATGAGGGCTAAATAGAGCCATGAGATATTAACTGCCACAGGTCCTTATTTAAGGAATCAAAGGGCATAAAATCAAATTAAAGTATATCATTTTTGCTGCTGTGGCTGCTTCTAGTGGGATGCTTTCTGGAACTTTCTTCTCTAAACTTGACCTTCTATTACTTACTCTTCGATGCATAATGTGCAGTTCATTTGAAATCAGAGGTTGATTTTAAGGCATATTTTGTAACTTAGATATTATTTATAGCTTTCCTTTTCCCAAGTAATATATTACATGGGAAAAATTATGCTCTGTTACAATAAGAGGTCACTTAGTTTTTGTGGCTCTTTCTGCTACAATTGAACCATGAAATAGTAGCTGGATGAAATGAAAATGAAAAGGTCACAGCTAGGGAATGCTTAATGGAATCAGAGACAACATGTTCATCTTTCTTTCCTTAAATTTTTAATGAACTGCCAAAGAAGAGAAGTCTTAACTGCATTTGCGTGCGTTTTGTACAAAATAAATTCTCCTCCAATGTGCCGTAATTTCAGATATGTTTGAGTGGGACTGCCTGGAAACACGAAACACGCTCTAACTTTATTTCTTCCTGCTCAGATTACCACTCTATCTCAGCTCCCACTGCACAAAGTGGTTAAGGTTACTGATCAACTAGGTCAGTGTTCAGCAAACATGTCGGTTAGGCTTCAACACCTGGTGGGGAGATCAGAGCTGGGGCCACAGATACAGGGGTTCACTGGCCCAGCAGGCTGTTCAGTTGTGTTTGGCCAGCATAGTGGGTGTTTATGATTGCCACTGATTTAGTCGTAGACATTTGTTTTCAATCACGGTGAGTGCCTTGAGCAGGGAATGGACTCCACAGTTTGTCATTCTTTCCCCATTCCAAATATTCTTACCCCCAGCTGCTTTACACATTGGTGCAGCCTACTAGCCTCTGAGGCACTTGTTTTCAACCCTTGAAGTCTTCCCCAGAGGTTTGTGAGAAAAATGTGTTTGCTTAAAAAATAACAATCTTTTAAGTGCATATGCTTTTTAGGTTAAATATCCCCAGAATTGAAAATATTCTATATGTGTATAATTATTACAATGTATTAAACATTAAAAACACACCAAATTGACATGAACTCGGTTTAAACTAGAAATCCCTGAGCTAGCTGAATCTCTGCACAGGGATGATTAGATGTCTCTACCTTCCCATCATTGACTATCATTCCTCTCTATCATCCTGTTTAAGGATCCCACAGGAACATTAGACTCTTTCCATGACTCAGTGTCAAATAGTTATTATTTCTATTAAGGCTTCGTTATCCCCTCTGCAAATCAGTATAACTTCCCTTCTTTGAGACCTTGCTGAGTTCTTTTCTCATAGGCCCCTCACTCGATCCTCCTTCATATTTGACCTCCTCTGGCGTCCGCTTCCTGGTTTGTTGCTCCCGATGCTCCCGCAGTCAAGGCTTTCTATTCTCAGCCCAGCCACCCTTCTCAGTCTTCACATGGACATCTGCTGCTGTATCTGCCGCTGCCTGTCCCCGGAACTGCGCTTTGCCACCGCCCTCTCGCTATGTGGACTGGTCCTGAGTTCTCATCTTCACTTTCTGCAACATGGTGGAGGCTGTTTATACATCCTTCCAGCCGGATAGTCATCTTTTCCTCTATTTACTCTTCTTTTGTCTTCCCAGGAATATGAAACAAGCTGGTATTTTCAGACCTAGAAGACAGTTGCCCATGTGACCGCGGGTAGGAGGGTAAATACCACGCATGGGAGTTATTAAGTGAAACAGCAACATGTAGTTTCTATCTGCAAGGATCGGTGTACATTAGAGCTCAACTCTCTTCACGAGTAGAAATTTTCCAGTTCTGTGTATCTAATAAATTTAGTGAGTATTTTACAGGAAAACGTAATGGGACTAACAGAAGGACAACATTTCTCTTCTTGTATCTAGTCTATATTTCCTTGTTCTTTAGTTCTATGCTGCTCATACCTTGCAATAAGTAACCCACTGGTCCTAAGTGTTAATACAAGATGCTTACCTTCGAGATAATAATAATTTCATTAGCTGAGATATTTTAAAGCCTTTGACTGTTTTTATTTATTTGGCATTGAGATTTAATTGCCTAAATGGTCTCATGATGCACAGTCATGTTTTATATTTTTAATTTTTTTTTTTTTTTTTTTTTTAGATACAGCACAAAAAAACTATGTCTGTGTTAAGGGTAGTTTCAGATTGAGCTTATAATTCTAAGACTTGGTAAAGAATACACATTGGCTAATATCTGAGAATCTCAGATTCATGATTAGAACATGTGTATGTCCTAATCTAAGTTTATAGTTTTGTTTGTTTAATTGGTAGCTATTGTCTTAACCTAGAGTTATTTGTAATTTCAACATAGTGACCAGAAAAGAGGTAAAGAAATTATGGTGCAGATCCCAGAGAACAGCATTTAAACTTAATCATTTCCCCATAAAATAGATTCTGTTGTATGTAACCTGATACTTATAAACTCATCAGGATTGTCCCCATGAGTTAGCTCAGAGGTTCAACATTGGCTCTTCTTGGAGTGTGCAGTTTACCTGTACACATGCCACACATAGCTGCAGTGTAAACCTCCAAACTCTAGGTGGCACTATTAGTAATTTATAGCTGGTTAATCTTGGGTCACTCAGGTACCTTCTAGAAATTCAGAAAAATACTATTACCTGACTATGCCAATTTTTTTATTATAAAACATAATTTTGTAATTGGTTTGTGGTATAAAGTATTAATCAAAAATACCTATCCATGTGAGTACCATTTCTAGAACAACCATATTTATCAGTTTCACCTAATTATTCTATTATAACCAATGATCTTGTCCCCATGTGTTCTTTTATGACCTACATTATCTATTTACATCTTTTCTATTTCCCTTTGTTTCTATGTTTGCATCTGTCTGTGTCACTCTGCTATGCTTCCCAACATTCTTTCATATAATTGTATATATTAACAGCACCATTAGATTTGCTTTAATAGAATTGAGCTATCCCTGCCATTTTTTGAGTTAGTGCATTTTTCTGAGCTCTTTTTTTATTACAACTCTACTGTCTTCCCTTACCATAATTCTACATCCAATATTTAATTATCTGAGCCAAATTGATTGTAAAACAATCATTATTTTCCTCTTTTTATACGTAGATGGTCAAATCAGCAGAAGCCTTTGAGGAGATTCCCAGCTGACTAGAGGAAGCCTGGGCAGTTTGATGGTTTATTAAAAACAGAAGGAAATAATTGTTTAATAAACCTTGCCAATGGGCAATCAAAAGCTGTCAATCAGCTTGGTTTTGGAGTACAATACTGAAATCTACTTGTCTTAAATTCTCAAAGCATTAACTAGTGTGAATTGCCTTTGTAAAAAAAAAAAATGCTGTCTCCAAGAGGCCGGGCTGTGGAAGTAATTGCAGACTTTCCTAGGCCTCAATACATCAGGAAACACAGCAAAAATTACAGAAGAGTAGAGGTGGGATGGCTCTTTAAATTTGTACCTACTACTATATACTTAATTGCACTGATGGTGACTCAGCACTTCAAATACAAAGGTTAATTTATAGCAAATAGACATGGACAGTACAGACACAGACTGATTAGTGCCTTCACATAAAGACTGGCTCTTTCCTTCTGCACAGGTTGAATGGAGAAAAAGCTGTACAAATAAATAACAATCAATTAATGAAGTAAAATAAATTTTAAAAAGTTGATGACTTTTCATTCTCTCTCTCTCTCTCAACTTTCTGTTTTGTGGTTGTAAGAAGAAAAATAACATCATATGTTCAATTTATAAGGTAATAGGTTTATAGATCTCAGGAGGGAATCCATATTTGTTTTGGCGGATACACAAGACCTAATTAGTCTTTAGAAATTTGCTAAGATCTTCTTTCCTTGAAATTCTCTCTGAAGCTTCATAAGACCCTGGTTTTACAAAAAAAAATTTTTTGAACAAATTTGCAGCAGTTTTAGACTCCAAGATCTTGGCACTGAGAGCTTTCTTTTTTCTTAATTGCACTGATCTGAGCTAAAAATTGTATCTGGTTGATGTCATGGAATATGGTAATAATGATAATGGCTGACATTTATTGATAGCTTCCTATATGCTCAACATTTCTTAGTATTTTATCTAAGTTATCTCATTGAATATTTACAAATACCCAGTCTTTATTATTTCTGTTTTTACAGTTTACAAAACTGAGGCTAAGATGGTTAAGTAGTATATTGAGTACTGTATTTTTCATTTCTATTAAATTAGATAAATCACCAGCAAAGTGGAAAGTTTAAGCTCTGATTGATTTATAGAGACTAATAAAATATATGCTTTGTTTAGGAAAGAAAATAGAGCAAGCTGATTCCTTGGAGAGGCAACTTTTACATAATTAGTCACTGACTTCACAGCATACCATTCTAATTCTCTGAAATTTAGAGAAATAGCTTTAATTAAAAAAATAACCATGAATCAAAACTAAAAATTAAGATAATTTTCATCATGTCCAAATATTTACAAATATACACATATATTCATGAAAATATTCTCATTTTGTAATACTTTTACTATATATATAGCAAAATCTGCTATTTCTTATCAGTTCTATTTTTAAGTGTTGATAGAGACTCATAAATTGATTCTGTAACCTGCGTTTTATGAAATAAACTGGTTTGTATAGCAAAAAGTTAAATAAGCTCAAGATCAAATAGGTGTAAAGAGTTATATTACACGTCACCACGCTCTGTTTGATATCGTCTCCAACACGTGATTCATGAGTGATAGATGATGAATCTTCTATCTATCATGATTTTCACGACTATACCTCTGCATGTGTTGTAAACTTCCCTGTGGAAATGTAAAAATGTTACTGCGTTCCTGTCAATCATGGGCAGCCCGAACCATGAAAGCCTGACTGCTTGTAGCTACAACATAGATTCAAAAGGCAGAAGAAATCCAAACTCAAGAAAGACAAGAGAAAGAGGAAATTTTATAAAAAGACTGGGTTAGAGAAAAGAACATCAAGAGTTACATGGGAGTTTCAAATTGGGGCTGGCAGAGGGTCTGACAGCTTAAACAGGTGGGGAGAGGAAGGTCGCAGGGCTGGCCCAGGGGAAACGGTGAGTAGAAGGTGAATGAAAGATCACTCAGAAATGTGCAGCTAATTCGGGTTTGATTTATTTATTTTTATTTATTTATTTATTTTTTGAGTGAGAGAGAGGCAGGGAGAGAGACAGACACATTGAGCTGCTCCTGTATGTGCCCTGACCTGGAAATTGAATGGGCAACCTCCATGCTCCAGGATGATGTTCTAACCAACTGAGCTATCCCACCAGGGCTTAATGTTTATTGATTTTTACAGAGAGAGAAGAAAGGAGAGAGAGGGAAGCAGAAAGGGAAGCATTTGTTGTTTCAGTCAGTCGTGCATTCTTCGGTTGCTTCTGTGTGTGCCCTGACCAGGGAATTGAACCTGTAAACTTGTTGTTTGAGGATGACGCTCTTAATCAACTGAGCTAACCAGCCAGGGCAGGATTGATTCTGATGATTGTCAAGATCCAAAATACCATGGGTCACAGCTGACGGATCCCACAGAAGGAGATTCCAGACATTGATGGAGTTCAATGTCAGGCAGACGAAAGTATTGTGGATCTGAGGCAGAGATTTCAAACTATGGTAGATATAAGAATTGCCAGGGTGAGTCTGTTTAAATTCAGATTCCTTAGTGTCATCCTCATAATTCTGATTGCATGGAGGATTCCTTACATTGCCGCAAGAGCACAGTCATGCCTTCAGAACTGCTGCTTTAGTATTCAGAGCAGGATCTAAATAGAGATAAATGATGATGGCAAACACGTAATAAGGACTTGGGAAGGTAATGGAAGTATTTGAAAAGACTAAATTTTAATGGAATCTCCTTCCTCAAGTTGTACTAGGCAGGTGGGATGCCAAGGCTTGAGTTGCAAACTCAATCCTACAGAATGATGCCTCTAAGGCCCAAAATACTCTGCCTGCTATGCAGGTAGAACTGGCTCATAAACTTGGACTACCTTGCTAGGTCGGCAATTTTGAACCAGTGTGCCACAAGAATTTTTAAAACATGTAGTACCTGATTATTTAGTCAGGGGCCTTGACCTCTTTTCTCTTAGATTGTCAAATAAAAAAAATGACTACATTCAACACAACAATAACTGTCTGATGTGAATGAATCAAAATTATACGTATTTTTTTTATCATATTGGTAAAAAATATTTTTTGGTGTGCCATAGAATTGTAGTAATCAGTTTATGTGTGACGTGAGATGAAAAAGGTTAAAAATCGCTGGGCTAGATGATGGATATTGGTGATTTTATGGGACTGGACTACATTGAAACATAAGTCTTATAGAAACAATGGGGATGACTTCTTGGCACATAAGATGAAATTGAGGTAGATTACACGATTACATAGATTACACGAAAGGTACAAGTATCACAAAACTAGGCTTTTCTGGGGCCAGAAAGAGAAGGAAATCAGACAACACAGGGTTTTTCAAGGGAGCACAAGGACCCTGATAACTCTTACTCATTTTGTCATTTCTCTCCTCCTTATTCTTTGCTCTCTAATTCACCACTTCAATACTATTAACAATCATCACCAACAAATACACAGTGATTGTTTTGCTCAACTCTATTACTTGATGAAGGTAGGCCGTTTAACAAATATCTTGGGCTACACTTAACTACAAAGCCCTTATAAGATTATTACTGGTAGATAGCATGGGATGTGAAGTTAAACTTGAATTTAAATTCCCTTTCATCCATTTTCAGTTATTTGACCTTGGGAAAATTACTTGGCTTAGGCAGGTCCTAATTTTTACATATGGAAAATTGGAATAATATCAATTACTCGCTCTGGCCAGATAGCTTGTTTGGTTAGAGTATCGTCCCAGAGCACAGAGGTTGACAGTTCAATTCCCAGGTCAGGGTACATACATGAGCAGCTTGGCGTTCCTGTCTCTCTCCCTGCCTCTCTTTCTCATTAATATTATCAATTATTCAAGCAATATGGTAAGAACTGAATGAGATAAAACATGTATTCTGTACATTGACCTTATATGAAGAGCTTAATAAAGATTAGCTATTATTACTATAAGTAATCTGTGAGTATATGTTTATGAGTAATCTAAGACTAAAGTAGAAAACAATTACAATTTACTGAGTGTCTATTCTTTGTCTGCTACTGCATTAGACACTGAATATATATAATGTCTATATCTAACAATAACATGGCAAGGCAAAAACATTAATTCCATCTTTTAGATGAAAAATAGGGGCTTAAGAAATTAGTAACTGAGAGTCACAGAGCTAGTAACAAGCTGCACAGAAACACTTTGACAACCACCCCAAAGTTTGACTTTTCTGTTTTGTTTACTAAGTCACATTGTCACCTTTACTGCCCTCCCATATGATGCCTTTTTTCTCTTATTACTTGTTCAAACATCTACCTGATCTGGGACCCCAGCAGAGGAAATTTTCCTATCATTTCTGCCCCTAAGATGATATAAGGTGTGAGGGAAGAAAGGACCTTCTCTTTTCCCAGTTCTCCCAAAGGTGAATCTAGAATGTCTGCCTGTGCATTTCATAAACATGAGAGAGGTTCAATGGTTAAGGATTTAAATTCCTTTTTGAAAATTCAATACTGTGTTACTTAAGCATGAAGGTGTGCAGAACAATGATATAATCAGAAAGGATCTAGGTGGCTGCCTGAAGTTCTCAGAGGAGTCATAATCTAAATTGCCACACTTATTCAGGTACCTGAGTTTTCTGGGCATTACAGCAGAAAACCAAAAGAAACAAACCCCCATTTTATCTGTTTTGTTGCTGAGAGGGAATGGTCAGAACTATAACACTAGTCCTGTGGTGGTTTGCCCCACCTGACCTGGAATAGTTGAAGTTCGTAGAAACACAATATGCTACTTAAGTGGGCATTCGCAGATCCACTATTTGGGTCATTTGAGCATAATATGGGAGCTAGTATTTCTTTTTCTCTTTTCAAGTTCTTCTCTACATGACTGAACATGTGATCTGGGTGTGGTTTTGCTGATTATTTCTGGAGTTTGAAGCCAAGCTGGAGAGAGGTGTGGCATTGCAGCCTGGCTTTCTCACCCGCTGCTAAAGGAATAAAGGAGCTGTGCCAACTTCATTGAACTTTAGCCCACGGATTCTTACAAAGCAGCACATTACAAATATCTACCATTTAAAAAAGAGCATCATTTGTAGATTTGTCCTTCATGTTAATGACAGTTTCATACATTTAGGAAAGCTAAACTTATTTCTTATTGTTATGGAAATTTAAAATTGGAAATTATTTTTAATTCAACGAGAGGAGGGGAGGCAGAGACAGACTCCTGCATGCATACCAACTGGGATCTACCTGGCAAGCCCACTGGGGGGTGATGCTCTGCCCATCTGGGATGCTGCTCCATTGCTCAGCAACTGAGTTCTTCTTAGTGCCTAAGGCTGAGGCCATAGAGCCATCCTCAGTGCCCAAGATCGACTCACTCTAATCAAGCCATGGCTGTCAGAGGTAAAGAGAGAGAGAAAAAGAGAGAGAGAGAGAGAAATAAGAAAGGCAGGGGCAGAGATGCAGATAGGCGTTTCTCCTGTGTACCCTGACCAGAAATCAAACCCGGGACATCCACATGCTGGGAAAATGCTCTACCACTGAGCCAACTAGCCAGGGAAAAATTAGAATTTTCAAAGGACAACATTTTTAGATCATGCAGCCATTTATTTAAAGCATTTTCAAGAAAAACAGTATTGAATGTCTTTATCTTCTATGTATCTTTGTATTGAATTTAAAATTGTCAGATATTTTCAGCATAGGATTCTCTGTACCTCTAATCCTAGGAGTGAGTAAATTTTATATGGATTACAAAGGGTCCTATTATTTCTTCTTCTTTTTTTTCTTCTTTTCCAAGTGAGAGGAGGGGAAAATAGAGAGGCAGACTTCCCATGAGCCCCGACCAAGATCCACCTGGCAACCCCACTTTGGGTCTGATGCTCTGCCCATCTGGGGCCATGTTTGAAACTGAGCTATTTTTAGCACCTGAGGAGGAGGCTTCATGGAGCCATCCTCAGTGCCCAGGCTGATGCGCTGGCACCAATCAAGCCATGGCTGTGGGAGAGGAAGAGAAAAACAGAGACAGGGGAGGGGGAGGGGTGGAGAAGCAGATGGTCACTTCTCCTGTGTGCCCTGACCAGGACTAGAAAATGGGACATCATATGCTGGGTCTACACTCTACCACTGAGCCAGGGCCCTATTATTTCTTCTCTTATTGGTAAATGAAACTATAGCCGGTTATCAATCCACAATACAATTTTGCTTTCTCCCCTTTCCTCACAGTTTAAAATTAAACTTGGCACCCTAATAGAGAACAGTAACTGCATTAAACTTCTTAAAAAGCTCTTTTCATGTCTCTTGAATCAAAATTCTGCTCTTTTCAAGCTGGGCAGGGTGATTGTGGCTGGCATTAAATCGATGTATTAAAGACTTAAGTTCTTTTTCCGTAACATAAATGCAGCATGTATAGCTGTGGGTAAGCCTACATTTTCTCCCCTACTGAGATATCTCAAACCAAATTTATTGGGACTTCCTTCAGTAATTTCTGAGATTCTACATTTATGTAATCTTATACTTTCATCCCAGATTGTCTGAAAGGTCTATCTATCAGTTATGGACACTACCCTTCACACACTGGGAACTGCTGTCAAAAGACTTCTGATTCCCACTGACTTAAGTCAGAACATATATTGACACCCTACCTCAGCCTTCAACTTTGCCAGCTCTCTGACTACCAGCCCATTAACCAATCCTAACCTCCTACTTACAATGAGGAGTGATGTCAGGAGAGAATTATGTGACACTGAACAAATAATACCTATTTGCTAAATTCTTTAAGCAAGTATTTACATGAGAGATTCTTGACCCAGAAGGTTTTTTACTATGTAGGTTCATTCCTTTGATGTGAAGTAATGACTTTTCGAGATGAGCATTATCAGGAAGCTCGGCCAAACATGTTTAGAGTTTTTATCACAAATTCATCAAGACTGAATTGCATCAAGTAGTTTTTTGTGCCAGAATGTTTTGTCCAGCTCTTGGGAAACTTACCTGTTTTGTCCTGCTCCTATGAGGCAATTGCATATGTATTTAAAACCATGTTCCAAAGATACCACATGAAGAAACTGAAATATCCTTGGTTCAAAACTTTACATTGTTCAGGTAATAAACTGTACTGTAGTTTGTTGCCTTTTTATTAGCTTACATTTCTAAAGAAACAGAAGAAGGTGTCATATTTTACATAATTGCATTGATGGAAAATTGGATCCCTGAGTAGATTTGAGATTTTAGAATTAGAAATATGGTATGTTTGAGATCTTTGATTTGGCCTTGAGTCTCAATCTATTAGTTATATAACCTTGAGTTATATGATCTTAACTTTAATTTTTTCTTCTGTGAAGTGCAATTTGTAATAAAATTCATCTACTATGTAGAATTATTATGGATAACTCATGATATAATGTTCTTAAAATATTTAGAAACAGTAATGTTCCATAATTCTTGGAAGAGTCAAATTGCTCATTCTAAACATAAAAAAATGAAACCCAGAAATGATGGTGGCAGGGCTGGGACTAATATCTGAGACTCTTAATGAAATTGATGTATGCAATAAATATATATATATCTTCTAATCTAAACTTTGAGGTGATTAAAAGCCAGTAGGTTTTTTGTTCAATCCACAATTCACTGACTATATTATTATATAGTATTAACAGTGAATAAAATATAATCCCATGGCTGTCCCCTAAGGGAATGACTAAGCCTGAATGACAAGTCTATAGAACTGGGGTTTGGGTTATAAGAGTCTATGGCTACTCTTTGAATGATATTTCTAGAGTAGCAGATTTCATTAATCTGGGAATGACTACTCAAACATTTTCTTGGGGCAAGAGACTCTACAAATCCCTGAAGAGTTCCTCTAACACAGGACTGACTTATTGGGTATCCAACCTAAGCCAGAGAATTACTCAATGTCATACCTGAAGAGAGTGGGTGAAGAAGACTCAGTCAATCTGAAGGACTGTAGGTAATAATTTTAGTGTTTGTTTGGGTGCCTAAAAATAATTCTTCCCCCCAAAGCATGACCTAGCACGAAGTGACCATATGACATTTAAAAAGTGATTAAGCATTTTATAATCCCAATTTCTTCAGCTTTAAAGTGAGTATACTAATTTTCTTACCTGAATTCTATGGTTGTGAAAGTGTTTTGGACTCTATGTTGTGCTATAAATTTAAGGAGGGTTTTTATATTAAAGTGCCTCTATTGTTAGGAAATTCCACTCTCTCATTGAATGATTTATTTTTTATTAACAATAGAAAAATATCTCTGTTTGGTTATTTTAATATCCTCTCTGAACATTTTAAAGAGTTTTCTTACTTTTCTTAAAATAACATTAAATTTATATGAAAAACTTTCATACTACCAAAATGAAAGGCCTCCAGAATGAAAGATTAGGACATTAATGTTTCTATTGACTTTACCCTACCAACAGGAAGCATTGGAAATACTCATGATATGATCTAGTCAATAAATTATTTTTAATAAACTATATTAAAAGTTACCTAATGAAATACTAGTGACAGAATGTGGAGAGCTGTATTTCTGCATGAAAATGTCAAAGGAAGTGAAAAATATCAGCTGAATTACAATAAGGAACATAATCCAAACCATATGTATTTGATAAAAGCCCCAGGGTCTACATTGTATCTGGGGAAAGTAACTTGAAAGACAATAAAATAATAGCCTGCTTGGCCCCAAAGGCTACCCACAAATCTCTGAGATAAAGACATAAAAATAAACCCAGCAGGGGGAAAAAAGGCATTCTTTATTTCAAAAACAGGCATTCTCAAAGAAAATAGAAGATCATATTTATAAAAATAAAAGAAATTGGCCCTAGCCAGTTTGCTCAGTGGATAGAGTATCAGCCTGGTGTGTGGCCATCCTGGTTCTGATCTCCAGTCAGGGCACACAAGAGAAACAACCATCTGCTTCACTCCCTTCCCTCTCCTCATTCTCTCTCTCCTCCCCTCTTACACCATTGGTCCCAGATGGGGATTGCTGAGTGGATCTTGGTTGGAACACATGGGGAAGTCTCTCTATCTCCCCTCCTCTCATTAAAAAAAAAAAAATTAAAAATAATAAAAAATTTTAAAAATTAAATTTTCTCTGTTATTTCTGATATACTCTCATTTTCTCCCACCTCCATTTGAGAATAAAATTTTACAAAATGTCTCCATGATAAAAATTGTTCCATGAAGCTCTAGACACAACCCTACAAAGATATATTAAAGGAGAAAAAAGGTAGTTTTCAAAAAAAGACAAATATAAGTGAAAAGGACTAAAAGGATTAGAAACCTTTAGACGCAGAAAATGAAGGGTGAAAATATCTTAATCTTACAATTTCTAAAAGTCATGGATAATATGCCTGAAGACTTGTTACTTGGCATACCAGGGTCAATACCTAAAGTACTCTACACCAGTGGTCCCCAACCTTTTTTGGGCCACGGACCAGTTTAATGTCAGAAAATATTTTCACGGACCAGCTGTTAGGGTGGGACAAATAAATGTATCATGTGACCAAGACAAGCGTCAAGAGTGAGTCTTAGACGGATGTAACAGAGGGAATCTGGTTATTTTTTAAAAATAAAACATCATTCAGACTTAAATATAAATACAACAGAAATAATGTAAGTTATTTATTCTTTTTCTATGGACCGGTACCAAATGGCCCATGGATCGGTACCGGTCCATGGCCGGGGGCTTGGGGACCACTGCTTTAAAACAGGGGTCGGGAACCTATGGCTTGAGAGCCAGATGTGGCTCTTTCGATGGCTGCATCTGGCTCGCAGACAAATCTTTAATAAAAATAATAATAACGTTAAAAATATAAAACATTCTCATGTATTATAATCCATTCATTTCCTACTGCTCATGTTCATGGTTGCGGGTGGCTGGAGCCAGTCACAGCTGTCCTCCGGGACAACATCAAATTTTTATTGGATGATGTGTAACATACACGGGTTGTTGTATGGCTCCCATGGGATTACATTTTAAAATATGTGGCATTGATGGCTCTCTCAGCCAAAAAGGTTTCTGACCCCTGCTTTAAAAGGAAGGAGTAGAACAATTAAGAAATTGGATTATTTCAGATAGAGAAACCTCCCTGTATCTTTATGGTTGCATAGACTGATAGCATTAAGAGGCTTATGGAAAATATTAAATAAAAACATATAGTTGAGAGAGCCATACTATTCTATTAATCAAAGCTAACATGTTTTCAATGAGAAAACATCTCATAATCTTCTCATCTTTCTTGGAATCACTGTTAATAGAAGGAAGGGGAGAATGTTTACTCAGTGAAAAAGGAAATAAAGATTATCATGTACCTGCTGGAACTAGGCATTTTGCTTGGTATTTTTATATGAGCCTTTTCATTTATTACTCATAGTAATGCTGTTGCTGATGTGAAATGTGAAAATAGGTAACTTATCCAAGTCACCATAGGCATGAGAAACAGACTCAGAATCTGTCTACAGATGCCAATGTTTATATTTTTACTATGCCACATATTTATTCAACAAATTCTTAATTGAGTATTTATTATGTGCCACATCTTGGGAACCCTAGTGAACAGGGCAACAATCTTCTACCCCATAATGGCTTTTATATTCTAGCTAGACAAATCAGCAAACATCTACTAAAATGTGAGTTCGAGTAAACTGCAGTGAAGAAATACAAGAGAAATAGAGCAAAAAGGTTAAGGAGGTAGGGATGGGGGGTTAGTGGTGCTGGTATAAAGGTGCTAGACCAGCAAGGCCTCTGTGAGAAGGTGATATTTTAGAGAATATCTTAATGAAGTGAGGTAGGGGGAACAGGAAATGCAAAGGCAGAAAAGCAAGAATGAGCTTGATGTCTTCAAGACAGACCAAGACAGTATAAATAGACCATAAAATCCAGGAAGGGGCCCTGGCCGGTTGGCTCAGTGGTAGAGCATCGGCCTGGCATGCAGGAGTCCCAGGTTTGATTCCCGGCCAGGGCACACAGGAGAAGCGCCCATCTGCTTCTCCACCCCTCCCCCTCTCCTTCCTCTTAGTCTCTCTTTCCCACCTGCAGCCAAGGCTCCATTGGAGCAAAGTTGGCCCGGGCGCTGAGGGTGGCTCTATGACCTCTTCCTCAGGTGCTAGAATGCCTCTGGTTACATCAGAGCGACGCCCCAGATGGGCAGAGCATCAACCCCTGGTGGGCATGCCAGGTGGATCTCGGTCGGGCGTATGTGGGAGTCTGTCTGATTGCCTCCCCATTTCCAACTTCAGAAAAATACAAGAAAAAAAAAAAAAGCCAGAAAGGGTTGTAAGAAGTAGAATTTCCCAAAGCATCAATATAGAGATGATAATTGAAGCCAGGAGTTTCTTCATGTAGATAGACATATCTGAAAATTTAAAAAACAAGTAAAGGAAGATAAACTGGAAACAGAGGTTGAAATGATAACCAGAGAAGGTAGAGTAAAATCGGCAGAGGATGACAGCAGTAATGAAAGAAAGAGGAACAGAACATTTCAAAAGGATAAGATCAATTTTGTCAACTGTAGTTATAGTAGCATTGTTCACAATAGCGAAGATCTGGAAACAGCCCAAGTGTCCGTCAGAGGACGAGTGGATTAAAAAGCTTTGGTACATATATACTATGGAATACTACTCAGCCATAAGAAATGATGACATCGGATTATTTACAATAACATGGATGGACCTTGATAATGTTATACGGAGTGAAATAAGTAAATCAGAAAAAAACTAAGAACTATATGAACCCATGCATAGATGGGACATAAAAATGAGACTCAGAGACATGGACAAGAATGTGATGGTAACAGGGAGTGGAGTGGAGGGGTGGGGAGGGGGCGAGGAAGGAGAGGGAGGGAGTGGGGGGAGGATAGGGGCACAAAGAAAACCAGATAGAAATTAATAAAACAAAACAAAATAATACAAAATAACACTTCTGCTGGAAAAAGAAATGAAAAATAAGATGGTATCCAAAATATTTCCATTGACTTGACCAACATAGAGATGATCATTATTTTGGTGATTTGGTAACAAGTTAATGAAAGAAAATATGGCATTTTCATTAAATGGTGATGGAATAATTAGACATTCATAGGCAAAAAAAGAAAAAGAAATGTAATTGACCTAAATCTCACACTTCCTAAAAATTAATGCAAAATAGATTATGAACTTAAGTGTAGAACATAACATAATAAAACTTTTAGGAAAATATGGAAGAAAATTCTGAGGATCTACAGAAGCAAAGAGTTCTTAGATTTAACACTAAAAACATAATCCACAGAAGAAAAAATTAGACCTCACTGAAATTAAAAACTTAGTATTTCAAAGACCCTATTAACAGAATGAAAGGACAATCTACAAATTGGAGAAAATATTTGCAAATAACATATGTGAAAAACGTCTTCGTAGGAGGAGATCATAGAGAGGACATGACCACCTGTTGAACTCCGAGCTGGACCCAGGCAATAGAAGGCTCCTCACCCAGTCCCCTGTTCTTAGAATGTACACCTGCCCAATGTCCCCACAGTGGAGGCAGTTTCAAAAATGCAGTTTAGAGATAGCAATGTATCGTTGAGACCATCGCTATTATATACATGACAGAGCCAGGTTAAGGCCGCTATATAAACTTTTAAGATTCTGATGAGTGAGTACAGAGTTCTACTCATCTGCAGTTACCCAAGACAAAATTTGTATGTAAGTTCCCCGGCTTATTAAACCTGCCACCTACCAATCTGAAGTCATCTGCCTCTCCCTTGGTCTCTCTTCTCATTCCCTGTATAGGAGCCAGTTTGTGAATCAACAGTTTTCTATTAGACTATATAAAGAACTCTCGAAACTCAATTGTAGAAAAAGAGAAGTTCAGTTTTAAAATAAACTAAAATCTATCTTACCAAAAAGAAGATAGTGCATGGTAGATAAGTAGGTAAGCCTACAAAAAGATTTTTAGTATCATTGGCCATCCATAAAATGCAAATGATATGTCACTACACTAGAAAAGCTAAAGTTAAATTTTTTTTTAAATTTTTATGAAGTATTTATTAAGCATTATTTATATTTATTAAAATTAATGTTTATTGGTAGGGATCATGTTAAGATTATATGGTTATATAAGCCCTGGCCAGGTAGCTCAGTAAGTTGAAGCATCATTTGACAAGCCGATGTTGTGGGTTCCGTCCCTGGTCAGGGTACATACAAAAATCAACCAATGACGACATGAGTGAGTAGAACAACAAAATCAATGCTTCTCTCTCTCTGTCTCCCTCTTCCTCTCTCTCTAAAAATCAACCAATAAAAAAGTGATAATATGGTTATAAAAGTAAGTTTTTATCTGAAGACATTCTGCACATTCTGTATTCATTATATTGAATAGTACTTTTGAAAAGATAAGCATTTATTATAATTAAGTTGTCTTGTTTTTAAAAAAAAACCACTGTCTGCAAATATGTTACAAACATTCTTTTTCTAGTTAGGAAAAATGGAAAACAAGCATTAAAACAAATTGGTGAACTCTAATAACTCTAACTAAGTTATTCTAAAGTGTTCTATTATGAATATATATATGGTCTACCGGAAAGTTCTGTCCCGTTTCTATCACAACAAGTTTCGACAACTAAGCACATGTTTATTTGGCGCATGTGTGCCTCTCTACTTTTATCACTTAATGTATACATACTGACATAGCAAATTAACTAAAACAAAGTTGATTCATGTTAGTCTTATGTATGAAGCGATAGTGTACCCATGGCTACTGATAAAGTTCATTTATGCCATTGTATTTTATATGAATTTCAATAAGGAAGAAATGCTACAGAAGCATGTAGAAATTTATTGAAAGTGTTTGGTGAAGGTACAGTTTCTGATAGGATATGCAGAAGATGGTTCGAAAAATTTGAAACAAGTGATTTCGACCTTTCTGATAAGCCACGTTCTGGGTGACCGTCTTTGATCGATGATGATGTTGTTAAGACCATGTTGGAGCAAGATCCTTTTCTGACAACATCAGAGATCGCAGAACGGCTTGATTCAGCTCAGCAAACCGTTTCGGACCATATTTGGAAGATAGGATTGGTGTGGAAATATTCAAGATGGGTGCCACATGAATTAAGTCAGAAGAATTTGTATTTTGTTTTATTCCAAAAACGGACAGAACTTCCCGGTAGACCTTTTATATATATATATAATTTTTTTCCAATTTTTTCTGTATCTTTTGCTGTATATCAAGTCATTTAACTTTAATACTATTGAAATAATATAAAAATAAAAAATATGAAGTGGCCCATTCCTCTAAGAGTTTACATTCAAACTGAAGATGCCTTAATATATAGTTGTAAGTATATGATATACAGGTAAATGCTGCATGGTGCTAGTGTTTCAATGCTATATAATATAATACAGATGGAAAGATGACCTTTTAGTGTGTTGAGACATGATGAAAGAGATGAGTTTTGAGCTAGTATTAATAAAATATAAAATTTGGTTATAAAAAGAAATGATAAATATTTAGGATTATTCCAGAAAAAAATATGACAGGGTACATATATAAAATAAGTAGATATAGAAGATAGTAATTAAGACTCCAGGACCAAACTACTTTGGTTTAATTTTTTGTTCTGTTAGTCCTTCTTTGTGACCTTGGGAAATTTATATAACCTTTTATTTTTTACTTTAAATAATTTTTTGTTTTCCAATTACAGTTGACATACAATATTATACTAGTTTAAGATGTACAAACCAATGATTAGACATTATATAACTTACTAAGTGATCGCCCCAATAAATCTAGTGTGCATATGACTACATACACTTTCATTAGCGCAGTTTCCTAATGTATAAAATGGAAAGACAAAAGTAACTATTACCTTTCGCCAGGAATATAATTGACACTAAATTTTAGTACATATTGAATTGTCAAAAAATGTCTATTATTATAATTTGAAAACATTACTGCATATATGAGTCAGTATGAATAGTTAGAATAACTATTACATAATTGAATGCTTTATATATCTCAATAACATCAATAATAAATGTTTGACATACAATATCTCATTTTATTTTCAAAGCAACATTATGAGAATAAATATTACTTTAAAGATGAGGCTGTCAGTCTGACTGAAGAAATGTATTGAAAAAAACATCTTAAGTAAGGTTAGCTATTTATGGAGGGTCATTCAAGGGCAGACTTTGGTTGCCAGAATAAAGAATCTGGGTATGATCCATTCTATGCCTAACAATTCACAATCAATAGTGTAATGATTAATTAAAATCGTATTTTAGGAAAACAATCTGGCAGTAGTTTATAGAATAGTCAGGAGTGAAGAGCTCCTGGAAGGAGAAATAAAAGGTAGAAATCTTTTCAATTAAATAAGCCTGACTTTACCCATAGCATTGGATTGATGAGAAAATAATTTGGTACAGTTAAAGGTATTTTATGTGACCTGACTTTCCTAACTAACCAGCCATATATATATGCAATATATATATAATATTTTTGTAATATATTATATATATAAAATATTGCTGATAATTATTATATTTATAATATAATTTATTTATTAGGGCTTTGGTCCATAAGCAAAGCTAAATAAAAAACATAAGATTTCTTCAGTGAGGTGTTGGTCAAAGTTTTAGTCTCCTTGGACTGCTATCACAAAATATCATAGACCGTACGGGTGGCTTAAACAATAGACATTTCTCTTTTCATAAGCTTTGAGGCTGGAAAGTCCAAGATCAAGGTGTCAGTTGTTTTGGTTCCTGGTGAGAGCTGTCTCCTGGGCTGCCTTCTCACTGTGCCTGCACAGGCAAAGAAAAAGATACCTCTCCTCGCCTTTCTTCTCATAAGAGCACCAGTTCTAATAGATTAGGGCCTCACCCTTATGACCTCATTTAACTTTAATTATCTCATTGTAGGCTCTCTCTCTAAATACAGCCACACTGGGAGTTAGGGTCTCAACATATGAATTTGGGGCTGGGAACTTAATTTAGCCCATAGCATGAAGGTAACTTGGGAACTCTATACAAAAGTGCTAAGGACCCTCAAAGGAGAAATGATATATACAATTTCTGAAGCTGATAGACTGATGCTCTTAAATCACTTATTTGTACTTAATGGAGAAGACATTTATTAGTATATAGGGAGAATCAAGTTGTTGAGACAATGGTCAAGATTAGAGCAAAGAAACAATTGTCTCAGCTTACTTTCTAGCCCAGCTCCCTTATGATTTATTTCCATGGGGCACAGAGAGAAGAGTCATGATAAAAAAAAAAAAAAAATCATGAGGATAATTCTGTTATTAGAAGGATAAAGAAAATTGACATCTCAAGGTAGTATATGATTTTGACACTTATGATAATAATCCAACCACAATTTATGTAACAGTTAATATGTGCCAGATAGGACTATAATGCTATTATATATTATCTCATTTATTTTTATTCATCTTAAGAAGTACATATTAAGAGCTCAAATTTGGAGATATGTGAGAGGTTAAACTATCTACTTTCAAGCATTAAAAGAAGGAGAAATTTAGTTCAAAATATGTTTGATCTTCTTGCCGTTAATCCCTGTGCCGTGTTGCCTCAACATATAAAGTGTGCAGTAGGCAGGAGAGAGCATTGTGCCCATGCAAGAGGGGTAATAATTAGAACTGACGGAATCAGGAGAATCAGTGGGGTCAGTGTTGTCAACAGTTGACCACATCTGCAGCTATCAGTAGTATCAAAGACAAATCCCAATGTTATACCTTGGGAACAGTATCATAAATGGAAAAGAAATGGCAAGAACATATTTGCATTTCAATAATACCAGTGAGATAGCTGAACAGCCTACTTTAAACCAGAGGGAAAGCTCTTAAAGATCCATCATAAATTATGCTAACAGGAGAGTCATTTGTGACTTTTTCTCTCCACTTTCTGGTTGGGCTTGAGAAAGTGATCACATATATTTGACAAGATGGCCCTGTTTGCTATTATTGCAATTTTAAAAGCAGATATTATTTTTATAGTTAACTATGTCAGAATTTTTATAACATGATAGAAAAGTATTTGTACTTGATATATATTACTGATATTTCAAATAGACTTTACTCAATCTATGAATTTGTCTAAAACAGAAAACTGATTAAATAATTAAAATTTAATTATATCATTGATTGGGAGTAAACACTATGGAGATATTTGCTCAGCTACATTTTTTTGCCTTCTTATTTAATGATTAGTAGTAGGTATCAGTTAAAATAAAAATGCAATTTCTTGGTATACACAGCTGATGAGATTAATATAAAATTTAAGAATTACTTAGTAATTCTTGCATGTGAGTGGATTCTAAGTCATAATTATACTCCAATAAAAGCTTATGTTATGATAATAAATGTCACTGTCACCTAAAGTTTACCTATATTTGAAATTTCCTTTAGATATTTTCAAAACTAATAAACTGCTGGTTGTTTTAGATTTAGATTAAACTTTTTGTAGAAAAACCATAAAGCCCAGTTAGGAAATTGTACATAAATCAAATCATCTTATATAGTCCACTAATCTTTTTAAGAAAGGATTTTTATTTAACTTAATTTAGATTTGTTTTTCTCCATTGCTTTTTTATACTCACTGAATAATATTACAGTTCAGAATGAGGGGGTCCATAGTCAGGATAGAGCAAAAGTAGGTTTTTAGTTGAGAGTACGTAAGAGTTTATTCTTGTATTATTATTTATTAATTATTATATTATTTTCTATATGAACAACTGTAAAGCAACTTTTACCCCATCCTGTATTGTGACAAAAGAAGATTTGACTTTGGATGGTGGGAATACAATGTGATATACAAATCATATATCATAGAAATGTATACTTAAAACCTATGTAATTTTATTAACCAATGGCACACCATACATAATTTAAAATTTTTTATATAAATAAAAGATAAATCATTAAAATTCATCAAAGTGAGTGAAAGTAATATGTAACAATATATTGTGATATAGAAATTTATATATAATGGTAATCTAGGTATTATAAGTATTCCTTCTCCCTTGTTTTTTTGTATTTTATTGTAGTAAAGTACTAAACACATTAATAAAATCATTAGTTCTCAGTTTTCCATAGGTTATAATGAATGGCTTAATATTTTTTAGGTATTAATACTATACCAAACAATGCAGAGAATAAATGAGGCCTCTTATTAAAAGCTAATAAGAAAATTTGAAAATCTACTTTCATATGACTGTTTCCTTGACAACAGAATGGTATTCCTTTAGTCAATAACAGTGGAATTCCAGGTAATTTTCACATGGTGGTCATCATTCACTGAATTGTTTTCTATCTGAGCCTGTCATATTATGCCTTTTTCATTTTGAGACATCTGAAAATGTCATTTAACTATGAGACTTTCCAGTGCAATTTCTAGTAAAGTAAGTCTGGACTAGGGTTATGTGAAACCGAAAGAAGGAGTTATCTTTACTTCCGTTCAGCCCACGAGCTGAAATGCAGATACAGATTAAATTTTTCCTTAACCTTTAGCCACTAGTTAATTGGAATTCTTATTAATTTCAAGACTATTGACATTTCAAAATATCAAATATGCAGTAAGGTTTTTATGATGAAAAGCTTACCAATAGAATGATCTGAGTTATTTCACGTCATGCAAAATATCTCCACTAGATTTGATTTCCTAAATCAGTATATTACAAAAAAAAATAAGCTGGAGAACATTTTTTATAAAATTAGATCTTAAATGTAAGTTAAATATACTATAAAGCAAAGAAAATAAAACTTCTCTGATTAATTGGTGGGGACGGAACCCTGACTCATTAATGGCTGTCCCACACTATTCCATTAAGGTCCTTAAAGCTGAGAAGAGGACCTTTGAAGCAACGCAAGGGGAGAAACCTTTGCTTTTAACTTGAGAATGGCTCCCAAAGTGCTTCTAAACTGGCAATGTCTCCATAGATATAAGGCCATAGGCTCTCATCGCTAATTGAGAAAGTAACCTAATTGTCCCTGAATTGGTGATTGAATTGGAGTGAAACAATTTGAACTCAAGTACAATTCTTTTAGTGCCAGTAGCTTGTCCTTTTCTGTTTCTCTTTCTATATAACCCGTCATCTATAAATGAAGTTGATATCAGAAATCATACTTGACTGTGAAGCAGGAAACATACTTTCTAAGTTAACCAGTCTCTATTAAATTGCCTTGAACAAAATACTTCTTGATTTTTTTTTCTGTTTACATATTAACATGATGAGTTATCAGAGGTTGATTTATGTCATATGTGTAGAAAAAGGAAAAGAGAATATAAATCTACTAATAGCTTCAGCCTAACCAGGCGATAGCACACTTGATAGAGCATCAGCCTGGGACACTGAGGACCCAGGTTCCAAACCCAAGGTTGCCGGCTTGAACACAGGCTCATCCATCTTGAGCAGGGGTAGTCAACATTTTATACCTACCGCCCACTTTTGTATCTCTGTTAGTAGTAAAATTTTCTAACCGCTCACCGGTTCCACAGTAATGGTGATTTATAAAGTAGGAAGTAATCTTTACTTTATAAAATTTATAAAGCAGAGTTACATCAAGTTAAAGCATATATATAATAATTACTTATTAAGTACTTTATGTCAGATTTTCGCTGTTTGGCAGAATAAATTTTATAAAACAACTTACTATAGTTAAATTTATCTTTTTATTTATACTTTGGTTGCTCCGCTACTGCCCACCATGAAAGCTGGAACGCCCACTAGTGGTTGATAGGGACCAGGTTGACTACCACTGACTTGAGTGTAGGGTCTCTGGCTTGAGCATGGAATTATAGGAATGACCCCATGGTCACTGGCTTGAGCCCAAAGGTTGCTGGCTTGAACAAGGGGTCACCGGTTCAACTGGAGAACCCTGGTCAAGGCACTTTTGAGAAAGCAAACTCAATGAACAACTAAGGTGCCGCAACTATAAATTGATGCTTCTCATCTCTCTCCCTTCCTGCTTGTCTGTTCTTGTCTCCCTCTCCTTCTCCTCTTTCTTTCTCTCTCTTACTTAAAAAAAGAAAAACAAATCTAATATTTGACCTTGTGAATATTATTCAATTATAACACCAAAATAAATGTATAAATTAAAAACATAAACTATAGAAACTCCCATTTACAATATTGATTTAACATAATTCATGTTGTTTTTCTGGTAATATATAACTGTTTACAATGCAAACGCGGTACTGACTGCTCCAGTGCAATTCCTTCTGTGTTATCAGTCTACAGTTCCGTGCTGGAGGTTCCGTGCTCATCTCTGGGATTTTCCATTTGAGTTGTGATGAAACCTTCACTTGCACAATGTTCCTCAGTGCCATTTGGCCTTGATTTAGTGTGAATACCTTATTTACCCTTCTTTAATTTCTCTGGGCCATTACAAAAGGACTCATTGATGATGTTGCAGTTGTAACTAGCAACACAAGCAAATGCAGTGACATCACAGGGCAGGGCTTGTTTAAGACTAGTATTAAAATAATCCAGAATACGTTTTATTTTGTTTTGTTTTCACTAGAATAATAAAATGTTCCTAGAAAACATCTGTACATAAAAAAAAATTTCACACTCATGTTTGGGAAATACTGAGAAAAGTTGACTGGATAATGTAATATTTGTATAAGATTTTAATTGCTATTACTGTTTTAGGGCACTGTACTCCAAGCCAAACTCTATATAAATGATTCCAACCTCCAATGCAGCATCCCTACATGCCCGTCTTTCTGAGGGAGAAAATGAGTCATTATTAGCCCTAAGGAAAGATTAATTTGTTCCTCTGTTTCCTCATTTGTAAAATGGGAATTAATAACCTATTCACAGATTGTTATGAAGATGAAAGGAGATAATGCATATAAAAGTGTATTATAAGCTATAAAGCCCAATAAAATATATGTTGCTATTAGGGCCTACATTTCATCTACATTCTATTCTATGATTAGCTGACCACATTAAAAAAAAAGAGCTAGGGGAAAAGGAGAGATAAATAGCATAGGTAAGTTTTAGTTTCAACAAAGTAGGTATTGTAGAAACACTTTCAGATCACCTTTTTTCCTTTTGATTTTTCCATTTTTATGTAAGTAAAACACTTTTACCCAAGTGTTACATTAAGGCTATGGAGAACATGAAAACTTTTTTTTTTTTGTATTTTTCTGAAGCTGGAAACGGAGAGAGATAGTTAGACAGACTCCTGCATGCGCCCGACCGGGATCCAGCCGGCACGCCCACCGGGGGCGATGCTCTGCCCACCAGGGGGGCGATGCTCTGCCCCTCCAGGGCGTCGCTCTGCCGCAACCAGAGCCACTCTAGCGCCTGGGGTAGAGGCCAAGGAGCCATCCCCAGCACCCGGGCCATCTTTGCTCCAATGGAGCTTCGCTGCGGGAGGGGAAGAGAGAGACAGAGAGGAAGGAGGGGGTGGGGGTGGAGAAGCAAATGGGTGCTCTCCTATGTGCCTTGGCCGGGAATCGAACCCGGGTCCCCCACACGCCAGGCCAATGCTCTACCGCTGAGCCAACCGGCCAGGTCTGAACATGAAAACTTTTGATAATGGAAATTGTGGTCAACCTCGTGTCAAAATTGAGCCAAGGTAGATTTATGGAAATTTTCATTTATCTAAACAAATGCAAACAAGTACTTATTTTTTTTTCCAAAAAGAAATTTGTGTTCTTCTTTATACATAAATAAAAAAATGACCTGAAACATACTTTGCCAGAAGTATTTAATAGAAAAAAAGCCTATATTAAGCTTTCAAATATTTTTGATTAGATACAAATAGATAAATATATGTCATTTATACATATATATATTTAAAACTTTCCATAAATAGTCACACTATTGTAGAGGTTTATCATTTCTTGTAATAGTAAAATCATTTTTGGTTATTCTTTAAAATTTACCTTAACTATGGTAGCATTGCTACTAATAACTTAGTTTTTCCTTTAGAAAATCACATTCACAAATGTTTGCATTAAAAAAAATTATATATATATTTATATATACGTGTGTGTGTGTGTGTGTGTTTATAAATGGCTTCTATCTTGATCATATGGCAAGCCAGTTAATTAAAAATATATTGACTATTATTTGTCCATAAAATAAATTAGGTGCAAATCCAAATGAGACTTCTCCTCAGTCACTGACTTGCAGGTCAAGCAATATCCTTTAAGACCTCTTAACAGGATGGGGTGTCATTATATGAATCATGACATATAAAATTTTTCATTCATGATGCTGAGTTAATAAAATTTTCAGATCAAAATATTTCAATTAAATTTTACATTATGTCATAAGACCACATACTTTCATATTATGTCAAATTTTACTTATAGATAAATTTTATTTATATTCATATGACTTGGTAAGTTAAAAAAATTAAGAAGGTACCTTATGTATATTCTGAACTATCACAGGATCTAATCTCATTCACAATACACTCCTAAACGTTCTGTGCAAAAGAAAATAAGCATTTAGATAGTAAGAAAATTGCTTTGGGGGAGTATCTCTCAAGCAACTGAACTGGGGTCTGTTGCCTATAAAGACAAGAAATTACAATTTTTTTTAATCTCCCTTGATGGCTTCTTTCTCTCAGAGCAAATAAAAGAGGCCACAAACATTATGGTTTAACATTCACATTTCTACTTTGAAGTCAGAAGCTGAGAGAAGCATGTTATGATGAAGTTAAGATTTTCTGGCCTTTATAGAGGACTGCTGTTGCTGATGCCGAAGTCAAGGCGGAGTGATGCACCAAACACACAGACCTGTTCGCCACAGTTACACAGAGAGGAAGGTTATACAGAAAAAGAAAAAGTGTTCGGATCTAAGATTTAGTACTTTCCTCAAGATTTTTATTTCCTTTTATGCCTTTAAATGTACTCCTAGACCTTACAGTTTTGTGGGGAAGAGCCAGAGATATTGATAAAGCTGAGGAAATAATGTAAGTGCTATATTAGCTAACATTTTTTTGTTCAACAAACACAGTTTTTAATAACTGATGTTGCTAATAACAAAGTGTGTTACTGTACACATTTTTTTTTTAATTTTTTTTTAATTTTATTTATTCATTTTAGAGAGTAGAGAGAGAGGGAGAGAGACACAGGGAGGGAGGAGCTGGAAACATCAACTCCCATATGTGCCTTGACCAGGCAAGCCCAGGGTTTCGAACCGGTGACCTCAGCATTTCCAGGTTGACGCTTTATCCACTGCGCCACCACAGGTCAGGCACTGTACACATTTAAAACATTTTCTCAGATAAAAAAAAAAACTATATGCATATTATAGAATAAAAATTTCTTTAAAAAATTTAATACATAATCTTAGAGGACATGGAGGGTACATTAGTAAGATAATTGTGTACTTTTTTAAATTCAAATGCTTTTAAAATTCTATGCACTATTTTGCTGTTTCTTTAATGTTGGTTTTTGCTAGTGAAATAGAAAAAATTATGGTGAGATAGGAGTAATAAATCAAAATATGCTAAAAACACAAAACAAATTGAGTTAAAGTATGTATTTTCAAGTACCAAAAAAAGTCAATTTAAAGTAGTACTAAACTCCATTAGGAGTTTTTAGGTAACAGTAGTACAATATTACATCTCACTTGAAAAAAAAAAAGCATCTGACTCTGACATTTATTTTTATAATTTTTTAAAAGATTTTATTTATTGATTTGAGAGAGAGAGAGAGAGAGAGAGAGAGAGAAGGGGAGGAACAGAAAGTATTAACTCATAGTAGTTGCTTCTCACATGTGCCTTGACCAGTCAAGCCTGGAGTTTTAAACCTGCGACCTCACCATTCCAGTTCAATGCTTTATCCAATGCACCACCACAGGCCAGGCTGACTCTGACTTTTAAATAAAAAATTTTCAGAGTAAAAGAATCCAGTCAGGATAAAGAAGATGTGGCACATATACACTATGGAATACTACTCAGCCATAAGAAATGATGACATCAGATCATTTACAGCAAAATGGTGGGATCTTGATAACATTATAAGGAGTGAAATAAGTAAATCAGAAAAAAACAAGAAATACATGATTCCATACATTGTTGGAACATAAAAATGAGACTAAGAGACATGGACAAGAGTGTGGTGGTTACCAGGGGTGGGGGGAGGGAGGACAGGGGGAGAGTTAGGGGGAGGGGGAGGGGCACAGAGAACTAGATAGAGGGTGGCGAAGGACAATCTGACTTTGGGCGAGGGGTATGCAACATAATTTAATGACAAGGTAACCTAGACATGTTTTCTTTGAATATATGTACCCTGATTTATTAATGTCATCTCATTACCATTAATAAAAATTTATTTAAAAAAAAAAAAAAAAAGAATCCAGTCAGACACTTAGGGAAAAATACATTTATTAATGACGAGACTGCAAACCATATATCCACAGAGTTACATTTTCTAATGATGTGATGAGGAATATTATATTTGATGAAAAATAGAATGAGCCCCTGAGTTCCATCATTTGTCAGCCAATTCCACTGATAACCTATTAGTTTACCAGGACATTAATCACTAGCACAATTCACCATTTTCCTCCTAACTCCCCCCACAGAATTGCACTTCTCCACCATCTCTGGCAGTTAGATGTGGCTACTGGCCTGGGACTAGGGTGAGGTGAATGAAGCACTCACTTCTTTTGTGAAACTTAAAGCTGGAGGAGGAAGGGAAGTAAAAATGCTATAACAAAAAGAAATAATATTTTAATGCAATATTTTATTTTATTTTTAAAATTTATTTGTATTTTTTTCTTTTCCAAGTGAGAGGAGGGGAAATGGAGAGACTGACTTCTGCATGTGCCCGGACCAGGATCCACCCAGCAACCTTATCTGGGGCAAATGCTTTGCCAATCAGGGGCCATGCTGGTGACCGAGCTATTTTTAGTGCCTGAAGTAGAGGCTCCAGGAGCCATCCTCAGCGCCTGGGGCTAATGCACTTGAACCAGTTGAGCCACTAGCTGCGGGAGGATAAGAGAGAGAGAGAGAGAGAAGGAGGTAGGGAGGTGGAAAAGCGTATAATTGCTTCTCCTGTGTGCCCTGACCAGGAATTGAACCCAGGACATCTACATGCTTGGCCAATGCTCTACCACTGAGCCAACTGGCCATGCAATATTTTAAATACTCAAAGTTAATGAAAAAAAAATCCATGATGATCAAAATATCAAAATAAAAACAAAATAGGATAATAGTAATGATTTTTCTTTTTCTTACAGACTGCAATATAGCTTGATTTGGCTCTGGGTGGTATATAATCATAATATGTGAATTTAAAACCACACTTACGGGCCCTGGCCAGTTGGCTCAGTGGTAGAGCATTGGCCTGCCGTGCAGGAGTCCCAGGTTCGATTCCCAGCCAGGGCACACAGGAGAAGCGCCCATCTGCTTCTCCACCTCTCCCCCTCTCCTTCCTCTCTGTCTCTCTCTTCCCCTCCCGCAGCCAAGGCTCCATTGGAGCAAAGTTTGCCCAGAGGATGGCTCTGTGGCCTCTGCCTCAGGCGCTAGAATGGCTCTGATTGCGGCAGAGCGACAGGCAGAGCATCCCCCCCTGGTGGGCATGCCAGGTGGATCCCGATCCGGCGCATGTGGGAGTCTGTCTGACTGCCTCCCCGTTTCCAGCTTCAGAAAAAATAAATAAATAAATAAATAAATAAATAAATAAATAAATAAATAAATAAAACCACACTCACCAAAATTAGTTATTGGTTGTGGACATATAACAAAAACTATTAAAAGAGTAGGATCTCACTATCAGTCAGTTATACAATAACATTTGATTCCACTGATTTCTAACTCAATAGGTTGATGACTCAATGAATTTTTACATGACTGCTATCTCTTTATACAACTGTTTGCAAACAGAGAGCTTTATGAAGGAGATATATTTAAGGAGCAGGAAATTCATCTCACTTTAGCAGATACGATCAGGTGTCTATTTATTCAGACTCATGCACCATCTAGCAATGTTTCAGTCAATGACAGACCACATCTATGATGGTGGTCCCATAAAATTATAATGGAGCAAAAATTCTCATCACCTAGTGACAGTGTAGCTGTGGTAATGTCATAGCACAATGCATGCTCACGTGTTTGTGTTGATGGTGGTGTGTAAACACACCTACTGTGCTGCTAGTTGTATAAAAGTGTAGTATGTACCATATGTATAGTACATAATTCTTGATAATGATAATAAAAAACTGTTCTAATTTATGTATTTATTGTACTTTTATTATTTCAGAGTGTACTCTTTCAATTATAAAAAGAAAGTTTGCTGTAAAATAGTATGTTGTATTATACTTCCAGCAGCTTCACCCAAGCTCATGTTCACTGCATATCTTGATTGCATCATTTTGCCTGTGCTTGATTTAATCTCATGTTATTTGTTCACTGTGGCCCCTAAGTGTACCAAATCCACTGCTAGAGTTGTCAGTAAGAGGCCACATCAAGTGATTGACCTGGAGATGGAATTTAGAGTGATTAAGGACCACAATGGTTGTTGCTTGCCAGTCAGGCTTGTCCCATTTCACCATAGCTACAATCTTGGAAACAAAAAAGTTGTGGAAGCTGATTAAAGGAGCTGATTCATTGAAGGCAACAAAGTTTTAAGAAGGGCCTAAGTCTGACATGGAGAAACTTCTACTGACCTGGATTAAAGACCAGACACAGGTTTATCCCTCTCTGTGCCATAAGGCTCACAGGCAAAGCAAAAGGTTTTTTGCAAAGTTGAAAGAAAAGGCTGGATCCAATGAAAATGTTGAATTTACTGCTAGCTCTGGTTAGTTTAAATAACTCGTGAATTCTTATTCATTATATAATGTGAAAGTGAGTGGTGAATCTGCAAGTGCTAATGTGAAGGCAGCTGAAGAACTTTTGGAAACCCTAGATAATTGTGGGGGAAAATTATCTGCCGGAGCAAATATTCAATATGGATGAAAACTCTTGCTTGGGGCCAAAGCTGCAGCTACAAGCTGAAACCCTTGTGATCTGGCACAGTGAGAGCCCCAAGGACCTCAACCATATCAGTGAGCACACACTGCCAGTATCCTACAGGGCCAGCCAGAAGCCATGGATGACCCGGCTCCTCTTCCAAGATGCCCTCCTGAATTCCTATTCCAGCAAAATGGAGAAATACTGTTTGGAGAATAACCTACCCTTCATGATTTTGCTTATTGTTCATACTGCTCTCACATGTCCTCTTCTATTGATGATCTTTATTCCAGTATGAAAGTGATGTTTCTTCTTCCAAACCCCACCTCTTCGATCTAATCAGTAGATCAAGGAGTTATAGCAGCAAGAGGACCTTTGCCTAAACTATTGCTGCAACTGAAGAAGACACTGGTGAAATTCTTGAGGGATTACAGCATCTGTGACTGCATCAAGAACCTTGCTGGGGCTTGAGGTGATGTCACCAAGGAGGATATGAATGGCATGAAGAAGTCATTCAAGAGGTGTATTCATGACTACAAAAGATTTCCCAATTATAAGGGGGTTGCAAAAATCAACAAGGCTGTGTTTGAGGTGGCAAACCACTTCAACCTGAGTGTGGATGAGGATGCCACGGTGAAGCCCCTAGAGGTGGTTCTGGAAGAAACTGACCTCAGAAGAGTTGTTGGAAATGGGAATGGAACACATAGCTGAAGACATGGTGAGAGAAAAGGAAATTGCAAAGAAGAAAAAGAACAACATCCAAAAAACTTCTCAGCGAAGGGTTTAGCAGAAGCTTTTGCAGACCTCAACAAGCTCCTTAAAAAGTTTTAAAACATGGGCCCCAAAAGGGTTTCATTAGTAGAGAAGACTGTTTATAGTACATCATCTTTTTCCAAGAAAGTCTATGATCAAATAAAAATTTAAAAAAAAAAAAAAAGACAAGCAAATCTCCATGAATAGATTTCTGAAAATAGTGACTCTTCCTCAAGAGCCTCAGGCAGGTCGTTCAGGAGGTCGACAGAGGCATTGTTGTCACAGGTGAGGAGAGTCATGTGTGTGCTGACCTTCCAGTGGGACCGGATGTGGAGGTGGAAGACAGTGATGCTGATGATCCTGTCCCAGTGTAGGCCTTGTGCATGTTTGTGTCTTAATTTTAAATTAAAAAAAAATTAAAAATAGGAAAAAAAACCTTACAGAATAAGAATATAAGGATATAAAGGATATTACTTTAGACAGCTGTACAGGGTTTATGTGTTTTAAACTGTATTATTACAAAAGAATCAAAAATTGAAAGTTTACCATTTATAAAGTAAAAATGTTACAGCAACCTAAGGTTATTTAAAGAAAGAAAAGTATTCTTTGTAGATTGTAGTATAGCTGAAGTGCACCGTGTGTATAAAGTCTATAGTGGCATACAATAGTGTCCTAGGCCTTCACATTCACTCACTGCGCACTCACTGACTCACCAGAGAAAATTACAGTTCTGGAAACTCCAGTCATGATAAATGCTCTATAAAGAGGTACTATTTTTTTTCTTTTGTGCCATATTTTTATTATACTTTTTCCATGTGTAGGTAGGTATATCTAAATAGACAAATATTTGCTATTGTGTTACAATTGCCTACAGTATTTAGAACACTAACATGCTGTGCAGATTTGTAGCCTAATAAGGCAGGCTATACCATTGAGGTTTGTGTAAGTACACTCTTTGATGTTTGCACAATGACAGTATCTCCTAAAAACACATTTTGCAGGATATATCCCCATTGTTAAGCAACACATGACTATATATTGATGTGTTTTATGAATTTAAAAAATGATCATCTCCTGGTCCTGGCCGGTTGGCTCAGTGGTAGAGCATCAGCTTGGCATGCAGGAGTCCCAGGTTTGATTCCCGGCCAGAGCACACAGGAGAGACGCCCATCTGCTTCTTTACCCCTTCCCCTCTCCTTCCTCTCTGTCTCTCTCTTTCCCTCCTGCAACCAAGGCTCCATTGGAGCAAAGTTGGCCCGGACGCTGAGGATAGGTCTATGGCCTCTGCCTCAGGCACTAGAATGGCTCTGGTTGCAACAGAGCAATGCCCCAGATGGGCAGAGCATCGCCCCTGGTGGGCGTGCCGGGTGGATCCCGGTCGGGCGCATGCAGAGTCTGTCTGACTGCCTCCCCATTTCCAACTTCAGAAAAATACAAAAAAAAAAATTATGAGCATCTCCCATATTCAATTAAAACTTTTCAAAAGGTACTATGGGATTACAAAAAACTCCTTGTCTCCTTGCAAGGAGATACACTCAATAGTTTTCTCAAAATGATTGAACTACAAGAGTTGTTTTTACAAGAGTCAGTTGTTTCTAACTCAAACTGTATTTCTCCATAGTTACACAGTTATTAAAATAGTTGGTTTCTGAAGATGTACATTAAACCCCACTAAACCAAAACAATTCAAATAGACAAATTACTAGTGTACACACAGATTTGATTCTTCTTTACCCCTTAGCATACAGGAAGACTGCACAACCTAGCTCCCTTGAAAAAATGTGAGGTTTGAAAAGGGGTAGGATCTCATTCAAAGAACACTGACCATTTGTGTTGCCTGTAGGTGGGGGAATCCTTCAGGTAAGAAAGGCAGTGTGTGTAAAAAGACCTAAGTGGACTGTAGAGATAGCATCTTGGTCGAAATAACTAGCAGTAACACTTAGTGAGTGATAAGATGGTACCCTGCACACAAAAGCAGGCAGGAACTCAAGCAAGAAACTCACCCAAGTGGGCTACAAAGTGATACTAACCCTTTGGAGCTGATATCACTGTTTTGAGACTGAATGTAAAATAAGACAGAACTGACAAGTGCCAGAAGAAAATATGCTGGGGAGCATCAGAAATGTGTGCTGTGGAAATCATATTATGTTTATAAGTTTTCTAGTTCCTGGATTCATTATACTGTTCAAAAATTGACAGCTAGTTTACTCGTTTGAAAGTTCTAATCTATTTTACCTGCTGTAGATTGAAATCAGGAGAAGGATGTAGGCTGATGTTTCCGCTACACCATTGAAAGGAAGCCAAGCCTCCCTGTCTGTATCAGGGTGTATTGTCTTGTCTGTGGGAACTGAAGCAAGAGAAAGGAAAAGTCAGAGCTAGTTGGAAGCTCCATGCAGAGATTATTCTTTATACAGGGTCTCTATATTCTGTTTTGTTGTTGTTGTTTAGCATGAACATGTTTCCTAATTGGATACCTCAAATTAAGGAGAAGGCTGAGTCAGAGCAGACTTCAAGATTTTAATCTTAAATGACAAGACGAATGATAGCAGTGTTGACAACACAAACAATTGGAAGACATTAAGAGGAAGATGGAGCTTTCTGATTTAAATATATTGAGTTGGCAATGGCGGTAGGATAACTTACTGAGTACTAATTGCCAATTTTGCTTGTGTGTGCCTCGGTTTTCTTAGCAAATTCTAGGTAGAAAAATGAGAATCAAGTTCAAAATATTGTAATATTTAATAACATGTAATGTTTCAGGATGGGACAGAGAGCACAGGTAAATAACTATGATGTTCTCATATGCTTTATTGAGAAAATAATATTTGAGTTTTATCTAAAACAGTGAGCAAAAATTTGCCATAGGAACTAGCAGGGAAGAAAGGCAAAAGCTATCCAGGGACCAGAAAAGCTATAAGTGTATTAAAGCACAAAATATATTTGGTGAACTATAGTAGTTTGGTAGGGAGTGAGAAGATAAAAGGAAATAATAAAAGATGACTTTGTAGAACATGATTTGCAATATCATAAAGATTGTCTAGTTCATGATAGAGTTTGGATTTTATTTAATAAGCACTGCAGAGCCATTACAAGTTTTTAAGGAGAAGAGTTATTGGTCCAATTTATATTTTAGAAAGATCAATCTGACAAGGTAGAATGGATTATCAGAAGACAAGATAAGATTTAGAGAGAATATTTATGAGGCTTTTAAAATAATCCAGGTGAAAATGCTGAGAACCTGATCATCCTATCAGGGAAGATGAAAGAGGGAATAGATACTAAAGGTCTTTAGAAGACAAACCGCCTATCTCAATGATATCATACATGTTGTGTTCACTAAATTTGCGTTGTTTAGGATGGGCAGGATATAAATGAACGGATGTGGCATCTGATCCAAGGAGATTATCTAGAATGATGTTATTTCTCTGGGTTGGCAACTAGTCTGTCTCACTAGCCATTTACAGGGTGAAAAAGAGCGCCTATGCTCAGTAATATTTCCTGATTGTTGCCATAGACAGCAGTCAACTTTCATTCCATGCTTTTTAGTTTTTGCATACTCAGAATTACAGGAGTTAAAATGATGTTTAGAAATGAGAGAAGGCAGGTTAATTTTAGTATAACTAATAAAAATATGAAGAGACTCAAGAGATCTGAATAATGAGGTTCTTGCTTGAAGGAATATAGCATATCTGTTCAGACCGTGCTTCGAAAACTGAGCACAGTGACATTATTTAGGTGTTGCTGTTCAGAAATTAGGTTTCTGGCCCTGGCTGATTGGCTCAGTGATAGTGCGTCGGACCAGCATGTGGATGTCCTGAGTTCAATTTCTAGTCAGGGCACACTGGAGAAGTGGTCATCTGCTTCTCCAACTCCCCCTTCTCTCTCTCCATCTCTCTTTTTTCCTCTTACAGCCATGGCTTGATTTTAACAAGTTGACCCCAGGTGCTGAGGATGGCTGCATGGCTTTGCATCAGGTGCTAAAGTAGTTCTGTTGCTTAGCAGTAGAGCAAAGGCCCCAGATGGGCAGAGAATTGCCCCATAGAGGGCTTGATGGGTGAATTCCGGTCAGGATGCATGTGGGAATCTGTCTCTCTGTTCCCCGCTTCTCATTTAGGAAAAAAACAAATTATGTTTCATCTCTGATGCTTCACTTTGTTTCACAGCACACAACTGAGAGGGATAAAGGTTCCCATCCAGCTTGTGGTTGCCAGGGGACTAAGTCCTAGCTGGTGCATCCTAGTTTTTCCTCATTCTCCTATATTTGCCTTGTGTTGTTGAACAAGAAAATAATAATTAAATCATTTTACTTTTTCCAAAAAAAAGAGTGTTTTTTAGATCAACAAAACATTATAGTAAAATAGCAATAATATACCCATGCATCATGAAGATGAAATTTCTCTTGCTCCTCTCATTTAATGGGTTATTTAACTGGTTCTCCTTAGCAAGTCCTTTGAAAAGCTAAAGAATATAAAATGTTGTGTTTACTTGAAGTCCCAGCTTTATTTTTAGAATGTGGCTCAACAGAGGATCGATATCTTTATTAATTCCAATAGAGCAATACTTCATTTCTGATGACCCAGAAGGAAATTTCTGCAAAATTTTATTTATATGTCCAGTAACAGAGGCAGGAAAAAAAGAAGATTCTGATGCCCTTAAACACTTTCTCTTGAGCAGACATGTGAGCAATTTCCCTTTTGTTAATAGATATGGAGGTTTCTTACTAGGCTCCACAGATGTTCTAGGCTGTGTCTGAACCAAGGAGAGTATTTCAGGAGGTAACAGGGGAATGGTAAATGGTGAGACATCACAGAAGTAATAGGGGGAGATAAAAGTGAAAATGCCTATGGCGCATCATAAATGAGGAAGATGAGATATCAAGAGGGTATAAAGGCTGATACGGTTTCAGGCTGATCAAAGGAGAAGGAACAGAATTCACACATCCTGTTAAATCTCAGTCATTCTTCCCTTACATTCATAATAATTTTTTTCTCAAAAGCAGGTTTTATAATTATAATAAACCTTTTGTCTAGCAGTGTCAAAAAGTAAAATGTACTATTGCTAAGGAGAGCAGCTCTTTATTAATGCAAAGAATTGATACATGCCATTTAAATATATATATATTTATTTATATATATGAATGTAGGATTAGTTGGCTACATAGAGTTTTAGGTGTTTAGGAAATATTGGTGGAAATATCTGACAAAGGGTGGTAGATATAAAATTCTGAGGCTGAATAGAAACAGAGACTAAGAAAACCATAGAGGAAGAATGTTGACACAAAACCAAGGAAAAAGAAGACTTCAACAATAACTGAGAACTAAATAGTTTGATACCAAAATGATGTCTTCATGCCAACAGCAGCCCATTGGCTAGTCTTCCCTTCTATGACCACCCGACTCAGCTCTTCTTGGTCTTCTTCTGGATCTGAATCCTTTTCCCTTATTTTAGGGCATTTACTAGAGCAAGGCACAGTAAATATATATCCAAAACAATGACTATTTGTAACATGATTCCTAAATATCAACTATTACTTGGAATCAGTAATCCTATTGTCTTCTAATAACAGTCAGTATATCATTAACAAGGATTATACGCATTAGGAAATAATTTAACACTCTGACTCATTTACTTTCTTTGCAGAACCAGTCTTTGTATTCTAATTACGCTTCTAATCATCTAACTTTTCTTGAGGAGGGAGAAAGAGTGAGAGAAGGGGGGAGGAGCAGGAAGCATCAACTCCCACATGTGCCTTGACCAGGCAAGCCTAGGATATCAAACCAGTGACCTCAGAGTTCCAGGTCGTCACTTTATCCACTGCACAACCACAGGTCAGGTCCAACCTATTTACAAGATCTGCTATTTTAATTTTTTTTCCTTCTTAGACTTCATCATCTACAAAGGAGCAGTCATTGTGAAATGCCATGATAGGTGCCAAAAGGATGTCTCTCTGCAAGAGCTCGTGTTCTTAGGCAATTCATATCAACAAATATTTATTGTGTTCATTGTGCTAGGCTGTGTGCAAGGCACTGGAAATATAATGAAAAATTTTCTAGGAGCCTCAATTTCCCTATTTGTAAAATGGCATTATTGTATTAAAATAGTACCTAACTGGTTAAAAGCTGGGCTTTGGTGTCAGATCTGGATTCCAATTCTAGCTCCACCACCTATCAGCAATGTGATCTTATTTAAACTATTCGTAGTTTCCTTAGTTCCAAAATGGAAATAAGAAGAGTGCTTACAGCCTGACCAGGCAGTGGTACAGTGGATAGAGCGTCGGACTGGGATGCGGAGGACCCAGGTTCGAGACTCCCAAGGTCGCCAGCTTGGGCGTGGGCTCATCTGGTTTGAGCAAAGCTCACCAGCTTGAGCCCAAGGTCACTGGCTTGAGCAAAGGGTTACTTGGTCTGCTGAAGGCCCGCAGTCAAGGCACATATAAGAAAGCTAAGGTGTTGTAACAAAAAACTAATAATTGATGATGCTTCTCATCTCTCTGCATTCCTGTCTGTCTATCCCTCTCTCTGACTCTCTGTCTCAAAAAAAAAAAGAGTGCTTATATGCTAAAAATCTTTGTGATGATTAAGGCAGATTAGGCTTAGTACAATGCCTGGCCCAAAGTGCTCCAAAATGGTAAAAAAAATAAAAATAAAAATTTCTCCCCCACTTTTGTTTGTTTGTTTGTTTGTTTTTGTAAAACTAAAGAGCCTAGCCCACAGCAGGACCTAGAGTATATCCATGAAGGTAAATACCCACTGAACTGTGGGTCAGATTACTTTTGGCTGCAGCCAATGGAAAACCAACTCAAGCAAAAGTATAAGCACATGTGCACAGTCTCCTACAAGATAGTGCAGAGTCTGGGGGCCTTCATGGTAGACAAAAACCAGTGGGTCCATCTGAGGTTCTTTAATCTTTTAATCATCTCAAATATATCCTTTTAATTTAATTTTTTTTTTTTTTTGCATTTTCACTGCCATCAAAGTCCAAACCCCAGCAATATCTCACCTATACTATTTTAATGACCTCTTAAGTGGTTTTCACTTATCTATTCTGCCCTTCCCCAATGAATTGCCCACTCCACAATCAGAGTGATTTCTTAAAAAGCAAATTTGATCATGTTGTCACCACAGAAATCATTCTAAAATGTATCATTGCTCCTAGTATAAAAAATGTCAACATGGCATGTAAACTGCTAATTCCCAAACCATCTCTTACAAGATTCCCTTCTTTCCACACTCTAATCACACTTTCTTTATCTTGACCTTTTCCCATGACTTTTTATTTTTTTATTCAGTGAGAGGAGGGGAGGCAGAGACAGATTCCACCATGTACCCCACCAGGATCCAATCAGCAAGCTCTCTAGGGGGTGATACTCTGCCCATCTGGAGCGTTGCTCTGTTGTTCAGTAGCTGAGCTCTACTTAGTGCTTGAGGCAGAGACATGGAGCCATCCTCAGTGCCCGGGATCAACTCTCTTCAATCGAACCATGGGTGCAGGAGGGGAAGACACAGAGAGAGAGAGAAACGAGAAGAGGAGGAGTAGAGAAGTCAATGGGCATTTCTCCTGTGTGTCCTGACTGGAATCAAACCCAGAACATTCACACACAGAGCCTACACTCTATCACTGAGCCAACCAGCCAGGGCATCACATGGCTTTTATACATATTTTTATCCATATGTATAAAATGTATACCCATTGTTTCACCTCCTCCCTTATTCAATTGTCTACAGTAGATCTCAACACAGGTAACACTTTATCAGGGAAAGTGTTTCTGAACCAACAGTCTAGCTAAGATTTCTTTGTTAGAAACTCTTATAACTCTATTCCTATTAATTTTTCAGAGCAATTAAAAATTTTTATAGATTAGTGTAATTGTTTCATTAATGCCTATCACCCCCCTCCTCCTTGAATGTTAAGCTCTCTGAAATTAGGTATCCAGTTTATTTTGCTTATCACTATGTTTCTGTCTTCTGATGGAATATAGGAGGCACCCACCTGATTTTTTGCTGCCTCTGAAATTAATGCTTAAAGTCGTGATTTGGGTGAGTTATAACACAGGCTTGATAATGTCAGATATACTTATATATTTATACTTGTTATTTTTTAACTTATATGATACATTTTAAGTAGGTGCTATAAGCAAGTGTTATGTATATGGTCAGTATACAGTGTGTCCGTAAAGTCATGGTGCACTTTTGACCAGTCACAGGAAAGCAACAAAAGACGATAGAAATGTGAAATCTGCACCAAATAAAAGGAAAACCCTCTCAGTTTCTGTAGGATGATGTGGCAGCATGTGTGCGTGTGCAGATGATGACATAACATGTGTATACAGTGAAGCAGCCCATGGCCTTGCCAGTTGAGATGTGGACAGTACAGAAGAAAGTTCAGTGTGTTCTGTGGCTCACTAAATTTGAATTCGTGACCAAAGTGCAACGTGAATATCGGCGCATTTATAACGAAGTGCCACTACATTAATCACTTAAAACAGAGAATCACAAACGTTATTCACTCTGTTACACCAGACGTCCTTACACGTGTGTGGCAAGAACTTCACTATCGTTTGGATGTGTGTAGGGCAACAAATGGAGCCCACATCGAACTGCACTGAATAGGTATGAAACTGGGAGAGTTTTCCTTTTATTTGTTGCAGATTTCACATTTCTATCATCTTTTGTTGCTTTCCTGTGACCGGTCAAAAGTGCACCATGACTTTACGGACACACTGTATTTGTTAATAAAAATGGATAATGAATACAGGAATAAATAAAATGCAAGATTTATTTATTAGATGAAGATCCTACTTTCACGGAGACTCCAAAATTATATTATCTAATTAGGAGACAATAAAGTGTTCTGACTACAAGACAGACTTGGGAATAGGTTGAAATTGATTCCTGAATTTTATACTTAGTAGCTACGTTAATTGCCTCCCTGTACCTCAGTTTCCCTATATATATAATAAGGATCATGTTAGTATTTTTCTCATAAGTAATTATAGGGATTAAATGAGATAATATGCATATAAGTCCTTAGGAGAGTGGTTTTAGCACAAAGTTAGCAATGATTTATTCAGAGCTATTATTATTAGTGAATATTATATGTAATTAAATAATCTTGTATGAGTTGAATTGTGTCTCTTTAAAATTTATATGTTGAAGTCCTAACACCCAGTATATCAGGATGTGACTGTATTTGGAAATAGGGCTTTTAAGAAGGTAGTTAAGGTAACGTAGTGATATGGTGTGGGCTATCATCCAGTATGATTCCTTCTGAGAAGAGGAGATTAAGACAGACAGGCAGAGAGAGAGACTATGGGAAGATTCAGGGAGAAGACAGTCATCTACAAGCTAAGGAGAGAGGCTTCATAAGAAATCAACTCTGCTGACACATCGATCTCAGACATCTACTTTCCACTGAATTCTACCTGGATAGATTGCCTGACTCTGAATATAAGGTGACATCCTACCCACACAACTCATTTCTAATCCTTATAATTTAAAGTTGTACGACTTAAATCTATAATTATCCTTCAGGTAATTTAATTTCAACAGATAACTGTTTTTCTGATCTGTTGAATGTCAATACTTTCATAATACAGTTGTCTATTTTTTCAAATTGAGTTTACTAGGGCTAAGTGTTCATGGTCTAACTGTGCTGAGTGCTGGGTGGATTCTTTATACACACACACACAGAGGGATATAGTTACAAAATGCATACATATGTGTTCATTACTTAACTCTGATTACATATACATATCCTTTTTACATCAAGTTATAGTCACAATTATAGTCAGGGTATAATTAACCTACATTAATAAATTAGCATATGTTTTAGATATTAGTTAATAATATTAAATTTGGATGAAGAATATACCTCATATATTTCTTACACTCACACAAAAATATACAAACTTAAAAATTATTAATGGTTTTTAATTGTATGACCCATGATACTATTTTACAAAAATGTCAGTGTCATTCAAACTTAATTTTTTTCATAAAAACCTAACCATAATATAGCATATTTATATTTTATAATCAATATGCACTGCAGTAGTTTCTACCATACCTCTATCTAAATTAACAAACAATTGTGAAACCTTAGGCCTGAGACCTGGCAACTAACAAAAACACAAGAGTTATATACTAACAATCTGTTTCTCTCTCTATGCTTTATTTATTTGAATATCTGCTGAGTATGAAGATAGCATGGTTACAAGTTTTCCGATTAGAAAAACTAGTGATTAGAACTACTTTTTTATTTTTTTTTATTTTTTTTTAGTTTTTATTTATTCATTTTAGAGAGGAGAGGGAGAGAGAGAGAGAGAGAGAGAGAGAGAGAGAGAGAGAGAGAGGAGAGACAGAGAGAGAGAAGGGCGGGAGGAGCCGGAAGCATCAACTCCCATTCGTGCCTTGACCAGGCAAGCCCAGGGTTTCGAACCGGCGACCTCGGCATTTCCAGGTCGACGCTTTATCCACTGCGCCACCACAGGTCAGGCTACTTTGTATTTTACAGTCAAACTTTGATCATTATTTTCTAAGGTCTTTACAACCCTTTCAGTTGTATTAGTTGACTCATGAAAAGTTTCCAATAAGATGCCTGATATGTAAGAGTTTCTCAATAAATTTTAATTCCCCAACTAACCTCTTGGGTCCCATCTTAACTATCTTAATATTTCCCCAGATTTGTTCCTTTAAGTCCTTTAAAGCCCTCTTTAATAGTATGACAGAATCCGTAAGTGCCTTTCTTTACTTTCCTCTAAAATTTTCAAAAACTCCTTTTGTCCTTTGATCTAATCTATAGAGAAAAATAATTTACCAATTATTAGTAACTCTCTTTTTTTAAATTTTTTTAATTTATTCATTTTAGAGAGAAAGAGAGAGAGAGAGAGAGAAAGGGAGGAGCAGGAAGCATCAACTTCCATATGTGCCTTGACCAGGCAAGCCCAGGGTTTTGAACCAGGAACCTCAGCATTCCAGATCGATGCTTTATCCACAGTGCCACCACAGGTCAGGCAGTAACTCTCACAAAGAACCTAAGCCCTGACTTCAGGAATGCACAGCCAGTGGCAGAAGGAGACATGAAACAAATGACAAAAATGCTAGAGCAGAATATGACAATAGTCTCTGGCTCAAAATGTCCAAAAGGTTTTCTTACTTAGAAGTGTGAAAGGAAGTGATATTCATGCAATTTCTCAAGGAAGACAAGGGAGGTAAAAGACATGGCAGGAACACACAGAGAGAACATGCAATCCAGACCCTGCAAACCTGTCTCAGATGGAGTCCAGGACGGTTCAGGGAGAGGTGGGATGGGCTGGGTAAGGCAGGCACCTGCTATCTCAGGGAGGGCTGTGTTGCCACACAAGGGAAATTTGACCTTATCCTATAAGCAGCATGAAAACCTGAAAGGATGTTCAGGATGCAAGCAACATGATCAGATTTGGCTTGAAGCAACCTCACTGTAGCTACAGCAGCAGCATGCTGCTTTCGGTCAATAAGACCCCTCCAAAGCGAAGCCAAGGACAGTTTCAGAGCTGTGTATAATAATTCAAGTCAGTCATATGACAGCTAGTGCCCATGCAGTGCATCAATTTGCTTCTCTTTACACTGGGCAAAGGGCAGATTAGTGTACTAATGAAAACTATCCTTTTCCCCTCATAAGTGAAAAGATTACATGAAGAACAATTATGTCAGACTAATACAATTTATTCCCATGATGTCATCTATCTGGGCTTCAGTAAGAATTGATTCTGGCACAGATGGAGATTAGAGTAGCAAGACTGATAAGATCTAGAGCACCACTGAGGGAAAGAACATGGTATTAGAAGTAAGGCTGCTTACTTCTCCTGTTTGGGGACAGAGGGCGGGGGTGGGTGATCCACCGATAGATAGTATATTTAATATCCTCGCCATAAATATTCATGTGGTTATCTATTGTTTTTCCACATAACAAAAACTCTGCTGGACTTTGATTAAAGCAATAAAAACACTTATATCTTTAATGCATATAATATAGGCAAAAGTGGGACATGAACAAATGTGAATTCTATATGAAGGGAGAGAAAACAAATGCTATAAATATAGGAAAAATATCAAAAACAGCAAAAGAGTAAATTCATTCCTGGAGCCATGAGAGCCTCATGTAATTAAGCACATTAATAAATCTTAATTCATGTGGGCAGTTGAACATGTGTGCATTTTCCTGTGAAATACAAATAGAAGTATATAAGAAGTATTGCCTTTAAATTAGCATTCCTGTCCTACTCAGAGGAAAAAAAATCATTTTTAACCCTGTATTTAAAAAATAAACAGTTATAAATTCCTATACTTACTCATTTTAACCTTATACTGACACTGTGATAGAAGTATTATTGTATTTCCATTTTATGCTTGAGGAAACTAATTGATCACAGTCACTAGTAAATTGTATAGTAATATCAGGGGCCAGAAAAAAAGTTTTAGCAAGGGAAAATTTAAAGCAAACTAAAACGATCAGAAGTAGATTCTGGACATCATTAATACCACTTTTGAGGGCTTAGTGGGAGAAAGCCATTGTGTTAACCATATCAGAAGTTTTATGAAGTAAGATCAGAATTGGTTTGACGTAATGCAGACTAACATGTCAAACATATCAGAAATATCATTTACGAGTGACTTTCTAAGAATGGTTTTGACTCAAGTCATTATTTAAAAAGAATATTAGAGGAGAATGTTTCCAACCTAATATTCTTTATTCTCTGTAGAACTTTCACCTGCCAATCACCTGACCGTGAACAGTGTCTCCTAACAAAAACTTACTTAAAACTGTAAATAAGATTGACAACATTATTCTTATTGGCAGATGCTTTTTAGCTACTGCTTTGCAATTTAGAAAACCATGACTCCAAGGAGAGGTCTTGGGTTCAGTACTTTCTAAATGTTACAATCTGTGGAAACTTGCTGATCCTTTTCAATAAAATGAATTTTCAGTGCTCAACATTGTCCTGAATTGTAAATTCCTAAGCAAGGCAATGAACTCTGATTGCTTTACCTTGAGAACTTGAAAGCATTTCCGATTGAACTAGCCCAAATCCTCCGGAGGTATTTTATTATCCTTAGGGAGAAGCCAGGCAATAGTCCTCGCTCATCATTTCTTCATCCTTCTACCGCAGTTCTGGGAGACCTAGTGACCTGCGTTTTCATTGTCCATCTTTTCTTCACTATTTATGTGAAGCAACTTTCTTAAGAAGACAGAAAATTAAAACCTAGTATAGCACTTTCTACTTATTTTCATTGTTCGGGAGGTTAGTTATTACATGAAAAGATTATGATACTAAATAAATTTGAATATTTTTTATTAAAAACAGTGAGTCAATGTTGCTGAGGTAGAGATGAGAAGAGTAGGGGAAGAGAAAGAGGATTTGGAGACGATTCTGTGCCTGTAGGTTTGGATAAGTAGGTTACAGTGATGTCACTAAGAGAAAGAACCCAGGAGAGGCAAAGCAGGTTTGGAGGGCTGTGGGTGGAAAGAGATGGCAGATAACCAGTGCAGCTTGGAGCATGCCCGCTGCAATCCAGTAAGGCAGGGCCAGCACATGGCTCTGGGAACCGTATCGCTTTCACTGAAATATTTCACAATTTCTCTGCATGTGCCATCAGAAAGGTTGGGAAGCATCTCTGTGTTTCAGCTGTATCCTTTATGAAATGAAGATAGTAATTATCCCTGTTGCAGTTGTTGTCAGGACTAAACGAGTCAATTGACTTAAAATACTTAAGAAGAATGCTGGCAACCAAGCATTCAAGAACATAAGTGGATACAGAAAATCATTTCTAATTCTAAGTTTAGAAGTAAAGAGAAAGACAAAAGGGGAGAGAGAAGCAACACCTGTAGCCAACGCAGGCAGTAAAATTGCCCAAGGAGAGAGCAGTCCTTATGATGTGATTTTACTTCAGATGCCACTTTCAGGAGTTATACTTTTATTGTAAATGCTTTTTTATTTTGTTTTGTTTTCAATAAGATGAGGTGGCTATCTAGAACAGGAATAAAAAGAGATCACCTCAAAATGTTCAGAAGAATAAAGAAAAGTGGTTAGAGCCTTCTCAGAGAAAACCAAAAGAAAATCGTGTGGTTTCATCCTTCAGAGCAGTGAGTGGTCACTTGTCAATGGGAAAGGGTTTCCTGCCTGGAAATCTTACTGTTTTGGGACAACACGGATGGACCTAGAGGGTATTATGGTGAGTGAAATAAGACATTTAGAGAAAGACAAGTACTGTATGATTTTACTTCTATGTGGAATCTTAAGCACAGAACAAACAAAACAGACTCCTAGACAAGGAACAGACTGATGGTTCCCAGCTGGGGGGGAGGGGGTCTGCTGCATGAGAAAGGTGATGAGATTAGAAATACAAATTGGTAGTTACAGAATAGTCACAGGGATGGAAAGTACAGCATATGTTCTCTGCAGTGTTCTTACGTGTGAATTTAAAAAAAATAAAAGGGTTTGTAGAATAAATTTAACAGTCAGGCTGAAACAAGAAACCAGCCATCAAAGAAAGTCAGTAAAAAGAAGACAAAATTGGAAAATAGTTGGAGCTTGTGTTCAATGACTCATCTTTCTTACAGTTTGAACACTGGATTCTGATGAGAAGCCCAAACCCCTCATATTTGCATCCTGATTCCTATCGACTGGGAGCCAGAAAATTAGGTAACTGGAAATTAAGGACTTCTAATTTAAAAAATACATATATTTTATTTAACTTTAGCTCAAAATCTCACATATTTTTGCCTGCCATATGTAATTATAAATCCTCTCACAATTAATTTCATCAACATTAATGTTCAAAATTTTTTGTAATATGAAATTTAGTTTGAGCACACAAATATAATAATTTTAGTTTTTAAATTATACCACAGTTTATTTAAAATTATTAACATGGAGGAAGTACCTAAATAAAAGCAATTAGGCTAAATTCAAATTTTATTATCACTAAAAATGCAGCAGTATTCATATCTTCCACAAGTATTGAAAAGCCAACTCTTCAACTGAAAAAATTGTGTAATAAAACTTTCTCTGCCTTCTCTAAGTAGATGTTGAATAATAATGTTTATTTTAAGGGTTTTCAAATGGTTGACATAGCAATTTTCATTATGTATATTTGTCCATTTATTTCTGAAGTTATAGAACAGTATAAATGTAGAATTGGCTTATGGCTGAGGACTCTTGATTCATTTCAGAGGTGAGACAACAAAGCCACAACAGAAGTCACCATTATTGTCACTCATTATTGGCTATTGTAGAACAGCAAAGAACTTAGGGTCTGGCTTCCTATGGTGTGTTCCAGGGTCCTTTCCTGATCTCTGCTGACACATACATCTCATGTAAATAAAATAGTTCAGGTCCCTAGCATATTATTTATTGTAGTATTTCTGCCTCAACAAAGATTTTTATAGCAACCTGAGATAAGTTCCTCTACCTCCTTTTACCTTTATTTCTCCATCTGAAAAATGGAGAAAAAAATATCTTCTCATGTAAAAAGGTGAAATAAATAATGAGATCTAAAGATTACCAGATGCATATATTTGATAGAAAATATTCAGAAAAATTCCTAGCCATTGTGGATAATAAAAACATGGGTTTAAATCCAATAAACTGAATAATGCCTTCTGCCCTTGGTACTTGTCAATAATGAAACTGTTTCCTGTGTGCCTGACACTTGTGGGTGCTCCATAGATTGGCTTTAGCTCATCTAAAGCCTTTTAGGCTGATGAGAAGTAGCTGCTTTAAAATTTATTTATGTGTTTGGTTCTTAGAATCTCAAACATTTATATAGTCACTGAATAGTATTCATCTTTTTAGTATTCATCTACAGAAAAATCCTCATGAATGACTTAACCCTCCAAGAATACTAAAAGGTTATAAATTACTACATGCTATAGTAATAGGTACTAGAGTGATTAGAGAAAGGAATTAAGGATAAATATTATTACCATCAATTAGATTGTTTTCTGTTGATTTAATTAACATATAAGTGCAGTCTACTTGCTCTATAACCTAACCTTGAGCAAATCTTCCAAACTCTTGACAATAAATCTCTTTATTTAATTTTTCTAAAATATTTTATTTAGTGATTTTATGGAGGGAGGAGGTGGGGTGATGAGAAGTTTCAACTCATAGTTGCTTCACTTTAATTTTTCATTGATTGCTTGATGTATGTGCCTTGACTGGGCAAGCCCAGGGTTTCCAACCCACAATTTCAGTGTTTCATGTCAATGCTCTATCTACTGAGCCACTATAGGCCAGGCTCTTTACTGAATTTTTAATTTCAACTAATCCTGATAACTGTAGACTACTTTTATATGTTAAATTATTTAAATACATATGGCTGACAAATCATTCTTAACAAGACTATATCTTATACTATACCACAAATAACTTTATTTATATAAACTATGACAATATAAACTATTTCTTAATAGGTTTTAATTAATATTTACCAACAAATTGCTAAATAATTCCTACAGATATAATCATACAGACGATCTTAATCTGACCACTTTTTTTTTGTATATTTTCCAAAAATTCCTTTGTGGAACTTTAAAAGAAAGCGAATGGTGTAATTAACACTTGCTCCATTTTATAGCAGGAAAATAAACATCTTTCGTAACATAATAGAAATTCACATCAGTTATGACAGATGACTTGAAGATCCTTATCCATCCCCTTCCCTACTAGAATAATCAAAGATTATGAGAGCTAGTAAGGGAATATGCCATTAGTAATGTTCCAGAAACTTTTTTTTTTCAGAATAGTACAAATAGAATTGGAATGTCAGAGTCTTATTTGAAATAGGCATCATTAATCAGGGTAAGGAACATAATGTATCTAGCAAAGCAATTTAATGACTGATTCAAGGTATATCATATGATAGAAGAGCTGGTTGTTGCCAAATACTTATTTTATTCAATGGAAAATTTTGTGCCATATCTCTTAGATCTGCAAGACTGTTTTGCCTGGAGGATATTTGAAAGAGGAAAGAAGAATAATTGTTAATTTGTAATACTGTGTTGTTCAGTGAATACAGCACTGTGCTTTTTTTCTCTAATTCTCCTGAGCTGGATGGGAGTGGACGAGGATGGCAACCCATTGGTTTTAAATATAACTTTATGTGCACAAGATCCTTCTTACTTGTGCCAGTAAAAACTTGTTAGTTAGGCAAGAGTCAGTGGCATGAGTTCTGATAAGGACATTGTCAAATTTATTATTTCTTGTGGATGCTATGTCTTGTTTTGAGTTATGAGAACAAATTGCTATTAGTATTTCAATGTAGAGTTAAGAGTATAAATAGCTTAAATATATTTGAACCCTTAACCACACATGTCAAAATGTTAATATATACTTGTTATTTTGCTTTAAAATTGAGCCTCAAGTCACTAACAAATTAGATCGAATAAATTATGTTTTGATTTAAAGCAGAGGCAGTTAACCACAGGGTTTAAGGTGAAGGAATTAAGAAGTACAAATTGGCAGTTTTAAAATAGTCATGGGGATATAAAATAAAGCAGAGGGAATGTAGTCTATAATATTGTAGTAGCTGTGTATGATGCCATGGGGGTACTAAACTTATGGGGGGTCACTTAGTAAGCGATATAAATATCTAACCGCTATGCTGTATACCTGAAAATAATATAATACTGAATGTTAAGTAAATAAAAATTTTAAAGAATTGCATCACAGACCTGTTTACTTTCTGGTTCAAGTCTGCCAAGTTTTTTAACCTCTTTAAAACAGAGCAGTCTCAATTTTAAGATACTGCTACTAAAAATGACCACCTAATACAATTATTACTATTGAAAGATTAAATGACAATGTCCATTTAAAGCATCAGTACAGTGTTGACCATAAAGTAACATCTCAATAATGATTAACAATGTGATGGTTAATTTTATTATATTATTATTACTATTATTACTACTACTATTATTTTTATTTTAAAATTAAAAGAGAATTGTTCTAGATTTTTTTTTTAAGTTCCAGTTGCTTATTAGTGAAGCATTAAGTTATTGGGTACAAAGTTACTTAATTTAACCACTAAAATATCTCTTAGATTGTTATACTCTTTCCATCTGCAGTGATATGCCTTAACCCTTGACTACTGCAATAACTATTTACTAGTCCCGTAGCTTCACTGAGAATCAACTCACTCTCTACACAGCTACCAAAATTTTCTTTGTAAAGAAGAATCCAAATGTAGGCATGATTTTGTAGATTCATTTTGCCCTGTTCTTACCCGTTAAGTACAACCTGAAAAAAATACACAAGGAAGCCAAAGGATAACTCTCAAAATGGGAATGCAGAAGGCAAATTGTTACGAAGACAGGAACTAGAGAAACAACATCTTACTGCCCTTCACCCAGCCAATAAAAGTAACCAGGAAGAGCACTTCTCAAAGCCCAAACTACCAACTCAAAGTAGTCCAAGGAGGCTCATTTTCTCCTGGCTCTAATAAGAGCCTGCCACCAATTCCAGGTAAACCCAGCAGCACTGCCAAAAGAATTAATCTGGAGTCATTCTCTGAATAAACCTGGGAAAGTGCTCTTCTTCCCCGTGAGGTGGAGACTACCCTCACCTTGAGAGGTCAAGGCGGCCAGGCATCCTGCCACAAAATGCTGCTTGGCCTGGGATATGATCCTTGTCCTTATAGGCAGAGCCTCCCTTTCCCCACCTAGAGGTAGCAGATGAACCAGCAAAAGGAAACCCCTTCTGCTCCACTGAGCAGCACCAGCGTGGGCCAGTGGGAGCCCCAGCTGAACCAAATAAGCCAAGCAGACCAAAGTAGCAATATAAAAACTCCGAAAATTAAACTAACTTTGGAACCACAATCAGTAAACATAGCATGGAATGAAGTGACCACTGACTATACTAGATCAAAAAAATAAAATAGAATACCACTTCATCACAGCAAGAACCAGGAAAACTAGGAATAATGTGATTAGAGTTAGAAAAAACAATCAAATGTTGCTAATACAGATAAATCAGATGTTGGAAACACTGCACATATACACAATAGAATTGTACTCAGCAATGGAAATGAACAACTTTGATACGTGCAGAAATTTGGATGAATCTCCTGGGAATTATACTGATAGAAAAAAACTGACCACAAGTGTCTACATACTATACAATTCTAGTTATATAACATTTTCTAAGTGACAAAATTAAAAAATTGAAGACAGATGAAGAGTCTCACAGGTCCAAATAGGAGTTGGAGGGTGAGGGGGTAGGTTGAAGTATGGGAGTGAGCTGAGTGTGTTTATAAAAGGGCAACCCCAGGGATCTTTGTGATGTTCAGTATCTTGACTGTGGTGATGGATACATGAATCTGTACAACTTATAGACTTGGATAGAACCAAATTCACATACACATGTGTACACATAACTAGGGAAATCTGAATAGTATTGGTAAATGGTATCAGTGTCAATATCTTGATTGTGATATTAAAGCTTTTGCAATATGTTTCCATTGGGGGAAACACTTTAAAGTGTACATCAGATATTTATTTTTTTAATCTAGCATTTTAATAAATTTTTATTAAATTTATTGGAGTGACATAAGTAAATAAAATTATGCAGGTTTTCGGTGTACAGTGCCATAACACATCATCGGCACACTGCACTGTGTGTTCACCACCTCAAATCGAGTCTCCCTCCATCACCATCTCACTCCCCTCTCCCTCCCCCCCTTCCCTTTTCCTCCTGCAATCTCCACACTGTTGTCTGACTACATGTTTTTTCTTTGCTTAATCCAGATCTTCCTTTGCTTAATCCACTTGTTATATTTCTCACACCTGTATGTGATTCTAAAATGGTATCAAATAAAAAAAGTTAAAGACAATGTACACAGCAATTAAAACCACAGTAAAAATATGGATTATATAAAAATATCAGGAAATAGTTATTGCTTAAGAGGTGGAATTCTAACCTAACCAGATGGTGGCACAGTGAATAAAGCATCAGCCTGGGAAGGCGAGGACCCAGGTTTGAACCCTGAGGTCATCAGCTTGAGCGTGGCTTGAGCACGGGGTTGCTAGCTTGAGCGTGGGATCATAGACATGACCCAACGGCTGCTGGCTTGAAGCCCAAGGTTACCGGCTTGAGCAAGGGGTCACTGGCTTGGCTAGAGCACCCAGGTCAAGGCACATATGAGAAAGAAATCAATGAACAACTAAAATGATGCAACTGTTAGTTGATGTTTCTCATCTCTCTCCCTTCCTGTCTGTCTTTCCCTGTCTGTTTCTCTCTTTCTCTCTCTTGCTAAATGATAATAATAATAAAGAAAAAGTGGAATTCTATATACTATTTTTCCTTTTTAAAATTTTTCCTTTGTGTTTTCATGATGATATTGTAATAAATAAAATTTCATGGTAGCTGAAAGAAAAGAGAGATTACCCCCCAAAAAACACTATAGCTATTACATCATCCATATATTTATTTATTTGTTTTTATTTTTTTCTGAAGTGAGAAGTGGGAGGCAGAGAGACTCCCGTGTGCACCACAGCCAGGATCCACTTGGCAAGCCCACCAAGGGGTGATGCTCTATCCATCTGGGGCATTGCTCCATTGCAACCAGAGCCATTCTGGCACCTGAGGTGGAAGCCATGGAGCCATCCTCAGTGCCAAACCAACTTTGCTCCAATAGACTCTGAGAAGGGAAGAAAGAAATAGAGAGAAAAGAGAGGGGGAAGGGTGGAGAAGCAGATGGGCGCTTCTCCTGTGTGCCCTTGTTGGGAATTGAACCCAGGACTTCCACACGCCGGCCGACACTCTACCACTGAGCCAACTAGCCAGGGCCTTATATTTTTATATTTAAATAGTATAAGTAACATATAAATGTACAGTTATTAATGATATAGTAAAATATATTTTTATTGAGAGAGAAAAATGTCACGTCACTCCCTGCTCAACATTATTTTCAGTGGATCTCTGACATACTCAGCATTCTATTTTACACATAATAAACACTTAGAAAATTATATCCGTATCACATGAGACTATGTAGAGAATTACAGCCTGAGGGCTCAGCTGTCATTTTTCAGAAATCCCAATTCCTACCCTACCACCAAAATACTAAAGGGATTGATATCTTAACACACTTAAAGCTTTGCACAGCCTTTGGGAAGTTCTAATGAAGACTGAAAATCAATATTTTCCTCCTGGTTGAGAAGCTCTCTGGAATCTGGGAACTACCTACAAATCCAGCTTCACCATCTTCCTTTTCTGACCTGTACTGAGAGCTTTCATAACAGAAATATCTTGTAGTTCTCTGAACACACCAGGCTTGTTGAGTCTTCTCTATTTCAAACTTACTAAGTTCTTTGCCTGAAGGCTCCAAGTCAAACATACTAAGAACTTTGCCTAGTTCATCTAACTCACACCTTTGTCCCTCTGCTACTGGGGTGGTTATAAACTTTAAAGACTAAAACTCTTGAAATCTAGCTTAAATGTAATCTTATCGGTCAGATCAAAGTGTTTTATACAAGCCTAAAATTTAACAATTATTTTACTGTATATATTTATTTTCTTGATAATATTCTAACAGAACTATGATATACTTGAAGGTAAGAAATGCATTTTTAAAATCCTTTTTGAGGAGCTAGGAAGACACAATAGAATAGGTGATCAATACATATTGCTGAATAAGTTCATAGCAAATACTAGGATGATATTAATAAAGTAGCATCTACCTTGGAAGAATAACATCTTTATTAACTTCTTGTGTAATATGTAGCTCTCTTCATTACCGAATGAGTTATGAGTTGTCTCTCAAGAGAATAAAAAATAAAAATACCTACATGCAAAAAAATTTTACACAAATACCGTTTTCAAGGATTCCCCCATAAACACTGGGTCCTATAGTGTATAGTCCCATAGGTTACCCACCATTCAGGGCTGTGACTCTCTTAAACAATCTCTTAAAATGGAAACTGATTTTTATCCTATTGGATAAACTCTTATTATACTTTAATATCTATAAATAATTTTACCATACACTTATACTAGACAGAATGTACTAAATAAAAATTAATTGCCAGATACTCATAAGAATATTTTTGTGCTCGATGTTTGAAGATAAAATTTACAAAAATTGTGCATTTTGTGTACAGGTAAAAGAAATTTAGAATAAATTAGAGGTATTTTATTCTCTGGAATAAACCCATATGTTATATTTTAAATGTCCAAACTATCAAAGCATGCTGTCAATGTATTTCTTACCCATTAAACTAATTTTACTCATTCTTGATGTTCAGAATATTTAGTTTTCAAGGTACTAAAAAGTATAGTATAGAATTGTTATTCATTTTAACCATGTTCATGTCTATGTTATTAACTAAATATAATTGACATCCGAAAATGCTAGAAGATATTACAAAGTAATTTGAGCATCATTCAAATTTATTTCTCCTTTGATTGTATCAAGAGCTCAATTGTAACCACCATTTTCCTTTAATATTTATGAGGTATATTTGAATAAATTCCAATTCTACAACAATAATAATACATTGTAGGTAACACTTTCTTTTTCTTCTTGGTTATTTATTTTCTTATTAGATTTTTTTAATTAACAGACTTTATTTTTCAGAGCAGTTTTAAGTTTGTGGAGAAATTGAGTGGAAAGTAGTGTGCTGATACCTCTTCTGTTCTCCCTTTATACATAATATCCCCTACTACTAACATCTGGCATTACTGGGGCTCATTTATTATAATTAATGAGCCAATATTAACAAATTATTATAACCAAATTTCATAGTTTATATTGTAGTGTTTAGTCTTTGTGTTGTATGTTCTCTGGGTTTGGGCAAATATACGACATATGTATCCACCATCTATCTCCATATCATACAGGATAGTTTCATTTTAGTGTCCTAAAAATTCTCTGTGCTTCACCTAGGAATTCCTTTTCCCCTCCTCTGACCTCCTAGAAGCCACTGAATGTTTTACTATCTCCATTTTGTCTTCTCAGAACGTTAAACAATTGAGATCACACAGTGTACGGTTTTTCAGATTGGCTTCTTTCCCCGAACAAAATTCTTTTAAGGTTTCCCCATGTCTTTGTGTGGCCTAATGGCTCATTTTCTAAAACAATAGTTTCTTTCACGAATCATCCTTTTAGTCAGGGGTCCCCAAACTATGGCCCGCGGGCCGCATGCGGCCCCCTGAGGCCATTTATCCGGCCCCGCTGCACTTCTGGAAGGGGCACCTTTTTCATTGGTGGTCAGTGAGAGGAGCATAGTTCCCATTGAAATACTGGTCAGTTTGTTGATTTAAATTTCCTTGTTCTTTATTTTAAATATTATATTTGTTCTCGTTTTGTTTTTTTACTTTAAAATAAGATATGTGCAGTGTGCATAGGGATTTGTTCATAGTTTTTTTTATAGTCCGGCCCTCCAACGGTCTGAGGGACAGTGAACTGGCCCCCTGTGTAAAAAGTTTGGGGACCCCTGCTTTTAGTGTTGGATCTAAAAAGTCATTGCTAAATTCATGATTGCCTAGATGCACTATATTATAATGTGTTATAATCTTGAAGTTTTATAGTTTCTCATTTTACCTTTAGGTCTAGGACCCATTTCATATTGATTTTTTTGTGGAAAGCACGAAGTCTGTGTCTAGATTTATTTTTTTGCATATGGACGTTAAGTTGTACCAGCACCATTTATTTTAAAAAAATCAATTATATCTCCATTGTATTACCTTTATCAAAGATCAGTTAACTATATTAGTGTGTATCTATTTCTGGGTAATCAATTCTATTGCATAGGTTTACTTGCCCATTACTTAGTCAATACCATGAGGTCTTGATTACTATAGCTTTATATAGTAAGTCTTGAAGTCTGAAAATATCAATATGCTGACTTTGTTCTCCACTACTGTGTGGTTATTCTGGGTCTTTTGCTTCCCATGTAAATGTTATAAACAGTTTGTCAATATCCACAAAATAACTTGCTATAATTTTTAGTGGATTTTTGGTATATTTTTCTCCTGTGGAATTAATTTTACTTTATAAAATACCTTACAATTAAAGCTACATAAAAACAAAGATGCAAATTATTTTCTTCAATACAGGATCAATCTTAACCTTTTAACAGTTCAATTTTTGTACTGAGGCCACAGTTTTAAACATTAGTTAAATAAACTACATAATAAGTTATTTTCTATGACTGCAAAGCCTGTAATAAAATTCTAGAGAGTTTTACAGACCCTCGAAATCCTGTAGACTTTATGAATGATTTTAATTCAAAATGAATTTATTTTCATAGATACTGATTTTCTTTATATAAAAATATTAAATATTTAATTAACAAGTACAGAAATCTCAGATTAGAAAATAAAACTAGTAACATTCACATCATTTAACTAATTCAGTACCCATTCACTATGGTGCAATATATCATATAACTATGGGACAGTCAAAAATATTTATGGGGCTGAAAAAAATTGGATTGACTAATAAATTTAAAATATATATACATTTATGACATGATCTCTATCTTTTAAGATTAATTATGTAAAAGTTTTACTCTGTGTATTTGTGTATGGGGAAGGGCATGTTATATCAATTTTAGATTGATTACTACAACAAAAGTCATTGTTACCAAAAAAAAAAAAAAAAATGAAATCTATGTTTCAGGCCATTTATTCAAAGCAATATTTGATACAGCAAAAATCTAATATTTTTAGAGTCTAGATTGCATGGGGAGTTCACTGTGATGTGATATACAGAACATTTAACTTGTTACTAAAAATCACTATATTTAGATCAATATATTTGTGAATTTACACTTCTTGTCTTTTTTTAGGTTGATAATACTAATTATATACATGCATATGGACTGCAGGCTCAGAGACCTTTCCTTTTTTTTTCTTTTTCTTTTCTTAGTGACAGAGAAAGAGTGAAAGAGACAGACAGACAGACAGAGATGAGAAAGATCAACTCATAGTTGTCACACTTTTGTTGTTAATTGATTGCTTTCTCATATATACCTTAATGGGGTGGGTGGGTGGGGGAGCTACAGCCAAGCCAGTGACCCCTTGTTCAAGCCAGCAACCTTGTGCTTCAAGCCAGTGACCTTTGGGGCTCAAGTTAGCAAGTGTGGGGTCATGTTTATGATCTCACACTGAAACTGGTGAGCCTGTGCTCAAGCCAGAGGAGCCCAAGCTCAAGCCAGTGACCTCAGGGTTTTGAACCTGTTTCCTAGGTCAACATTCTGTCTACTATGCTGCCACACGGTCAGTCAGAGACCTTAGCTACCTTATCTGATTCTCCCAACACCTGCCTGCATGCAGCAGCTATAAAAGGTATTGTATTTGATTTATCCAGGAAGAAATGAAAGAACAGAAACTTTACATAACTTGATCAAGTTTAGACTAGTCATCTAAATGCAAGAAATGTGGCTCCATGTAGAATGAATGCTTTTCCATGCCACTATCTCCATGTAGGAAAAAACAAGGACATCTCACTAGGCTAAATTTAAAGGCAGAAAGTTGCTCATGATATTCATTTATCCTTAAAACAGAATAGTGTTAGAATATATCTGCCACTTTGCCCTGGCTGGTTGGCTCAGCGGTAGAGCGTTGGCCTAGCGTGCGGAGGACCCGGGTTCGATTCCCAGCCAGGGCACACAGGAGAAACGCACATTTGCTTCTCCACCCCTCCGCCGCGCCTTCCTCTCTGTCTCTCTCTTCCCCTCCCACAGCCAAGGCTCCATTGGAGCAAAGATGGCCCGGGCGCTGGGGATGGCTCTGTGGCCTCTGCCCCAGGCGCTAGAGTGGCTCTGGTCGCAGCAGAGCGACGCCCCAGAGGGGCAGAGCATCACCCTCTGGTGGGCAGAGCGTCGCCCCTGGTGGGCGTGCCGGGTGGATCCCCATCGGGCGCATGCGGGAATGCGGGAGTTTGTCTGACTGTCTCTCCCTGTTTCCAGCTTCAGAAAAATGTAAAAATATATATATATATATATATCTGTCACTTTACTTTCTATGATTGCCCCTAATATATACATTAATATAAAAATATTTAAATAGGCTATAAATAATATTAGGAACAATTTCCTTTTCTGAGCTGGGTAGAAGTTCAGAAAGATGATATTATGTATTGGTGACAACTAGATGTACTTTTAGGAAGATGTTTATTTATTCTAGTGACACTCTATACAGAAGATTTTTTACTATCATATGATTGGCTATTGGAAACCCTCAGGAGAGACACCATTAGAAAAAGATCAACTCTGAAGCAACATTTTTTGATGTCATAGAAATCTTGTAATCATGTGAGTCAGTACCTTAAGTGACCAATTTTCATATTATTAGGAAGATGGCATTACATATACATAAAAACTTCTGAAAAGTCAAACTTGTGCAATCTTTTCTTATCTCTTTCACATCAGAGATAGAACTTTCTAATGTGCCTAATTCAAAATAATGTTTCAAATCCCCAAATTTTTCATGAAATCAGCTGTTTTCTGGAATTGGTACCTTGAAAGTTTTTTTTTTAAGTACTACATATGTCATATCAGAGTCAGTACTTATCCTGTCTATACTTATCCTATAAGGCATGTGATTAATTATTTTCTGTATACTCAAAATTCACTACTTCTACTAGGTTCTTTCTTGAGACTCATATATAGAAGATATTAACATACTGTTAAGCATTTTAAAAATGCCAGGAGAAATCCTCAAAAAACTTGAGCTGATGCAAAGAAAAGAGATCAGTATTTTTTTTTTATTTTCTGATAGGACAGTGAGAAATACTAATGGTGAGTGTTGATCAGCCTTACTGGTAAAGGAGGAGCAGCAGCACTCACAATGGACTCCCAGCAGCAGTAGAGCATGGACGGTCCTTGGAGCTGAACTACCACTGATCCAGGCTCACCTCCTTCGTGCCCATAATGCCTGTGCTGCCAGTCCCTGTCCCAAATAACTCCACCCTTTATACCCCTTAGCAGTATTAGACCAAACGCAGAAATGACTACTCATATTTTAGATGGGTCCGTTCCAGTCCTTGGTAATTCTTCAGTGAAGACATGATAATAATTGCCCAGACCTTCTTTCTCAAGTCTTCTCTCCTACTCCCTCATTTTAGTCCTCCGTCTCAGCTAATGGCTTTAAAATCCACCACAAGTGAGCTCCCATATTTCTTACTGCTAGCCCAACATTCTTCGTTGTCTACATCTATAATCATCTTTTCTCTCTAGACATAGAAAGATTCCACTTCTTGCAGTGGAATTTTGTCTAAAGCTACTTCTTGCAGTAAATGATGATTTCATTTCTTTGTTACTTTATAAATAATTTGTATTGTCACCATTCTTTCCATTTTCATTAGCAAAGTTCCTTTTGGCATGCAGAAGTCTCTTCTAGCTTAATAACAATAATAAAACCCTTCATTTAACATGGCTGTCCTGTCTAGTTACCTATCTTATTTCAATACAAATTGTCTTAAATGTCTAGACAGTAGAGCTTATTGGGCTTGAGCCAATAATCCAAAGTTTGACCGATATGTTTAAGAATTTGTATCATCAATGCTTTTATCTCAAAGGTTTAATATTTTCAAATATAAAAGACCACCCAGCACCTTGCTCTCTATCTACTATTTTTAATGATCCTTTAGTTAGGGTCATGGTTGTTCATTTTATTTCAACTATTAGATTGTAAATTATTTAAAAATAGGAACCCAAATCTTCCACTTCTTTCTCTTCTTCTTAACCTTTGTTCTTCCAAACTTTCCTTGTTCACGATAGGTATTATAGAAATATTCTCTAAACCATTAATTGACATCCAGATGCTTTAAAATTTTTGCTTTACTGGAGAGTGTGGCTGCTAACTGGAGAAAACATCAACTCTCACAGAAGCAGGTCCTGAACCCTACTCTAAACAAATGGTATAGCTATCAGGTGATGAATTCTTCTTCTCCAGGTGGCATAAAAAACTCCCACTAATCTGTGAATAAATTGCCAAGCAAATAGTCTAGAGGTGACTGAACCATGATGGCACATTAAATTCCTAAAGTCACATATATAATTTAATTTCTCAGTGCATAGAAGACTTTGTTTATAAAAATGCAGTCCAATAAATATTATGACATTGCTTTATTACCCTTTTGCTTATCATTCACTGATTGTGGCTGGAACACAGGATTAGGCCTAGTTTATGAGCACTCAACATACAGATACATTTGACAAAGACAAAAAAATACACAAAAGAAGATGAAGAAAAGATGTTGGCTTGGTGCTACTGCTGTGGGAGTGGATTGTCAGAGTCAATAAGTCAATTCTCTTTATCTTTAAAGAACATGGGTCATATTCAGATGCACAGAGAGGTACTGCAGATAATAAGTCTTCCAAAGTGGGAAACTTATGAGGGAAAGTGATTAAAAAAACCTGACCTAAAACTTCTTTAGGAAAATTGCCATGCAACTCAGAGAATGACTGCTATAACATGTAGTGAACAGGGCAGACACAAAGAACATAGCAGCCCATTGATACTTATCTCATCTCTGGTTGAACATTTAAAAGTAAAATATTTAAAACACATATAACAATAGGTTTTAAGTGACAATACTTGCTAGTCAGCAGCAAGTATGATGTGAACCCTAGAGTCTTTAGTAGCTAAATAACTTGGAATAGACTACTTTTTTCTCGACTACTGACAAAGGCCTTGTTAGTGCGGCTATTCACAATTATGGGGGGACATATTCTTTTGTTCAACTTATATTTTTAAATACCTGCCATACGCCTGACAGTGAGCTGTATCCTAGAGTTAAAGTCAAGTAAAACAGGATCTGCACGCTTGCAAATTTACAATGGCGCAGAATATGTGATAGATAATTCTTTAGCTTCAGGATTAAGCCCTAATTTATCAACATAGATTATTATCCCTTTTCCAGATTATCCATGTTATCACTTCCCTCCACTGGTGCAGAAAATGGATCAGAGAGATTTAGGAAGAAAAAAATTAATTAGATGTAAATCTAAAAATTATTACATATATCTTAAATCATTAAAATATTAATTTATAAATTTACTCATCATTTACAACACCTGTCAGGAAATCCAGAGTCATGTACTGTGGAATGACCGCACCTGTCAGTGAAAGGCAGTCAACTCAATGAGAATATATGCCAACTGTCTCCCCGTGTACATTAATCAATTAGACAATCAAATGAAAAGTATTTATGGGGTGCATGTGATGGAGGTGCAAATTGACACTCTTTTTTTATTATCACCAATGGAGATATTTGAATTTTCCAAATGTAACCCTCTCTCAAAATGTAAGTGATCATGAAACAAGAAAAGCCGCACTGTTATTATAATCTGAATATCTTAAAACTATAATGATCGTCTCTTCAACATTAAAACATTTTCTTGGATGATCAACACTCAGAAAACTCTAACTCACCAATTAAATATTTCATATATTCCAAAAGCCTTATAACCTCTGATGCTTAATCCATCTTACCTTGAAGTGATAATTATGAAATTAGAGTTTAAGAAGCTATGCCTATTAGCATAGTAATGTGATATCATGATGTCATAAACCGGTAACTGAACTTTGATACTTATGACTCCTACTACTAATCCATAATGAATCAAGCAGGTGGGGCTATGTCTAAGTCACTTAGTCAAAAGGCTTTTTATCTTTATTGCTGAATATTCTTGAAAAACAGGCATTTCATATGTTTTATACATAGTTCACATTAATAAGGTTGACTTTTAAAAAATTTATATTCTTAAAATGAAGTTTATATAATCAAATTAATTGTTTGGAAGACTGTATTTTTTCTTCTTTTAAATGTATACCATAATGAAAGCAATGCATTAGTTACAGAAAATTGATACTCCTTCCTAAAATTGTCAATAACAATAAAGTAAACTTGATTTATAAGAAAATATAAATGATAATTAGACTTAGAATGTATCAATTATATTTTGAACATGTTATTCTGAATGATGACATCAATGGATTATTACAGGAACCTTTGGCAAACTTAGTAATTGGCAATGCTACTTCATTCAAACACTCCACTGACCTTATATGCAGAGTTAAATCCTATGTAAGTATAGATTCCTTACCCACCAGATTTATTCAAAGATATCATCATGACTAGAAAGATTACTTTTAAGCTCTTCTAACTCTGTTATTCTCTGTGGTCTTTCTGAAGGACTAAGAGTTAAGCCAGCAACATCTGTCTTTGGTTAAATGAGGCTAACAATATGGCACTGTCTTGTAAGAGTGCTAGTAGATTAACTAATTATTTATATTAAAAGATATACAATATTTCTCTGCCTGGCTTATTTCACTTTACATAATAATCTCCAGGTCCATCCATGCCATTGCAACTCTCACTTATATGTGGAATCTAATAAACAAAGTGAACTGAGGAACTGAATAGAGGCAAAGGCAGGGTCACAAGGAGCTGAGGGACAGCTGTCAGAGGAAGGGGGATGAGGAGATGGAATCAGAGAAGGTGAAGGGATTAGTGAAATTATATACACATAACACATAGATACAGATAACAGGACAGCAAATCCCCGAGGGAAGGGGGAAGGATATTAGGGGGAGGGGGACAAAGGAGGTGTAATGGGGGACGTGGGGGTGGGAGTGAGGGAGTTATATTGAGTGGGACACTTAAATCTATGCTAACACAATAAATTAAAATTAATAAAAATTAATGTATATATAATTTTTCAAATAAAAGAAGCTATGTTCTTAATGAAATTTAGAAACTACAGGAGTACTAGGTATCATATATATGTATATGTTTAAATAATATTTCTATATAATTATTAAGATCAATATCTTATACTCTGCCTTAATGGGCAAAAGATTAGAGAAGAAAGATTCTGTCCTACTATACACATTTTGCATAGTATTAAGGTGGGAAAGTCTCAACACTGAAACCAGCTCTATCCTTGGTGCCTTTCAACTGCTTCTTTTACACCTTCGCTGCTGCTGAGGTATGCTCTTTTTTTTCTCTGCTTACTATCAGAAGTCAAGAGATTAAGTCACTGCAGTAGGACCCTAGTCAGGGGCTGATGGTGTCGCTTGATTTTAAGAGGGTTGAAAGTTCTGCTGCCAGAAATCCTTTATAATGCTAGAAATGCTAACATTCTGGTCACCCATTGGATCAAACACTCTTTCCAGATGTCTTCTAATAAAATGCATGCACATTTCTATGGTAAGGGTGAGGGGCCTAGAGAAAGACCACACATTTTAACTATAACTTTGAAAGAAACCCAGAGCTGAGCATGAACATAATAAAACTATAATTAAATGGTCTGGTACATAGAACACTGCTTGGGAAAGGCAAGACTGCCAGAGGGACAATAGAATTTGGCAGAAGGGATGGCATGGTTATAGACTATAGACAGACTATGGTATGGTGAAAGAGCCAAACCATTCAGAGAAGTCACTGGAAAGAGAATTCTTTAGTAAATCACCTAAGAACTATGGCCAGCTCATATTCCACACATCTATGTTCAATTCACACTTTCTAAAAGGTGTAGATTTCATCTGGGTGCAAATCTCTTAATTAGAATGAATGTAATTAAATTCCAACAAAAAAGGGAGACATCAGTTGAATAGAAATAGGTATAAATTGACTTTGGATAGCAAATGTCACAGTGTCCCTAGGGTTATTTCAGACCTTTAAAATAGTTTTGAATTAGTGTTGCAGGTTTCTTAAAATATGTTCCCAGAAGTGGGATTGCTGGGTCCAAAGGCAGTTCCATTTTTAATTTTTTGAGAGAACTCTATACTGTTTTCCACTCTGGCTGCACCAGCTTGCATTTCCACCAACAGTACATGAGGGTTCCTTTTTCTCCACACCTTCGTCAACACGGTTTTTGTTGATTTATTGATGATAGCCATTCTGGCAGGCGTGAGGTGATATCTCATTGCGGTTTTAATTTGCATCTCTCCAATGATTAGTGACATTGAGGATTTTTTCACATTTCTATTGGTCATCTGTATGTCCTCTATGTCCTTTTTGGAAAAGTGTCAATTCAGGTCATTTGCCCACTTTTTAATTAGATTGTTTGTCTTCTTGGTGTTGAGTTGTATAAATTATTTACATATTTTGGAAATTAACTCCTTATCAGATGTACTATTGGCAAATGTGTTCTCTTATTCAGTGGACTTTCTTTTCATTTTGTTGATAGTTTCTTTTGCTGTGCAAAGGCTTTTTAGTTTGATGTCATCTGATTTATTTTTTCTTTGTTTCCCCTGCCTGAGGAGATATATCAGCAAAAATATTGCTATGAGAGATGTCTGAGATTTTGCTGCCTATGTTTTCTTCTAGGATTTTTATGGCATTTTGACTTACATTTAAGTCTTTTACCCACTTTGAGTTTATTCTTGTATATGGTATAAATTAGGGGTCTAGAACATAGCCTAAGAAATCCAACACACTAATGTGAAAGAATATATGCACCCCTGTGTTCATTGCAGCATCATTTACAATAGTCAACATCTGGAAACAACCGAAGTGCCCATTAGTAGAAAAGTAGATAAAAAACCTGTGGTAGGCCTGACCTGTGGTGGCGCAGTGGATAAAGCGTCAACCTGGAAATGCTGAGGTCGCCGGTTCAAAACCCTGGGCTTGCCTGGTCAAGGCACATATGGGAGTTGATGCTTCCTGCTCCTCCCCCCTTCTCTCTCTCTCTCTCTCTCTCTCTCTCTCTCTCTCTCTCTCCTCTCTATAATGAATAAATAAAATCTTAAAAAAAAACCTGTGGTATATTTTCACAATGAAATATTACTCAGCTATAAAAAAGAAGGAAATCTTACCTGTGCAATAGTGTGGATGGACCTGAAGAGTGTTATGCTAAGTGAAATAAAATAAGCCAGTCAGATAAAGACAAATACACTATGATCTCACTTACATGTGGACTCTAATGAAAAAAATAACTCAAACGAAATAGATACAGAGGCATAGATACATGAAACAAACTTACAGCTGTCATGGGGGGGGGGGGGACTAGATGAAAAAGACAAAGGGATTAGCCAAAAACCATGTATACATAACACACAGTCGCAGACAACAGTGTGGTGTTAGCCTGAGGGAAGGGGAGTAGGGGCTAGGTGGAGGTTGGCAAAGGGGAAGAACGGGGACTGAAAGAGATCTTGCCTGGGGCAGTGGGCATACAATGCAATGTGCAGATAATGGTTTATACAATTGTACACTTGAAAGCTGTATGGCTTTGTGAGCCAACGTTACCCCAATAAATTCAGTTAAAAGTATATATTAAAAATAAAAATCGATAGTCTTGAGTTTTATATAGCTAAACTCAGTATAAAAGTACTAACATGAAGCTGATTTTCTCTAGATTATTATTTTGCAAGTTAAACTAAATCAAATATAGAAAATATATATTATATAGTGTTAAATATTAAATATATTAAATTATGTCAAATATTATTAATTTTAAATAATAATACAGCTCAGTGCGGGAGTCAGGACCAAGCAAGTCCTAGGAATAAAGTGACTACATATTTTAGAGTCAGGAAGATCAGGAATTGAATCCTAACTCTACTCCTTACTAGCTTTGTTGTATTGAGCAAGTTGCTTAGCCTCCTCCATTCTCAGTTTTCTCATCTATGAAACAGGTGAAATAAGATCTATCCATCAGTGTCAAAGATATCTGTGAATTACCTAATAGAGTATTTAGTAAAACGGTAACTTTTATTAATTAACGATCATCATTATTGCTACTACAACTGCTCCTAGAGACAATAAAGGCAACAAATGTTCAAAGAAAGTATGATTCTGTGAACTTTAGCACTCTGGGAAAGTTTCATTGAAAAGATATGGTTTCAGCCCTGGCCAGTTGGCTCAGCGATAGAGCGTCAGCCTGGCGTGCGGGGGACCCGGGTTCGATTCCCGGCCAGGGCACATAGGAGAAGCGCCCATTTGCTTCTCCACCCCCACCCCCTCCTTCCTCTCTGTCTCTCTCTTCCCCTCCCGCAGCAAGGGCTCCATTGGAGCAAAGATGGCCCGGGTGCTGGGGATGGCTCCTTGGCTTCTGCCCCAGGCGCTAGAGAGGCTCTGTTCGAGGCAGAGTGACGCCCCAGAGGGGCAGAGCATCGCCCCCTGGTGGGCAGAGCGTCGCCCCTGGTGGGCGTGCCGGGTGGATCCCGGTCGGGCGCATGCGGGAGTCTGTCTGACTGTCTCTCCCCATTTTCAGCTTCAGAAAAATACAAAAAAAAAAAAAAAAAGATATGGTTTCAAATAGCCTAACCTGTGGTGGCGCAGTGGATAAAGCGTCGATCTGGAAATGCTGAGGTCACCGGTTCGAAACCCTGGGCTTGCCTGGTCAAGGCACAAATGGGAGTTGATGCTTCCAGCTCCTCCCCCGTCTCTCTCTTCTCTCTCTCTCTCTCTCTCTCTCTCTCTCTCTCTCTCTCTCTCCCGCTCTCTCTCCTCTCTAAAATGAATTAAAAAAGAGATTAAAAAAAAGATATGGTTTATTCTGGTATTTAATGTTAAATAAATTAAGTATAGGCAAAAAGAATTCTGTGACTGGGAAGAGGCTTTATTCTATTAAGGGGAAAATGATCTAAGTGAGTTGTACAGATAGAAATATCCCCAACGTGATTTAAAGAGATAGTTATTGCACTGGTCTAATACTTCCTCTTCATTTTATGAAGACATGGGTAAAAAGGAAAGAAAGGTTAAATTGGAAGCTGATTATAAATGATTTTAGTATCTGCCAGCTCTTAGGCTTTTTTCTGTGGATAATTGATAATGGTTTGGGTTATGATTAATGGACCAGTATCAACCAGAAGAGAGATGTGTGGTGAAAATCTGTAGGGCTGTTCTCATTGCTGACATTTTAAGTGGGTTTTCCATGTGCCAGTCTTCAAAATTGATCAGAGACTCTCTTTGGAGCAAAAGTATGTAGAGTCCCTTCTAGTCCTCACTAGTGAATGGCACCTGGAGTAAGGGGGGCATATTCACGAGACAGTGAATGTTACAATGTCTTTTATGGTTTGGACTCGCAAGGAATAAGACACATCACATGAAAGTAGTACAAGCAGAGGGCTGAAACTCAGAAGCGGAATCAGCCCCGAGAAACTGCACCACTGCGTATTTACTGAGTTCCAAAAGCCACAGCTCAGCAGATAAAACTAGAAAGCTAAAAAAACCTTTGTTTCCAACCATACCATCCCCAACCCTGCACATCTACTGTTTCCTTCATGATCAAGGACACGAGAAGAGTCAGAGTCCCAGAGTTTATCAGTCATACAGGACATCTGGTTCTTGATGCATTCCTCGAAGAATCCTGCAGACTTGCATTCAAGTAACCCCAGACCAGTCTCCTGTTATGCTTAACACACTCCAAGACCTTCGTCCCCAAGTAACCCCTGCTCTGAAGTTAACTACTGTTCATATTTGTGCAGGGTCTTTCACTTCATATCCCCCTTTTTGTTTAGCTCACACTTTCTGTAGCATAAGAGATAACATGGCAGATTGCTGCTCTATTTTGCTTTGACACCGATTTCCTCTTCATCTGACTATATATAATAAAAGAAATATAAAGCAAATGACTAGTATAATGCCTCCTACACTTCCTCCAAAAATCTTAGACTGTTTTAGACGATTCAAATTACTGATGACATCAGAGATTGCAGTTAATAAATTTTCTCCATCAATCAATTTCAAATGATCCTTAAAAGTAGTGTCATATACTTTTGTAAATCTAAACTTTCCGTAGTTAAATTTCCATGATTTAACAAGTGTTTTTGTTTTTTTTACATTTTTCCAAGGGAAATAAGTATGATTCCAAGGAATAGGGGTAATACAAAAAGTAGTCACATTTCAATCACATTTTAGTTCAATTTGTCTTTGCAGATTAACAATTTGATCTAACATAATTACAGTCTGTTCATTAACCTTAGCATTGATTTCAGTATCTGTACATCATCAAGAAGCCCACAGTTGTTCAGAATTTTTCTGCCTTGTACAAAGTCCACAGTCTGTATACTTTGATGTAATGTAACTCCAGATACAGCAGCCATGGTGTTTACAGCTATTAATCCCATAATGATGGTGAAGATCAGTCCAACTAGTCTCTTGGTTCACTTCAAAGACTTAATCAGATGTTGTAACAGCATCATAGAAGGGGAATCTTGCCACATCTGATGCAGTGGTATTAAAATCTATACTCCTGTTCTGGCTCTTAAAATGTATAGACTTTGACTACTTTTATTAAATGGAATGGAAGAGTTAATACATGTATAAAATGTACAGGTGTTGCAAGTTATAGAATAATTTTCAGCTGTCTATTTGGTTTCACCAATAATAAACACGTCTCATTCTTTTTAAAGGTTAACATAGTATGGTTAGAAGAATGATTTCTCTAGATTTCTCCTTTCCGTGCTGACATACATATGTTTAAGTGCCAGAGCTATTTTCTACAAATGATATTGTATAGGACTAAATTTTATGTGAGATGTTTGAGGTGACATCCCTCCTCTACGCCATATGATAGTATGATTACCTTGACCATCAGCTGTAATTGAACCATTGTTCTTATGCCACCTTAAATCAGCACCCTGCCCTTTAACTCGGGCAGAACCATGAGGGCTCCAATCCATGACATTTCCATAGGAAATATTAAAACCCAAGCAGTTTCTCCTCTGCAATTTTCCCAATGTACCCATTCACTTAGCTGATTAACAATTGCAGTATGAGAGGGTGGTAAATCAGGCAGAGGTTCAGGATCATGTTCAGATGTGTTGTTACCTTTAAATCTGTATCCTTGTAACAAAAAACAAACATTTTTTTCCTTCTTCTTTACTGTTATTTTTTATAATAGAGAGCCAAGCTTGAGCTTTTATTTTTAAACAATGTGGCTCATATCCTATACATATAGGTAATCCCTCAACTCCTGTTGTAAAATTTTCTAATCTTATTCCTTCTTCTGAAGGTACTAAGGGGACTCTATCATCAAAAGATCCTGGAAGCCAATTAGAATCATTAACAAAAAAGGAACGACACTATCTTCCCAATGTATAGCTCTGCTTAATGGAGGATTAGGGATGTATAATCAGTAACTAAAATTTTCAGCCATACTTACTGGAATTGTTACCAAGACAATCGTTGCTAAGAACAGATTAGTAGCATTTTGTTCTGTTCCAGTAGCTTGTAGCATCTTTTTACCCTCAAATGTCAGCTTTTTAAGTTGAACCCAACTTGCTATTTTAGCCTTCTCAGTACCAGGCAGCGACACCTGTAAGGTTCTTTATCCGAGGCTCAATGTTTCCATCTCGACAATGGGAAGATATGGAGTGAATCTATTTCTTTTACTCATGTTGTTAGTTGAAATCGGTGGGCAGGGACTCAAAGGACTTCACCGGATTCTGAAATGACATAAGCAAACCCTCTTCCCCAATGTTGCACTACACCAGGTACCCATTGATCCAATTCATTTTTATAATGCACAGGTTGATTAATCTTAGAACTATTATTTTCTGTTCAATGTCTGTCTGCAACAGTCAAATTATCCTCTCCTGTATTTAAGAAATTTAAAGTAAATAAAGCTTTATGTAACATAATTCTAGGAGATAATTTTCTGTCTTCTCCCCTCTTTTGTTTAAGTAACATATTTTCAGAGTGTGATTACGGCATTCAATATTTGCCTGTCCTTGTGCATTATATGGAATTCTAGTAGTATGTTTAATATTCTAAAACGCTAAGAATTGTTGAAATTTAGCAGATATATTAGCAGGACCACTGTCAGTTTTAATTGCTTTAGGAATGCCCATAACATTAAAAGCTTCTATAAGATGTTGCTTGACACAATCAGCCCTTTCTCCAAGCAAAGGTGTGGCCCATCAAAAGAAAGAATAAGTATCAATAGAACAGTGTACATAAGATAGTTTCCCAAAGGAAGATATATGAGTTATATCCATCTGTCACAGGCCATTACTGTGCTGTCCTCTAGGATTTGTTTCTCCTGGCAAAGGAGGAACATTTATAATATTGTACTGAGGATATTTTCTAACAATATTTTGAACCTCTACCTGGTTATCTTAAATTTTTGTATTAAACCTTTTCTATTTGTATGAGTCTCTGTATGAAATTTAGCGACTATTTCTATAGATCTAATAAGTAATTGATCAATTTTATTATTTGTATTAGACATAGGACCTGGTAAAGCTATATGAGAATGAATGTGAGTTATATAGATAGGCGAATTTCGTTCCCACAATAAAAGTTGTAACTCTTGAAACAATTTGTGTAATTTAGAACCATCATTTGAAATGCAGTTTCTATAAGTTTGACTGTATGTTCTACATATTGTGAATCAGTAACTATGTAAATAAGGCAAGGAAAATCATTAAGAAGTAATAATACAGCAGATGACTCTGCTTTCTGAACCGATGTATATGGAGTTTTTATTACTTTTGTCACTGGTTCAGTATACCCAGCTATACAAAATTTATTTGTATCAGTATAAAAAGTAGAAGCCTTTTGAATTGGCTGAGCCGATACTTTAGTCAGCAAAATCCATTGTGTTCTTTTTTAAAAATTAAATTCTTTTATCTGTAGGATATTGGTTGTTCACAGTACCAAAATAATCAGCTAACAAAATTTGCCAATTAATGTTTAATTTTGGGTTGTCTGAATTGTGATTACATGTTAAGGGTACAATAATTTTATTCAGATCATTTCTTTTTTTTTTTTTTTTTAATAATTTTATTTTTTTAATGGGGTGACATAAATAAATCAGGATACATATATTCAAAGATAACAAGTCCAGGTTATCTTGTCATTCAATTATGTTGCATACCCACCACCCAAAGTCAGATTTTCCTCTGTCACCTTCTATCTTGTTTTCTTTGTGCCCCTCCCCACCCCCTTTCCCTCTCCCATTCCCCCCTCCCCTCCGTAACCACCACACTCTTATCAATGTCTCTTAGATTCACTATTATGTCCCACCTACGTATGGAATAATACAGTTCCTGGTTTTTTCTGATTTACTTATTTCGCTTCGTATCATGTTATCAAGATCCCACCATTTTGCTGTAAATGTTCCGATGTCATCATTTCTTATGGCTGAGTAGTATTCCATAGTGTATATGTGCCACATCTTCTTTATCCAGTCATCTATTGATGGGCTTTTTGGTTGTTTCCATGTCCTGGCCACTGTGAACAATGCTGCAATAAACATGGGGCTGCATGTGTCTTTATGTATCAATGTTTCTGAGTTTTTGGGATATATACCCAGTAGAGGGATTGCTGGGTCATAAGGTAGTTCTATTTTCAGTTTTTTGAGGAACCACCATACTTTCTTCCATAATGGTTGTACTACTTTACATTCCCACCAACAGTGTATGAGGGTTCTTTTTTCTCCACAGCCTCTCCAACATTTGCTATTACCTGTCTTGCTAATAACAGCTAATCGAACAGGTGTGAGGTGGTATCTCATTGCCGTTTAGATTTGCATTTCTCTAATAGCTAAAGAAGATGAGCATTTTTTCATATATCTGTTGGCCATTTGTATTTCTTCCTGGGAGAAGTGTCTATTCATATCCTCTTCCCATTTTTTTTATTGGATTGTTTGTTTGTTTGTTGTTGAGTTTTATGAGTTCTTTGTATATTTTGGATATTAGGCCCTTATCTGAGCTGTTGTTTGAAAATATCATTTCCCATTTAGTTGGCTTTCTGTTTATTTTGTTATCAGTTTCTCTTGCTGAGCAAAATCTTCTTAGTCTGATGTAGTCCCATTCATTAATTTTTGCCTTCACTTCTCTTGCCATTGGAGTCAAATTCATAAAATGCTCTTTAAAACCCAGGTCCATGAGTTGAGTACCTATGTCTTCTTCTATGTACTTAATTGTTTCAGGTCTTATGTTTAGATCTTTGATCCATTTTGAGTTAATTTTTGTACAGGGGGAGAGACTGTAGTCCAGTTTCATTTTTTGCATGTGGCTTTCCAGTTTTCCCAGCACCATTTATTGAAGAGGCTTTCTTTTCTCCATTGTGTGTTGTTGGCCCCTTTATCAAAAATTATTTGACTATATATATGTGGTTTTATTTCTGGACTTTCTATTCTGTTCCATTGGTCTGATTGTCTATTTTTCTGCCAATACCATGCTGTTTTGATTGTCGTGGCCCTATAATATAGTTTGAAGTCAGGTATTGTAATGCCCCCAGCTTCATTCTTTTTCTTTAGGATTGCTTTGGCTATTCGGGGTTTCTTATAGTTCCATATAAATCTGATGATTTTTTGCTCTATTTCTTTAAAAAACGTCATTGGAAGTTTGATGGGAATTGCATTAAATTTGTATATTGCTTTGGGTAATATAGCCATCTTGATTATATTTATTCTTCCTAGCCAAGAACAAGGTATAGTCTTCCATCTCATTATATCTTTTTCGATTTCCCTTAACAATGGTTTATAGTTTTCATTATATAAGTCCTTTACATTCTTTGTTATGTTTATTCCTAAGTATTTTATTTTCTTTGTTGCAATCGTGAAGGGGATTATTCTTTTGAGTTCCTTCTCAGTTGTTTCATTGTTGGCATATAGAAAGGCTATTGACTTCTGTATGTTAATTTTGTATCCTGCGACCTTACTGTATTGACTTATTGTTTCTAGTAGTCTTTTTGTGGATTCTTTGGGGTTTTCGATGTATAGGATCATATCATCTGCAAAAAGTGATACCTTTACTTCTTCTTTTCCGATATGGATGCCTTTTATTTGTTTGTCTTGTCTGATTGCTCTGGCTAGAACCTCTAGAACCACATTAAATAGGAGTGGAGAGAGTGGACAACCCTGTCTTGTTCCTGATTTAAGGGGGAAAGCCTTCAGTTTAGTGCCATTTAATATGATGTTAGCTGATGGTTTATCATATATGGCCTTTATCATGTTGAGATATTTTCCTTCTATACCCATTTTGTTGAGAGTCTTAAACATAAATTTGTGTTGTATTTTATCGAAAGCCTTTTTTGCGTCTATTGATAAGATCATGTGGTTTTTGTTCTTTGTTTTGTTGATATGGTGTATTACGTTAACCGTTTTACGTATGTTGAACCGTCCTTGAGATTCTGGGATGAATCCCACTTGATCATGATGTATTATTTTTTTAATATGTTGTTGTATTCGATTTGCTAGTATTTTGTTTAGTATTTTAGCATCTCTATTCATTAGAGATATTGGTCTGTAGTTTTCTTTCTTTGTGCCATCCTTGCCTGGTTTTGGTATGAGGGTTATGTTGGCCTCATAAAATGTGTTTGGAATTATTGCTTCTTCTTCAATTTTTTGGAAGACTTTGAGTAGAATAGGAACCAAGTCTTCTTTGAATGTTTGATAAAATTCGCTGGTATAGCCGTCAGGGCCTGGACTTTTATTTTTGGGGAGGTTTTTAATGGTTTTTTCTATTTCTTCTCTACTGATAGGTCTGTTTAGGCTTTCTGCTTCTTCTTGACTCAGTCTAGGAAGGTTGTATTGTTCTAGGAATTTATCCATTTCTTCTAGGTTGTTGAATTTAGTGGCATAAAGTTTTTCATAGTATTCTACAATAATTCTTTGTATATCTATGGTGTCCGTGGTGATTTCTCCTCTTTCATTTTGGATTTTGTTTATATGAGTTCTTTCTCTTTTTTCCTTGGTAAGTCTTGCCAAGGGTTTGTCAATTTTGTTGATCTTTTCAAAGAACCAGCTCCTTGTTCTATTAATTTTTTCTATAGTTTTTCTGTACTCTAATTCATTTATTTCTGCTCTGATTTTTATTATCTCCTTTCTTTGGCTGGTTTTGGGTTGTCTTTGTTCTTCTTTTTCTAGTTCCTTAAGGTGGGAAGTTAAGTGGTTCACTTGGGCTCTCTCTTGTTTGTTCATGTATGCCTGAAGTGATATGAACTTCCCTCTTATCACTGCTTTTGCTGCATCCCATAGATTCTGATATGTCGTATTGTCATTTTCATTAGTCTGTATATATCTTTTGATCTCTGCACTTATTTCTTCTTTGACCCATTCATTTTTTAAAAGTATGTTGTTTAGTTTCCACATTTTTGTGGGATTTTTTTCCTCTTTTTTGCAGTTGAATTCTAGTTTCAAGGCTTTATGATCAGAAAATATGCTTGGTACAACTTCAATTTTTCTGAATTTGCTGATGTTGTTTTTGTGGCCCAACATATGGTCAATTCTTGAGTATGATCCATGTACACTGGAGAAAAATGTATACTCAGTCACTTTGGGATGAAATGTCCTGTAGATGTCTATCATATCCAGGTGCTCTAGTGTTTTGTTTAAGGCCACTATGTCTTTGTTGATTCTCTGTTTGGATGACCGATCTAGAGCCGTCAGCGGTGTATTGAGGTCTCCAAGTATGATTGTGTTTTTGTCAGTTTTTGTTTTAAGATCAATAAGTAGCTGTCTTATATATTTTGGTGCTCCTTGGTTTGGTGCATATATATTAAGAATTGTTATGTCTTCTTGATTCAGTGTCCCCTTAGCCATTATGAAATGGCCATTTTTGTCTCTGAGTACTTTTCCTGTCTTGTAGTCAGCATTATCCGATATGAGTATTGCTACACCTGCTTTTTTTTGGATGTTATTTGCTTGGAGTATTGTTTTCCAGCCTTTCACTTTGAATTTGTTTTTATCCTTGTTACTTAGATGAGTTTCCTGTAAGCAGCATACAGTTGGATTTTCTTTTTTAATCCATTCTGCTACTCTGTGCCTTTTTATTGGTGAGTTTAATCCGTTTACATTTAGTGTAATTATTGATACTTGTGAGTTCCCTATTGCCATTTTATATCTTGCTTTCTGATAGTTTTGTGTCTTGTTTGATCCTTCTCTTTCGTTTTTCTATCTTTTGTTTTTATTTGGCTGTATTCCATACATCTTTCCTCTGTTGCTATCTTTTTTATCTCATGTGCTTCTGTGGTGGTTTTTTCAATGGTGGTTACCTTTGAGTAATGAAAAGGGTCCCTACCCTGTTCATTGTAGCAAACTATTTTGTGAGTACTTTTGCACTCCATCGTCCTTTGCTACTGTTAATCTCCATCTTCTCCCCCTCTTTCTTTTTGTTGTTGTCACAGTTTAAATTTGGTTTTATTGTGTTCTTCTTGGAGCTTTTACTTGTGGCTCTGTTTTTTTTTTGTTCTTTCTATCTGGTTGGAGAACCCCCTTTAGTAATTCCTGGAGTGGGGGTTTTCTGATGATAAATCCCCTCATCTTTTCTGTATCTGTGAATGTTTTTATTTCTCCTTCATAGTTGAAGGATAGCTTTGATGGGTATAGTATTCGTGGCTGAAAGTTCCTCTCTTTCAGGACTTTATATATTGGGGTCCACTCTCTTCTAGCTTGTAGAGTTTCTGCTGAGAAATCTGATGATAATCTAATGGGCCTTCCTGTATATGTTGTATTCTTCTTTTCCCTGGCTGCCTTGAGAATTTTTTTTTTGCTGTTGTTTTGTGTCAATTTCATTATGATATGCCTTGGAGTAGGTTTGTTGGGGTTAAGAAAACTCGGAGTTCTGTTTGCTTCTTGGACTTGAGGCTTTAGTTCTTTCCACAGGCTTGGGAAGTTCTCATCTATTATTTGTTTGAGTATGTTCTCCATTCCATTTTCTCTCTCTTCTCCCTCTGATATACCTATTATTCTTATGTTATTCTTTTTGATGGAGTCAGATAATTCTTGTAGGGCTATCTCATTTTTTTTAATTTTTGAGTCTCTTTCTTCTTCTCTCTGTTGTGCCTCAAGTTGCTTGTCTTCTATTTCACTAATCCTCTCTTCTATCTGACCTGTTCTATTAGCTAAGCTTGTTACTTCGTTTTTCAGCTCGTAAATTGAGTTTTTCATCTCTGTTTGATTTGTTTTTATTGTTTCAATTTCCTTGGACATATATTCTTTGTGTTCATTGAGTTGTCTTCTGAGCTCCCTAAATTGCCTTTCTGTGTTTTCTTGTATATCTCGGAGGATTTTTAGGATTTCTATCTTGAATTCTCTGTCATTTAGCTCCAAGGTTTCCAATATATTAAATTTTTTCTCCATAGATTTTTCCTCATCTAGCTGTGTTACCTCTCTTTCTTTTGTATCCATGATATTCGATTTTCTCTTCCTTAATGGCATCTGAGGGTGGTTTTGTTGATAGTATTAATGAGATTTAATAAAGAATAAAAAGATAAAAAAAAATAAAAAAATAAAAAATCGAAAAGAGTTGTTTTTTAAAAAAATTAATAATGAAATAAAGAAAAATAAAATAAAATAAAATTTTTTAAAAAAAGTAAATTATTCCCCCCCCTCCTTTTTTCCTCTCCTCTCCTCTCCCCTCTTTCTTGAGAAAATCTTGTGGTGAACTGTGAATTATAACAAACAATGCCTGTGATGGAGGGCCTGAATTGGGGAAAAGTAATAAAGGGGCAAAAAAAGAAGAAAAACAAAAAAAAAAAGAAAAAAGAAAAAAAAAAGAAAGAAAAAAAAGAGTGTATGGACCCACAAAAAGCAAATAAGGAAAAAATTTGGGTCAAGAATAAAATAATTTGCTTTTAGGTGTTGGTTGTCTAAGAGTTATGATGAGAGGAATAAGAGGAAAACGGAAAAATGGGGGGACAAATTAAAAAATTACTATTGTGTTTAGTCGAACAAGAACTAGATAAAATGGAGAGCCAGGGATGGGAGCACTGCTAGTGAGTTAAAAAGGTGAAGTAAAAACCCCCCAAAATGCCACAAACATAAGTTTGAGTCCCAGATAAGATAATTTGTTTGTTATTGAGGTTTGAATGAGAGGAGATGTAAAGGAGAAAGGAAGAAACTAATATAGAGGGAGAAAAGAAAGAGAGAGAGAGAAAAAAAGAGGGAACCACTAAAAGAAGAAAAAAGAAAGGAGAGAGAGAGAGAGAGAGAGAGAGTTAAGGGTTTTGGAGTGCAACCCTCATAGAGAGAAAGGGAGAGAAGAGAAAAGATAATGGGAGATGTAACACTTATGGGTAGTGTAGTTCAAGGAGAGGAGAGAGTAAGACCGGCAGAGAGTTAATCGGCCAAATTGGAGGAGGAAAAAAAGTATCAAGAATGAAGATAAGAGAAACAAACGAACAAATATAATAAAATGGGATAGGTTATAAAGTCTACAGATTATTCTTGATTTTGAGAGGTTATCTTCTTGCTTTTTCTTTTCTCTCCCTCTTCCTGGTCGGTGACTCTGTACCCCGGATTCTGCCCCTTTGGCACGCTCAGGTAGAGGTTTGCAGTTGATAAGTCTCTATGGCAATGTCATGTATTGTGCTTTAGTCTCGTTGGCAGTCAAGGCTCATTAGCATTTATAGGCTCTGACAGTGAGAGAGTCCGTGTTCCTGGAGCCTTTCTCCTAGTCTTTCCTTCCTCAATTAGTAGCCTGATAATCCAGCTATTGGGTTGCTGTTGCCTCTGCCTGGATAGTAAGAGGCTCAAAGAGCTGGCAACTCCCCACTCTATTTCCACTCAGCACAGGGCTCTGGGTAAGGCTCAGTCAGTCAGAGCTGCTAGCATAATCAGGCGGGCTTTCCGCCCACTCAAAGACCTCTGGCTCTGTCTGTCACTCTGTCCGGTAACACAGGCGGGTGCCCACTTCCGGGGCGCTTGGAGGAAACTCTCACTCACTGGCTGCTCGCGCAGACCAGGATATCCGGCCAGCAGTCTCACGCTCTGAGTGAAACCCCCAACCGCAGGGAAAAGTTGCAGCGTTGGAATTGAGTCTCGCTCCGTCCCCGTGCGCGGCTTTTGCAAGGCGCTGGGGCGGCCCGAGATTCCGCTTTGGCCCACACAAAGGCCCCTGACTCTGCCCCTCTGTGCGATAACACGGGCGCGCACTGCCGAGGCACTCGGAGGAATCTCTCATTCACTATCTGCGTGCGCAAACCAGGATATGAGGCCGGCCGCGTTTCCCTCTGAGTGAAAGCCCCTCCAGCACGGAAAATCTCCACCTTTGGAATTAGTTCTCACTCCCTCCCATGCGTGGCTTTCCCAGGGTGCTGGGGCTGCCCAGAGACTCTGCCCTCGGCCCACAGAAAGGCCTCTGAACCTGCCTCTCCGTGGGGTAACACGGGCACCCACTCTCGGGGCCTAGGAAGAAATCTCTCGCCCACTAACTGCACACCAACCAGGGTAAAATGGCCGCCCCGCTTTTCTTTCTTTGTTTGGGTTTGGCGCGAGTGTTAGCTTGTATTGCCCGGGTTGCCACAGGATCAGTTTTTCCTTGGCTTGGATCTCCGTGCCACAGCCTGGTTCGGCCGTTTGTGCCACGGCCTGGATCTATTCACCCCCTTTGCCCGCCTCAGTTTCTATATTCACAGTTACCAGAGAAAGCCACCCTGTTTAGGTTAGTGAGGAAGGCGGATCATTTCTTACTCCCTATTTCCTTCGGGGTTTGGTTATATATTTAGCCAATTTTTCACTCGACCATACCTTTGGGTGTATTGCGAAGCATCTGGAGGCTCCAAGTATAGGTTTTTCTGTTTCTGGTTGAAGATCTTGTTGAGTTTTGGGGGAGATTTATCGGTATCGCTTCCTACCCCGCCATTACTCTGACATCATCCCCAGATCATTTCTAGTCAGTTGTCTTATCCTAAGTCTACGATTAGCAATTAAAGTACAGATTTTCTCTAAGTATGTACATAATTTCTTTTGAGTATTATGTGGCAGAAATTGCCATTTTAATATCTTGTTTTCTTGCTATATGATGCCAGAAGGATGATGTTCTGAGGGAAAAATAATTGAATAGGTTGATGTGTATTTGATCTAAATAAGCAGTATGCATAATTTTTTCAATAAGTGATAGCTTTTGTTTCACCATTTCTGGTAACTGTATAGGACTGTTTAAATCAGAATCTCCTTGAAGAATATTAAATAAATTTGTTAGTGTATAAGTAGGGATTCCTAGGGAGGGTCTCAACCAATTAATATCACCCAATAATTTTTGAAAGTCATTTAAGGTTTTTAAGGAGTCAGTTCATAAACTGACTTTTTGAGGAATAACTTTTTTGATTTTCAATTATATGCCCTAAATACTTAAAAGGACAAGATGTTTGAATTTTGTCTTTAGCTATGTTTAAACTGTATTGATTCAAGGTTTCAGAAGCATCTTTAAGGATGGCTGAAAGTTCAGTATTATTCTTACAAGTTATCAATATGTCATCTATATATTGGAATATCAAAGATTGAGGATATTTCTGACAAATTTTTTTCTAAAGGTTGATTTACGTAATTTTGATACAATGTTGGGCTATTCAACATTTCTTGTGAAAGAAATATAAACTTAGTAAGAATAGCTAGTTCTGCTTATTGTTATAGATGCAACATCTAATATTGCCAGAAACAGAGTCAAGGATGTTTTTGGAGTCTTAGTCCTAATTAAAACATATTTTGCCTACTGGGTAAGTTTCTTTACTTGCCCCTAAGTAGGCAGTTCAGTTTTTTTGTGTTGTAGTTGCCTTCATCGTCATTTCTCTAATAACCTTTGGCTCTAGGCTTAGTCTCTTTATTTCTTCTTCTGATGGCTCAAAGATGTCAAATCTCCCTTTTTCTATTTCTGACTCATGCTGAGGCTTCAGTCTTCTGGAAGGTACCCACTGGTCTCCCATATCTGTGGAGATAAGAGCAAATCCTCGCCCCTATATTTTGCCTACATCGCTGTTGTAAATAAGCAAACTGACCCTGTCTAAAAACTTCACCTTGTGTAATATTAACAGGAGGGTTAGCATTAGCATTCTGATTAGCTTGAATATGAGCCTGATCCTCCTACTAACTCATATATTTTAACTATTCTGCTTTTAAAAGAACAGTCCGAGCTAACATCTCTGAACTTTTTGAGATAAAACATTCAGAGTCTCTGAAGGAGAATAACAGTCCCTGCGTATAAGGAGAGTTAGTTCTATACTGGGAGCAAGCCATTTTTAACTCTTTACGAGTTTTTTTTTTTTTTTTTTTTTTAAATTTTATTTATTCATTTTTAGAGAGGAGAGAGACAGAGGAGAGAGAGACAGAGAAAGAGAAGGGGGGAGGAGCTGGAAGCATCAACTCCCATATGTGCCTTGACCAGGCAAGCCCAGGGTTTCGAACCGGCGACCTCAGCATTTCCAGGTCGACGCTTTATTCACTGCGCCACCACAGGTCAGGCCCTCTTTACGAGTTTTGACAGGGATTTGGTCCTATTGAGTATAAAAGCCTTCTTGAAGGAATTGTGGATTAGGTCCAAATGGAGTGAGTGTGACGGCAAAAGCTTCTAATGCCGGACTTAGAAATTTTAAATCCCCTTCTTGTCTAGTCTGTATTTTATGAGAGGTGTAAGAATAGGACCCATAGCTACTTTTTCAGGTACAACAATAGGTACTAAATCTACGAATGGATTAGCAGAGGGGACTTCTGTGGGTAGGACTAGATACAGAAAAAATGGTGGTGGAGCAGAAGGGGTAATAAAAAGGAGGAAACGGAGGCTAATTATCTTGGTCAGTTTTGAAAGGGTTAATATTATATGGAAACTCCTTGTCATAAAGTTTAGACTGTAATTCAAAAAGTTGCTTCTTTAATTGTTTAGAATTATTTTTTTCATCAGAGGCCAAATGACCCTCGTTTTCTTCCATTGTAAAAAAAAAACCAAAAAAAAAAAAACCTTAAAGCTTCGTTAGGGAAATTTACTTTGCCCTATGCCTTGCAGCTTAGTGACCACTGCATAAGTGGGCCAGGAAGAAAACCAGTGTTGCTTAGCAATAACAGATGCATTAGCTTCTATATCTGAAAGTCATTTGTATTGTTAAGTCTATTTCAGTGAATCAGAGGAGCCAAATTCCTGCTTTCCTCGGGGACCTTTTTGCAGAATGTGGCCTGACAAGCAGCTTGAGACAAATTCTTGAAATGACTTATCAGGGCCCTGCTTAATTTTGCTTAATTCCTTTGTTTTACAGATCTGAGCATATCTTTACACATGAAAAAGACAATTTTCAGCACAGAAACACAAGTGCAATATATAACTTTGATTAATCTTAATACTTGAATTACTATTTGGCTTCTAACTCTGAATATACCTTACAATGTATTAACCAAATTAGAAAGTCTTTAGGATCCATGTTCTATTCAATTTAAATTTAAATGAGTGCTCCTTACAAGTTACAATTTTAAAGCAAAAAGTATAGGGGTGAAACTTTTTTCAATATAAGAGCTAGCATTTCCAATTTTTGCATGCAAGAACTTAATTCAGGCCTTTAAAAAATCAAATTTTAGACAACATCAAACAAAAACTAAACAGAAAGTATAATCAGACAAACCAGAGAGAAACCCAGAATTTCAGAGCACAATCAGACTAGAAAGATGCCTGCCTGATCTTAGGGCATTTTCAGAGAGACTAACAATGGATGGAACTAAGCAAAATTTCCCCGAGAAAAAAAAAATCTCGTGGCTGCTGGGAGATTTTGTAATCAGATCCATCAGGAGTCCCCCATCTAAATTTCTAGGCAAAGAATAAGAAAGGAATGAAATGATAGTTCAGAGGATTATAGCTAAAGCATTAAAGAAAATCAGTAAGCATTGTCCATTTTCCAGATTTTTTCTCTATTATAAAGACTGGAGAATTCCAAGGACTTTGTGATTCTTCTATATGTTCTCATTCTAATTGAGTCTGCACCAACTGATGTAAAGTGTCAAGCTTCTCTCCTTTTAGCGGCCACTGCTCAACTCACATTGGTTTTTTACTTAACCATTATCAATATCAGACATTACTTCACAAGCTGGAGGCTGTGGAGATTCAGAATCAGGCTGTAATGGTTGCAAAGCCTAGCAAATTGAATTACAAAGAGACGAAGCAGAAAGAGAAATAGTACCTCCTTGTTGAGGAGCTCGCCGGAAAGCTCTCATTACTTGTTTCCATGTTCTCAAACTTAAAGCAGCTTTTCCTTGTGGCTGGAACCAATAACAATGCTTCCTAACATTTTTAAAAAGTAACTTAAAATGTTTATCTTTAACAGTGATACCAGACCCCTTTACCAATTCCAGTATTTTTATATACTGGATCTCAACATATGGGGAATTCCCCATGACTCTGCTGAAAATATCCTGAAGATTTTGCTTACCACTGAGCAGACTTTGTTCCCCTTCAGTCTGATGATCCCAAGACTACAAACTCGCTCCTTTTTGAGCCCCATGTTGGGTGCCAGAAGTTATGATTTTTCTTTTACTGTTTGGACTCACAAGAAATAAGACACATCAGATGAAAGTAGTACAAGCAGAGGGCTGAAACTCAGAAGCGGAATCAGCCCCGAGAAACTGCGCCACTGCGTATTTATTGAGTTCTAAAAGGCACAGTTTAGCAGATTAAACTAGAATGCTACAAAAGCCTTTGTTTCCAACCATACCATCCCCAATCCTGCACATCTACTGTTTCCTTCATGATCAAGGACACGAGAAGAGTCAGAGTCCCAGAGTTTATCAATCTTAAAGGATATCTGGCTCTTGATGGCATTCCTCGAAGAATCCTGCGCACTTGCATTCAAGTAACCCCAGACCAGTCTCCTCTTATGGTTAACACACTCCAAGACCTTTTGTCTTTAAGTAACCCCTGCTCTGAAGTTAACTACTGTTCATATTTGTGCAGGGTCTTTTCCTTAAAGTGAATATAATCAGTAATAAATTTAAAAACCTTTATTAATGAGAGTTGGAAAGGTTTGGGTATTGTCTTAAAAAAAGCAAAAAACAAACAAAAAAACTGATAAATTTTGATAGGTGAGTGAAAGTTTTCTTCTCCTCCTCTTCCTCTCCTCCTCCTCCTCCTCCTCTTCCTCTTCCTTCTGCTGCTTCTTTCTTCTGATCATATAATTAAAGGGCATCTGGCTTTAAGACTAAATGGAGTCTAAAAGTTAAAAGAAAAATATTTATACTGTAATTATAGCATAAATATTATATATTTTTTTTTTAAATATTTTTTTTATTTATTGATTTTTAGAAAGAGGGGAGAGTGAGAGAGAAGGGGGGAGGAGCAGGAAGCATCAACTCCCATATGTGCCTTGACCAGGCAAGCGCAAGGTTTTGAACCGGCAACCTCAGTGTTCCAGGTCGACACTTTATCCCATTGCGCCACCACAGGTCAGGCCTAAATATTATATTTTATATTTACTTTAGTTTATAGTATAGTATATATAACGTTTCTGCATTTGTCCTTCAAATAATAATTTAAAGTAAAAAAATCCAGTTGGATATTTCAGTCACTTTTATATAGTCCAGGCATTCCTGAGTTTGATAACACTAAAAGAAAGTTTTCTGGTTTATTGCATGATTTAAAGCTATCTGAGTCTGTAAACTATGGCTATCAGGAATGCAAGGTATTTCAAAAGTAAATCTTTTTCTGAGCCCTGGGATGTGACAAGCTCTGTGTTCAACCAGAAATGGGCCAAGTTAATGGCAAAAGATGTTTTAACATTTTTTTATTTTTTTAATCCTATGTTTAATTGGGGAAAAGGAAAACTCAGGAAGACTTTGTTAGCAAATAAGCAATTAATTAACTGTTTGATGTATGGAAAAAGGTAAACTTATTCTTTGTAGTGTCACAGGGTGAAAATACTTCTGTGGGTAAAAGAGACATAAAGACCAATTTTAGCCTTATATAAGAAATATTTTATAGGCTTGGCTGAAAATAGCTTAGCCTGATTCATGAAGATGGAAATACTCAAGTCAAATCTGGATGATCAGTTGTTTGTGAGGCAAGAAGGAGCTCTTGATTAACTCAGTGGTCTTCATTCTGTCTGCCCATTAACATAACTTGAGGGTTGTTTTTTTTTTAAACTACACTGACATTAGAACCTTACCTCAGATCAATTTTTTAGAAGCTCTGGTGGTAAAGTCTGTGGGCACTGATGTTTTTATTAAGCAGCAGGGTTGTGAATCATTGCATTAGCTAAGTAAGGTAAGTCCAGCAAATACCCTATCTGTAACATTAATTAGAAGGGTGTCAGGAGCAATCTCTGTCCACATGGTCAATCATGAGGTGGGATGTAGAATGGAATGTGGGTAATCCAGTTTAAAGGCAAGTGAGACAAGGAAGGGGCTCTGTGAGCCAGCTGCCAAATAATAAGAACTTTCACAATAAGCATACATTGCTTTACTAATCAGAACAGGAAGTTATGTCAAACTAGTGATAATATAAAGAAAACAAATTAAAATTTGAAACAATTCTCCAGCCTCATCTTCAGTGCCAACTCTGCTTCCACCCAAACCCACAACACATGCATTAAATATTTGTTTTGGGCTACAATTAATTCTTCAAGATTCTGGAAACATTTTAAATAGTATCCTACCTACATAATAGTCATTTCCTAGTGAATTTCCTGGAATACTTTGCTTCCTGTTCTGCAGGGGGAAGTTACACTTACCTCCAAGATCTTGCTCAACCATCACATCCTCTGAAATTTTCCCAGAATTTCTTTGTCTTACTTGTTTTCTCTATTTCTAAAATATTCTGCACATAGTCCATGAGCTGTGACATTGCATTTTGATTGTTTTTATTTGTGATCAACTCTCTAGATGATCTGTTATCTCCTCTGAGCAGCAAAGAGGAGAGAGAAATCAAAGAAAAATCAGGTTTTCTTCAGGGAATGATAAAATCATTGATGGAATCATGGATGCTAATTGAGTTTATTGTAAGTCTGAGACAATGGTTTGGTGCTCATTTAAATATATCCTACAAAGTGTTTGAAAGTTATTTCTGACACTTTTGAGAGAAGGCATGGAGAGAGATCTAGACAGGATTTATGCACAGTGAGTAAACAAAGTCCATTCATTTATTCCTTCAACATTGTCTTCCACATGCAAAGGTGCAGTGCTAGTACTAAGGATATAATAGAAAAAAAAAATGTGGCTAAATGATTCTGTCCTTTCGGAGCTTATATTCTAATGAGTACGGGTGAGACAGTGGAAATTTTGAGGCAAAGCGTGTATGAAATGAACAACAGATGGCTAATATATGGGCACTAGAAAATACTTTATTAAGCAGAAGGAGAAAAAGAAATTAGTCAACAATAGAGAAGAAATAGAGGAGTAACAGTAAGAGGAAGAGTCAGAGAAGTTAAAAAAAAATAATGAAAACTCATAGAAAATAAAAGACCATAGTTTCAAAGTAGTTCTTAGAGATTCTTAGAAATAGATTTTTCAAAGTAGGGATATTTCTGTGCAATTTAGATATGATCACTATTTTTCTCTTAATTTCTTCACCCAAATTCTTTACTTTTCATTTTGATAGGGATATCAATTTTTCTTTGTTCTTCCCTGAACCACTCTCAATTTTTATTTGGAAAGACCCTCTGTTCAGGCATTAGTTTTTAAGCTTTGCAACTTTCCTATGGGGATCTCAATTCTTCCTGCAAATGTTATGGAAGCTTTTCATACTTTCCTTAACCAGCAACTTTCTTTCAACCAGCAATTTGAAAGAGATACAATCCCAAGCCCAACATTGAATTTACAGCTACTAGATAGAAGCCTGGTTATATAATTTATGGGTTCCAATGCAAAATGAAAATGTTGAAAGACTTATTAAAAAATGATTGAAATAGGCCCTGGCCGGTTGGCTCAGTGGCAGAGCGTCGGCCTGGCGTGCAGAAGTCCCGGGTTCGATTCCCGGCCAGGGCACACAGGAAAAGCGCCCATCTGCTTCTCCACCCCTCCCCCTCTCCTTCCTCTCTGTCTCTCTCTTCCCCTCCCGCAGTGAGGCTCCATTGGAGCAAAGATGGCCTGAGCGCTGGGGATGGCTCCTTGGCCTCTGCCCCAGGCTCTGGAGTGGCTCTGGTCGCAACAGAGCGACACCCCGGAGGGGCAGAGTATCGCCCCTGGTGGGCAGAGCGTCGCCCCCTGGTGGGCGTGCCGGGTGGAACCCGGTCAGGCGCATGCGGGAGTCTGTCTGACTGTCTCTCCCCATTTCCGGCTTCAGAAAAAAAAAAAAAATGATTGAAATTTCAAGATGGTGACTGTTTGGTCAAATAAGCAAATATGATGTATAGGTTTGTTTATTTGTAGTTTGCATTGGATGTAGGGGGACAGGCTGTAAGCAGGCAGGATCCTTATAGACTAAGGCTTAGTTTTAAGACTAAGCCTTTCCCACCCTTTTTGATGTGGGTGGTGTACTCTCATGAGGAATCCCATTTTGCCTCAGATAAGTGACTTTGTGTCAGAGACTTCCTTGTTTGTATATTGGATTAAAGGTTTTGATTTCTACACTATAAAATGGGGCAGATCGGGAGCTTGCTTTTTCATGGTTCCATTAGATTAGCATTAGAGAGCAGAAGAGCAGAGAAAGGCCATGTGGAGGAGAGGAAAAGCAGCCAAGTTGGCAGAGTGCTGAAGGAGAATCCAGTTTGTGCAGAGAGAAGGAAATGGGGAACAGAGGTGAATAAGGCTGGTGAGGTAGAAACTTTGATTCTAGGAAACTTGGATAAGTCAGTGGCTTTGGGAGCCCTGAATGGAAAGGAAAGTGTTTTCTCATTGTGTGTATTTCTTGCCTGCATGGTACAAGCTAGGGTTAAAGCTAATGGCCCACCAGTTCTTGGCTCCATTGTTTCATTACCGTCTGTCCAAATCAAATGCAAACCTGCATAGGCCAGGCAGCTGTGATGGTGGCCATGGCTACTGGCCTTACAGTGATACAAGGCATTCAATAAGTATGGACTCCTGCATGATTTCACAGATCACGTCATGACTAGATGTTTACCAAAAACTCAGCTGAAAGCAACAATTTTTATAAAGTATGTTCTGAAGGTCATTTAGTCCACTAATTATTTTGACACTCACACATTTCTCTGGATTAAACCTGGCCAACTAAGAACTTCATGCCAACCAAAGTAGCTACATAAAATACATCAAGCCCATTAAAAAATAAAATTATTAATAAAAAAAAATACATCAAGCCAAGTTTAATTTAAACTGCAGATAAACAATGAATAATTTTTTTAAAGTATAAGTGTACCCCATGCAATATTTGGGACATAGTTGTTCTAAACTTATTTGTTGCTTATCTGAAATTATTATTTAACTGGAAATCCTATATTATTATTTGCTCAATTTGCCAATTCTAATTCCAAGATCACCTCATTTGATTCTTTGTAAAGTGTGTTTAATACATTTTTCTTCAGAATATTGTTCTATGTTGAGATACCTTAAGAGAAAATCCCTAGTAAATTTGAGTCAGTAGTTTTTATAAGGTGGTTGTGACGATATTATTCTTTTCATTATAAAATGTTGTCTTAAGAGATCCATAAGAGACAACTGTCTTAGATATCATTTCTCTATATATTTATGTCTCACCAGTTTGTATCTTACAGATATCAAAAATGAGATATCTGATACCACCTTTATCTTTGCATAGGCTTCTTAGAAACTTAGATAAAATTGTGTGATGTACCTCTTATAGGACATATATATATGTGTGTGTGTATATAAATGTGTGTGTGTGTATATATATATATATATATATATATATACACACATATATATATAGGCAACTTTATTTTTGATTTTATCTTATCTCCCTATACTCATTTTTTCTTAATATTGAAATAAATATTTTACCTCATTATTTTGTAATCACTTTTATAATCACTCTGTTTTTAGGAAAAGCAGGCCATGAATAAGAAATCACATAATTAATAAACAAATAAAGAGACTTCCTAGAAAATTTACATGTTGTTTGTAATATTACATTTTTTACTAACTCTTAAAGTTCCATATATTTAATACTTTAAATAAAGTATTTTCAATACAAGTAAATATACAAAACTGTTGTTTATTCTTTAAATTAGAAATTAAGAGAAATATTTAGAACAAGATCTCAGATGAATTTTATAAAAGCATTCACCAAAAACAGTTTCAAAGAACAGGAAAACCAAGTTGAGCAATATTGTGTAAAGGAAGGTATATTAACTTGAAGCCCAGATATATGCAAATATAATAGTTTACTATATAGTATTTTAAACTCATAAAAAATGAACCGTTATGTGAATACTCACTCAACAAATGTTCATTATTAGTTTTATTAGGAAAGTTTAAATTAATAAGGATATTAAATATATTATATAATTAAACAAAAGGTATTCATTAATATAACTTTACTGTTGTTAATGCAGAATTGACTAAACCTAAAAGCTTTATCTTATTCTGTAAAATAAAACTAGCTGTTTAGGTAAAATGATTTATTTTCTTGTTCTAACAAGATTGGTGCAAACCTTTGAGCTCTTTCATGGAGCTTTTCTTTGAGTCTCTATCTCCACAAAATATTAATAAGTTACCCATACATGATGCCTCATTTACAAAAGACAATTAGTGAATCAGAATTTTCATTCATCAGGCACGTATGCCACAATTATTAATACATAGTTTTTATTAATTTTATAACTAAATAATGTCATCTGAGAGAAATATGGTAGCAACCCTTCAACTGTAAGAATAAATCTCACCTATATATCAACAATGACCAATAAAATTTGAAATTAAAAAAATACTATTTATAGTAGCTCGCCCTCCCAGAATAAAATATTAAAATACAAATCTAAAAAAATGTATAAAGATCTATATAAGGAAAATTGTAAAACTCAAAAATAAAATCAAAGAATTTCTAAATAACTGAAGAAATATTCATAATCATGGATATAAAAAAAACAACAGTATCATCAAGATGTCGTTTCTCATTTGATTTACTTTCAATGCAATCTCAATAAAAAAGTCTCAGAAAGTTATTTTATGGATATCAACAAATTAATCCTAAAGGGAATATACAGAGGCAAAGGACCCAGAATAGCCGACATGATATTCAAAGAGAAGACAAAGTATAAATCTCCTATTTAAATGTATGTATGTATGTATGTATGTATGTATTTATTTATTTATTTATTTAACTTTGTGAAACAAAGAGAGACAGACAGACAGACTGACAGGAAAGGAGAGAAGTGAAAAGCACCAACCTGTAGTTGTGGCACTTTAGTTGTTCATTGATTTCTTCTCATGGGTGCTTTGACCTGGGTCTCCAGCCAAGCCAGTGACCTTTGGGCTCAAACCAGTGACCATGGGGTCATGTCTGTGACCCCATATTTAAGCCAGTGACCCTACACTCAAGCTGATGAGCCAGTGCTCAAGCCAGTGACCTTGGGGTTTCAAACCTGGAACCTCAGTGTCCCAGGTAGACACTTTATCCACTGTGCCACCACCAGTCAGGCTCCTATATAAATTTATTAAAATATTGTAGAAAGATAGATGATTTCTACAAACATAATATGCTGAGAGGATCTAGTTTTTATATTATTTAATTATGAGTAAATAAAACTTTACCTATTAATATTTAATAGATTTACATTTATGTTTTAGAAGAGAATTCTCTAATGTAAGCACATACAAGTGAAGGACTTTTTAAAACTGCAGATGTTTTAGACATTCTGATTTATTCAGTGTGGGCCAATGTCTAGAAACTTGTATTTCGATAAATCCATATCATTTGGGTTATTGTTATTCTCTAAGTAAACCTCAGATCACCTTTGAGAAACATAGCTCTACAAATATAAACTATGTTTTATAACATCAGTATATAAATCAATATGCTTCTTTGTGAAAGTGATATTATAAGAAAATGATAATTACTTTTAAATAAAATTATTTTTACCAACTATGTTTGCAATATTCTTTAAAGGCAATATTAATGAAGTTATAATATTTCCAATTTTTATGTAATGTTTGATTTCTTTCATTATCCTTTCTATAGCAATATGTTTTTGTTTTTGTTTCTCTTCTACCAAGCTAGAATAAAGGCCATATCCATAATTTAGGAGACAGAGCTTTATAATTTAAATAAAGTCTACAAAGATAGATGGACTACTTCAGGATAAAGTAATTGAATAAAAAGCATTTTCTCTCATTGCAATAAAATACCTGATTATCTTAATGCTGAGGGCTACTTTTTATTGTATCTAGCATTCATCAGATATAGCAAAAGACCCTTCCACCTCCATGAGGTAAAATTTAAAGGAACTAAATGATTGACAATCCAAGTGAGAGATCTGACCTGGACCCAGAGGATGGCATGTGTGTGGAACAAGAAAGATCATGTGGGAAAAGAGAAAGTATTACTAGTTATCATTTCTACAACACAAGGTATTATTCTTACCATTATAAGAAAAAGGGTCCGGGAAAGATCTGGAGTAGGACGCTCAAAAGAACTGTTACTCAAAGGCTGCAAGTGAAATGAGCTGAATGGTGCATAACAGTCACTCCTAATTCCCTCCCAAGGTGAACTTTTCACAGACCATAACTTGACATTGAGATAGAGAATGATTCAGCGTAGCTTTTGGACTCCCATCTGAGGACTTGGTCACCTAAGGGTTTTCTTCCTACCAATGGACTATCTGACTTGACTATATAAGTTAAAGAGCTAGTAAAAAGATAATACTTATTGGAAGATATTATTTAGGTTTTTATGATCACATAACAAAGATATTTAGCTTTTTAGATCAGATAGCAAAATAATGGTCAGTTGAATAGTATCATTACCACTAAGATATGAATATCATATTGAGTAATAATTTTAAGTTAATAATTTCTAATTAAGGACCTGTTCTTTATTTCTCACTAAATATACCACATTAAACACAGTTGCATTTAAAGTACGCATTTGTGGTTTCTGGATAGAAAAGCATTGTCATATGATGTAATATGAGTAAGAAGTCCTACATTCTAGCCTACATCCCAAGCTTTTACTCTAATTAACTGTGATTTTTGTCAAGGTGTTTAACATTTCTTGAGATTTTTTGTTTCCTCATATGTAAAAGATTGTAGGTCTTTGCACATTTTTCAGATATATAATGAATATAATAAAAGATCATTTATGTAAAATGTTTTGTGAACTATAGAGAGCTCTAAAAATGTAAGTTATTTCTATCATTATTAGAAAAAGTGGGCCCTGGCTAACTGGTTCAGTGGTAGAGTGTCGGCCCAGCGTGTGGAAGTCCTGGGTTTGATTCCTGGTCAGAGCACACAGCAGAAGCAGTCATCTACTTCTCCACACCTCCCCTTCTTTCTCTCTTACTCTCTCTCTCTCTCTCTCTCTCTCTCTCTCTCTCTCTATTTCTCCTCCTACTACAGCCATGGCTCAATTGAAGTGAATTGGCCCTGGATACTGAAGATGGTTCCATGGCCTCGGCCTCTGGTGCTAAGAATAGCTCAGTTGCTGAGCAATGAAGCAACAACCCAGATGGGTAGAGCATTGCCCCCTAGAGGGCTTGCTGGGTGGATTCTGTGGGGGAGTCTGTCTCTCTGCCTCCCTACGTCTCAGTTAATTAAAAAAAAGGTTTAAATTATATAAAATATACAATATTTGTACTACATATTTTGAAACTAGTTAGTCCAAGAAAGATTTTTGTTTTAATTTTTCCATTGATTTGAGACAAAGAGAGAAAGAGATGGGGAATGGGACAGAGAGAAAGGAGAGAGGCATCAACTTGTTTGTTATTTTACTTAGTCGTTCCATTTAGTTGTATACTCACTGATTGCATATCAAACCTGTAACCTCTGGCACATTGGGTTGATGCTTTATCTACTGAGCAATCTAGCCAGGGCCCAAGCAAGATTTTCTTTTTTAATATGAAAAATAAAAAAAATTACCTTTGATAAAAGCTTAGAGAGAGTTAAAGTCTTAAGAATAATTTTATTTTGGGGGTAACCAGTTCACTAGTAAAAATAAATGCTTTATACACAGATTAGATAATTATCTGAAAATGAAGATCTAGTATCCTTAATTTTTGAACTCCAGATTTGTTTTTTTCTGGGCACACAAGATTAAATACACTTTGGGAAAAACAATTTTATTTCCATCTATTCCTCTATACAACTTTTACACTATTACAAAATTATAATACTTTTTCTTTAACAAGTCCCTATGTTTTCTTACATGCAATTTGTTCTCTAATATCCTCGCCATTTCTGCCAGTCAAAAACTGTAATTTAATTACAGTGTTACTTATTATAATAAAAACCTAAAACAACACAAGTGTCAATCACAGAGAATATCAACTAGACTCCACTATTTGTTCTTCAATTCTTACTTGATAATGAGACCCAATATTTGGTTGGGTCTCAGTTGCCTTAAATAAAAGCTACTTCTCCCAGATTCTTGTACAGGTAGGCATGACCATGTGACTCAGTTCTACTCTTTGTAAGTAAGAATGGTATGTGCAACTTGCGAGAAAAGCACTTTCCCTCTGCTTACTTTTCCCCATCCTCTTGAAGACTGACATAAAGATAGGGTCTGAGATCTACATTACGTGGCCTTATGCCAGCCCACAAATTCTTTTTCTGCATTACGAAACTTCTGTTTTGTCCAGTCCACTCTTAGTTTATTTCTCACTTGCAGCTTAACTTAAATCTAACAAATACAGCTTTCTACTTAGAACTGGTTAAAAAAATATATCCAGACTTTAAAATGATGTAACAGAATGGAAAGATAATTATAACACATTGAGTAATGAAGTCAGATTACAAAATAGCGTATAGCCTGACCTGTAGTGGCGCAGTGGATAAAGCATCGACCTGGAATGCTGAGGTTGCTGGTTTGAAACCCTGAGCTTGCCTTGTCAAGGCACATATGACAAACATTCAATGAACAGCTAAAGTGAAGCAGCTATGAGTTGATACTCCTTGCTATCCCCACTCCTCTCTCTTTACAATCAATCAATAAAAAATCTTTAAAAAACCTATTTAAAAAATAGTATTTATAGTATGATCTGAAAGCATAGAATACTCAGTATTAATTAACTATTGACAAAATTATCCTGTACAACAAACCACCGCAATACTCAGTGCCTTAAAAAATAATGATTTAGCCCTACCCAGTTGACTTCTGGCATGCGGTAGTCCCGGGTTCAATTCCAGGCCAGAGCACACAGGAGAAGCGCCCATCTACTTCTCCACCCCTCCCACTCTCCTTCCTCTCTGTCTCTCTCTTCCCCTCCTACAGCCAAGCCTCCATTGGAGCAAAGTTGACCCCGGCTCTGAGGATGGCTCTGTGGCCTCTGCCTCAGGTGCTAGAATGGCTCTGGTCACAACAGAGAGACGCCCCAGATGGGCAGAGCATCGCCCCCTGGTGGGCATGCCGGGTGGATCCCAGTCGGCCGCATGCGGAAGTCTGCCTCCCGGATTCCAACTTCAGAAAAATACAAAAAAAAAAAAAGAAAAGAAAATATCAGGAAATAAATAGTTATTGCTTAAGAAGTGGAATTCTAACCTAACCAGGTTGTGGCACAGTGGATAAAGCATCAGCCTGGGAAGGCAAGGACCCAGGTTTGAACCCTGAGGTCATCAGCTTGAGCATGGCATGAGCGTGCTCAATTAAAAAATTTAAAAAAAATGATTTATTCCCAGTCATGCATCTATTGGCTTTCTGTGGATTGGCTAATCTTGTCTCAGCTTTGCTGCACTTGGCTCCAAGTTGTTGATTGGGTCCATGTCTTCTCTATGAGTTCTTATTTTCTTTAGTCTACTGGTCTCACATTTTTTTTAAATGTCAATGAGAGAAGTACAAAAGGGCAGGCATCTTTCAAACCATTGTTTGTGTCACATTTGTTAACATCCCATTTGCTAATACTGTATCACGTGGTTAGCCAACAATCAGGACACAAGGATATCTGAACTTTTAGTGGGAGGAAATTAAAGTTGCATGACAAAGGTTATGGATATGTTGAAGGGATAAAACATTGTAACCAATAATTTGATTCTCATAGTCATAAAATTAATTTTGACTGACAGGTTTATAGGTGACTTGATTTCCTTATACAGGAAACTTATTTTTTTCTAATTTATATAAAGTAAACAGCTTTAACAAATAAAATAAAATAAAAAGGTTTACTATATAATAAATTAATAAAATTATATTTTCAATCATGATAACTATTACCTATGCTTAAATGCTCGTCTCAATTCCATTTCATTTTGAAGACATCTTGTAGACTCCAACAGCACTAATATGTCCTTCCCTGACCTACAAAGCATTTACTTTTATTTATATAGAAGTTCTCATATATTTTTGAATTATCATTGTCAGTACTCATTTACCAGGAAACTAAAGAGCAGAAATTAGGTCTTATTCAGAAATATATCTATTTAGCCCAAGTTTTACATTCAGAAGGTTCTGAAGAGATATTTATCAAATGAGTTGGAAAGTATAAGCAAATTTTTTAAATGGATATCTTATATAAGAAAATATTTATGTAACATAAAACAGATGTTGACAAATAATATACAACATATAAGAAACTTTTACAAAAATAGTATTCATTAAGGCAGACTCCACGTGAAGTGGTGTTTACCTGGTTTGCACACTCTAATGACCTTCTTGATTTCTGTTGACAAGTAGGATACAGCCATTATTGATACCCACGTCTAATTTAGGACCTTTCAACATCACAGAAGGATCAGTGAAAATGAGAAGAACATGAACAATTTTCTGAGACCAACCACCCTGGAAACTCCCAAGAATAATTTGAAGAGAATTAAAAGGTGGAATTGAGATTCTACTCTTATAAGGGTGGAGGTTATAATTTTTTGAAAGATATATTATTGTGCTTTCATTCATTTCTACTAGTCAGTAGGGAGAAACTCATGTAGAGTAAATTCTGCTGATTGTAGAGTAGCTATTTTCTCAATCTCAAGTACTTCCCCATTTAAAAACAACCCTAAGAAAAAGGCCTTACCTAAAGTAATAGTCATATCCCGCCCAATTCCCTTTTCCAGCTATCTCATGTAATTTTTATTCTATGCCGTTTGGTCTATTCAAAATATTCCAGCTCTTTTTTATTTCAGACCTTTATGTTTATATTTATATTTTTTAATGGACTTATTCTAAGTACTGGTATTTGTTAACACATTTCTTCCGAAGTCTTTCAATTATCCCAAGTCATCTGACAGATGCTGGGTATAAGCTGCAGCTCTCTGTATCTCTGCGAAGGGGGCTCTTGAGTTATATTCCATAATGCAGAATAAGAGAAGGAGGATGCAGATTGAAAAGAAAGTTCAATCCCCTTTACCTGGGTGATTTAGTTTTTTGGTAAAAGTGATACCTGAGGACTAGTGTATCATTGTGCAATATCAGGAAGCCACCGACACTTTATAAGACTATTAGGCTATAGTGATTTATAGAGAATTCAACAGAGCAAGTTTATGTAATAGCCCATTATAAAATTCCTTGATTTTACTTTTCATTGCTGTGAGCCTTTAAGAAGAAAAGATAGTTATTCTCCTCTATCTCTTCAAAAGTACGGCCAGTTCTTATTTGTACACAGTCTCCTTGTTTACATGAAGATGCCAGGGACAAAAGAGAGTAAATAATAGTCTTTTTGTGTTTCAGGACTGGTCAGAGGTTGCAAGTGAGGATTGAAACCCTGTTGATAACTCTTTATGAACTTTAGAGCCAAGTATCCAGAAGGAGAAAGTTATAGAAGGTTTGTGCTATTTAAAATTGAGGCGTGTGTGTGGGGCAGGGCATAAGAAGATGGGACGCCCACCCAGGTACAAGGAACAGTGGCAGGGCTGAAAGTTCAATAAGGGGCATGAAGGACTTTAAAAGTTTATTTGGAATCTCTTTCTTAAGAATTAAGATTACAAAAACAGCACAGCTTTCTGGGTAGCTGTGAGCCTTGGGGTAGGGTTACAGGGCTAAGGGAGCAGCACGGGTTGAGAGCCCAAGCCGGGGGCTTGAACCTGAAGGGTGTGTCACAAGTGGAACTGTCCAAGTGAATGGAATCCACTGGTTTGGGCAGGAAACTGGGGAAAGGTCTCACATTAGATGAAATTTCAGCATTGAACATAGATAACAGATCAGAGCCCTCCGAGATATTCTGCATCTACTAGAAACTGAGGTTGCTATGGAAACTGTGGACCTCTTTTCTCAATCAAATAGGCACATGAGCCTGCATGTGCACGGCTGTTTGCGCAAACTTGGGGATGGAGAAGGAGCTCCTGGAAAAATGTTATATCAACATTGCTGTATCAGGTAGCTCCAGCTGCATTAAACTTGATTTGGGTGACCCAGAAACATGACACCATGATGATGTTGATGATGATGATTGTAAGAGCACTTAACATGAGATCTACCCTCTTCACAAATTTGTAAGTGTATAATACAGCATTATTAACTATAGACACAATGTTGTGTAGCAGATCTCTAAAACATTTGTTTTTGCTTTTCCTTTTATTAAGTTGTAATAAAATATGATTGAAAGTAAAGTAACACTTTATCAGACTGGCAAGAATAATATTCATTATTGATCATGGTGAGAGGAAATTTGTACTATTACACACTTTTGTGGAAGTGATTTTTTAGTTAAAAATATTTTTATTTCAGGTTTTATATTTTGGGCCTCGTTTACATATTTGTTTGCAACAAGTTTTGATATTTTGCTGACATCAACGTTTTCTGATGAGAACATTTATTCTTTTTTTTCTTTCTTTATTTTTTACAGAGACAGAGAGTGAGTCAGAGAGAGGGATAGACAGGGACAGACAGACAGGAACGAAGAGAGATGAGAAGCATCAATCATTAGTTTTTCATTGCGCGTTGCAACACCTTAGTTGTTCATTGATTGCTTTCTCATGTGTGCCTTGACCGCGGGCCTTCAGCAGACCGAGTAACACCTTGCTGGAGCCAGTGACCTTGGGTTCAAGCTGGTGGGCTTTTTCCTCAAACCAGATGAGCCCACACTCAAGCTGGCGACCTCAGGGTCTCGAACGCTGGTCCTCTGCATCCCAGTCCGATGCTCTATCCACTGCGCCACCGCCTGGTCAGGCAGAGAACATTTATTCTTTTTAAAAAATAATTCTTGGCCCTGGCCGGTTGGCTCAGCGGTAGAGCGTCGGCCTGGCGTGCGGGGGGACCCGGGTTCGATTTCTGGCCAAGGCACATAGGAGAAGCGCCCATTTGCTTCTCCACCACCACCCCCCCTTCCTCTCTGTTTCTCTCTTCCCCTCCCGCAGCCAGGGCTCCATTGGAGCAAGGATGGCCCGGGCGCTGGGGATGGCTCCTTGGCCTCTGCCCCAGGTGCTAGAGTGGCTCTGGTCGTGGCAGAGTGACGCCATCTGCCCCCCTGGTGGGCAGAGCGTCGCCCCTGGTGGGCGTGCCGGGTGGATCCCGGTCAGGCGCATGCGGGAGTCTGTCTGACTGTCTCTCCCCATTTCCAGCTTCTTTAAAAAATAATAATAATAATAATAATAATTTATTTTTTGACAAATATAAAAGATCTCTAGAAATTAGTCATCTTATATCACTGAAACGCTTTATCTGTTGAACAGTAACCTCCCATTTCCCCTCCTCCCAGCCCTTGGCACCCACTATTCTATTCTATATATCTCATAGAAGTGGTATCATGAAGTTCTGTCCTGTGACTGTCTAATTTCATTTAGCATAGTGTCCTCAAGATTCATCCATGTTGTTGCATGTTGGAGAATTCCTTTTTTTAAGGCTAAATAATGATCCATTGTATATTTATACCACATTTTCTTCTATCTTCTGTCAATGGACGTAGACTATTTTCATATCTTGGCTACTGTAAACAATGCTATGATAAACATAAGAGGAAAAATACCTCTTTAAGATCCTGATTTCTGTTCTTTTGGATAAATACCTCAAAAATGGGATTGCTGGATTATGTATTTAATTTTTTGAAAAAATTTTAGACTGTTTTCAATAGCAGCTGCATCATTTTACAATCCCAACAACAGAATACAAGAGTTCCAGTTTCTTCACATCTTCCCCGACAGTCGTTATATTTTGTTATTTGATAATAAACCCTGAAAAAATGTGAAAAAATACAAATCAAAACCCTCATTGTGGGTTTGATTTGTATTTCCTCGCTGATTAGTGACAATCATCTTTTCATAAACGACTGTCCATTTGTATGTCTTCTTTAGAGAAATGTCTAATTTTGGGCCTTTGACCATTTTTTTAATCTTTTTAAATTATTTTGCTATTGAGTTGAAGATATTCTTTATATATTTTGAATATTAACCCCTATAAGATTAATATATATAGCATATATACCAGATATATGGTGTGAAAATATTTTCTCTTATTTTGTAGGATTTTTTCACTCTGTTGTTTTCTTTGCTGTGCAAAGCTTTTTTAGTTCAATGTAGATCCATCTGTGCATTTTGTTTTTGTTACCTGTGTTTTTGGTGTTTATCCAATAAATCATTGTCAAGACCAATCTCATGCAGCTTTATCTACAATTTTCTTATCATAGTTTTACAGTCTCAACTATTATAAGTCTTTAATCCATTGAGTTAATTTATATATATAAGATAAGGTTCCAATTGAATTCTTTCACATGTGCTAGTCACTTTTCCCAGCACTGCTTTTTGAAGAGCCTATCCTTTTTCTAATATGTATTCTTGTCACTTTTGTCAATAACCAGTTGACTACACACACGTAGCTTTATTTGAAAACTCTATTTTATTCCTTTAGTTTATATGTCTGACTTTAAATCAGCACCATATTGTTTTGATTACTGTAGCTTTGTAACATGTTTTGAAATGAGGAAATATGAAACTTCTGATTTTGTTTTGTTTCTTCTGGGTACCTCTGGTTTTATATACAGTTACATTTTTTTTCTATTTTATGAAAAATGCAATTGGAATTTTGATATAAATTGCCCTGAATCTAAACATTGTTTTGGGTAATATGGTCACTTTAACAATATTGTCTTCAAATCTATGAACACACGGCATCTTTCCATTTCTTAGTATGTTCCTTCATTTTATTTATCAATGCTTTATAGTCTTTTGTGTACAATCGTTTTTGCCTCTTTGGTAAGTTTAGTTCTAAATATTTTATTCTTTTTCATGCTCTTGTAGCTAGGATTTCTTTTAAATTTACTTTTCAGATAATTCATTGTTAGTTTATAGAAACACACTGATTTTTATATGCTGATTTTGTATCCTGCAACTTTATTTATTAGTTTTATTTGGGGAGTGGGGGGTCTTTGTGCTTTTTAATATATCAGATTACATCATCAGCAAACAAATAATTTCACTTCTTTCTTTTTGACTTGAGTATCTTTACTTTTTTTTTTTAATTATAATTTTATTTTTTTAATGGGGCGACATCAATAAATCAGGTTACATATATTCAAAGATCAACAAGTCCAGGTTATCTTGTCTTTCAATTATGTTGCATACCCATCACCCAAAGTCAGATTGTCCTCTGTCACATTCTATCTAGTTTTCTTTGTGCCCCTCACCCTCTCCCTTTCCCTCTCCCTTTCCCCCCTCCCCCCGTAACCACCACACTCTTATCAATGTCTCTTAGTTTCACTTTTATGTCCCACCTACGTATGGAATAATGCACTTCCTGTTTTTTTCTGATTTACTTATTTCACTTCGTATAATTTTATCAAGATCCCACCATTTTGCTGTAAATGATCCGATGTCATCATTTCTTATGGCTGAGTAGTATTCCATAGTGTATATGTGCCACATCTTCTTTATCCAGTCGTCTATTGCCGGGCTTTTTGGTTGTTTCCATGTCCTGGCCACTGTGAACAATGCTGCAATGAACATTGGGCTGCATGTGTCTTTACGTATCAATGTTTCTGAGTTTTGGGGGTATATACCCAGTAGAGGGATTGCTGGGTCATAAGGTAGTTCTATTTGCAGTTTTTTGAGGAACCACCATACTTTCCTCCATAATGGTTGTACTACTTTACATTCCCACCAACAGTGTATGAGGGTTCCTTTTTCTCCACAGCCTCTCCAACATTTGCTATTACCTGTCTTGTTAATAATAGCTAATCTAACAGGTGTGAGGTGGTATCTCATTGCCGTTTTGATTTGCATTTCTCTAATAACTAATGAAGATGAGCATCTTTTCATATATCTGTTGGCCATTTGTACTTCCTCCTGGGAGAAGTGTCTGTTCATGTCCTCTTCCCATTATTTTATTGGATTGTTTGTTTGTTTGTTGTTGAGTTTTATGAGTTCTTTGTATATTTTGGATATTAGGCCCTTATCTGAGCTGTTGTTTGAATATATCATTTCCCATTTAGTTGGCTTTCTGTTTATTTTGTTATCAGTTTCTCTTGCTGAGCAAAAACTTCTTAGTCTGATGTAGTCCCATTCATTAATTTTTGCCTTCACTTCTCTTGCCATTGGAGTCAAATTCATAAAATGCTCTTTAAAACCCAGGTCCATGAGTTGAGTACCTATGTCTTCTTCTATGTACTTAATTGTTTCAGGTCTTATGTTTAGATCTTTGATCCATTTTGAGTTAATTTTAGTACAGGGGGAGAGACTGTAGTCCAGTTTCATTTTTTGCATGTGGCTTTCCAGTTTTCCCAGCACCATTTATTGAAGAGGCTTTCTTTTCTCCATTGTATGTTCTTGGCCCCTTTATCAAAAATTATTTGACTATATATATGTGGTTTTATTTCTGGACTTTCTATTCTGTTCCATTGGTCTGAGTGTCTATTTTTCTGCCAATACCATGCTGTTTTGATTGTCATGGCCCTATAATAGAGTTTGAAGTCAGGTATTGTAATGCCCCCAGCTTCATTCTTTTTCTTTAGGATTGCTTTGGCTATTCGGGGTTTTTTATAGTTCCATATAAATCTGATGATTTTTTGCTCTATTTCTTTAAAAACTGTCATTGGAATTTTGATGGGAATTGCATTAAATTTGTATATTGCTTTGGGTAATATAGCCATCTTGATTATATTTATTCTTCCAAGCCAAGAACAAGGTATATTCTTCCATCTCATTATATCTTTTTCGATTTCCCTTAACAATGGTTTATAGTTTTCATTATATAAGTCCTTTACATTCTTTGTTATGTTTATTCCTAAGTATTTTTTTTTTGTTGTTGCAATTATGAAGGGGATTATTCTTTTGAGTTCGTTCTCAGTTGTTTCATTGTTGGCATATAGAAAGGCTATTGACTTCTATATGTTAATTTTCTATCCTGCGACCTTACTGTATTGGCTTATTGTTTCTAGTAGTCTTTTTGTGGATTCTTTGGGGTTTTCGATGTATAGGATCATATCATCTGCAAAAAGTGATACCTTTACTTCTTCTTTTCCGATATGGATGCCTTTTATTTGTTTGTCTTGTCTGATTGCTCTGGCTAGAACCTCTAGTACCACATTAAATAAGAGTGGAGAGAGTGGACAACCCTGTCTTGTTCCTGATTTAAGGGGGAAAGCCTTCAGTTTAGTGCCATTTAATATGATGTTAGCTGATGGTTTATCATATATGGCCTTTATCATGTTGAGATATTTTCCTTCTATACCCATTTTGTTGAGAGTCTTAAACATAAATTTGTGTTGTATTTTATCGAAAGCCTTTTTTGCGTCTATTGATAAGATCATGTGGTTTTTGTTCTTTGTTTTGTTGATATGGTGTATTACATTAACCGTTTTACGTATGTTGAACCATCCTTGAGATTTTGGGATGAATCCCACTTGATCGTGATGTATTATTTTTTTTAATATGTTGTTGTATTCGATTTGCTAGTATTTTGTTTAGTATTTTAGCATCTGTATTCATTAGAGATATTGGTCTGTAGTTTTCTTTCTTTGTGCCATCCTTGCCTGGTTTTGGTATGAGGGTTATGTTGGCCTCATAAAATGTGTTTGGAATTATTGCTTCTTCTTCAATTTTTTGGAAGACTTTGAGTAGAATAGGAACCAAGTCTTCTTTGAATGTTTGATAAAATTCGCTGGTGTAGCCGTCAGGGCCTGGGCTTTTATTTTTGGGGAGGTTTTTAATGGTTTTTTCTATTTCTTCTCTACTAATAGGTCTGTTTAGGTTTTCTGCTTCTTCTTGACTCAGTCTAGGAAGGTTGTATTGTTCTAGGAATTTATCCATTTCTTCTAGATTGTTGAATTTAGTGGTATAAAGTTTTTCATAGTATTCTACAATAATTCTTTGTATATCTACGGTGTCTGTGGTGATTTCTCGTCTTTCATTTTGGATTTTGTTTATATGAGTTCTTTCTCTTTTTTCCTTGGTAAGTCTTGCCAAGGGTTTGTCAATTTTATTGATCTTTTCAAAGAACCAGCTCTTTGTTCTATTAATTTTTTTCTATAGTTTTACTGTTCTCTATTTCATTTATTTCTGCTCTGATTTTTATTATCTCCTTTCTTCGGCTGGTTTTGGGTTGTCTTTGTTCTTCTTTTTCTAGTTCCTTAAGGTGTGAAGTTAAGTGGTTAACTTGAGCTCTCTCTTGTTTGTTCATATATGCCTGAAGTGATATGAATTTTCCTCTTATCACTGCTTTTGCTGCCTCCCATAGATTCTGATATGTCGTATTGTCATTTTCATTAGTCTGTATATATCTTTTGATCTCTGCACTTATTTCTTCTTTGACCCATTCATTTTTTAAAAGTATGTTGTTTAGTTTCCACATTTTTGTGGGATTTTTTTCCTCTTTTTTGCAGTTGAATTCTAGTTTCAAGGCTTTATGATCAGAAAATATGCTTGGTAAAACTTTGATTTTTCTGAATTTGCTGATGTTGTTTTTGTGGCCCAACATATGGTCAATTCTTGAGAATGATCCATGTACACTGGAGAAAAATGTATACTCAGTCACTTTGGGATGAAATGTCCTGTAGATGTCTATCATATCCAGGTGCTCTAGTGTTTTGTTTAAGGCCACTATATCTTTGTTGATTCTCTGTTTGGATGACCGATCTAGAGCCGTCAGCGGTGTATTGAGGTCTCTAAGTATGATTGTATTTTTGTCAATTTTTGTTTTAAGGTCAATAAGTAGCTGTCTTATATATTTTGGTGCTCCTTGGCTTGGTGCATATATATTAAGAATTGTTATGTCTTCTTGATTCAGTGTACCCTTAGCCATTATGAAATGGCCATTTTTGTCTTTGAGTACTTTTGCTGTCTTGTAGTCAGCATTATCAGATATGAGTATTGCTACGCCTGCTTTTTTTTGGATGTTATTTGCTTGGAGTATTGTTTTCCAGCCTTTCACTTTGAATTTGTTTTTATCCTTGTTACTTAGATGAGTTTCCTGTAGGCAGCATACAGTTGGATTTTCTTTTTTAATCCATTCTGCTACTCTGTGTCTTTTTATTGGTGAGTTTAATCCGTTTACATTTAGTGTAATTATTGACACTTGTGAGTTCCCTATTGCCATTTTATAGATTGCTTTCTGTTAGTTTTGTGTCTTGTTTGATCCTTCTCTTTCGTTTTTCTATCTTTTGTTTTTATTTGGTTGTATTCCATACATCTTTCCACTGTTGCTATCTTTTTATCTCATGTGCTTCTGTGGTGGTTTTTTCAATGGTGGTTACCTTTAGGTAATGAAAAGGGTTCCTACCCTGTTCATTGTAGCTCACTATTTTGTGAGTACTTTTGCACTCCATTGTCCTTTGCTACTGTTATTCTCCATCCTCTCCCCCCTTTCTTTTTGTTGTTGTACAGTTTAAATTTGGTTTTATTGTGTTCTTCTTGGAGCTTTTACTTGTGGCTTTATTTTTTTGTGTTCTTTGTATCTGATTGGAGAACCCCCTTTAGTAATTCCTGGCATTTCTTACTCCCTATTTTCTTCGGGGTTTGGTTATATATTTAGCCAATTTTTTGCTCGATCATACCTTTGGGTGTATTGCAAAACATCTGGAGGCTCCAAGGATAGGTTTTTCTGTTTCTGGTTGAAGATCTTGTTGAGGTTTGGGGGAGATTTATCGGTATTGCTTCCTACCCCGCCATTACTCTGTCGTCATCATCTTTACTTTTTTTCTTGCCCATTTTTTTTCTAGCAAACTAATTCAACAGTATGTTAAAGAAAGACTGTACACCATGATCAAATATCATTTATCCAGATATGCAAGGATGGTTCAGACTACGAAGATCAATGTGATACACCACATTAATAGAATGAAGAATTAAAACCACATAATCATCTCTATAGCTGCAGAAAATGTTTGACAAAGTTTAACATGCTTTAACAATAAAAATTTTTAATAAACCAGGAATGGGAAGAAATTAACTTACATAGTAAACTACATATGAAAAGCCCACAGATGACACCATACTCAACAATAAAATACTGAAAGCTTTTCTTCTAAAATACCCAATTTCACCATTTTTATTCAATTTCTTAACAAAAGTCCTACCCAGAACAGTTAGACAAGAAAAAGATAAAAATGACATCACTTTTTTACTTTGATCGTGGCATGTTGGAGAGAATAGTATTTACTACACTAAAAAGATTGCCATATTAACAGTTATTTAGAATACTACTTTTAATTATTTTGTCCAATAATGAGTGGATTAAACTTTTAGTTTAAAACATGGGTCCTAACGAGTTTGATACACATGAAAAATATCAATATAGATAACTAAATTATGACATGAAAATTCTGGAAGTTCAGTTTAGCAATGAATTTTATACCCACTGGTTTTATGAAATTTATTAAAATAGGATTCTAGAGCTTTTTGTTACACACATTAGACATGTATTATTTAAGGTCAGATTGTAACAAACATATTCTCATGATAATAAACTGACTTAAAATTCTCTGGCATGGAAATATTTTGAAGCGATTGGCAATACAATGAATGGATAGGAAATATATATGCCTTGCTAAATAAATGTTTTAATTATTTTTTGCCAAGTTTTTTTAGTCTGAAAGTTTTAGTAAAATCTCCTACTTACTAGTCTTGATATTATAATAGTGTTATATTTTTCCTTTTACTCCCAACAAAGATATTGGAAAAGATCTTTTGTATTAAATAGATATCATTAACATTGGCCTCTTTGCTATTAAGTATTTGCACCACATATCTGCCTGAGATTAGATGTCACTGGCTTCATTGGCAATTTGGCCCAGAAGCAGCTTCTATGTAATAGCCAAAAGTCTCTTAAATTAATTACCAGAGTATTTAGAAGGAGTTTTGTTTGTTTTTTTGTTTTTTTTTTTCATTTTTAGAGAGGAGAGATAGAAAGACAGAGAGGGAGAGAGAGGAGAGAGAGACAGAGAGAGAGAAGGGGGGAGGAGCTGGAAGCATCAACTCCCATATGTGCCTTGACCAGGCAAGCCCAGGATTTCGAACTGGCGACCTCAGCATTTCCAGGTCGACGCTTTATCCACTGCGCCACCACAGGTCAGGCTAGAAGGAGTTTTAACTGCTATAAATAATCCATATATTGTCTACTGTTAGAGCCCTCAATTTTAGCAAAGCTAAAGTGATTGGTTAATGACAAATATTAAAAACTTCTTTCTCTTTATGATATGCTTAGACCTGAGATCAATAATCCTAGAAATGACCTATCCAGGTAGTGGCGCAGTGGATAGAATGTTGAACTGGGATGCAGAGGACCCAGGTTTGAATCTCCGAGGTCACCGGTTTGAGCATGGGCTCACCAGCTTGAGCACAGGGGTCGTTGGCTTGAGTGAAGGATCATATATATGACCTGATGGTCACTGGCTCGAGCCCAAAGGTCACTGGTTTGAAGCCCAAGGTCGCTGGTTTGAGCCCAACCTCACTGGCTTGAGCAAATAGTTGCTCGCTCTGCTGTAGCCCCCAGTCAAGGCATGTATGAGAAAGCAATCAATGAACAACTAAGGAGCCACAACGAAGAACTGATGCTTCTCATCTGTCTCCCTTTCTGTCTGTGTGTCCCTATCTGTCCCTATCTCTGTCTCTGTCACACACACACACACACACACACACACACACACACACACACACACACACACACACACAATCCTAGAAATGTTACACAGATAAGTAAGTTATTTTTTACATCATGTAAAACATAGGCTAGGCTCTCTCAAGCATTTTTTATGAGTTTTAGGGTTTATGATATTATTGATTCTATTGATAAAGCCTAGTGGTATAAAATAGAGATTAAAATTCTGGTAATTAGAGTATAGTAAGCATAGCACTGAAGGTTTGCTACCACTAGTGGGTAATTTATGACTTTTTTTCTAATCTACTTAATCCTTTCTGCCTTTTTACCCCTTGTAAAACTGAGATAATAACACTATAGTTTATAGACTGTACTTTGGAAAATTATGAAAGATATTATTAGGTGTATAGTATATTTTACAGTCAAAATCTAATTAATCATTACTTTACTGCTTGGGTTAAGTGTCTATTTCTTGGTGAATGTGAAATCTTAGAGATGATGAGGTTAAGTGATGTGCTAAGAGTAATATAAAAGAGAAACCGTGCTTAATGAGTATAAAACTTACTGCTATAAATATGAATAGTCAAAAAATCCCCTGGCTATTTGTCTTAGGGAGAGCTTTATGACTGTTTTGGTAAGTTTTTAAAAGAACGCCACTGTAATGTGATAATCAAGAATATTTTAAAAGATTTTTCTTCTAAGGTTCTTACATTTGATATTCACTGTTATTATATTTATGTCAAGTCTGTGAAAATTCTAGAGATAAAAGGGGATAGTGATCTGAGAATGGATTAAAATAAAAATGCTATAGGTGATAATTTGAACAGTGAATATAACATCTGTCAGCTTTTTCGGTGAAAGATACTATACATATTATAAATTCTTAATTAACCTTCCTTCTTCATCCTTTTCATCTTCTGAACTTCCTGAGAGTTCAAAATTCCTTTTTAAAACTTATTCTGAAAATGTTTTGCAATATCTCTTTTAGGCGTTATATTAGGTTCCTATTGCTAGTATAATAAATTGCCACAAACTTAGTGGCTTAAAAGAATACAAATATATTTTCTTACGGTACTGGAGCTCAGGAGTCCAACATGGGTCTCACTGGCTTAAAATAAAGGTGTCAACCAGTTTGTGTTTTCTCAGGGGGCTTTAGGGGAGAATTTGTTTTTTTTATCTTTCCAGTTTCTAGAAGCTTCTTGCTTTCCTCTAGTTCATGGTCTACCTATATCTTCAAGTACAGCAACGGCGATCTAGTCTTTCTAATGTTGCTATCTCTTTGCTCTTTCCACTTTTGTCTCCTTCTTACACCTATAAGAACCCTTGTGATTATGTTTCTCCCACTGCAATATTGTAGGACAATGTCCACATCTCAAGGTCAGATGAGTTTAATTCCGTCTACTGCCTTAATACTTCTTTGCCATGTAAGGTAACATACTCCCAGGTTCTGGGAATTAGGATGTGGCTCACATTTGAGGCCCATTATTCTGCCTACCACAGATGATAAGAAATAAAGATCCTCAGATAAATAGTAGGTATAGAAAAATGACCTTATTAATCCAAAAAATTCTAATTCCTTTAATATGCATATCATCTTAATTAGACAACTATTATTTTTTCCAAAATCAAAGATTTTTCTTATAAAACTCTTTCTATAATTAATGAAGATAAAAATAGTTTTGGATAATAATTACTTGAAAACATAAAATAAATTAAATCATGTAATTTTATTTAACTAGAACAAATATTAGCCAATCAGCACATATCCATTAAATTTGTAAGTCTGCAGGGAAATAAGAATAAAAATTCAATTAAGGAGAAATGCTTTGGGTATTTTGAAACAGGAAACACAGACTTGTAAAAATGGAAAGCAGTTCTTTAGTTCTTTTCTTTTAAACTTTTATTTCAAAGCGATAACACACAGTTCATGTTCCTCAAAGATTTTGTTCTTTTCTTCTGATCAATAAATCTCAGCATTCCAGTTAGAGAGGGACATTTTTACAGGCAATTGTGGAGTTAATTTTCATTGTAAATGTCATTTATATCATATGGTTATTTAAAAATATTTATTGAGCCCCTTCTAGTTAGTTCAGTTGGTTGGAGCATCGTTCCAGTATGTCAGGGTTGTGAGTTCAATTCCCAAGTCAGGGCGCATACAAAATTCAACCAATGAAGGTGTGAATGGGTAGAACAACAAATTAATGTTTTTTTCTCTCTCTACCACTTTCTCTCTTTCTCTCTAAAAATCAATAAATAAATTTTTTAAAATTTAAAAATATTGATTGAAACAAGTACATTTCCAAAGGAACTTGCCTCCTTTCTTTTTAAAAATATGGGTTCTTTCCAACCTTCCTCATTTTTGAGAACACCAATATGCTCCTAGTCACTCACTGTTATCACTTACCTGCACTTTTCTTTATCCAGATATCAAATTCTGTTATTCTTCTTTTGAAATGATATTCTCATTTCAAAATGAGAATACTATTGCCTACTATAAATGTCAATCAATCCATACCAGGATTACTATAAGAACTTATCTTAAGGATTATTACACATCAATTATTTTCTATTTGAAAGCTAAAAGGAAAAACCAGCTCACACTTATTGAACAATTTACCATGTCCTAGGCAACATTCCAAATCCTTTTCATTGTAAAACTCATTTAGCTCTCATCTTGACCCTATGAGTTAGGTACTCTTTTAATCTCATTTCCCAGATTGAAAAAAAATAAAAGGAACCTGATACCTGAGTAAGTTAAATAATTTGTCCAAGGTTGTACAGAGATAAATAGTAAAGCCAAGATTCCACATTAGATAGTCTGGGCTGAGAGTTTCCACCAAGCTGCTCATTATGTTGCCTAGAAAGTCTTATGATAGGTGCCAGAACTCCATTTGTGTTTTGGAGTGTTTGTATGATGACCCACCATACTAATTCTAATATGTTCTCACTCTGAGAGATTCTGTAGGAAACTGGCAGGCATGTATGATAGAGACAAGGAATCACTCGGCGTGAGAGTCCATTACCAAGGAAAAAAAAGGAGGAACAAGTCTAACCATTCTCAGACAGAAACAAGCAGAGCCTGTTTCTTTAGTCCTGCCTTGTCATCCTTGATTTTGCTTCAACCTAGGTAGACAATGCAGCCAGGTGCTCCGATAACACCTCTTACATCATGTTATTCTCCTACCCCAAACCTAAAGTGGCTTTGCAGAGTTTACAGGAGCAAGTCCAAACTACTCCATCTGGCACTGAAGACTCTTTTCATTTGGTTCCACTGTATCTAACTAATCTTCTACTTCTTTCAAAAACAGATTTCTTAATTCCCAAACCTCAGAGTCATCCTGAACTCCCCTTTCTCTGACATCTAGTCACCAATCTGTCAGTACAAACCACTGACTCTAATTTCAGAATATATCCCAAATCCAACAATGTCTCAACACCTTCACTGCCACCACCCTCGATCAGGGACTTATCGTTCTTTGTTTAGACTATTGACAGAGCTGCCTAACTGGTCCAGCTACTTCTGCCCTTACCTTATAGAATCTTCCAAACACAGCAATCAAAACTTCACTTTAATATAAATTACTCCTCTGTTCTAATCCCTCTGGTAGCTCCCTATATCGCACTGGATAACAATCCAAAGGCCAGAGCGGGCAAGGCCTTCAATAATCTGGTCCCAGCAATCTCTCTGACTTTGTCCACCCTCACATTGTATTAGACACATAGATACATAACGTCGTTAGTAGGTGTGTACTTATGGGTAATTTATGAAATACAAGATTACTAACTGGAATGTTAAGGTAAAGATAAGATGAAAAACTTTAGTTTTATATTAAAATATTGGTTGAACTTTCTGGCCATGAAAACAATCATTATGTCTGAAGAAAAAAGTTGTTTTTCTTTTTTTAAATAGACTTCTGTATTTGGAGGAAAACAAAGTACAGGTATATAAAGTCACCTTTAAATTCTCTTACAGGTTTTGAAAAATTAATTTTAGCTAAATATTCCATAACACTAATAAAGACAATAGCAAAAGAGATGTTAATAGAGTGGTATTTTCTAAAGGGAAAGAACTTATTAAAACAAAATTCTGACCCTGACTTACCTTTTAGTGTGATCATCTACTTTGAATTATGGTGATACCTAGTGAAATGTGAGATGAGGGGTAACCTCCTTCTTTTCCCTTCTTGAGATAAAATCTCCGTTAAAGATAATAAAAGCAGATTCACTTTATCTTGTATTTAAATCTAGAGTTCATAAAAGTCTCCATACTGGCTTTTTGGTTTTTTTTAGCATTTAAGAAATAAATTCAGTTTTAATGCTGAATGTACTAGAATAAAACTAAATAAAGAAATGTCTTTCTGTAAACTTTTCTTATTAAAAAGTGGCCTGGTTCTTACAACTGACCAATTATCCAGTACTGAAATCTATGACATGAAACTAAAGTATTAAATGATATAATAGGGGAATATTTAAAATTCTGATAAAATATGCATAACAGATTTTACTATTTTAACCATTTTTAAGTAAAATTATGGTAAGTTTATTCTCATTGTTGTGCAAAAATACCACTGTCCATTTCCAAAACATTTTTGACCCTGGCTGGTTGGCTTAGTGGTAGAGCGTCGGCCTGGCGTGTGGGGGACCTGGGTTCGATTCCCGGCCAGGGCACATAGGAGAAGCGCCCATTTGCTTCTCCACCCCCGCCCCCTCCTTCCTCTCTGTCTCTCTCTTCCCCTCCCGCAGCCAAGGCTCCATTGGAGCAAAGATGGCCCGGGCGCTGGGGATGGCTCCTTGGCCTCTGCCCCAGGCGCTAGAGTGGCTCTGGTCGCGGCAGAGTGATGCCCCAGAGGGGCAGAGCATCGACCCCTGGTGGGCAGAGCTTCGCCCCTGGTGGGCGTGCCGGGTGGATCCCGGTGGGGCGCATGTGGGAGTCTGTCTGACTGTCTCTCCCCGTTTCCAGCTTCAGAAAAATACAAAAACAAAACAAAACATTTTTATCAAACCAAAACTATGTGCCCACTATACAGAAACTCCACTATTTTTCCTTCTGTCTGTGAAGTTAGCTATTCTAGGTACTGCATAAGAGTAGAATCACACAATATGCGTTTTTTTGTGTGTGTCTAGTTTATTTTACTTGGTGCTATATTTTTGAGGCTCATCTGGGTTGTATTATATATCAGAAATTCATTCCTTTTTCATACAAAATAACATTCCATTTTATGTATATATCATATTTATCCAAAGTTATCTCTTGAAAGACATTTAAGTGTTTTCTACCTTTTGACTATTGTAAATAATACTGCTTGAATATTGTTTAAATCTCTGCCTTCAATTCCTTTGTTTATTTACCTGGAAGTGGAATTTCTGAGTCATACTATAATTAGTTGTTTAATTTTTTGAAGAACTACAGTATGATTTTCTGTAGCAGCTGCATGGTTTTACATTTCCATCCGCAATTCTTTGAATTTTTCTACATCCTTTCTAACACTTGTTATTTTCTTATTTTTATAGGCATGCTAATTGATATGAGAATAACTTTATAAGTTTCAGAATGAGAAAAATATTCCAAACATGACATAAGAAAAAATAACAGAAGATGCAAAATAGTAAATTGATGAACTTGATTACTTGAAAATGAAAAATTTTATAGTTTCTGTATGGCTAAAATCCCCACAATTAAAAAACAAACAACTAGAAAATAATTACAACTTTCAGACAGGAGTTGATTTTCCTAATTTATACAAACCTCCTTCAAATAAATAAAAAAATAATCATTAACCAATGAAAAATGGACAAAGGATATAATTTAAAAAGTTAACAGAATAAAAAATGCAAACAGATTTTAAATATATAAAAAGGTAGCATGCGTTTCAGGTTATTTATCTTCAAAGTCGGATAATGATATCTACCACAATAAGCTAATACACATATTAAATGGTACATACTCGGGAAAAATTTAATTTGTTTTCATTAAAATCTAAAGTCATTAGGAAGTGAGTAACACAATCTAATTAGGACTAGGACAAAAGAAAAAGTAGTTTTTAACTTGGAACTCAGGTAAAAAATAATTTCTTTAGAACCAAGGTTTAAGAGATAAAGAACTGACCTAAGGTATTAAAATACAAACCAGACTATTGAATTAGATTAAGTCAAGTAAGCTTCTGTATAATTGTAACTTATAGAACAGGTACCCCAAAAAGAATATGGAAAAAATTTTCATCCAAATATGTACCTATGAGATGAAATCATAGAACTTTGTGGATAATAGCAATATAATATTATGGGAAGACGAACTGTTAAAATTTTGTTCAACACTCTTATTATCAGAGATTGAAATAGCATAAAGACCTGTAAAAATATTCACCCATTGTGAGAAATGTGGCCTTAGTGAGTCATAACTATTTTAGTTGATTCTAAGAAGTCTCATTAACTTTGAGAATGATTCCTCCTTGAGCAAAACTCCTTGTAAGGAAAATCTATTTAAATTTTATAAATATTTTGTATGGGAGGTATGTGCTTAATTGTCGTGTTTCACACCAGGAGATTAGAATGATAGGGAGTATTCATGTAGCAACACTTCTAATCTTGCCCATGAAGCCATTATGAAATGAATAATGAATATCTTAAAAAGTATACAGGAAAGCAAAATTAATGAGCTCAAAAGTTATTTTTTACAGGAAATATTAACTTTTTTTCAACTCCAGCTGAATGTCTTCTGTTGGCCAAATGCTGTTCTTGGTGTTTCCGGGAAGAATAGTGAGCAAATACAATGAAGTCCCTGTGCTTGAAAATAACTACATGCTGATAGGCAAAGATCACAAAAATCATAAAAAGAAACAAAAATACAGTATAAAAGTAAGTAAATAAAATAAAGAAGGGTGAAAGTGACTAGAAAATGACAGAGTACTGCTCCTGTGTAGAGTGTGTGGGAAGCCCTCGCTGTGAGGACTTAGCTTGTACGCCACATGAGGGTTTGAGGGAAGGATGTTCTGGCCAGAAGGCATGGTGAGTGCAGAGGTGCTGCAAAGACTGTGTGTGGAATGCATGGGGCAGTGAGTATGGAGTCTGGTGAGCAAGGGGGAAGGGCAACGGCAAGGAAATCAGAGAGGCAGTAAGAGGAAAATGGATGCATCTTGCAGGCTATGTACAAACATTGGCTGTCACTCCGAGTGAGATGAAATGCCATTAGAAAGTTTTATAATAAAGAATTATATGACCAGGTAAATTTAAAAAATCTTATTCTTGTTGCTCTGTGAGAGTAGACATCTTCAGACAAGGGTAGGGAAATGAGGTAAGAGGCCCTTCTAATCACTGAGGTGATCATCTCATTCCGTTCGCACAGTGATTAGGTGTCCAAATGGTTGTTCTTGCTGAAAATCACTACAGATGCTGAAGAATACACTATAAGAAAGTGTGGCAGAAACTGCGAGATGCATGCCAACATTTACTTTCTCTTATTCTCTAGTAATAGATTATTAGATCAACACATTGATGGAAGGTTCACACACTTCCTCATTTCTCTACAGTTAGGCACGGCAAAGTGATCAAGTTCCTGCTATTAATGAGGGAGTAAAACATGTGAAGACTCCTAGAAATACTTCTTAACCCTGTCATTGTGCTTTCTTTTCTTCTTGCTCCTCAGAATGGAGACAGGTGAGGGGCTGAAGCATAGATTGTGAGCCCATTCAATTAGTGTAGTGGAACAGTGTAGTGTAGAAGGAACCCTGGTCCCTGATAACTATAAAACCTCCTGAAAATATCTGTCTCATTCATTGCCACTACTTGTGTTCTTCTATTAAATATAGCAGAATCCAAGCTTACCAAACCTAGGGGCAAAGGTGAACACAGGTTAACAAGTTTGGAGACTTCTGTAATAGTCCAAATAAGAAATGACCAGGGTTAAAACATAATGAAATAATAATAAGTGGTAAGATTTAGGATATATTTTGAAGAACAATCCAATAGAATTTGCTGGTGTATTGAATGCACATTGTAGTATAAAGGGAGAAATTAAGCATACACCCACATTTTTTTGAAATAGAAGGAAGTAGAATTACTATTTGCTAATTTGGAGAAAATTACAAGTGGGACAGGACTGTTTTCTTTTGTTTCATTTTGAGGGTCAGGTCAAACCATGATTTTATTTTAATAGGTTGGTGGGGTTTTTTTGTTTGTTTGTTTGTTTTTTTTTTTGTATTTTTCTGAAGCTGGAAACGGGGAGAGACAGACAGACTCCCGCATGCGCCCGACCGGGATCCACCTGGCATGTCCACCAGGGGCGAAGCTCTGCCCACCAGGGGGCAATGCTCTGGCCCTCCGGGGCATCGCTCTGCAGCGACCAGAGCCACTCTAGCGCCTGGGGCAGAGGCCAAGGAGCCATCCCCAGCGCCCGGGCCATCTTTGCTCCAATGGAGCCTTGGCTGTGGGAGGGGAAGAGAGAGACAGAGAGGAAGGGGGGGTGGAGAAGCAAATGGGCGCTTCTACTATGTGCCCTGGCCGGGAATCGAACCCGGGTCCTCCACACGCCAGGCTGACGCTCTACCGCTGAGCCAACCGGCCAGGGCCTTAATAGGTTGGTTTTAGATGTTACTATATTTCAAAATCGAAATACAGTGAGGGGATTTAATAAATTATTCTGCAATTCAAGGGAAAGTCCCAGATAAAATGGTGGACCTTTCAGAGATCACCTAAGGAACAAGAATACACAAAGAAGAGGTAAGAGGATGAACTGAGGTGGACCAGTGTTTATATGGGATGAGTTAGCAGAGAAACTCCAAAGGAACAGCCAGTGAAGTGTCTTAGAGGCCTGAAGGCGTGGAGTAGAGAGGGTGTGTTTCAAGATGAGAGGCGACAGATGCTACTGATCCCAATTAAATATAATACAAATCAAGAACTGACCATTGGCTTTGGCAATGTGAACGATGTGGACAATTCTGTGAAGAGCTGTGTTCACTGAGTGCTGGAGGGAAAGCCTCGATGGGATAAAATCTAGAAAGAATGAGAAGATGGGCATTAGAGACTCCTGGTACAGAAAACGCATTAGGAACCTTTGTTGTAAAGAGGAGCAGAGAAGTGAAGAAGTAGCTTTTAGATAAAATTGTTTTTCATTTCCTTTAGATGGGATTACTACAACAAGTCACAGTATCTGCATGCTCATGGGAAAGGTTCAATAAAGAGAATCAGTAGAAAAAATGAAACAAGAAAAAGAAAGCCATGCCCTGCCCATGAGTGGGTGACAAGGGATAGATCTGGTGTTCCTGTGGAGAGACTGACCTTTTGCAGGCATAAAGATGGTTCATCCAAAGGTTAGACCAAGATTTTATTTTTAGGTTTTTATATTTGTTTGCTGAAATGTTGGGACATTTTCTTCTGATTCCTTCAGTTTTCTTAGAGGGTGCCATTATTGGTAATGGCAAGGCCCAGAATATGACTCTGGGAAGGTTAGCTGAGGTAGGTTGGAGAAAAGATAAACAAACAAACACACAATGACCAAGGTATACTGGTAAGATGATCTATGCACTTACCAAAAATTAGAGAGCTCAATAGGTGCTAGAATCTTCAAGGAATTAAAGAGAGCGACTAAAAGTTCACAGATGGCCACAACGGAAGAGATAATGTGGCCAAATTACTCATGTACTTTTTAAATTGAACTGTCTTAGATATATGATTGTACTGGAACTTTGAGATAATTCTATGTTGCATACAATATTGATTCATTTTACCCATTTTTATCAAGTGTTCACATTGTCCTAAGCACCAAAGGAAAAACACGGTGAATTAGGATGACACTGTCTCTGATATTAAGTACATCAGTCTAATAGGGGAGACAGACATGGAAACAAATGGTAATGTAGAGAAAATGCGTTCCAGCAATCTGAAACCTAACAAAACATTATTAAAGTGGTGAACTGTTGAAATAAAAGCCTTCTGGATCACGCACAGGTAATCAATCCCCCAGATGCAGTTCAAAATTATTGATCAACCTTTTACTGATTTGCTCAAAAATATCTAGTGAGTATTACATAAAAGGGCACAAAGTGTGGAAGAAGTTACAATTATACATAAGATTCAAACCCTGGCTTTGGCCAGTTGGTTCAGTAGTAGAACGTCAGTGTGGCGTGTGGATGTTCCAGGTTCGATTCCCAGTCAGAACACACAGGAGAAGTGTCCATCTGCTTCTCGACCCTTCCTCTTCTTGCTTCTCTCTGTCTCTCTCCTTCCCTCCTGCAGCCATGGCTCCATTGGAGCAAGTTGGTTTCAGGCACTGAGGATGGCTCCATGGACTTACCTCAGGCACTAAGAAGAGTTCAGTTGCTGAGCAACATATCAACACCCCAGATAGGCAGAGCATTGTCCCCTAGTGGGCTTGCCAGGTGAATCCCCATTGGGGTGAATGCCAGAGTCTGTCTCTGCCTCCCCTCCTCTCACTAAATAAACAATAAAAAAAAAGATTCAAACGCCATCTTTATATTGAATTATATTATGGGAGGTCATATCATAAGTGAGACTTCTCATGGTTAATTTTCTTCCTGACATTTTATTTAAGCAGCTACATGAATTCTGTTCAGCTAAGGGCAAAGTTGGTTTTTCATGTTACATCAAATTGTCTGAGTCATGTAAGCGTTTGTTTAAAATTTAAAGCTAGAGTTTCAGCTAAGAAACATGCCGGGGGAAAACAAAACTGGATACTGAAGACAGAACGTACCAAGTGTTATCTCTCTAAACATATTCACAAGATTTCTATGAGAACTTAAAACAGATTCAATATCAGTGGGACATCATTTTTTTTTTTTTTTAGTATCTTTATTCTATGCATTTTTTTTCCCTTAAATAGTTGACACACACAGTTTTATTCATTTATTTATTCATTTTTAGAGAGGAGAGAGAGAGAGGAGAGATAGACAGAGAGAGAGAAGGGGGGAGGAGCAGGAAGCATCAACTCCCATATGTGCCTTGACCAGGCAAGCCCAAGGTTTCGAACCGGCGCCCTCAGCATTTCCAGGTCGACGCTTTATCCACTGCGCCACCACAGGTCAGGCACATCATTTTTTTTATAATTTGAATCAAATAATAATGCACGTCAAAAATGACTCATAGTTTGACAAGTATTCAGTAATGTTAGTTATTGTGACACTAAATGGGGTTATAGGAGGACAGAGAGCAGGGGGGGTCAGCAGAAAAGGCTAGCCTTTATAAAATGTATAAAAAAATTTTATGGTAATATAAATTCTTGTTTATTGGGTTATAGTTATGTATAGTAAAATGTGCTTATTTTAGGCATGCAGTTCTGTGAGCCCTGACAAATGTATATTTGTGCAGTATTTGTATGTTGCTACAGTTGTGTAACCAAAAACTAAATGAAGATACAGAATATAACCTTCCCCAAATGCTCTATCCATCTTCTTTGCAAATTGTAACATGATATATATTATTAAAATAAAGAAATAAATAATAATAATAATAATAATGACTCATAATGCCACCTGATGTTTGGTACTTACCTCTTAGTTACTTCCACACCATGCTAGTGAATAGCCAACACCCAAAAAAAGAATTTGCTTTCTTCCTGGGATGGTTACTCACCTTTCCTGTTGGAAGTTTAGTATAATATTATAGTTTATTTAAAGGTACTCAATATATATTGATTTTTTTAAAAATCAAACGGTTTTAGCACATGTTTCCTTTTTATTTTTAATTTATATTAATATTTTGCTTGAATAATTTTTCAACTAAGCATGCAACATGTTAATATTTATTTCTTAATCTTTACATTAGGGATAATAATAACATCTAACTCAGGAGGCTACAGTGAAGAAATGATATATGTAAAGCTATGAAAATGTTCAACAAATGTTAGCTAATATTATTACCATTGTCATCAAAATTATTATTACAACTACACGGATATTTTATTTTAAAACAAAACCCAGCTAGTGGTAGGGCAAGCACACAGTGAAGCGTAGTCGAATCAGCAGAGACATGAAGGGCCAGCACACCTTTTAGCTTCAGAAAACAATAGAGTTAGGCCCAGTAGAACCATCAAAATTCTCTTTCCATTTTTCTTCTTACCTTTTGCCATATGCATCAGCTTTTCCGTTTTGGAATAATGGTGTTCTTAGCTTTTCATCTTCAGAGAAGAACTGTAGCTGCCACAACCCTCAAGTCTACAAGTTGTATTGTCGTTCCAGCCACATGCCATGATTAACTAGCTGACTCTCAATATCATTTCCAAAGAGGGTACAAAAGGGGAGCAGTCCATCTTGGTTCAATCTCCTCCTGAGCTTGTTGGAACCAAGGAATTGATACAATTGGAAAACGGCTGCCATCTCATGATGCCTGAGACAGTTTCCAGAGGCAAGAGGATTAGTGTTAGCACTGCAAACAAAATGAAAAAGTTGTCCTATTTTTGTTTCTCAGCACATATTTGTCTTTTTTTCCATATATCCGAAGACATATCCATGATTCAACTAATGGATGCACAATAACAAATACATTCAACTATTCCATAAATGAAGAAAAACTAACATAAAATTCATTACTTCACCCAGAGGCATACCATACCATAGGCCAAATATTGAGACGTTTTTAGAAAAGAAACTCAAACATTTAAAACTAAAAGAAAAATTGACTAAAACATTCATTGGGAATTCCAAAGGTATTTCTAGATTGGTGAGTTTAAACCATTTTCCAATATGTGTATCTCTAGCTCTGCTGCTTTCCTCTGTATGTGACCTTAGTATTCTCTGCTTCCGAGGGGCTTTCTCACTGTGTCTGGGAGAGATGGTTCACCATTAGATGCGTGGAGTACTATCCCAGTTTTTTCTCTACTATCCAAATACACAGACCAGGGGAGTGCTGTTGTAAGTAATCTTGTTTTAGTCATATGCGCAACTTTTCTAGCTAAGAAAAATGGAGTTCTGTCTAGGGCCAGGCCTGTGTCATGCATTTATTTCTGAGAACTGGCATATAGGTAGAGGATAGCCTATATGCCATGACAGTCCCACTGGAACCCCAGGAGTGGGAAAAGAAAGATGCCACAAAGGTAGAAATGCTGATGAAATATTGTCCAACCCGTTCCTGTTTTCCAATTAAGGCTGCCCATCATCCACGTTGTAGCCAATTATTAAATGTCTTCACCTAACATGCTATGATCATTTCAAATATCACCAAATATATACTCAGTTCCTCTCCACAGGGCAACAAATCAACAGCATCTCCAGATGACACAGATATGTATTCTTCCTTGATCTGCTCTGCACATGTGGGTTTCCATAATGTATACAGCTTACAAAAATTAGGGGATATTTCAAAGTGAATATGAAGTGATAAAAGATACCCTAATTTTTGTGAGCGGTATATTTGACCACCCTAACACAATCTACAACAATGGGGGTGGGCAGAGGAAAAGATAACTGCAATGAACCTACTATTTATGAAAAGGGAGAAGGAGGAGAAATAATAGCTATTACTGAATGTTAGCAAAAATCGTATTCCATAGGAAGAAATATTGAAAAACACGCTCCTTGGCCATGGAGTAACTACTCAGTCACAGATCCACCTCCTTTTGCTCTGAAGCCTAGGAGGATTGCCAGGGTCCGTTTCCATGTCTGAGAGTAGCAGTGGAAAGACTTCCTTTGGAGGACTGTAATTGCTTAATCCACCCACTTTTTGTAGATGTGCTTATAATGACCTGAGTGTTGAATTGATGGGTGAGCAATAATAGATTTCTGTTTTCTAGGCTTGAGGGTTTTCTGACAATTTAACACCCTAAATTCCCACTCTTCTATTTGTTAATTTATTCCTGGAATCTCCACAGAATAATAAGCAGCAATAGCAATCTTGGATAAAAAGCACTGAATCTTAAACCCACTGATGTTTCTTCCAATAATTGTCCTTAATGGTCCGCTGATTTCTCCAAGCCACTGCTCAAAGCCTTCTGCGGAGTCCTCAGCAGGTAGTGGTAAAGATGAGCCCATCTCTGCCCTGTCCTGCTGCGTCCCAATAGGTAGTGTTTTACTTCCGGCTACCTAGAGAGAGTATTTCCTCTGTCAGTCTGGGTACAAACATTAGGAGATGCTGGGAAGGAAGATGAGTCAGATGAGTCTATGACTTTAGATACTCGTAGGTGCCAATCTTATATTCTCACCTCCCTGCTTTTGCTTGTTCTAACTTCTCCTTGTTGAGCAAATATTTTTTTCTTGCTGTTTGAACAAAGCACTGGTTTTATGGCTCTCAGCTATCTCAGCCTCTTGTGTTGTGCTTTATTAACCAATCTAAACATTCCTTTTCTGCTTGCAGATCACCGGATTGAGAACCAAAGATTCCCCCCCTTCTTGCAGGATCTTACAATGGAAGCTGCTAAAAATGACCAGTATTTGCTAACATTCTTATGTTTTCACTAGGTCCCCAGAAGTTTCACCTCAGGAAGAGAGAGGGTGTGAATTCTTGGAAACATCTAACACACGCTTCCAACCTTCTGTCCAGAAACAGAGATCCTTGCTGTTCACAATGAGAACCAGCATCAGACAGTTTCCATGTCAGGGCTTGGTTACCTACAGCATTCCTTTGCGAGACACCAATTTATATATGAGGACTCCTTGGGGTGCAAGGGACGAAACCAAACTTAAAGCAGATGACGTTTAAAATGGGAACTGGCTGATGGTTTGATACATGGTTATGGTTGTATCCCAGACTCAACTGTCTTAGGAACACCCCTTGCCCAGAACCCTTTCCCAACCCACCCACCCACCCACCCACACTATTAGGGCTTCTTTTCTCTTCTCGCTCTACTTGACCTCCTCCTCCAGCATTCCTCCAGACAGTTAGTAAATAAGAAGGCCAGTCCTTCTGACTCCCTCACCTCACATTAACTGCCTCAGCACAAAGATGACTAAATTCTCCAATTGCTTTATGATGTACTGATACAGTTTTAAACTTTACAAAATAATTTTATATATTATTTAGGAATGCATACATATGTAAAAGAAAAAAAATATCAGGAAATACATAAGAAAAATCAAATCAAGGAGAGTAATGATCTCTGGGTGGCCACAGGGGAATGAGCTGTGGTGGGTTACAGGGACACTTCAGCTATATTGGTGACATTATTTCCTGTTACAGTTTTTCTTATACATTTTAGTATGGCCAAGATGTTTTATAATTTAAAATATATATATATATATATATATATATATATATATATATATATATATATATATATATATATATATTGCTATTCACATTGGTGTTTTGATTCCAGAGATGACCTCTGACAGGCCCTACTGGGATAACTTGAAGAGTCTGTCCTCTCACTTTTCTTTTTCAGTGAAATGTACAAGGCTAGGCTGTATGCCGACCACTGTGGCTGTGGGTAGAATGAGAAGACACTATTGTTGTCAGCACCATCAGATCCTAAAGGAACAGGGAAAATATGTTTGTTTGTTTGTTTGTTTTTAAAAAGGTGGTAGTTTGGGCGAAAATAACTGAGGGATATTTTGATGGGTTAATTTTCTCTAAGTGAAACTCATCCTTGCTCCAGTTCATTTTCGATCTGTGCAGATGTGAATTCTCAGCAGCTTATATACTATCAACGGAAATTATAACATGAACCGTGGCCAATTTACCTGGTAAACAATGGTGAGGGGAAACAGGAAGATTCTTTAATAAAATACATCTCGATCTCTTCCTTGTGCAATGTCGTTGAAGGCCACCCTGGGGGAGGAACATGGGGAAGGCTCCTTCACGTGGGGGCGTGTATGTGTACACACAAAGGTATGCTTGAATTATGGATCTGAGGGTGACCCAAGTGGGTAGCACTCCCCAGTCTATTTGTCATTATGCGTCACTGTGCCTCAGAGTTTCACACTGTCCCAAAACCTTCTGGACTATTGGCTTCATTTTGGAGGACTCAATTTGTTTAAAACAAACAAAGAAAAAACAATACAAAACCACTTCCACAAAACCCTGGGCTGGTCCAGTCAAGGCAGATATAAGAAGCTACTACAGGTCGATGGTTCCTGGTCCTCCCCTGGCCTTTTTCTCCCTCTGCCCTCTCTCTAAAATCAATAAATATAATATTTTTTAAAAAAGAATTCTTTAGAATGCTAACAAGTAACCGAAACCAGCTTGTGTTTATAAGTGTGGCAATGGGAAATACGGTATGATGATGGGCACACATCTCCCTGAAACCAAGGACAGGACTGCATTTAAACCCACAACAGAATCTGAGCTTCGGGAGTGGGAAGCAATTGGGACTCAGTTTCATCTTTTCTCTCTACTTCATCCTATCTCTTAGTGTCCTTATTTCTTTTGTAGACCAGTGTGCTTTACTGTCTACATGACTACATACGAGACACCAGATACATGCTAACGTTGGCTCTAGATGGCAGGAGAAAATCTGACTGGTTTAATTTAAGACAAACGCTTTCTCTTAGGTTATATGAGGTGAAAACTTAACTTGGGGGGTTATTTTGAAACGTCAGGTAATTTCTTTAGAACATGATCAGTCAAGGAGAACCATCAGCACGGAATTCTGCCACGTAGAGAATAATCCTTTGTTTTCTGTCTTAATTCATCTTAGAACTTGTCTCGGCTTTGATGTTTGAAATAGGTGTAGAATGTCTGCAGTAATGATAACTAGAGTAATATCAGACTTTTGTACAATAATTGTAGGTTTTCTAAGCTACCCAGCCTCTCTTTGAGGTTTGTCAGTATTACTATAATTATGCCAGATTTAGGGATATGGATATGGAGACACAAGAATTTAAGATGCTGTGCTAAGGGGTCATGTCAATTCCCGATCTGAATGCAAATCACTGACTCAACAACTCAAGCTCAATAAATTTAGGCAATGGTACTGGATTTCAACCTCTGTTACATCTGGGTTTCTTCTCATCATTTCTCATTCCGGTTACTTTCATGTCCCAACTGCTTTTCATAAAAGGCTTTTTTAAATGGATAAAACTGTGTTCTTTATATAATAACAAATAGCAGTGTAATCTGTCTGCAACAATAGAATCCTTTATATTTGGCAGATTTTTTTCTTTGTTAAACATTCTCCCATGATTCCTTTTTTCCAACTAATTATCATATTGATGATGGATTTTATTTTGCCTATGTGCATAAGCAGAGTTGGAGCCTTAGGGAATATCTGCCTAAATAAAATTTAGTGTATTTAAATTAAATTCCTGTTTAATCTCCACTGGGGAAATACAGTTTTGGTTGGAATTTGGAGGGTGGCAGAAAAAGACACTGTTCTAAAGTGTTTCTGCTTGTGTTTAAATATGGATAATTTTGCTCAATGATTAAGGCAGTGATTAAGAGATACGTTTTAATATTGGAAATTTGATATTGAAGAATATAGAAGTCAGATATTTGAAGCTCATAGAATCTTCCATTTATCCTTTTCAGTACTGTATCAACTCTCAATTCTCAGAAGAAAAAGAGGAAATGTCAGTTACAGTTGTTAAAAGACAAAAGAGAATATGCGAACATTATTTGCAAGATTTAAATAAAGGATGCTCCAAGTTATAATACTTTATGAATTCATTCACTTTCTTCACTCCCTCATTTATTCTTCATAGGTTTATTGAGTTCCTATTATACACTAGGGTTACTGTGGTGGATAGAAAGAGACAGATGCTTGCTCTCTGGGAACTAGTGTGACTTTTCTTGGAATTAGAGGAGTTGAGTTTTTGCATTAATAAACCTAAAATTGTAATTGTGACCATTTTTAGGAAGAAAAAATACATGCAAGTTTATAAATTTAGAACTTATCTGATCTGAGAAGCCAGTAAGGCTTTCCTGTGGAAAGAAGAGCTGCATTTAACTCTGAAGTAGCTCACAGTAGATTGTTTTCTTAACTACATAAGAAAGTTTATTGTAACACTGTGACTAGTAGAACAATATAACATGCGTGTAAAACTCTAAACAATAGAGGAATGCACACATATAAGAGAATGTATCCTCACAAAAGGATATTATGCACACACATTAATAGAGTCAATTAGAGCTTTTTACTTTGACACAAAGTTACATTAATAACAACAATAACAAAGAAGCAAAGGAATAATTCTAGACAGTGGTTTCCTCAAGAAATAAGGAAAGGAAGCAGAGTAGGGAACCATCTTTCCAGGCAGAAGGACCAGTTTTTGCAAATGTCCCTAGGAAGACAAGAACCTCGTGGAACAGAGGAACTGACAGGATGTCTGTGGAGCTGGAGCTCAGAAAATATGGGCAGGGGTACAGCAGGACAAGGAAGGAGGAAAGGCCAGGTGAGGCAGAGATGTAGATAGACCAGACCATGCAAAACTAAGCCATGCTAAGGACTTTGCTCTGACCATTCAGTAAATGATTTATACCTTTGAACATCACTTAGCTGTTGCATGCCATCACTGAGCTGGTCCTGCAGGGTATTGAGTATGTAGTAGAACCAGAGGCACTAAGTCTGGTACAAAGAAATTACTCAATAAATCCTAGATTTCTACTCATCCTCTCCTTTGCATCCTGCTTCTCCCATGAAAGATGTAATTTAATTCTGTAATTCTTTTTATTTTATTTTATTATTATTTTTTTTTACAGAGACAGAGAGAGGGATAGATAGGGACATACAGACAGGAACGGAGGGAGATGAGAAGCATCAATCATTAGTTTTCATTGTGACACCTTAGTTGTTCATTGATTGCTTTCTCATATGTGCCTTGACTGAGAGCCTTCAGCAGACCAAGTAACCCCTTGCTCGAGCCAGCGACCTTGGGTCCAAGCTGGTGAGCTGTTTTCTCAAGCCAGATGAGCCCACACTCAAGCTGGCGACCTTGGGGTCTCGAACCTGGGCACTCTGCATCCCAGTCCGATGCTCTATTCACTGAGCCACCGCCTGGTCAGGCTCTAATTCTGTAATTCTTAGTTAACTCTCAGACTCACATCTCTCTATGTTTTTGAACAAATAAGGCTAAGAAGGTTAATGTCCCCTTACTATAGTAAAACAAAATAACATTTATTGATAAAATAACAACCCACACATGTTTTTTAGAAGTAGCGCTATGCCTAATTGTAATATAAATTATAAAAATATTATTTTAGTGTGTAAATATTCAGAGACAACTAAACCAGACAATATGAAATCATCAGATATTTAACTTACAGATGCCCAGGGGTACTGATGAATTTTATTAATAATTCTGATTAAAGTCTGTTAGTGCTATGAGTTACAAAGTAAAAAATATAATTGGATTACTGGAATTTGGTGTATGTAAATACTGCAAAAAAATTTTGCATTTGCATTCTAGTCATAGGCAATTATAATGGATTTTTTTTTTTACCTTCACTGTATCTGGCAGGAACTGCTATTATTTATGCAAGACAAGGGGTAATTTTTCATTATTCAGGACACCTTACAGGACATATGTCATTCCTCCAAATCCTTGCCCACCAAATGCTAGTAGAGATTGAGAAATGCCTCAATCATTTATAGCATTTTCCAAATGTCTTCTATGGGCTGGGCTGGTATCCCTCCCCTGAGAATAACTGATCTGATTGGAAGACAAGGTACTGAGGAAGTTCAATTATACCAGCAAACCAATAACAGCCCAGACAAATGATAAAAGGGATGTTATAAGGTCACATAGTTTTGGCAGAGAAGTAGCAAAGGGATCAAAGCTTATGCATTTTAAGGAGCTCACAGTAGTCAAAGCTAGAATTAAACGATGTAGGGATAGACATGGGTCTTGAGTGATGGCTACCCTGCAGAGGGGCAGAAAAGAGCAAAAAAGACTCCACAGGCTGGAGATCCACTGAACAGAGCTGGGCAAAAGCATGAAATGCAAATAGACATGATATATCAGAGACAGTGATACAGAATAGCAGACGTCTGTGAATGAGACCTTCCAGAAAAGGCAGTTGCAGTTGGAAGTTTACAGCTACTTCTCTCTCTCTCCTCACTCTCTCTCTTTTTCTTTTAATTACAAAATTACAAGTTATATCTCACACCTCAGGTGACAGCTCTGAAACTCAGGCCAGGTAATGAATGATTCTGAGGACACCTAGAATATTCACTATTGATGTACAGTATTTCTACCTAATGCGTACAACATGGAATAGCAATGAATGTCTGTAATTGTGTTAATACTATTGTAATAATGACTCTAACATACTGCTATAATAAAATACTTCTAAAGATGGCTATTCCTATTCATCAAAAAAAAAAGGATAAACAATGACTTTTTGGAAATTAGGTGAAGTATTTTAAAAGATATTTAAACTGGACAATATATGTCTCAGTAAATACTGTTAACAAAAGACAAATGGATATATTTAAAATTGAATAATTATAATAATTACTTAATATCAAATATATTTTTATTAGCATCACTACACATTGTGTCCAGCCACCTAATTGCGTGAATATTCATTTTACCAATTAATACTGGCAAGATTTTTAGATATTTTTGTGTGTTATCAAAAATGCAAGCATTCTAATATTTTCATGAATTTAATTTACAGAAGAGAAAGAAAAGAAGAAATGAATTCACAAGAATGTAGGATATAATGACTTTACTCAAAAATAAAGAACCATGTTTTTCTGCTTTTATCATTTTATTTCTTTCCCTCATTGTCTAAAATAATTTGTTACAGTTATATAATTTTTACAGATACTTATAGAGTAAAAAAATAATTACATAATACTACACCATAATATTGAAAGAGTAGAGGAAGCACAAAATATATTTTCCATCTTTCTAAAAGAATTTAATGATAAAAAAATTTAAAAATCAATTATTAATCTACATATCTAATTTGGTTTAATTATATTTGTTTCTACACACACACACACACACACACAAAGTCAAGGATTCAGATAAATGGACCCTATTTATATTTATTGTGCTTTATTAATCGTTCCATCTTCTGCCCCAACCAGTGCCTGGCAAATGTCTTTCTTACAGAAAACTCTCAATAAGCCTGACCAGGCAGTGGCGCAGTGGATACAGCATTGGACTGGGACTAGGAGGACCCAGGTTCCAAACCCCGAGGTCACTGGCTTCAGTGTGGGTTCATCTGGCTTGCACACGGGATTTCTGGCTTGAGTGTGGAATCATAGACTTGAACCCATGGTCGCTGGCTTGATTGAATCCAAGGTCGCTGGCCTGAGCCCAAGGTTGCTGATTTGAGCAAGGGGTCACTCATTCTGCTGTAGCCCCCCTGAGGCACATATGAGAAAGCAATCAATGAAAAAACAATGAAGGAATAACTAAGATGCCACCAGGAACAATTGATGCTTCTCACCTCTCTCCCTTCTTGTCTGTCTGTCTGTTCCTATCTGTCCCTCTCTCTGACTGTCTCTGTCTCTGTCAAAAAATAAAGAAAATTTAAAAAAAAAAGAAAACTTTCAATAAATATCTGATGAATTAATGACATTTACATAATACTTTATATAATAATTTAAATATGAAAGGTATATGAAATGTTTCACAGTAGTCTTACATGAAGTGTCTTAAGACAATTAAACAAATGTTATGATTCATCCAGCAGTAAATTTAGCTGGTACCAGCAGGAATTTGTTTCTTAACTTTCCCAAAGTCCTTGGGTAAAATGTTAGATATGACATCCTTTCTGTATCAATGGCTTGATCTGCCTGGGAGCCATTGTCTTCAAGCACATGAACCCTTTGAGTAGTGCATTTTTTTTCATGCTCACTGACCTCTGGGATGAGTTGTTTTTTGTTTTTTGTTTCAAAAAATGAAATTAGTTCCAGTTACAGTTTTATTAACTTAAAGTCATGTTTGTTTGATAATCAATTTATGGAATCAAGAATAACATACATTTGCCTTTTTTAAATGTTGCCTTACACACATTTTTAAAATAAAAAAATTTTGTATGGTTGTACTCTGGGTGGTCAGGAGGCACAAGTATATATATGAACACCTGTACTACTCAAAGGGTTAAAATATGAATATTTCAAAGCTCTTGAAGAGACTAGGGGCTTAGTCTACAAGTAGTGACTTTTATCTACAAATAATAACTGAGACCTTATAAAGTAATAAAGTAGATTCTTATACATTTTCAGAATTTTTGAAGGAACACATGTGAAAAGCAATTCCTCATCTATAAGATGCTCCCTTTTGTGAAAAATTTTGGGGTCTAAAAACTGGGTGCATCTTATATAGTGGTTGTAGCATTTCAAATGCCATGGATGGAACTGAGGACTCTTCTTTCTATCCTCTACTGCCTCTCCACAGTCCTTCTCTAAGTGCCTTTATGAGGTCCCCAACATCTTAAAAATAACCTTTCACATGACCTTGTTCCTGCCTCTTTCTACTTTTCACACATATGGTTATTGCCCCCCCATAGCTTTTAGTAACTTAAAATTCCAGTTATTTCTTATTTCTTTCCCTTTAACTTCAACATCCAATCAGATTCCAAATGATACTGATTTTTAATGTCATCGGTTCTCAAACTGGTCTTTTTCTTTTTCATTTTCATTACTCCCACCGTTGCCACCCTTTTTTTTTTTTTTTTTTTTTTTGTATTTCCCTGAAGCTGTAAACGGGGAGAGACAGACAGACTCCCCGCATGCGCCCCACCAGGATCCACCCGGCACGCCCATCAGGGGGCGACGCTCTGCCCACCAGGGGGCGATGCTCTGCCCCTCCGGGGAGTCGCTCTGTCGCGACCAGAGCCACTCTAGCGCCTGGGGCAGAGGCCAAGGAGCCATCCCCAGCGCCCGGGCCATCTTTGCTCCAGTGGAACCTCGGCTGTGGGAGGGGAAGAGAGAGACAGAGAGGAAGGAGAGGGGGAGGGGTGGAGAAGCAGATGGGTGCTTCTCCTGTGTGCCCTGGCTGGCCAGGAATCAAACCCGGGACTTCTGCACACCAGGCCGACGCTCTACCACTGAGCCAACCGGCCAGGGCCACCACCCTTTTTGTAAGGGTGCTGGGTCAATCTGTGCTTCCTGACTTCTTAGAATTTATACTAAAGGTCACCAACTGTTAAATGAGTCATTATATCACACCATCTGTAGATGCAAGTCCATGTTCTTCACCTTGCAATCAGGGCTCTTCACAATCTGACCCCAGTATAATTATAGTGGCTACTATTGTGGTCTTACCACAAATCAGGTTCAGTGATAAGGGTTTTACATGAACTATTTTAGTTCATAATTCTCATAACAACCCTACATGGTAAACAATACTGACCTCATTCTGTAGGTGAGAAAATGACTCTAAACTTTATTCCTAAACACAGCCATACTACACCCATGGTCAAATCTGGCTATTGATTTGTATGATCCTGGAACTTTTTCACAATCTGGCCTTTATTCTACACATTCAGCATCTAGCCACATGCCAGCTTTAGATTCCTATCAAGTCTGCTCATCAGTCAGGACCCAATTCAAATTCCAAAATTTCTATGAAGTTCTGTCAGCATCCTAAGCAGTTCATCATTTATTTCTCTTATCTCTTAAAAGACTTAGAGTCCTTTGCACCTAAAGTTGCTCACAGTGGCTTGTACTACTAGTTGCCTTTTTAAAAAAAAAAAAAAATTATTGAAATCATTGGGGTGACACTGCCCAAGAAAATTATATAGGTTTCAGGTTCACAATTTCACCGCACATACTCTGTAAACTGCATTGTGGGTTCACCAACCCCAGTCAAGTCTGAGTCCATCACCATTCCTCTCTCACCCAGTTTGTCAGCTTGTAATGCCGGTGGCCGAGGCCAGGCAGGTTCACGCTGGATTCAGGCAAACGGAAGAGAAACTGCAGAGCCAGAAAGTGTAGGGCCATTCCCAGTTATTGGAGGTTCGCAAAGACAGGAGAGCAAATAACAAAAGTGAAAGAGCTAATAAACAAAGGAAAATCTACTATTCTTAGTAAGGGCAAGGGAGCAAGGAAAACCCCACCTCACGGTGGCAGGAGAGCGATCTGGGAGAAGCGCCACACACGGGAAGCACCCATAGCCTTATATAGGCTATACGCACACGCCTTTGCCATGTGCTCACGCACTCATGAAGTCAAGCGCTTGCTGGTAAACCAGCCAGAAAGCCTAACACAGCTGCCTCACAAGGCTGTTTAAGGGGTCCAGTCAATTATATATATTCTCCTATCTCACTAAGGATGGAAAGCCCTTTGCATACATAGTGCCTTTAATAAGTTTTCCCTCTTAATTTACGTTTCCTCTCTTTTTTTTTCTTTTAATAATTAACACTGTAGTAAATATCCTTCTTTGTGATCTCACTTGATTTATGTATGAATGCATAACCTTAAAATTAGACTTCCCAGGGGTCCATTTTAATTTGTTAAGTCTAACAGTCTTGCTGTTTTTATAAATAAATGTAGGTTTATGAACGCAGTCTCAAAATGCTCATACTATTGCCCCTTTAAGAAATGTCCAGAATTATTGTTGAACACCAAGAAAGCATACCAACAAATAAAGTACCACACAGAGAACATGCATCCAGGAAATCAGACAATAGCACGTCAAAAATGAAGAGCAGAATTGCAAAAATAGTAAAAGGTGAGACACGGAAATTAGCAGAAACAGAAGAAAAAAATTAAATATGTACAAGACAATTCTCTATATGCTGTTGAGAAAAAGAAACTATATCACAGCTACAATAATCTGTAAGCTTAGTTTCGCACTGTCCTGGAACTTGCTTTTACTTTCTGCCTTTGGTCTTTGCCCGATTTCACAGTCTAGAACAGGTGAATTTCATTCTCCCAGGTCTCCGCACCAGTCAAGACCTAATTCTGTCCTGGAACTTGCTTTTACTTTCTGCCTTAGGTCTTTGCCCGATTTCACAGTCTAGAACAGGTAAATTTCATTCTCCCCAGTCTCCGCACCAGTCAAGACCTAATTCTGTCCTGGAACTTGCTTTTACTTTCTGCCTTTGGTCTTTGCCCGATTTCACAGTCTAGAACAGGTAAATTTCATTCTCCCAGGTCTCCGCACCAGTCAAGACCTAATTCTGTCCTGGAACTTGCTTTTACTTTCTGCCTTTGGTCTTTGCCCGATTTCACAGTCTAGAACAGGTAAATTTCATTCTCCCAAGTCTCCATACCAGTCAAGACCTAATTCAGATACCAAGAGTTTAGCATTTCCCCAAATGTTTTATTCAGAGCAAAATAGCCATAAAAGTCGTTTTTAAGGTCAATTCCATTTTATTGTAATTTACATATAATGCTGGAAGCTTAAAATATGCCTATTATTACCCTTAGTTTCATTCTTCCATAGGAGACTACATTTTTACGATTTGCTGCTAATAGCTGTATATTGAAGATGATATGGTCATACACTTACTAGAAACACGAATAATTGATTTATTGAGATGTAGAAAGGAAATAAAAATAAATTGTAATTGCTGTTTTTATATCAAAATCAAATTATAAAGTTTCCAATTCCATAATGTTGCTCCATAGCATCTCACCTAGAGTGACCTGCTTATCATTCAGGTATTCCTATTAAACACAGTGTCTTTTCATTCCAAGTCAGTAACCAGGGCAGTCCTAAATCAGAACTGAATCTTTAATGGTACTTAAAATTTTTCTTTCTTATATAAAGGTATATGCACAAGCGCATTTTCTTCCACCCTCCCACTTCCTGGTCCTTTCCAAACCCGAGAACACTCAGGCGGACAGGTAGGGGTCTGCGTTGCTGGGATTATCTATCACCTGCGGGCTGAATCCGCCCCACCCTCTGGAGGGTGGGCCATCCCAGGCTTCACGCTGCAGCCCCCCGGCTTCCCCCGGGGCACTCCGGCGTCTCGGCGGGGCAGGGAATGGGAGCCCGGCCCTGCTCGGCCGAGGCCCGCCCTCTTCCCAGGTGAGCGCCACCGTCCTCCCAGGTCTCTGCTCGCCCGGGCCGAGCTGTGGGGACTTGTAATTGCTGGGTAGTCAGGAGGGCGGATAGGAAAGAAAAGCTTTCTATATACTTTGCTGGCAGAGGGTTGGGCTTTTGAGTTCAGACAGGTTCCGAGGCACTTTCTGGCTGCACGTTGTTTGGTGTGACCCGACCTTCGACTTGTTGTGACTGGTCTCCACTCCCGCCCTCGCTCAGCTCGGCACCTGGCCCGGGGGGTGCGGGGCGCGGTGCGGGCCGGAATGAGCTTCGCCCCGCCGACCTGACGCTGGGCAGGTAACTCCTCTGCTCTGCCCTCCCTCGCGCTCGCCGCTTCCCGGGCGGCAAAGCGGCGGCGGGCGGGCGGGCGCGGGTGCGCGCGGCTCGGGGCTCCGGGCGGTAAGTGCGCTCCGGGTCCCCGGGGGTCGGCGGGCGCGGGTGCGCGCGGCTCGGGGCTCCGGGCGGTATGTGGGCTCCCGGCCCCCGGAGGTTGACAGGCGCGGAGGGGCTCGGGGCTCCGGGCGGTAAGTGCGCTCCGGGTCCCCGGGGGTCGGCGGGCGCGGAGGGGCTCGGGGCTCCGGGCGGTAAGTGCGCTCCGGGTCCCCGGGGGTTGGCGGGCGCGCAGGGGCTCGGGGCTCCGGGCGGTAAGTGCGCTCCCGGCCCCCGGGGGTCGGCGGGCGCGCAGGGGCTCGGGGCCGCGCCCACCTGGGCCGGGCCAGCTGCCGGCAGCGCGGTGGGACGGGACCGCGCCCCGGGCGAGCGCGCGGGCTCCGACAGTCACCGGGGTGCAGAGCCCGGTCCCCTCTGCCCTCGCTACGTTTCTGTCCTTATCGTGGCCGTGAGAGCGAGTTGGGAAGTTTGAAAAGTGAAGTCTCAGGCGGGTGGGTTCGGTTTCCCAGGGACAGGCGCCGCCCCCCGTGGCCGTCGGGGTTGTTTCCTCTTCGGGAGCCTGCGGAGGAGCTCGGACCCGTGGTCGGGGGCTGGGAAGGGGCGGCGGGAGGAGGGAGGCGTCGAAGTGGAGGGGCGCGCGTGGGGGTGGGGTTACGGGGAGAAGGCTGGGAAGCTTAGGCTGAGAAGGGTGTGGGGGTCTTTAGATCTCGTGCGAGGAGCAGGGCTGGAAAAGGAAAAGTTTTCCTTGAGAAAAATCTCTTTTACTTGTGCTTCCAGATTAGTGGAGGACTCTGCTTTTCAAATCTGAGTTGGCCTAAGCCTGGGTCCGTGTCCTTGATTAGCTGGCCAGGTGATTTTGGCATACAGGTATACTGTATCCGATTTTGAGAACCACAGCTCTAGGTCGTGGTGACCTTAAAAGGAAAGTGTGACTAGAGGAGATTGTTCCTGGAAAAGTACTTGGAAACTTTAGTCCTGTTCTTTGTGACATGCTGGGGGGTTATTACCCGTATAAAGTAGGGGAGGAGGCCGGTAATGCACACGTGTTGGTTATTGAAATCAAGGGTCTGTGAAGAGATAGTGGTAGGGTCAAGTCCGGAGCTTATAGGGACACAGAATAGCATGGAGTGATGAGTTTATAGGGCTTTTCACTGGAAAGTGGAGACGAGAACCAGGGAGGCCAGAACACTAACAAAAAGCCATGCTTGTGGCAAGCAGACAGGCCAGACTGTGGTGTTCAGCAGTTCATTTCTAGATTCCCACTTGTTAGACATTTTGCCAGGTTACTCACAGGCACCTCCCTTCTTTCCCTTTCTCATCCCCAACAAATGCAAGAGCCCCAGGGAAATCCATGACTGGGGCTGAATCAGTCCTGACAAGCAATAGGACAATGATGAAAGGGACTTGTGAGAGAAAGCTGGTCTTTTTGTTTTTTCAAAATAACTAAAGAATGAGAAAGGTGTGAAACAGGATGAAGGAGGGGTTGGGGGCGGATCTTTGTTTTGTTTTCCCTTGGTCCTCCTACAGTTCCCAGAATGATAGAAGCCCCCGCACTTTCCAGTTCCAAATCCCCCCCACCCCTAGCTTCTGGGCTTAGGTCACACGTGGTGTACACACCTATTACTGGAGCTGACTGCACCCTGCAGAGCCTGCCTGAGGGGCTGGGTGGATCCTGACTTTACAGCTGGCACATTCTAGACCGCAGATGCTTAGAAGTTATGGTGGGAAGCACCACCAACCGAACAGTTGCTGAAAGGGATTGTATAGATGCAGACAGACCGCACCTCTGGTGCTGACTCAGTGATGTCTCTTCTGATTACTCTCCGGAGATGATCACTTTAACTAGAACTGAATACACTCTTTTGAGATGGGTTATTTTTATTCATTTTATTATATCCCTTCCTGGTATCATAGCTCATTACAGTTTACGCTGAAGGTTCATACATTGAGTATTATCTTGAGCATGACTGAGCTTGCAACAGCTCGCAAACCTGTTTCCCATTCAATTGCATTATTTGATAATGAGTTTTCGAGATCTAGCATTGCATTTTGCATCAGCAGACTTTTGTGGTGAAAATGTGACCCCAGGAAAACAGGCCTCTTCTATAACATAAATCTGGTTGTTGGTGGAGACCTTTTGAAAAGGCTCCACTTAGTTTAATTTAACTAATTATTTGTAAAATTACAAGTTGACCTCGTTTAGCTAGTTAGGTAAGTTTGCATGTCCATCCCTTTGTAACTTGCAAAATCTGAGTGCTCCAGGGATGTTTCACAATTCACAGAGTTTGTTAAACACAGTGCTACTGTTAATTTTGAAATGTACTTTTGTTCATTTAATTGTTTCTAATCTGGAAATGGAATGAATTTGAGAAATTTGTTGGCAGATTTTCATTTGATAATCAGAATATATTCTCTCCTTGCCCCCTGTCAACATGGAAATGCAGCTCTAAAAGATGGTTATGGATTATAAGGACACCATTTTATCCAAATGACAAGTTAAATTTTGTACAAGTAAGACCTAAACTCCATCAAAAATTAATTCCATCAACATTTCTCTGAGAAAATGGGCTAGAGCTTTCAGTTGGTGCCTCCTTCCTACGGAAGTGGGCCAGTGGTTGGTTGGCATTGTTTTCAGGTATCTGTCACAGCCCATAAGGGTGAGTATGATTCCCAGATAGATTGGCACCGCCAGTCTTTGGAGTCTGAGTACTGTGTGGCGGTGATATAGGAGCTGGGGAAATGATGAACTCCAGTAGGCAGGGTATGTGTGGGGGCAGATGAGGTGGAATGGGAACACACTGGCTTGAGAATTGGGAAGGGGGTTTATTAAAGAGTCAGGAGGGTAACAGACAGGAAGTAAGGGTGGGGGATCAGGGAGGCAAAGATGTTTTCAGCAGCTGTGATGCTGTGAGGAAGATAACCTTGGGTTGGAAAGATAATCCAAATAGAAATCTCACCCATTGGGCATGCGCATGTTGGGAAGTGCTTGAATAACATAACCATGAATGATATGAGGAAACTTTACCTCTGGGGACATCTAATGACTACCCAGTTTATATTTTGTTTTATTTTCATAAAAGTCCTTAGGAGTGAGGACAGGTGTCCCCTAAAGGCACATGGCATTTTATTTTTTGAGCTGTCAAATAATTTGTAGCCTGTGCCCATCCCTAGGGAAGGGAAGTTAGTGATGGTCAGCCTCTTTCGTACTGGCATAGGGTCAGCTATAGTCTTTATATTTTTGTCAGCGGCCCACTTTAAAGAGTTTATACAAAAGCTATGCAGTCACAGAAACCAAAGGTCATAACTGCTCTTGCAGCCTATCCATCCATCCATTAAACATATAAATTGACAATTGTGCACCAAGCAGTGTGTTCCACTCTAAGGATCTGAAGGTAACAAACACAGTACTTACTGTTCCTGAATCTCAGGAAGTTCACTGTTGGTTACCCAGTAATCATTACTAAAGACAAATTAATGGATCAGGTCCATTTACTTAGTATTTCCCTCATGCTCTCTGAAGGTCTCATCATTAATGATTTGAGAAATGAAACATGAGCACACCTGAGTGAGTTGTGATTTTGGACAAAGTACTTAAATTCTGTTGGCCTCTCACTGACGTGATGAAGGGTTTGGACTGCATGATCACCAGTGAAGCACATTTTGCTTTGAAATCTCTGATCACTTCATATCGGGGTGTCATCAAATAATGTCAACTAAGGTCTCCCCAAAGTATCACTGGGAAGCTCATTATTTCCACTTCTGTTGTCACATTTTCATTTCACAGGGTGTTAGGTCTCTATTTGTCATCACGTTGTCTCTTGGATTATATAAACATTATTCACTTGGGTAAGAGAAGGCGGTTTTCAAAGCACTAAAAAGTGGCATCTTCCACCTCATTAGCTGTAATAGAATCACTCCACCTGGAGTGTTTGTCTGGGCTGTCATTTCTATACATACATACACAAGCAATGATGGCTCTAATTCTTAACAGCTCGTTTCTCCAAATACTTAGTCTCACCTGACTCATTCAACAGCTGTTTCATGATATTTTAAAAAATGTGTTTTTCTCAAATAATTTAACTTTAAACTATTTGTTAGGGAAGAGTGAAATAAACTGAAGTTGTTTTTAGAGTAAGGAATCATTAACAGTGTTCCTCAGTAATTCCTTTTTTTTTTTATATCAACTCTTTCTTTCCTTTCCCACCTCTTATGGCCCCTTTATTCCTTTCATCCAACCTTATTTTTTCTGGACCCTTTTTGTTCCTCCTTGTCCCCTGTCTTACCTGGACTTCCTTCCTTCTCAGTGCTTCTCTTCCCCCTTTCTTTGCCTTTGTCTCCTCTCACCTTTTTCTTGTCTTCATTTTCCACTCCACCTTTTATCTTTATTTTTCCATCTCTCCCACTTCCTACTTCTGTTTACCTGCCTATTTTTGCATTTGTTTATTTATTTATGTTTTTTTATTTTGATCTGTCATCTCTTCTATAAGTACAGTTCTCTACTTTGGTGCATTATCTGTTTCTAAAAATCTATAAAAGTCATTATATGAAAATAAAATAAGTATATATTACAACAGGAATTGTATTCTCTAATATCTAAACTATATTATAAATAAAATTTTCAGTTATACTTTGATTGCTACCAACAGTATATTTCTAGCATTTTATACATTTAAACAATATTATTTGTCTTCACAATGGAGCATGTGTACAATGATCATCCTATTAAAACTATTGATTTGCCTTTTTTGACACATTAATGATTTGCATCTTCCATTATATTTGTTTTATTAGATAAGCATTTTATTGACTTTCATTTTTCTATTTTCCAAAAACATAAGTTCAAGTTGCAATAAAGTATTCAAATAAGAGTGCAAATAAGACTGTAAAAAGAAGGATAATGATGTTATTAAAACTGCTAAAACTGCACATTGACTTGCTGATAGCCTGACTGTGCACTTCATTGCAAATTTGTTAATTAAAGAAATAAAAACTGGATTTATCAGGGGAAAGGTACCTTGAGAATCAATGTCTAATGCAGAAAAATTAAAAGGTCAAAAGAACAAAGTAGGAAACCACTAATGTATATAATTGGGCCTTTTCTTTTTTTTAAGAGTTTATTTATTCATTTTAGAGAGGAAAGAGAAAAAGAGAGAAGAGGGAGGAGCAGGAAGCATCAACTCCCATATGTGCCTTGACCAGGCAAGCCTGGGGTTTTGAACCAGTGACCTTAGCATTCCAGGTTGATGCTTTGTCTAGTATGCCACCACAGATCAGGCTAATTGGTCCTTTCTTTATAAAAAAAAAATATCTCAGTATGACTTTAATACCAAACAAAATTAAAATTACAACAAAAGCTTACATTTCCTATATCTATTAATGTCAGACAAGAAAAATTAGTTTATATACATTGAAAGTAATATAGGAAGTGCTTTATTGCAAAAGCATTTATCTGTGTAATACTAGACCAATTCTAGTACACTCATATTGAAAAGTATGATCTCATCAAGCATTCACAATTGGAGCACTCTCAAAGCCTAGACTCAGAGACCTGTTATTGAGATAGGGTCTTCAAGCATTTTAATTTTTTAAATTTAATTCATCAGGGTGACAGTGGTTTACACAGTTATACAGGTTCAGGTGCCCAATTCTACAACACACCTCTATCCCATATTGTGTGTTCACCCCCAAGTCAAGTCTGTCATCATTTATCTCCTTACACCCTCCCCCACTTCCGTCTCTCCCCCCAGCCCCTGGCAATCATCACATTGTTTTCCATGTCTATTAGTTTTTTAAATCTTTTTTAGACCTTTTATTTAAATTCCATATTTGTTTTTAAAGAAGGTTTACTGCCTTTTAGCAAGTTAAATCTTATATATAGAACAGTTAGCACAAGAAGTCTTCAAAGAGCATAAAATCTTTTCAAGGGTATTAGATCCAAAATATGATTCCCCAGAAAGTTGAGACAGGAGCCCTTGAGCATTCTAAGCAGGTGTGTTCATGTACCACACATGGAGTGAATGACTTGATAAAATCAGTAATTATTTGAATTAAGGAAACAAATTATTGTCTTTGATTTAGTATCAACAGCATGAGGCCCCACAGTTCAATTTATTTTATATTCATTTTATGTGAGTAATTTTCTTGATTTGTATAGGAGATGGTTAAACTGAAGCTAAGAGAAGATACTGTTAGATAGTGTAATGAATGATAACATCTTCAGAGAAGTGCCAAGGTCTTTTCACTTAGAAATATATGTTGTAGGAATTGCTATACTAGCCACATTTTTGAGGGGAGATAAGTTAAGAGACTAAGAGATGAGTCCTGCCTTTGAAATCAGAACTCTGAACAGCAAAGGAGTGGAAAGAAAAATATTCACAGCCCTGCACACATGTACACACACTCAAGTAAATTGTGCAGAGCAGAAAGTCACCAGGGATAGTCATGACACCACGTGGCCATGCCATGCCCGTCTCCTTCACACGGGCAGTAAGGACAAAGGAAAGTGCAACAGAGGAGCTGCCAGGGCATTTTCTGCTTCAGGTCTGGTTTAGGCAACTGTACTTTCACTTTTTCATAGATGAGGCACACTAATTTGTTAAATGCATTTAGAAAGCCACCTAACTAGTTCATATTGGAGCACATATTTGTTATGTTTCCTGTATCACCTGTCCCTCTGTAAATGTGACTGTGTACCAGGATTGACTTTTTATTGTCTTAAATCGATAAGTGCATATGACATATGTTCAGCATTTCACTCCATGGGGCCCCTGTTCACTGTGTTGCTCTCATTTAAATATATATATATGTATATATATATATCATATATATATATACACATATACATATATATATACCCTTTTTAAAATATATTATGCTAAAGTTAAAAAAACAGGTTGTATGATGGCCCTGAACCCTACTTTCTATGGTAATAAGGGAACTGTGGATAGGAAGTTGTGAAGAGGGGAGGAGGGGCAGGCAAACAAGGGGTGAAAGGATGGATGGATGGATGGATGGATAGAGAGGTAAGTCTGTAAATGATAGATAAATAGATAGATAGATAGATAGATAGATAGCTCCCTAGTCATTTCTCCTTTATTACTACCCAGTGAGGAAAGAATAGAACATATATCCCAACATTCTTAAAATGCAAGACGATAGGCATTATCTAAGGTAACTGACATACTGAAAATAAGCAATAACCAAGAGACAAGGGAACTGATAAATTAGAATACACCAGTTTGGTGGCCTTTGAGCAGCTTCCATTCTAATGAGGGGGATACAGGTAGTGGCAAGTAAACAGATACATTTATTATTTTATATAATGATAAGTGCTATAAGTTAAATAAAGCCAGAATTAAGCATGGCAGAGAGGGTGGGTTCTTTTAAAAAGGGGTAGTCTGAAAGACCTCTAAAGAGGTGACATGAGTAAGATCAGAATGAAAATAAGAAGCATTCCAAGCAGATGGAACAACTAGTACGAAGACCCTAAGATAGGAATTAATGTGACATGTTAAATGTAAAGAAAGAAAATTTGTCATCCAGGGAGGTGTCCAAAAACCACTTGAATGCAAGTCTGGAACCTGGGGGAGCAGTCGAGTCCGGAGATCGGCCATTTATCTGTGGATATATGTTACTTTCTTCACTAAGACTTGATGAGATTATCCTGGGGAAAGTAATGGCAGAGGATGGTCCTTAGACAAATAGCCAAATGTTTCTCCAGTAAAATAGGTTTATCTAGGGACAAGAGAGAATTGCAGTTCAGGACATGCAGTCTGATGGCTAACCAAGTACAAGGAGAAGAATGCTCTTCTGTGGACTTGGGAAGAACTGTTGTAAACAAAGAAACTAAACATTTGACGTTTCATTGGCTGAGTTATAGCTGTCTCCCATTGGCTGAGCTGTAGCTTGTCAAGGGGGGATCTTTCTCCTCCTGAAATAGGAGAGTAGTATTTCTTCCTGTTGGTGATGCAAGGTAGGTACATTTCTTCCTGTCCTGGTCAGTGGTTGTGCCTTAAGTGATGCATGCATGGGAGTTCTCTCTTCTTGCCTCTTGAATCCATTTTAAAATGAGATTTCTGTTCACTAATTTTTACAACAGAGGTGAGTAAAGCTCCCAAGTCCAAGCCTGAACAGCAGGAAAATAAGTAGTTAAGACATTTGGAGATAATTCTTAACCTTCTGGCCTAGAACCCAGCAGTGATTTTCAGATATTGTCAGCACTATCAATAGTCACTATTAAAAATCATTTCCCCTAGCACTGTAATGTTCCCCCACACACACAAAAATACAAAATAAAAAGGAAAAAAGATGCTAATCCTGTTGCAAGTTATACCTACCTTCAGCTATACCTACCTTTAGACTAGAGAGATATACATATATTTTGAACCAGTATTTGAGTTTGGATCTGGGTGATTTATTGGCTATATTTAAGACTCCTACTACTGTTTTTGTAAGTTGTAAAATATATGCACTTTTAAACTTCTCAAGGCTGCTCTGGATATTTAGTTTACTCTAGTTTTACTTTGATAATTAATATCTATTACTCAAAATTTATTTAAGCATCCACTTAATTCTTTCTGCTGAAATAACTTTATATAATAACAGAACTGATACCAGAAACAAAGATAAATGAGTCATACTTTACAGCTAATTTTTATCACCATTTATATTGAAAAACACAAGACTTAGAATTTTGTTTATTCACATTAATTTAAATGTACAGAAACTATTTCCAGAATGACTTTAACATAAACATTTTAAAATACAAATTGTTGGGAGAATTCCCAACTGACACTTCATAGTATATCTACTCTCTTGACCAAGTGCTAATTGGAAATCAGTATTTATATATTTTGACAGAGATCTGTGAATTTATTTGATTACTTTTATAGTGCTCCATGGTTTTCTACTTACAAATGGGCAATATTTTGTATTTGCAAAACTCTGACCTCCATTTAACATAAACAAATAATGTGCTTTAATCTTGTGAAGTTCTCTATGTGTAGTATCCTATTTTAAAAATTTATCCTACAGCATATTTTAGGCCTAGCATACTTTAATCAATTCCCATACTGTAACAGTAAGTTATTAAGGCAGTACATTATTGGTTTATTTAACAATTATGTTCCGAGCATTAATAGTTGTGCTAGCGGAGGCAATCTCCGCCATTGCAGAGTGTACAGTTAGTGAAGACGGTAGAGAAGAATGAATTTAATTTATGCATGAGGTGTGGTAACAAGCAGAATGATTGTGGGAGCTCCTTGCAGCTGCTCTAGTGCTGATCCCTGAGAGTTGGAGACGACACTGTGAGATGTTTACTGAGGCCTCATTAAGTGCCTATAGCTATTTTTATTTTTTTTCTTTCCTTTGTGGTCGCTTACTCATAAAACTTTAGTTTCTGGTTGGTCTGTACTTGCTCATGTATTTCTCTGTAAGAATTACTAAGCTATTTTATATGCAGGGTTTTGAATGACCTGTTACAGTCAATGCAGTACATGAATGAAAAGAGAGGAAGATATTCTGAAGTGAAAAATAAAAACTATTATGATACTTCTTTTTTTTTTTGAAAACTCCCTTTTTCTGCAAAGCAAAACAGTGCATATTCATTGGTCAACATTTGATCAAAATAGTTTTTACCAAATATAAAAAAGCCATAGAACCAACACTCAGAGACAACCACTCTTATTTTTATGAATATGTTTTTCTTTCTGTTTTTGGATGAAATTATTTAATTATAATTTTGTTTTTTATGGAGTTTTGGTAGCCTGCTTGTTATCGAGGTAACATCATAACCTAAGCACTTTGCATGCTATTAAAAACACTAGAGGCGGCATTTGATTTTCTTGAGCTTTCTGTTTGTTTGTTTTGCGTTTGAAAATGGGTGGGTATAATGTTTATATAACACAAAACACCAAACAAACATGAAACTGAACTCTGAAGGCTGGCTCAGAAGAAACTGGGCAGAGGGTCTGGAGGCAGCGGTTCCTTGGCCCACCAGCGTGAGACACTTTCCTAACCACATTCCTACTTCCGGGCAAAGTTGACAAGTTTGCAGGTGTTGCCGATCTTTTCAGCAGGCAAAGTAAATATCACCTGAGACATTTAAAACAAGAAGTGCCCCAAAACCCAACTTGTTACACGTTATAGCACTCCCTCAAAATAGGTCCTACTGCTCGAAGACCCTGAAAGAGGGTTTTCAGTAAGAAAGTAAGAGAAAAATGAGCCTTATTAATAAATAAAACTCCTCCCTATTTTACTATGTATGTTTTAGGAGTTTTTGTGGCAGATAGAAAGGTGAGGGCTTTTATCTCATTTAGTTCCAATTACACACATTGATCAGAGCCTGGATGAGATGGAGCATTTTGATGCAGCGTAGGATACAACCCCATAATAATAGCTGCTGGAATGCTAATATCATGATAGAATGTAATTCAGGAATAAGTTCGGGTGTTGGTAAAAGACTATTTTGCTTTAATTTCACTTGCATTTTAAGCCATGCTTAGAGCATTTATCTGCAATTTGACTGTTGAGTATATGCTCTGAAGGAAGGGTTTATTGTTTTTATTTTCTATGAGTTTATCTACAGGAATTACTCATTGCTTCCAAATGATACTGAGTGATTGTTTTAATGTCGTTAATATAGTTGGAGATGTTTATATTCTTATATATCTGAACTATATTTTAGACTGTGGTTGGCAAATATATTGAATAATGGCCAATATAAATAAACCCTAGAATTATTTGGTGGGAAAATAATATATCATTACCCCATCTCCCCATCTTCCTTAATTAAAAGAAATTAAGAAATGTGTAGGTATAAGGAAATAGAATTTTTGTTTGAGATTTATAAAATTAATGTGAATATTTAGGTTTTTCCTAATCATAAATTTGATGGGGTGGTGATTTCATTGGTGACCTACATATGGAGATGTTTACACCCAGCACTCTATGACTGTGCTGTATGCTTATTAATCCTTGGCTGCCAAAAATTATATTCTGGAAGTCTGTAACCTCACCCATTGGGCCACTTTTTGTGTGTGTTATTATGAAGACAGCTTAGAATTTTTAAAATAAGTTTGGATGCCAATTAAATATCAAATTGTACTTGACAGCTTAAGTTATTATAGTGAAGTTCTAATTTAATTATAACTTCTGGAATGTTTTAATTATCTTAAGTTTTTGGCAATCAAATTTGAAGCAAGCATAATCTTGGCAGCTAAAATTTTGAAGAAAGAAGAGATAGGCATTTTAAACTTGTGGACCATTTTGAATTAATTTTAGTATACGGGCATAAACTAGTTGAGTTTCATTCTTTTGCATGTGGCTTTTCAGTTTTCCCAGCACCATTTGTTGAAGAGGCTTTCTTTTCTCCATTGTGTGTAGTTGGCCCCTTTATCAAAAATTATTTGACCATATATATGTGGTTTTATTTTCTGGACTTTCTATTCTGTTCCATTGGTCTGAGTGTCTATTTTTCTGCCAATACCATGCTGTTTTGATTGTCGTGGCCCTATAATATAATTTGAAATCAGGTATTGTAATGCCCCTGGCTTTGTCCTTTTTTCTTAGGATTGCTTTGGCTATTTGGGGTTTTTTATAGTTCCATATAAACCTGATGATTTTTTTGTTTCATTTCTTTAAAAAATGACATTGGAGTTTTGATGGGAATTGCATTAAATTTAATTCAAAATGGATCAAAGACCTAAATATAAGACCCGAAACAATAAATTACATAGAAGAAAACATAGGTTCTAAACTCATGGACCTTGATTTTAAAGAGCACTTTATGAATTTACTCCAAAAGCAAGGGAAGTGAAGGCAAAGATAAATGAATGGGACCACATCAGACTAAGAAGCCTTTGCACAGCAAGAGAAACTGACAACAAAACAGACAGCCAACTAAATGGAAGATGATATTTTCAAACAACAGCTCAGATAAGGGCCTAATATCCAAAATATACAAAGAACTCATAAAACTCAACAACAAATAAACAATCCAATAAAAAAATGAACATGAACAGACACTTCTCCCAGGGAGAAATACAAATGGCCAACAGGTATATGAAAAGATGCTCATCTTCTTTAGCTATTAGAGAAATGAAAATCAAAACTACAGTGAGATACCACCTCACACCTGTTAGATTAGCTATTATCAACAAGACAGGTAATAACCAGTGTTGGAGAGGCTGTGGAGAAAAACCCTCTTCCACTTGGTGGGAATGTAAAGTAGAATAACCATTATGGAAGAAAGTTTGGTGGTTCCTCAAAAAATTAAAAATAGAACTACCATATGACTCAGCAATCCCTCTACTGAGAATATGCCCCCAAAACTCAAAACATTGGTATGTAAAGACACATGCAGCCCATGTTCATTGCAGCATTGTTCACAGTGGCCAAGACATGGAAACAACCAAAAAGTCCTTCAATAGATGACTGGATAAAGACGATGAGGTATGTGTGTATGTGTGTGTGTATATATATACACACATACACACACACACACACATACATACACACACTATGGAATACTACTCAGCCATAAGAAATGATGACATCGGATCATTTACAACAACATGGATGGACCTTGATAACATTATACTGAGTGAAATAAGTAAATCAGAAAAAACTAAGAACTAGATGATTCCATACATAGGTGGGACATAAAAATAAGACTCAGGGACATGGAAAAGAGTGTGGTGGTTACTGAGGGAGGAAAGGGACAGAGTGGGGGGAGGGGAGGGGCACAAAGAAAACCAGATACTGTAGAAGGTGACGGAAGACAATTTGACTTTGGGTGATGGGTATGCAACTTAATCAAATGTCAAAATAACCTGGAGATCTTTTCTCGGAACCTAGGTACCCTGATTGATCAATGTCACCCCATTAAAATTAATGATAAAAAAAGACTCTCCAAATAAATAAACAAACAAACTTGTTAACCATGAGTTGTGGTTTTATGAGACAGAAATATTTTGAAACAACCCTTTATAAAAATTTTTCTCATATCCTGTAGGTAGATGAGGATATACTCAATGAGAGCGGGATCCAGTCTAATATGAGTGGTGTCTTTATAAGGGGACAGTTGACACAAATACACAGGGATAAATCTAAGTGATTACAGAGGTAGAGATTGGAACATAAAGAGAATTGGCAACACCAGAGCTAAGATTGCATTCACTGGTACTGAGGTTTGGTATTTGAACATATCTGTTGGAGGGCACAGTTCAACCGTAACAGTGTTCAGTAGTTGAATAGAAACAGCCTAAGATAGAGGTTGAAAAGAGGTGTCAGAGAGATTAGCAGTTGTGATCCTTGTATTTCTTGACTTTGGGTCTTTTGCTTACACATTAAGTACAGTAATTATAACCTTAAACTATTTGTGATTTAAGAACGTTGTAATTTCTCTTTGAAGCATTTTTTTTCATTGACGTTATTTCAGAAATCTTTCAGTGAATCTCAGATCAACAGCAATAAACTAATTGACACTAGGAACGGCTGTTTATTTAATACAGCAGTTGCCAAAATAGTGAATAAGAATGCTAATCATATGACAGAATCATTATCCTTTTTTTGAATCTTAAAAATTAATTTTTGTAATCAAACCTTTTTGTATCTTTATAGCAATTTTATTTTGACAATTGTTTAAATGTAAATTAATAATGTTAAAGCTAAATAAGGGCTTTGCTACATTTATTTCTTACAATGACTCAATAAGGTGAAGACTACTGCTATTCTTTCTAGACATCACCAATCAGGCTTTGGATGTCGGTTACCTGTCCTAAATCTTCACCATAATTGGGCAAGCTGACTTTGCATGTGGCAGTTTGACCCTACAAATAAGCTCTCACCCACTATTCTATATACTGTTTATTTTTTTATTTAAGGCACATGAAGTTGCTCATGACTATGATTTTATAAATTAAACTTTTTTTATTTTGAGATTATTGTCATTTCAGAGACACTTGAGAGAAATAATTCGGAGGGATTCCTTGTATCCTTTACGTAGTTTCCCCCAGTGGTAACATCTCGCAAAAAAACCTATGTTGTATCTCAACCAGTACATTGCCAGTGATGCTGTCAAGATACAGAACATTTCCATCGCCACAAAAAATCACTTTTGTTGCCCTTCTAGAACCAGCCACTTCTTCCTCTCTCCCTTCCTCTCTCACTTTATGAGGACTCAGGCAACCCCTAATCTCATCTCCATTTCTATACTTTTGTTATTTGCAAAATAGTATATAAACAGAAACAGAAAGCATGTGTAACCTTTGGAGATTGATTTTATTTCACTCAGCATAATTCTCTGGATTGTATTTTAGGTTATAACACATATCAATAGTTAGGTTGTTGCTGATTAGTATTCCATAGTATGAGTGTACAAAAGTGTATTTAATATTCACCTCCTCAAGGACATTTGAAGTGTTTCTAGTTGGGGCTACTATGCATAAAGCCACTATGAACATTAATGGACACTTTGTGTGTGAAGATAAGTTTTTATTTCTCTGGGACAAATCCCAATAGTGCAATTGCTGTATCATACATCCTTTGCATATTCAGTTTTATAAATGAAACTGCCAAACTGTTTTGAAATCTAATTTTTTTATACCTTGTTTTGTATTCTTTGTATTTACATATTTAACATTTGGAAATTATACTTTCCAAAAATGACACTAAACATTCACTATCAAATGCAATTTGTTATGGTTTTCAGGCATGAATGCGAATCTCTTATTATATAAGGCAGTTTTTCTGGAATGATTTACTTAACTAGTAGATGAACCTAGCAGGTTTTCAGCTCTCACATCATAGTGAGATTTTATTTTTCTCATTAACTATCGTTTATGTTAATATACTTAGGAAGACTGTTCAATGGTTATTAATAAAATACTGTGCTTTTGTATATCTAAAGGCATACCCAGTTAATTTTGTCCTCGAATTAAGCCCTTCAAATGATCAGTTATTGAACTCCTGAGAATTCAAAGAATATTTAGTCTCTATCTAAATACAGATGCTATTTTATTGCAGCATCCATTTATGCAAGTGTCATTACCTTACGATTCTTCTTAAAAATTTCTTTGTAGATTGTTCCTTCACAAAAACAGTCCTTGATAAATGCATATATCTGGACACTTGTTAGAGTATTGCTTCTTTAGCAGGACTATATCAAGTGTATTTCTTTCTGCTCTTAACCCTTGTACATACTATCTCAGCTTCCATAGTCGCTGCTACTGCCCTTTTTTTATCATGTGTTTTTTGGTGTAGTATCTGGCATTACTATTTGATTAGTCCCATAGTGTTTCACATTTTTCTTCTCTTCAATTGTTTCTTCCATGATTAACTTTTCCACCACGTCTTCGTGGTTTTATTTTGCCTTCATAGTTCTTTTGATCTCAATGATTTCTCACATTATCTACAGTGTGTCTGTAAAGTCATGGTGCACTTTTGACCGGTCACAGGAAAGCAACAAAAGATGATAGAAATGTGAAATTTGCACCAAATAAAAGGAAAACCCTCCCAATTTCTGTAGGACAGTGGTTCTCAACCTTTCTAATGCCGTGACCCCGCAATACAGTTCCTCATGTTGCGGTGACTCCAAACCAAAAAATAATTTTGGTGGCTACTTCATAACTAATTTTGCTACAGTTATGATTCGGAATGTAAATACCTGATATGCATTATGTATTTTCTGATGGCTTTAGGCGACCCTGCCGGGGTCACGACCCACAGGTTGAGAACCGCTGCTGTAGGATGATGATGTAACACCATGTATACAGCGGAGCAGCCCACAGCCATGCCAGTCGAGATGTGGATGGTGCAGAGGAAAGTTCAGTGTGTTCTGTGGCTTGCTAAATTTGAATCTGTGACCAAAGTGCAACGTGAATATTGGCGCGTTTATGACGAATCGCCACCACATAGGAATAACATTACTCAGTGGGATAAGCAGTTGAAGGAAACCGGCAGTTTGGTGGAGAAACCCTGTTCTGGTAGGCCATCAGTCAGTGACAAGTCTAGAGACTGTACGGGATAGCTACTTAAGGACCCCTAAAAAATCTGTGCATGAGCCCACATCGAACTGCACTGAATAGGTATGAAACTGGGAGAGTTTTCCTTTTATTTGGTGCAGATTTCACATTTCTATCATCTTTTGTTGCTTTCCTGTGACCGGTCAAAAGTGCATGACTTTACAGACACACTGTATAGTCCAAGACAGAACATTTTACAGTAGCACAGTATATATTTGCATAGATAAAGCTCAGAAATTAATACAGTTTTTAATATTTTTATTTATTTATTCATTTTAGAGAGGAGACAGAGAGAGACAGAGAGAGACAGAGAGGAGAGAGAGACAGGGGGGAGGAGCTGGAAGCATCAACTCCCATATGTGCCTTGACCAGGCAAGCCCAGGGTTTCGAACCGGCGACCTCAGCATTTCCAGGTTGATGCTTTATCCACTGCGCCACCACAGGTCAGGCAAATTAATACAGTTTTTAAGAGTACTTTATTTTAACTTCCAAATAAGTAATAAGTTTTTTATTTCTTTTAAGTGAGAGGAGAGGAGATAGTGAGACAAACACCCGCATGTACCCCGACCAGGATGCGCTCTGTCAGGGGCCAATTCATGAACCAATGGAGCCACTGACTATGGGTGGGAAAGAGACAAAGAAGGGGGAGAGGAATGGGGAGAGAAGCATATGGTCTCTTCTCTTGTGTTCCGTGACCAGGAATAGAACCTGGGACATCCATATGCTGGGCCAACGCTCTATCCACTGAGCCAGTTAGCCAGGACAGTAATAGGTTTTTAATTCATATGTTATGGAATCCAGAGTTAACTTTAAAAATGAAAAAACACATGCTAAGAAAACTTAAGATATTTTTTTTCTTTTGAACAGCTAGCGGTTACCTTCCATTTTTAACAATTATAAATAAGTAATTTTCATGTGATCGCTGGATGCTTGTTCTGTCATTGGCTGGAATTACCAAATGAAAATCACACCTCACTCAACCATAGGGAAGTATACTTTAATCAAATGGATTGATTCTGTCAAGTAGATAAAAACCAGTTTTCTTTGTTACAAATGAGTATTACATGCAAAAGAGAACTTTAATGAACATTGAAAAGGTTGTTAATCAGTAGTATGATACCATGCGTATGAAGTGAGCAAACTAAAGATTTCTCAACTTGGTATTCATTTTTTTTTTTTGACAGAGACAGCGAGAGGGACAGATAGGGACATACAGACAGGAAGGGAGAGAGCTGAGAAGCATCAATTCTTTGTCGTGGCTCCTTTATTGTTCATTGATTGCTTTCTCATATGTGCCTTGACCTAGGGGCAACAGTGGAGTGAGTGACCCTTTGCTCAAGCCAGTGTGACCTTGGGCTTCAAGCCAGCAACTTTTGGACTCGAGCCAGCAACCATGGGGTCATATCTATGATCCTACACTCAAGCCAGTTACCCCATGCTCAAGCTGGTGAGCCCACGCTCAAGCCAGATGAGCCCGTGCTCAAGCCAGCGACCTTGGGGTTTTGAACCTGGGTCCTCTGCATCCCAGTTTGATGCTCTATTCACTGCGCCACTGCCTGGGCAGGCTCAATTTGGCACTCTTGATGTTTTGGGCCTGATAATTCCTTAATGTGGGCACCTGTCCTGTATATTAAAGCATGCTTAGCAACATCCCTGGCCTCTACACCCTACATGCCAGTAGCATGAATATGCTTTGTCTTTATTCTTGTATCACATTTAATCTTTAGGCTTTCTATGCTTTTAGACTGTGTCAGTGAGAATTCTGAGCCTAGAGCTGGGGACGGGATTAGGTCCTCAAAAATAGTAAGGTGAACTCTATTTTGCTGATCAGCTCTGCTTAGCATGTGCTGAATCTTTTTGGTCTCTTCCTGCCCAGCAAAACATAGGTTCCTATTGTCCATTTCTTTTTAACTTCTCTGTACGATTAGTGACTCCTATTACATATTTTGAGCCAAGGAGTAAAATAAATGGTAATGGCTCCTGGTTCCCAGATAAGATCTGATTTTTGACGAGCCTGGGTCTGAAAAGGCTGAGGTAAATAAACAATTTAAAATAGGGGCCAGACCACTGACAAAGATGGTTTTGGTCCAATTAGCCCTTTAGTTCCTGTGGCACATCACAGAGTTGTACTTTATTTGAGCCCACACAATGGGGATCATGATTTCAAAAGATTGGAAAGTCCCTTATTTGATTGAGATAAAGTCCAATCCAATATCTCACACAGTGAGTGATCGAATGAATAACATTGCGGGACATTATGATGGATGGGGTGTGGGCTTGAACAGACAGATTTTGATTCCTCAGAGCAATCCCTGAGTTATCTTAATGTCTTAAATTTCTCCATCAGCTAAACATGGCCAAACTGTCAAATGTCAGGAGCTCTTGCTTTGAACCATCCCTTGAATACTCTTGTCACTTCTTCACTTGGTATTTGAATGCTGAAAGCCTCTCCTAGCTGCTCGTCTCTCCTCCATTCCCCTGACACTGCCAGACTAATTGTTTCAAACACAGGTTTTGCTGAATCACAGAGATCTCCCGTGTCCCTCCACACCTGGCTCCATTGTGTCTGTTCAGCGTTATCTCCTACTCCTACTAAAAGGCACCTGCTTTCGAGCAGACTTTTTCCACTAAGTCCTGAATGTACAAGCTCAAACCTGTTCTCTGCTTTTGTTTTGTTTTTCACTCTTGTGTGGGATGAAAATACTCATTCTTGCCACCTGATTTTATTCTTCCTCAGCACCTCGGGTTCAGCAGAAGCCCACCTCCTGCACAGGGATACCCACCACTCCTTTAGTCTGTATTGATTTCTACCTGCTTTTATCTGAAAACACTGACAGCCGGCAGTACCCATTTTGGCCCTTAACAGTAAATGGCTTTGTTCAAAGTGGCAACAAATAGCTCTGTGTGTGCATTTTGCCTCTTCAGCTAATTAAAGAATTCCTGGAAAGCAGGAGTTTTGTGATTTTTATATTTCATCAGTGTGTGATTATATGCATAACAATTACTCATTAAAGGCTTAAATCAATGGCTGGCCAGATACCAATTGCATTCTAATTCTATTTTAAAATATTTTAAAACCAAAATCAAATAGGCTTGTAGAAGCCATGTATAGTGTCAGATTAAAGTTAAGAGAATGGACTTTCTGGATGACAGAGAGGGGAAATGTATTTCCTTAGGTGAGAGGCTGAAAGTAGAGACCTTGGAAATGAAAACCCAACTAAGAGTCTGTAGAAGGAAATCTATCTGTGGTAGTTTTTTTTTTTTAATTATGGTGTAATTAATGCCACTTTTCCTATGAAATGCATGCCATCATTGACCTGCAGCTAGTGGAAATGAGTAAATAATAGTTGACGTGGATTCTAAAACATTTGATTATAGAATTCCAACTAATCTTAATTTTTTCCCCTTTGCAGACACCAGATCCCTCTTGCTACTGCACAAATGGACGTTTGAAAGCACTGTCGGCAAACACCTGCAAGCATGGAGTCTTCGTCACTGCTGTCCTCATTGAATGATGACTGTAAATCGGACAATTACATTGAGCCTCACTATAAGGAATGGTATCGATTAGCCATTGATATGCTGATTGAACATGGGTTAGAAGCATACCAAGAATTTCTTGCCAAGGAGCGAGTGTCAGACTTTCTAGCCGAGGAAGAAATTAATTATATTTTAAAAAATGCCCAGAAAGTGGAACAAAGTACAGTACATGGCACTGATGATAATTCCTGTGATGACACCTCATCTTCAGGGACTTACTGGCCCATTGAGTCTGACGTGGAAGCTCCCAATCTTGACTTAGGCTGGCCGTATGTGCTGACTGGACTCTCAGGGGGCACCCATGTAGAACTCCTCTTCCATCCACCACGAGCACAGCTGCTCACAATTAAGGAAACTATTCGGAAAATGATAAAAGAAGCAAGAAAGGTAATAATATTTGTTTCTAAATGAAAAAATTGAAACATGTAGAAAAACACCAGAATATTATAACACATATGTATGTTAAAATAACCTCTACGTGCATGGGCCATGACTTATTTTTAGGAAATATACATCTGGATTCATAGGAAGAACATCTGGATTCATAGGAAGACCATACTTCTTATAGCTTGCATATATCTGAGAGAGTTGTGAGGGCCCTGCTAATGGCGGAGATTTCCTTTTCTTCAGAATGTACATACACCCAGGAGACCTTATATCTGTGAAGGCTAAGGTGTGTGGACAGTGAATGAGATGTTTGCTCTATTGATAAATCCAGGGCATTTACATTTACCTAAATCTCTAAAGGGAAATATGTTGTTGGTACATGTGGTGAAATTTTCTTTGTTCTCAACAGGACTGAGCCTTAATTCCTGCTCTGGATACAGTTTATGCTAGTAAATAAATCATACATTTACTGAATTATTTCCTGAATTGTGTGGAAAGAGTATAAAATGAGGCATGATAATGTAAAATTCTGAAAGAAGGCCCTGAGGTGCTTCCCGTTTTGGGGTGGGCCTCAGTGTTTTTTATTAAATATTTACGTTGGGTTATAAATCTCAGAAATCTTATTTTAGAGCTCATATCAAACTATAGAAATTATCTTTTCATCAGTTAAATAAGTTATTGAGAGTTATCTATATATTCAGCATTATCATAGTGAGACTATAATAAAATAAAATCACCTTAAGCTGTTTATTAAGTTCAACCTAAGTTTTAAAATGTATGTACAAAAAGTTTTGATTTTTTTTTTTTTTGTATTTTTCCGAAGCTGGAAACGGGGAGGCAGTCAGACAGACTCCCGCATGCGCCCGACCCACGCCCACCAGGGGGCAATGCTCTGCCCATCTTGGGGCTTCGCTCTGCTGCAATCAGAGCCATTCTAGTGCCTGAGGCAGAGGCCACAGAGCCATCCTCAGTACCCGGGCAAACTTTGCTCCAGTGGAGCCTTGGCTGTGGGAGGGGAAGAGAGGGACAGAGAGGAAGGAGAGGGGGAGGGGTGGAGAAGCAGATGGGCGCTTCTCCTGTGTGCCCTGGCCGGAATCGAACCCGCGACTCCTGCATGCCAGGCCGACGCTCTACCATTGAGCCAACCAGCCAGGGCCAAAAAGTTTTGATTTTTAATGATTAAGTGTTTAGTTCTTAAAGACAGTTTTTTAAAATTAATTTATTTTTATTTATTTATTTATTTTAACAGAGACAGAGAGAGAGTCAGAGAAGGGGATAGACAGGGACAGACAGACAGGAATGGAGAGAGATGAGAAGCATCAATCATCAGTTTTTCATGGCGACACCTTAGTTGTTCATTTATTTCTTTCTCATATGTGCCTTGACCATGGGCCTTCAGAAAACCGAGGAACCCCTTGCTAGGGCCAGCGACCTTGGGTCCAAGCTGGAGAGCTTTTTGCTCAAACCAGATGAGCTCTCGCTCAAGCTGGCAACCTCGGGGTCTCGAACCTGGATCCTTCCGCATCCCAGTCCGACACTCTATCCACTGTGCCACCGCCTGGTCAGGCTAGTGTTTAGTTCTTAATTACAGATACTACTATATAATATAGAAATTTACATCTAAAAAGGACTTTAGGATGCAACATATATAGAGTTGCTTTCTTTCGTATCAACCGGACACAGAAATACTTGAAAGTATGTGTTTATGAAGTGCAGAAATACAAGATCCTTGAAATCTACAGTAACACCATAGATTGTGAGAAGCAACTAAAAGCCTCGCAATCATGTGAGGAAGACGCAGTGTTCTGAGACTAATGTCAAACGTAGGCTTTGCAAAAGTAAGATATTTTTTCTCCAAACTCAAATAACCTGACTTTTTAGCTGTATTAACCTCTTTAGCATGATTACATTCAAGAAAGCACTAATTTGTTTTAGTTGTTAAAAATTAGCTATAGAATCCAGCACATGGTAGGTATTCAAACTTTTATTGAATGAATTGAGGTGCCAGTTTAATTTCCTGAATTGAACCATGAGTATTTTTTGAACTGTCCTATCCTTATGCTCTGTGAACAAATTATAATACTATATTCTGCAAAACAACAGGACAGAAGTCAAGAATGAGTCTTTGTAAAGGTAAAATAGCAAATGCCAAGTAACATTTGCTAATTTCTGTTTGGGGACACGATATGTCCTCAAACCACTGTATCGTTAACTGAAATTTAGAAAATACAGTAGTGAAGGTTAATATCATTATTACAGTAAACTTACCAGTCATAAACTCATCAGCCTCCACCACAGCTAGTTTCCTATGGGGCACTGCATTGCCATGACTCAAAATGAAATTCAGAAGGTATCGTGAGATCTGGGGCTAGCACCGACTGGAAACTGAACAGTAGTCAGGACCATTTGATATAGTTTTCTTATTAACATGTATTTATTTAGAGAGCCTCTTAAAAGAATATTCTCTGCCTGGTCGTTGTCTGCTGGGAACTCCCTTATGCATTAACGAGCTAGAGAGCTTGAAGTCCATCCTGTAAAACAGTGGTGTAATGTCATGCTTCTCTTACACAAAATCAAAGTGACATAAAAGAAGAAAGATAATTTTTTTACCTTTATTCAATTTGTATATGCATATCCAAGATGAATTCAAAGAAGGAATTATTTGAATCTTCTAAATTAGCCATATTGCAATTGAATATAAATCATAACAGAAGTGTGTTTTTCCCCTGAATATGTTAGTTTCTCCCCCGTCGCAGTAAATATTGAGGTCAAATGAGCCATATATATATATGCATGGAATATATATTTCTGAAGTATTTTGGAAATTTCTTCGTATGTCACTGTTTATTTAAAGATTTTGAGGAATCCAGTGCTCCAGAAACAAAAAAGTTATTGACCCCCTTTTCCAAGATTTTATACTGTTTTAGCCCATACAGACTGGACAAGGTCTGAGAGAATTTTTAATGTAACAGCAAATATTATTATGAAATATAAGCTCATCAGACACATTGATTTTTTAAAGATTAAGCATAGTTTTTATAAGTATCATTCACTCAATAGATAAATCAGTTTTTTATAATTCTTCAGAATCAATGGAAGCCTATTAGTTTTGGGATAAACTTCTATTTTTGAACTGTTTTCAGAGGACATACACTCTTGATTGGTAACTCTTGATGAAGTTTTATGTCATTATAAATAGGATGATCATTTTTTTCAGAAAATGTTTGGATAATATATATATTAATAAATAGAAGAAAATTTTATGCCTCCAAATTTCTCAGGGATATTTTTTTGGTAATCAACATTACAGAACTCTATGGAGACACGAGTAGGGCTAGGAACCTGCAAACAGAACCCAGAAAGCCATCTCAGAGAAAATATTAAATCCATTTTTACTGTTCTGTTTGCAATTGAAATAAGGTACTTAGGAAAATAAATCATATTATTGAAAAATCATAAAATAAGAATCCAAAAGCAATTTTCTTAGCAGTTCAAACATCTGAGTCAGATCATTACCACCAAGTTAAACTTCCAATTTATTTACTTTAGAAAGTAAATAAAAATGATACTATATATTATTTATCTTTACTGGAAATACTTTGGTTTTGAATGTCATTAATTTATATGTGTTTGATTTTTTTTTTTTTTTTTACCTTAAACAAATAGCCAGATATTTCTCCAGCAAAAATAGGTTTATTCAGGGACAAAAAAGAAGAGCAGTTTGGGACATGTGGTCAAATGGCAAAGCATGCACAAGTCCAGAGAACAAAAGAGACAAACTTTTTATTTTTATTTATTATGATTTATTTTTAATAGAGGAAAGAGGAGACTCAGAGGGTATCTTTTAGATAGAGTCCATTGGAAGAAAACGAGAATTTGAAGTGTAGTGGCTTTTCATTGGCTGAGCAGTTACTGGGTGAGGAGAAGATACTCCTTCTTCCTGCTGGAATAGTAGAAAAACATCTTCCTGCTGGAAAATAAGAGGTAGTGCATGGGAGCTCCCCCTACAGGCCCTCCCAACACCGACTTAAGTGAAATTCTATTTCTCAATCTTCATAGTTTCTATCTTAAGTGATGCAATGTTTAACTCATTTTTTTTTTATAACCAGAATATAAGCTTTATAATCTTTTAGAAATTCATAGACTATTTTTACTGATTTATTTTATATTTGCCAGTTGTCACTTAGAAATGTTTAGGGTTTTTTTTTTCTTTTCTTTTGCTTACTTTTTTTTAATTTTGTATGTTTGCATATTTTTATTTATTGTCATTTTTCTAACTTCTTTCTATATTTTACCCTGTGGTTGACATAATTACATTTGGGTCAACTTTGTAAAGTCTGATAGCATCTAGCAAGACTTTCCCAGGTAATTATTTCTCTCTCAAGAGGTGTTCCCAAGATGATATATGCATGTATTTCTAATTACTATGAATACCTCTTATGAAAATATCCTCTCTAATTACTTAAAAAAGTCATCTTTCATTAAAGTAAATTTTATCCTAGCTACTCAGTGATAGATAGCCATAAATTATAACGTTTGATAGTCTTGAATATGTAAATGTTCAACCAGAATGCTATCTGCCTCTCTTTTTTCTAATTCTAGGCTAGCTGCTTCTGTAAGATATGAATCTTACTCTTGCAAAATATGGAATCAAGAGAACACAAAAGTATAGTGAGAATTAGGGCAGAGTAATTCTTCAGGTACTCTATACAAGTTCAGGTCTTGGTTCCTCCCTGAGTCACTGTTCCAGGGTGTGTCTGTTATGGCCTAGGGAGTTATTAGTAATACAGAGAAACATTAACTACCATCTGGTCCCATGGCTGCAGCTGGGAAGTTGAACAGATGACGGAGCATTTCCTGGGATTTGACTGGTATTATAAAAGTAGTACTTACTAGATTAGGGGCTTGATCACTGGGGCTCTACCACTAACTAGGTTTGGATCCAATAAGTTATTGTACCTCCCCTGGTACCTTCATTTGTTTTGTGAAATATGTGAAGCAAGGCATTATTGTGTTTTAAAAAACACAAAATGATTTTGTGTATCTAAATCTCTGGTAGTGTTTATCAATTCAAGATTATTTCCCTCTATACTCCTTGCTGACTTAGTCCATTTATGAATAATTTTTACTGTGTCATAGTGTGTCACTTCCGTCTGCATTACTTTGCAACTACATCCTGCCTCGCTAAATGATATTCATGTATTCATCAGTGCCACTTTTAGACTGGGATTGTCTCTCCTAATGTTCCCGATTTTTGTTAAGAATTTCCCCTCCTCCCCCTACTTATTCCATCTCTCACTCTGAATACTTTTATTCTTTAAATTTGAGTCAATGTTAGTTTCGTTCAGGAAATACCTTTTGCTTAGTCAGATTTAATAACATTATTATCCTTTGATATTAATTCTCTGAATGTAAGCATTATTTGTTACTATATTTATTTGTGTGTATATTGAGAGACAGAGGCAGAGAGTGACTGGAGAAAGATCTTGTTAAAATTGCACAAACTTTGCCATGTAGCCATTGCTGTGTCCGTAAAGGAATACTTTTTCTGTGCCAAACTTCTGCTGCTATATGTAGAGAATCCATATTCCATTCAATTCATTCACCCACTCCCTCAACTAGTATCAATAATCATGCTGGTATCAAGTCTATAATTTTTTATACAGTTATTTAAGGGAGAGGAGAGAGGAAAGAAGATAACATGTAGGGACTCTTAAACATTATTGCAAAATAGAGGTTTAAGCTTCCTTTTGATTTAATTACAAAGATGTAGTCTCTCTCCCTCTTTTATTTTTAATCGTCAAATTCAAATAATGCTTTTTTAAAAAAGAGAATGGAGGCTCTGAATCTTAGAGTCAGGGGATAGGTTGAATCCAGCTCAAATAGCTGTTTGTATTAGACATTATACTACAGTCTCTCTGAACTTGATCTTTCTTATCTGTAAAATGGGGATCCTAATACTCTATAGCAGGGGTCCCCAAACTACGGCCCGCAGGCCACATGCAGCCCCCTGAGGCCATTTATCCGGCCCCCACTGCACTTCTGGAAGGGGCACCTCTTTCATTGGTGGTCAATGAAAGGAGCACATTGACCATCTCATTAGCCAAAAGCAGGCCCATAGTTCCCATTGAAATACTGGTCAGTTTCTTGATTTAAATTTACTTGTTTTTTATTTTAAATATTGTATTTGTTCCCGTTTTGTTTTTTTACTTTAAAATAAGATATGTGCAGTGTGCATAGGGATTTGTTCATAGTTTTTTTTTTATAGTCTGGCCCTCCAACGGTCTGAGGGACAGTGAACTGGCCCTCTGTGTAAAAAGTTTGGGGACCCCTGCTCTATAGGATCCTTGTGAGAATGGAGTGAAATAGATGGCATATCTGACCTGACACCAACCACACATTAAATACCTTATTTATGGTATTGAGATGACATTCTCCTCCTCCTCCTGCATCTCCTTCTTCTCTTACCACATTATTGCAAACCTTTTAAAAAAATCCATCAGTCTGTATTTTTGCATCACTGTGATTGGGCATTTGTTCTTTAAAAATTCAGTACCTAACAAGACAGTATCTTACTAAATGCACCATCTAGGATTATTGGCTGTGAAATGACTATTCCTAAAAATAATTAAATGCATTTCTAAATTATCATAATGATTATGTCCACTGCATTAGTTATAGAGCAACACAGTGTTCTCCCAACGTTATTCCTCGGTTCAGAATTGGAAAATACTGATTCAACATAAGTATATTTGAAAGTCAGACCTACTGTGAAGATACCTTAAATATATACACATATATATATGTATATATATGTTGTATACATATATATGTATATATATATGTTGTATACATATGTTATATATGTATTATATTCAGAATATGCTAAAAAGACTAAAAAGGTATCCCCTTTTCTGGAAAGCAGGTAAGTAAGGAAGAAAAAATTCTAAATCACACTTTCTTACCTAAATTCCTGATGATCTGAAAAAACTTCAGAGCTTCGGTGAAAAACAAGGGGAAGGAGAGCATGTTCAATAGGCCAAAAGAAAAGCATAATATTTTCATTTTCATCTAGAATTTAGAAATTATAATTTTACTAGCTTTTTAAATAAAGACATTACATGATATACAAAGGTTTTATATTTAAGAAAACAAGTTTTTGGAAATTTTTAAAGTTTATTTTTATTATAGATCTATTTTTTGTCAAATTTTGGTTGAAATAACTATAAAATATTACTTACTAAATATTTCTGATATAATTAAAAAAGTGATAATGAATATTATTTAAAACCTACATTAATTAGTCAGCTTTAAAAAATTTGCTTTCTTGATAGAGGTGCTGTGTTTTGCTTTATTGAAGCAAAAAATCTCAAGGAAATGAAAACAATTAATTTATGAGTTTCAGATGTTTTACCTGACAGTTTGTTATCAGGTAAAATCTAAAGATGACCCATGATTTTTATTCTTAACAAAGTTTTATTTGAAAATTGGAAGCTTGGGAAAAAGTTTAGCTTTAAAAAGAAAAGTTAGAATTACTATCAGGGACAATAAATTTTCCAGGAAGTCTACCTTGATAATATTAACCTATACCTCTATTAATTTTTGGGGAAAAAACAATTTAAAATTAGCTAATTTCAAGTGTATATGACTTACCTGACTAAGGGAAATGTGTTTAAAACTACTTTCTCCACTGAGTTATTACCCTTTGACACTCTTTAATTCTTCTCTTTTTTTTTTTTTTTTTTTTTTCATTTTTCTTAAGCTGGAAACAGGGAGAGACAGTCAGACAGACTCCCGCATGCGCCCGACTGGGATCCACCCGGCACGCCCACCAGGGGCAACGCTCTGCCCACCAGGGGGCGATGCTCTGCCCATCCTGGGTGTCGCCATATTGCGACCAGAGCCACTCTAGCGCCTGAGGCGGAGGCCACAGAGCCATGCCCAGCGCCCGGGCCATCTTTGCTCCAATGGAGCCTTGGCTGCGGGAGGGGAAGAGAGAGAGAGAGGAAAGCGCGGCGGAGGGGTGGAGAAGCAAATGGGAGCTTCTCCTGTGTGCCCTGGCCGGAAATCGAACCCGGGTCCTCCGCACGCTAGGCCGACGCTCTACCGCTGAGCCAACCGGCCAGGGCTTTAATTCTTCTCTTTTCAAAATAAACTGTGAGAAACAATTCCTGTAGGTTCTGCATGTGGTGTGTCAAACTTTCTATTAAACTTTGAGGAGTTGTTACTGACTGTAGGAAATAAAATTTAGTTCTGTGAGTTCTCAGCTCTCTGAAATAGAGTGCTAATTTTTTATGATTTCTGTTTACTCATTTTCCTTCCTGTCACAAGGTTAAAATAAAAACAAAACATTTATTTAGTTACTTACTGATTTGTGTAATATTTTTCTGCCAACACACCTGTAGTAGTTTGTTGGAATGGCAAAACTAATCATCATCATAAAGCATTATATAGTGGTCTCCCGTCTATTGTGGGGGTTAGGTTCCAGAACCCCTTGCGATAGGCGAAAATCCACCTGGTAGCCATCTTATATTATTATTTATATATACAGATCACAGTGCTCTGATTGGTCGCCTCCCATCCATCAGCCAATAGTGAGCCATTTACCACCTCACATGGGCAAACTAGCTCAAGCAGATGCCACTGTAGCTGCGATTTCCATACATGCGAGTCTTTCTTTGTCTACTCATCTGCTGTACGTTATGTATTTTATTTCGATTTAATATTCTTTTAGTATGTTTTAATTAATATATTTTGTATTTTTATATCGTTTTTAATTTTTTAGGCTAGAAAATGCTTATTCTACCACAAAAATAATTAAAATAATAAATATATAAAAATACCTATATACTGTAAAATCCTGCGATACAGCAAAGCATTCGCAATACAAAATTAGATATTTACAATTTAAAAATCCACAATACAGTGAGACCACGAAAAGTGAACCACGATATGGTGAGAGACAACTGTATTCATAAAATACAGACTTTTCTAATGTCTAAATGACACCCGAATTCCATAAGGATAGAATTCAACAGTCTTAGTTGCCTTTCGGGCCAAGGCAGAAAAATAACCCTCTGGAGGAAGAGCAAGTGGTATTCCAGTTGAGAGGGAAAGGAACATAGAGGAGGAAAAAGTAACTTGACTGTAGGAATTCTTGTTTAAAAGGCTGTAAATAAATAGTAGCTCACAGTGATGATAAGCTTAGGACCTCATATGTACATTGAGGCATCTTATCAAAAGTTAACTTTTATAAGAATAAGGGCAGATAGCTTTTCTTATCTGTCTTCCTTATGAGATGTAAAATGTAATGAAGGTTAGCTATGGGAATTTTTTTTGAGAAGATAAGGCCATAACACCAGGCAGATATTTTATTTTATTTATTTCATTTCATTTCATTTTTGTATTTTTCCAAAGTGAGAAGTAGGGGGAGGCAGACTGACAGACTCCTGCCATGTGCCGGACTAGGACCTACCGAGCATGCCCACCAGCAGGCGATGCTCTGCCCCTCTGGGGCATTGCTCCGCTGCAACCAGAGCCATTCTAGGGCCTGAGGCAGAGGCCATGGAGCCAGCCTCAATGCTCGGGCCAACTCTGCTTCAATGGAGCCTTGGCTATGAGAGGGATAGAAGAGAGATAGAGAGAAAGGAGGGGGAGAGGGATTGAGAAGCAGATGGGCGCTTCTCCTGTGTGCCCTGGCCAGGAATCGAACCCGAGACTTCCACACGTTGGGCCGATGCTCTACTGCTGAGCCAACTGGCCAGTGCCAGACTGATATTTTATATTTGAAGGATTCTGCCTGCTCTTTTAGAGTAGCCACAGATTTATCATGTGGTATATGCTTTTACATCAATTATTCAGGTCTTTTAATTAGTCACTCTTCAAATTATTGTTGGCTTGTATCATCAGGATTGGGATTGGCTTCTGATTTTCTGTAATGGATTTTCATTATATGATCGAATAAAGGGGACCAGGTAATATTTATTGAGCACTATGTGCGTACACTCTGTTAAGTACTTTACATACATTATCTTAAATTGACTTTCACAACCATCCTATGAAATTTGTACTTTTATCATTTGTATTTTACAGATCAAATATCTGCTTTCTTGTGTTAGGTAGGACTTTAGTCAGTGGTAATGATCCAAACTGAACATAATTGGAAAGTAATAATAATGATACTGCATATTTCTAAACAGAGGTATCAAATGACCTAGTTGAGACAGTCTAGGATAAAATCAGTTGGTGATGTAGAAATATTAGTGTCTAAATCAGTGATTTTCAACCTTTTTTGAGCCGCAGCACATTTTTTACACTTACAAAATCCTGGGGCACACCATCTACCAAAATAACACAAAATGACACTCTAACACAGTACATATTATACATATAGTTAATAATATAGTTTCTAAATGTATTTATACTCACACCTGACCATGTCTCATGGCACACTACTGTACCGCGGCACACTGGTTGAAAAACACTGGTCTAAATGAGCCAGGCACAAGGACATTATAGGGTTGCTATAAGAAGTCAGAAGTGACATATCTGGAACTGAGAGAAGATTATAGTAAGTATTAATAGATGAGTTGTAGTGCCCAAAATTCAGACTAGATCAAGAGGCATAGAAAATTGATGGGTTTTCTGAGTTCAGATATAGGGAAAAATAAAAAAGTAGAACAGAGAGACAATGAAGTTGTCTTTTGGCGTCTGCTAGGTTCAACTATGAGGGGGATTAGTCAGTCTTTGGCTGGCCTTACAGGTGAGAAGTATGGCAGACTATTCATTCAGCAAATATTTAACGCTGATTCTATGTCAGGTCCTACTCTAAAGTCTGGGGTTATATATAAGAGAATAACATGCCAAAGAAACCATATCTTTGAATGGAACTTACATACAAATGGGGAGAGAGATAATAAGCATAATAAATGTGGATTGCTATGGAGAAAAACAAAACAAACCATTAATATGGTTGGGTAGGAGGATTGAGACTGGTGGTGGGGGTTAATTTTAGATAGAGTTCTCAGAGTAGGTCTCATCAAGATAGTGACATTGTAGTCAAGGTTTGAGGAAAGAGGGAGTTAGCCATGCATCTATTTGTAGGCAAAGCAGACTACACAGACTGTATATAATCCTTATATATATAATCCTTAGGGCAGGAACATGGCCTCTTGTTTGTTAGAAGAACAGTAAGGATGACAACTGTTAGACCCAAGAAAGCAAAGGGGAGATGACTAGGTAAGTTTAGAGAGGTAGCATGGTGTTCTTCATAGTAGGCAAAGCATACTACACAGATTATATATAATCCTTAGATATATATAATCCTTAGGGCAGGAACATGACCTCTTGTTTGTTAGAAGAACAGTAAGGATGACAACTGTTAGACCCAAGAAAGCAAAGGGGAGATGACTAGGTAAGTTTAGAGAGGTAGCATGGAGTTCTTCATAGTAGGCAAAGAATACTACACAGATTATATATAATCCTTAGATATATATAATCCTTAGGGCAGGAACATGGCCTCTTGTTTGTTAGAAGAACAGTAAGAATGACAACTATTGGACCCAAGAAAGCAAAGGGGAGATGACTAGGTAAGTTTAGAGAGGTAGCATGGAGTTCTTCATAGTAGGCAAAGAATACTACATAGATTATATATAATCCTTAGATATATATAATCCTTAGGGCAGGAACATGGCCTCTTGTTTGTTAGAAGAACAGTAAGAATGACAACTATTGGACCCAAGAAAGCAAAGGGGAGATGACTAGGTAAGTTTAGAGAGGTAGCATGGAGTTCTTCATGGGCCATTATAAGGACATTGGTTTATTTATGCTCAGTGTCAAGTGAGGAGCCAATGGAGAATTTTGAGCAAAAGAGAGACATGATGAATTTCAAATATGCTGTGTTTTAAATATATCTGGCTGCGGTTTTGAAAATTGACTTTAGAAGCTTAAGAATATCTGAGAGTTAAAATAATTCAAGTGTGAGATAATGGTGTCTTAGATGGTCAGGATGTTAGCAATGACAGTTAGATTTGGGGTATATTTTGAACATAGTAAAATGTAGAACGTGAAATAAGTTGAGAAAAGATAAGATTGCTCCAAAAAATTTGGGCTTGAACAGTTGGAATGATGGCATTGTCATTTGAAGTTGCTGTCAGAGTCATCAGAAGGTTAGATTTAGAGGCAGGAATAGAGGCCAAGTTAAGAGGCTATGTCATTTTCACCACAGCCATGGAATGGTTGACCAGTATAACCCCAGCCACCAAGACTGACAGATGTGTCTAAGTAGAGGTTAGGGTTCATGTTAGAATCTAAACACAGAGTGACGGAACTTGGAGATCAGTTCTGATGCTGAGGGCGTAGGGGAGGGATGGCATTAGAAGTAACTTGGATAAGATTCAGATACAAAGTAGTGGGTAAACACAGAGTGTGAGATAAGAAGAAGTCTGACTGGATTCTGACCCAAGACCTGCTTGGACAGATTATATAACCTTCTGAGAAGTAGAACCTCCCAAAGGCAATTATAGCAACTCCCATGTGCTGGGTCAGGTGCGTGAAAGACAGAATAAGAAACTGTGAAGATGTCCCGTGGGAGATCTCTTTTATCAGAGATCATTTTGGTTGAATAAATTTTGAGGAGTAGGAAAGCTTGGCATTTTCTTTTTTAAGATTTATTTATTGATTTTAGAGAGAGGAGAGAGAAAGAAAGGGGAAGGAAGGAGTAGTAAGCATCAGTTCCTATGTGCCTGACTGAACAAGCCCAGAGTTTCAAACTAGTGACCTCAGCATTCCAGCTTCATTCTTTCTCCACTGTGCCATCAAAGGTCAGGGAGGAGAGCTTGGCCTTTTTAAAGAGGAATGTGAGGCCAGTAGAGCTGGATGGAAGAAGGAAAGTGGGGGTTGGCGAGAGAGGTAGATTGAGATCGAATTGTGAAGGTTCTTCAGTCCTTTGTGGATATGGATGGTGGGAAGTCAGTAATTATTTTTGAGTGAGTGAGTGATGCCATCAATCCTGATACGGGACATATTAACATTTTGTTGGTTAGCTAAAAGAGAGAGGGAAACATAAAAACAAATTATAAGTGATAATGCTCACCAACAAACTAACAAGAATCAGGAGTCGATGAAAATTCAGTATAAAATACAGTCTCTTTGAAGAGAATATACCATCAATTTCCTGCTAGTATTGAAAAAAGATAGGTACATCCTTAATTCTGTATCTTAAGAAAGGTGATTGGGGTCTGAAAGCTATTTTTATTTTTAAAATGTTCTAATTACCTGATTTTAACTCAGTACATTTTATTTCTCTACAAAACGTTTCAACCATAGATACATGATTTAATTCAATGTATACTTTTTGAATCCCTGCTATATACATAGCACTCTCTTTGGTCATACAAGCGGAAAAAGAAACACTTCAAGTGGTTTATAGTCTAATGTCTGGGGGGTGCGCTAAAAGATTTATAGGAGATATATAAGTAAAATACTCTGGGTTTATTGACATTTATGCGAGTGGCCTATGTATTACAAAGCATATGGATTTCCCCCCCACCTTTTACTCTTTAGGTATCAGTATTATCGAATGACACTTCCTGAAGTTTCAAAGTAGAAATATTTTGATATAGATAAAATACCTTCAAAATATTTATTGGCAAACACTAATGTGTTTGCTTACCAGGTCAACATAATTGTTCAACAAGTGTATACAGTAAAGGTTTATTTATTTATTTTTATCAGAGGATGTATATTCCTTACAGAAAATGTGAAAATAATACAGGGCAGGCTTAAGAAAATAAAATTGAGAAATTTTCTTCCTCATTAGACAAACAGATGAATGAAGACTTACACGCGCATATGTTTGTGTGTGTAGGCATGTGTAATCCCTTACAGAGCTCTGAGATAGAATGCACATGAGTAATGTACTGAGCTCATCTTTGAGATTATGTACAAAAATGTGCCTCCCGCTCTGATTTCCTGTGCTGATAAGCGATGGTGTGACAGAAGAGGCAGCAGAGGGAGCTGCCTGCCCCGGGTGCAGGTCCCCAGGAAGCTCATAGTCTCTAAGGAATTTAAAAACAATGCCAAGATTGATTAAAATGCAGTCTGCTTTTTATTACACCACGTGCTGACAATTGGAAATACTGTCAGTGATGATATGCCCCTCTTCACGTGGGCTGGCTCTGAGGCCGGCCAGGCGGCTCCCTGCAGCTTCCACCCATCCTGACCCCCCTCCCACCCTACGGAGCCTCAGGGCTGACACCATGATTGTGAAAAGCATTTTGAAGCTTTTTCCTCTTCTCTCAACCTCCTTTTATTTGGTTTCTCCTCTTTCTGCTCAGTGACAGTTCAGGATTTGGCAAATGTATTAAGGTTAGTAACTGCATAGAATCTTGAGTTCACTTTATTATGATTCCCTTTTCTCCTGTGATGAGGGGTCTCCAAGTCCTTTGGGCCTGGGTGGTACTGGACTCCAGTGTTTGGTTTTATCGCTCTGAGATCGTAGAAAGCACTTCACCGCAGTTACTGTGTGGCTTCCTTGTTCTGTGAATTGGCAAATGTGAAAAGTGCTAGATGAAAACGTGGTAGGACACGTGGCTCATCTCATTGCTTCTCCCTTATGGTTTTGGCCACACAAATCCTGGCTGCCTTTATTTTTCTTTTCCAGCCCTTAACATTGTTTCAATAGGAGAGTTGTTCTAATACAAGCTAGCATAGTCTTATATTAGAGGAGTCCCTTTCATCTTATTTTCAATAACTTAGTATGATTAATATCACAAAATCTGCATGTGAATTTCAGAAAAAAATATACATATTAGGTATATATTAAAGAAGTTTTACATAAAAAGTAATGATAGCTGCCACTATTTTAATGTGTAGAGAAAGAAAATTTCTGTCTAATACTAACTGAAATAATCAGTATTGCTTATTCAGTGATTCAGGTAAAGGCTGTTTTTATTTTGAGCATTTCCCACATTTTTATGGATGGAAACATCTTGAATTTCCTTTTTCTTTTTCATGCCTTATTTAACATGTTCCTGTACAGGGCACATCATGCAACTTATTGTTTCAACCATAATCCAAATGAAGTTTTGTCTAAGTTATAAAAATACATTTTTTTTGTTTAAAATAGTACTTTAAAATAGTATACATGTAAGAATAGGTTTATGTGCTCTATTCTATGTGTTTTATTTATGTGTTCTATTTGTGTGTTCTATTCTGTTTCTGTAAAGGTAGATGTTCATGTATACATATGAGGAGAGACGCACAGCCTTTACAGTTCATCATGTTGATAATGTTAGAAGGAGACCGGGACCTCTGAATCCTTGTCACACACCTTTGAACTCTGTGGGAAATATAATGGAGTTTAAGGGCTCCTAGGTTTAAAGCCTTAGACAATTAACTCTGTCTTTTTAAAATGGCATTAGCCATTTTAAATATTATATACAGACAAATATAATTTAGTTGTAAAGTTTATATTTAAACTTTATAACATATTTCATCTATTTCTGCCTTATTTTTATTTTTGAAACAGAATATACATATATTGCCATAATCTACTTAAAGCATGCAGGTGAAAGTGAACAGCTCCAAATGAAATAAAATACAAGAGTTTTATAGCATTAGAGTCATCACATTTACATTCTAGAAAATAGAGTTTTAGGACAGTGTAATGTTAAGTTTTTGACTATATGTTCATTTCATCGTTTTTCAAAATCAGTTGTCTTATTTAAATAATAAACGTATTCATTGAGCCAAGTACACCAACTGTTTTTTCTCTAAGTTACATTTCAAATAGTTCATTTTAGTTAACATTCCAATCTGAAAACAATTCAGCTCATTCCAAAAAAGAAAAAGAGATGGTCATGCCAGCTGCCTTTTTATTTTTTTTGTAAAGGTAGATGGATTCTGATTCAATCAACAGAGCTTTTAGGATTTATTTACATAGTTTCACAGTAGCAACATCCCTGGAGCTCAGTCACAGATTTCCCTGAGCTTAGTTTCACATTAATGTGTATGTCCACACTGTCTCATATTTAAGGGTGAGACCAAAGAAATTGAGAGAGCCCTAACAATTATTTAAAAGTAGCTCTTCAGGAAATGTGACCCCCAAAATTGCACTCATCTGTTTGCATGTGAAATTCTCTCCTCAATCCCCGATGTAGAAAAAGTCCAATTTCAATTTATTTTTTATGGTAACTGCTGAAGAAATGACTATATACATCACCATAACCTGTATTCAGTCATATAATCATATTAATGAGGGGAAAGAATCACAGTGATAAGAGCACTTTAAAATTACACGTTTATCATGGGGGTTCATATCTAAAGCTGATTGAATATCTTTATTCTCCTATAATGCTAAGGGCTTCTTCCTTCCTGATTGGGGACTTTCCAGGTGATGTCCTTTAAACTTCTAGCTTTTCCATCTCAAAAGCGTAATTTCAGCTGCCCTAATTATCATCTAACAGTTTCTTCAGAGGAAAAAAAAAAATCTCTGATCTTGACACTGCTATCCTTGCAATTCTATTACTTTGGTTTTTATACTTTTAATTTGTAATTATGATTATTTCTCTTTTACTTTCCAATATGACATTCCTCTAGAGTGTTGCTTGTTTTATCCTGCTATCATCTCTTTCTACCACTCTTTATCTCTTACTTTTTCTTTTTAAGTAAGTATATTTTTGTCTATTGATTTTAGAAAGAGAGGAAGGGAGAAAGAGAGACAGGAACATCAATCTGTTCTTTTATGTGCCCTGACCGGGGATTGAACCAGCAACCTCTGTGCTTCAGGACAAAGCTCTAACCAGCCGAACCATCCAACCAAGGCTCTTTATCCTTTTTTTTTTTTTAACCATTATACTTGCATAAGAATGTTCCCATCAAGTGTTCCTACTTCTTTATTTGTCCCTCCTCCCAGCCCTGCAGTCTGTAATTTTCCTCCATTCTTCTCCTAAGGTGCCCCATTGTCCACAGTTGTCTGCATGGTCAAGACAGGCCAACAACCTTCTAATAACCTGCAGTCATTGTTTTTGTTTTGATTTTTTTGGTTTGTTTGTTTTTTTGTGACAGTGACAGAAAGAGGGACAGATAAGGACAGCCAGAGAGGTGAGAAGCATCAATTCTTCCTTGTGGCTCCTTAGTCTCCTTAGTTGTTCATTGATTGCTTTCTAATATGTGCCTTGACTGGGGGGGGGGGGCATATAGCACAGTGAGTGGCCCCTTGCTCAAGCCAATAGCCTTGGGCTCAAGCCAGTGACCATGGGGTCATAGCTATGATCCCACCCTCAAGCCAGAGGCCCCGCACTCAAGCTAGTGAGCTTGTACTCAAGCCAGCAACGTTGGGGTTTGAACCTGGATCCTGTCTCCTAGTCTGATGCTCTCTCCACTGCGCCACCACATGGTCAGGCAGTGTTCACCTTTGATTGTCTTACCATTGGTTTCTTGAATAATTCTCCCCATTCTTTTCCTGTCCTATAGTTTCTTAATATCTTTTGGTAACTTTTTTCATCTCCTTCAAGAGGGTACTTAAAAGGTTTTTACTCTTTTTTTTATTTTTTTTGTATTTTTCTGAAGCTGGAAACGGGGAGGCAGTCAGACTGTCTCCCGCATGTGCCCGACCGGGATCCACCCGGCACGCCCACCAGGGAGCGATGCTCTGCCCATCCGGGGCATCACTCTGTCGTGACCAGAGCCACTCTAGCACCCGGGGCAGAGGCCAAGGAGCCATCCCCAGCGCCCGGGCCATCTTTGTTCCAATGGAGCTTCGGCTGCGGGAGGGGAAGAGAGAGACAGAGAGGAAGGAGAGGGGGAGGGGTGGAGAAGCAGATGGGCGCCTCTCCTGTGTGCCCCGGCCGGGAATTGAACCCGGGACTTCCGCACGCCAGGCCGACGCTCTACCACTGAGCCAACCGGCCAGGGCCGTTTTTTTACTCTTGGGTCTGTTCTCTTTCTACATTTTATTCCTTAGTGCTGCTTTCCTCTTCCGCATCTTCAGCTATTGTTGCTGTTTACAACTCTGGTCTCCTGAACACTGGCCTTTAATTCTGACAGTCTAACATCTTTACCTGTATGGCCCATTGGACTTTCAAGTGCACTATGTGCAAAATAGTAGCAAGAAGTTTATGAAGCTCACTAAACTCTATCTCCTGTCTCCTCACTATGTTAAAGGTGTCATCACTTTCTTGGATGCCAAGGCCACGATATCTCGGAATCATATATGATTCATCCCTCTCTCCCAGTTTTGTCATCAGGTGGAGTTTTGGATTTCTGCCACATCTGCCTCCTCCTAATTCTCTCCATGGCTACCGCCTATGTTCTGCTCTCTGCTTTTCAGGTTAATTGAATCAGCCCTGTAACTCATCTTGCAACATAATAATTCTGCTTTCCCCGGTATTCCTACAGTCACTTGCCAGAATGATCAATGACCATGTCATTACTTTCTAATTATATACCTTCGTATCTTTGCATTTTGTAAGTGCCACAGAGGTATGGACCTCATCGGGCAACTGCCTTTCTAGATTTGACATGCTTTTAAACCTTTGCTTTTGCCCTTTCTTCTCCTGGAAGTATTCTCTATCTCTACCTACTAATAGTGTATATATTTCTGTGCACCAGATTTTAATGTTACATGTGCTAATATTATGATATGTCCACAATGCCTCAAAGGCCTTGCTATGCACCTGCTTCCAAAAGGTGGATCTGAATTCCCTTCCCACTGAGTATGGACAGGAAATAATAACAACCTTCTCATGAATAGAAGCTGGCAGAAGTAATGGTGTGACCAGGTTGTAACAGACGTCTTGCTTCCCCCTTGCTCTCTTTTGGATTACTCGTTCTGGGGAAAGCTAGCCGCTGTGTCATGAGTTCACTCAGTAGTTTCTATAGAGGCCCATGGGGTGGGAAACTAACATCTTCTATCAACAGATATGTGAGTGAATCATCTTGGAAGCAGCTACTCCTTCCTAGCCAGCCTTCGGTTATTGCAGCCTTGACTCTGAATCAGAGCCACCCAGCTAAGCTACTCTTAACTTCTTCAGCCACATACACTGGGAAATAATACATATTGGTTGTTTTAAGCCACTAAAATGTGGAGGTCATTTGCTAGGTAGTAATAGATAACTGATACAGGAAGCCATCTCTCTCCTAGTGAGATGAGAAGACACCTGAGAACGCTCTTGATTTACCCCACTGACATGTTTTTGACACAGTCTGTTTGTGTTGTGGATACTAATACATTTTACAACTTGTTGTATTATAGCAAATTTTACAAGTGTAAACTGTTTAATAAACTATGAAAAGATATTAGAGTTTGAAATATGAAATAAATTTCTAGTAACTTACTTAACACTTTATATTTTGGATGAGTTCTAGATATGAACGTATGAATGTTTCCTAGTACCTGGTGGGTCTTAAAAGACATTCTCGGCGTCTTAAGTTTCACCTTTCCAATTATGATATATCAATATATTCAATAGCCATCACCCAGTTAAAACATTACAATTCTGTTGAATCAAGTTACATATCGAGCCAACTTCTAAATTAAATCTCAGGCCTAATATTTGAACAAAGTAATGTAGATGGAAAGTTATTCCTCTTATTAAAACCTTCTGAAGTTTCGTACCAAGGTTAGCTCCTTTGATAATATTTATATGCAGGGATGTATAAAAGCAATCTCCAAAGAGCACTTTGTAGTACCCATGTGCTATGTGTGAGGCCTCAGTATTTAATTACTCTAGTCTTTTTTCTTCTCCATTTTGGAAGTGATTTAACATTCTAATTACTTTAAGTGTTGTAGCGCTAAAATATAATGGGTTTCTTCTCACCTTATTTTAACTCGAATCTGTATGTTTTATGGTGGTCAGAAAAGAGTACTCTTTAATTATTCCAAGAAGGAGGCTCTTGTTTTTCATTAGATGTTTATATTTTTCTGTAAAGGGTTAATTTAAGGACAAGGGGGAAGGTTATTTTTCTAGACTGGTATTTGACAGTGTATCTCTGCACTGTAATCCCGTAAGTGCTGTAGGATCTGTAACCAAAGGCCTACAGTGACGGTGGCACAGTATTTATTTATGTAAGTGGCTGTCCCAGTTATTCCATATCGAAATTCAGGAAGCAATAAATAGATCAGCTAAGAATTTGTAAATTCCATGTCCTAGAAGCATTTTTCTTCCTGATAGAATAATGGTCAGATGGTATATGCTGTCTATTTGGATTCTGATGAATCTCTTGAATTTTTTTTTTTAAAGATGACAGTCTTAAAAATAGGTAAGTTGGGGAAATGCCTACTTTCTATAACTTAACATATGTGTGTAGTATCTGACAACAAAAAGTGCACATGTGCTTAAAATGTACAGATACACTATAATCTACACAGATGTCTTCTGTTGGAGAGAACATAGTTAAAGAGAGTTTAATTAATAATATGTGTCATCTTAGAGATCCTAACAAATGGAATTCAACATGAGTTTGTCCTCACCCATCGGTGTTTAACGTTTTTGATTTTGACTGAAATAGAATACACGAATACACAGCCTATTCTTGGAGTTTTCAGTAGGTGGCATATTTGAAAGGGCAACAGGTCCTTGGAATTTAGGTTTCTAATGGAAATTGGCTTTGTTTGGGCAAGAGATTATTAGAAATAAACAGGGACAAATCTGATATCATACCTTGTAGAAAGAAACTCCAAGACATACAGATGTGTATGACGACTTAGGCCAGTCATTATGAGCATGAACTCTGCTCTACTGGACTTTGAATCTCATTCAGCACTACCACTTAGCTTTCACTGTCTACTGACTATGATGCTATGGGCCTGAAAGAGTATTTTATTTGATCCTTGAAAACACTGTGGGGTAGGTTTTATTTTTGCCACGTTTCAGATACGAAACTGAAATTCCGAGAAGTTAAGTAATTTGACCAAGGTTAGCAGTTCATACATGCTCTCTGATAATATTGTCAGGGTGTTGACAAATATTTTATTGTTGGAAAACCAGTAATTCAGAAGGGCTGTGGGAAAACAACATTAACAGCCAAAATTTGGATCAGTGAGAGTAAGCATTACAAAGAGGTGCTGAAGAATCGACCATTGTTGAGCTAGAGAGATCACAGCTTGGTTAGACTGGAACAGATAAGTTGTTGGAAAGGTCAAGAGATAGATTCAACGCCATGTCATGGTCCCTTCAGCCTATCCTTTTATCCTTGCATTAATTCTATTATACTTTGTTATATATTTTTTTGAGACTTGTACATTTGTTTTTATAATATATTTATCTTTTTTTATCTTTCGGTAGATGTGCCAATTTGTGGTTCTACTTTTACTTACACAAGCCGTGTGTGTTCAAACACAATTGCTGCACCAGACAGTTTTAACACACATATTAAGGCATCATATATTATGAAAGTAAACATATGACATTCACATTTATAGTTTTTACTTTGTGTTGTTTCTTTTGAGAGTGGCTTCAACAAAATTAAGGAGAAAATGAGTTTGAACACCAGTAATCAATAGATTAAAAAAGATTGTTGGTTAAAATATATATTTCTTTTTTGTATTTTTCTGAGGTTGGAAATGGGGAGACAGTCAGACAGACTCCTGCATGCGCCCGACCGGGATCCACCCGGCATGCCCACCAGGGGGTGATGCTCTGCCCATCTGGGGCATTACTCTGCCACAATCAGAGCCATTCTAGTGCCTGAGGCAGAGGTCACAGAGCCATCCTCAGTGCCTGGGCCAACTTTGCTCCAATGGAGCCTTGGCTGCGGGAGGGGAAGAGAGAGACAGAGAGGAAGGAGAGGGGTAAGGGTGGAGAAGCAGATGGGCACCTCTCCTGTGTGCCCTGGCCGGGAATCGAACCCGGGACTCCCGCACGCCAGGCCGACGCTCTACCAGCCAGGGCGGTTAAAATATTTTATTAATTACTTAAACTAAACGAATACATGTAGAATGCTACTTTTCTGATCTGGCTGCCTGTTTATAGCATCCATCTGGAATGATGCAGAGAACCAAGAAATGAGCAGATTAGCCCTAGGACAGCCAAAATAACATCACAGAAAATTAAAACTTTTTGGTGAAACAGGCTTTCTGGTTCCACCCCAGAGCCCGTTTATCCTTATTTTGCACACAATTCAAGTAAGCTCCCTGATCTCTTTCCCCAAAGCAGATCAGATTCCAGGTATTAAGTATATAAGGAGCCATACTGACAAGACATGGACGTGTTAGCATGGCATGCTGCTCACTCGAGAAAAACAGTAAGAAATATACAAAAGTAAACCATGAACATGGCAGGTAAGGCCCTAGAAAATAGTGACAGCTCCTGTCAACAACCTTTAAGGTTTTGTCACCTTAGAGCTTATGTAATACTAGATTTAAATTGTATTCACTAATGCTTGAGAAGTCAAGGAAGATAGTCTACATTTAAGTATGTTTTCCATTTAAAAGTGATAGAATAAAAACAACAAAAATATTTTGGTGCTTGAAGTTACATGTCTACAACTCTCAGAAAAACTTATGTAATACAAAAATTCCATTTGACACCATCCTGACAGTGTCTAGTTCAAAGTTGTCTCTGTATTTCCTCTCTTGTCTTTTGTTGTTATTATTATTAATATTGCTTTTATTATTATTTTCCTGTTCAACGCTACTGCCTTCCTTCTTGCGTCTTCTCTGTACTTACTACCTTGCATCAGACTTGGGACAGATTTACCAGCTAATACTGCTGCTGTACTTGTGTGGCAATGACCTACCTGTGAGCTCAGGAAAAACAACAACATCTGGACAGTAGGGAAACCACAGATGGGAAACAGCTATGGGCACCATAATTAATCTGAAATAACATTTACAGTCTTCTTGCTGATAATGAAAACCTTGCCTGCCTTGTTATGTAGTTTGAGTTATGTTATTTAAATGTTATCAGTAGGAAAGCCCTTAAATGAGGTTAAAATTTCTGATGTTTACTTACCTATTAATGTATTTTCAATGAATGAATACAGGTACAGAGGGCTAAGAAAAGTTTTCTTAGAACTTTTCATAGAAATCCTAATACCAATTTCCATCAGAAAACCTGCAGATTTCTGGAAAAAGACAAAGGAACATACAACACCCGGCTGTTAGGTAAGCTGCCACGTTCAGGTCCAAGTGTTCAAGCTGTTGTTCAGTAGACTTATATTCTGGGACTTCTTAGTCATTCTTTTTCTTTTTTCCCCCTTTCTGCACTGGTAGGATAATATGACAGTAAAAAAGACACATAAATACCCTTGAGCCACCCAACAGAAGGGTTCAGTAGCTCACAGGCCAGTTCACAGCCAGCAGGTAGGAATGAGACATGTGTAAAATAGAAACTGTTTTCCCAATGAGCCATTCTAAGGCTTAAGGGAATTTCAATGTTATCATTATAGCATAATCAAGTATGACAATCGATTATTTGGGCCAAAGAGAAAGCCTGAATAAAGTAAATATCTGCATTCTGCATTTTCCCTTTGCAGTATGAGTGTCAGGGAGAGGGAATCCCCCCTTCTGCCCTCCTTGACTCCTTGCATCTAGGCTGCTAATAAAACTGACACCAGGCAGAGCACCACCAGAAAATCGCAAGTTTTATTACCTGTACACAGGGGCATTAAAGTGAAACAGGTCGTTTAGATGTCCTTTACATAAAAAACGATACATTTCTGGGAGATTTGAAAGACAAAGGAGGACAGGTTTTGGTGTACGCAGTAAGGAAGTTAAGTAGAATGTAGGTTTAGTCAGTAAATTAGGAAAACTACAAGGGTTTGTTTCCAGTGGCTTCTGACCCTTGGATTCTCTCTCTTTGGCCTTAAGGCTGTCTCTTCCTTGTCTGATTGCTCCTTCGCCCTTTATAGCAGGGAGGACACCTTTCCAATTAGATTTCCTGCATTTAAAGGCAGAGGAGAGTCAGGGAGCTCCTCCAGCTGCAGCTTAAGTGATTTTTAACTCGAAATAATCAATATGTTATTGCGGGATACTTGAGGACAGCCTGTCCTGGGCTCCAGCTTCAGACATCCAAAAAATCAGGATACCACTCACATACCTTGGTTGTATATAACTAACACAAACTTCTTCTTTCCTTCCTCTACTCAGGTTGGCCTGTGGGGGTGGCTGATGTTACTTTGTTACTTTCTTCCCCCCCCTTTGGATGTTTAAACTTTTTTTTCTTTTTTTTGCTTAAGTAGGTTTCCAGGGGCCCGACATAATCTGTATCCCCTGGGAACTAGTAGTGCCTGAGATAAACCGGAAGCTTCTGGCATTTTATCACTGCTACCTGATGTTCTCCTAGCTCAGAAACATTCCCCGCTGCTGACTGGATCCTTTACGAGACAGCACCAGATCTGGTTGGTGAGAAGCAGATTCTGGTGCTCTCTCCACTTTGCAGAGACTCAGACATGGTGATCCAGGTCTCTGGAGGTCATTTGTTACTTAGAATTTGTTCACAATCCCTGTCTCCTGGCTGTTTCCACCAGTGTTTTCCATAGATGCCAAATTTAGTACTTCCCCAACTGATTTCTACCCCCCTTTCCAAATCAGATGTTGCGTTTATATTTTCTGACTAGGATAATGGCATAACCATCTTCCCATGCACTCAAAATTGTAACTTTGATATGAAAGTTTTTTAACTTCATTCTCTCCCACATACCTTGGCACACCCCCAGCCAACTTTTTGTCAAGATGTTTCTATCCTATCACCGTCATATGCCGAACTGCCTCTATCTGCTCTGTCCCTAGTGCCATCTGCTCTGTTTCAGGCTTGCATGGTCTCTTGCCTGGGCTGTTTTGGGAACCTCTTTATCTCTGCTATCCTGCAGTGTTCCATTCTGTTGATTTTTTTTTCAACCTTCGAGTTTTAATTAACATATCTTCACTGTTAAGCATTTCCTGCACTTCCCAAGTTAGTTATGTATTACCTTCCACGCTCCCATGCACATCTCTGTAACAGTCCTGCTGTGATTCACATCTTTGTTTATCCCCTTGTTTTTCCAAGTAGGCTTTGAAGTCCTTGAGAGAGAAACTTTCTTTTACATTTTAGAATTACTAGCACCTACGCCTTGGCTGGTTTGCTCAATGGACAGAGTGCTGGCCTGGCATGCAGGCATCCTAGGTTCAATCCCCGGTCAGGGCACACATGAGAAGCGACCATCTGCTTTCAATCCCCTCCCACTCCCCATTCTCTCTCTCTCTTCCCCCTTTTGCAAATGGTCCAAGTGTTGCCTTGTACGCTGAGGACAGGTCAGTTGGTCAGAGTGTAGGTCCCAGACAGGGGTTGCCAGATGGATCCCAGTCCAGGCGCATGCGGGAGTCTGTCTCTCTATCTCCCTTCCTCCCACTGAAAATTAAATAAAATAAATAGATAAATAAAATTGCAAGCACATAGTAAATGCCTAGCATGTTTTTAAAATAAAAGTGAGAAATAGCAAAAGTTTAGTTCTGATTAGTTGTGAAATCCAAATTTGTGTTTTAAAATGATAAAATAGAAATTAGCAAGGCCTTATTATAGTTTAAACAGACATTATATACAGCATTTGTTTGAGTGGGAGAATAGGTTTAAGGTTTTCCCAAACATTTATTTTTTTAAGCATTTTAAAAATTTATAAGACAGAATAATTTTGCACTGAGATTTTAGGATGTTTTAGGAAATGCAGCAACTCTCTTCCTGTTTCAAAATACACATTTTTATCTTTTGTCACACCCAATAATCTCAGTGCTCCCTTTATTGGTTCTTCTGTCTTTTCTGCCATCACTGTTTTATTCAAAACCTGGTGGAAATTGCCAGTTTGAATGCAGTTCAAATGTTCTTGCACTTCGGTGACTCAAGAGTAGTTGAGCTACGGGGGCCAAATGACCTAGAATACACTTTCTTAAGCATAATGAAATTCAAGATTAAAACAAACAAATACCTCATACATGAACCAGGTAAAACCATTTATCCCATTTTATATATATATATATATATATATATATATATATATATATGAAACTTATGTATGATTACAAAATGCAGTATCACATTTAAAATCAAGTTAAGATTTTGTGAAACTGTACATGATGTTATTAATGCAATAATTATTATAGCATACTTCAGCTTAACAGCGGGGCTTCCAGCTCTTAGTATCGTCATGTAAATATAAGACACAACAAGGAAGCCAGAACAAAGAGCTTATCTACCTGTGGATTATTGCCTTTCAGTGGGCGAAGTGATGGGGCGAGATTGGGGTACCTGCAGCCTCATCCCACCTCCTGGCAGCATTATATTTTTACATAGTCAATGAAACAGTTTTACAATAGTAATTATGGCACCACAGATTCTGTCTTTGCTGTTCATCATGTAATTGCTGGTGACTGAGGGAAGAAAAAGGGACACTTCAATGACAAAGTATACATATATATGTAACAAATATACATAGCAACTGAAATGCTTGACTTATGAGAACTGAATTGACTCTGCCTGCAGCTAAATGGTGGTACCTCATATAAGTTCCTTTAATAAGAAAGGGAAAGATGCAGAGAAGGGGGAGGGCGGGGTGAAAGATGCCGAAACCAATGAGCGTCCCATTCAACTTAGTAAAATGGCTGGGAAATGTGGGTTCAGGGCCCCAAGAACTACATATATCCACACATGTAACCACTAAGTAATATCAGGCACTGGTCTACCCAACATTTAAGCAGCCCCATATTTTCAGTCATGAAAGGGTGGTTATAGATCAAAATTTAAATTTTTTCAATAGTACATCACGGTCCCTTGACATTAGTTAACTTTGTTGAGTTGTTGGCAACAAAAGCTATTGTTGACACATGTAGAAAGAACTGAGAATCTGTCTGTATATCCAGTCAAACCAGGATTCTTGAAGAGTCTAAAAACAAAAAGCCTGAAGGTTAAATATGACAAATGCCTCAGAATACAATCTGTATTGATCCTGCTTTTCAGGCTATTATCCTTAAGTTCTTTTGTTTTCCTCTTAAAACATCTAGCATGATTTCCTAGACCAGAAACACCACTGGGACTGGGGAATTTGTTAAATACCTAGATCCATATAGAATCTCAGTAAGTGAAATTGTATTAGGCTTACAGTGTTGCTCAGCACTATTTCTAAAGTGTGTATTATCTTGAAACAAATGTGATCAAAGCCTGTTTTAGTAGGGCAAAGGGGTGATTGTCTTATCCCCTGAAACCATTATTGTAGAAAATCTCCTGGTATACGGAAGAATGTGTAACATCACATACTCACTAAAAGAAGCTTTTGAAAATGTTTTAGTGATTCAGCAGTGCCAAAATATAGAAAATTAATAAAAATAATTTATGTAGGTTCTTATAAAAATAGTATTGTTTCCTTTATTCGTTCCTTTACTATTGAAACATATAAGGAACAGCAGCTGCTGGTTGAAGTTATGTTGTTGAGTTACTAAGTTCTACCTTGCAATGACTTTGAAGGAAATTTTTTTTTACATTCATATCATTTGTATTAACCATTTTTGTAAAGAAGTGATTTAAGGTAATTAAGCACTTTCACAGGATGATGTTGTTTAGTGACAGGTATGTCATTTTGTATGGAAAGTATCTAATTGACAGATTATATTTCCTTCCTTGAGTTCCTCCCAGACTTCTTTCCAAGTCTTTAGAAATCAGCGAGTCTTCCTTCCTAGGGTCTGATTTGGGGAGGAATAGATTCACTTTATTTTCATCATAATATGGGACTTTGCATCTTTTGCAGAATCACTTTGAACACAGTTGTTTCTTTTTTCATGTAACCCATGGCAAAGGAATTGCTTATATCTGTGTTTGTTTCTGTCATTGACATCAAACTACATGTTTTGAGATAATAGTAATTTTGTTCCATGATGTTAACTCCAGAAAGGGAAGACTATATCCCCAAATGCTCCCCTGTTCTATTTCAGAGGCATTTGTGACTCTAAATCATGAATTCACGTTTAGTTATTCTGGATTATATATTTATTATTTTGACTATAAATTTGCGGGGGTAGAAATTTCACAAGTCCAATATTAACTATGTGGAATTTATTTGTATCTAGGATTATATTATAGAAATTTCACAAGTCCAATATTAGCTATGTGGAATTTATTTGTATCTAGGATTATATTATAGGAATTGGCTAGCTCTATCATGACATCCATCTTCAACTCTGTTGTGTTCATAGTTTTTCTGAAATTCTAATCAGTTTGTCTTGATTATTGGGGAGGTTACACGTGCCCTTCTTAATCATTTTTATTAGCTTATGTTTGACAATTTCCAATACTTTTGTGTTTGTCTTTTCAATTGATGATCATTGGTGCCAATTGATCCTTAATATGGCCCTGGCTGTTGGCTCAGTGGTAGAACGTCAGCCCAGTATGTGGATGTCCCAGGTCTGATTCCCAGTTAGGGCACACAAAGAAGCACCCACCTGCTTTTCCACCCCTTCCCTCTTGCTTCTCTCTCTCTCTTCCTCCCTCTCCCCCATTCCTGCAACCATGGCTTGATTGAAGCCATTGGCCCCAGGCATTGAGGATGGCTCCATAGCCTCCCTCGGGCTCTAAGAAAAGCTTGGTTGCTGAGCAACAGAGCAATGCCCAGATGGGCAGAGTTTCGCCCCCTAGTGGACTTGCCAGGTGGATCCCGGTCAAGGAGCATGCGGGAGTCTGTCTTTGCTTTTATTCCTCTCACTGAGTAAAAAGAATTCCTAATTATGGAATTCAGTAAAGAAGGAAACTTTCTTCAGTGAAAGCAGTGATACACCACAGCTGAGAAGACAGCACTTCTGTGAAATAGCTCAATAGTGTTACAGCACTGCTGTGAAAATAGCATGGTTGTGGAACAGCTGTGGGGACAGGGGCCAAATCCCTGTTGCGCTAGACAGGTCTGCTGTGCTCCACTCGGCTCTACTCTGTGCAGGTCTGCTCCACTGTACTTCCGCAAGACATCTTTGTTTCGGCTTTAGCCAGGGAAACACAGACTTCATTCTTCAGTGGAAAATGCACTCTCCAAACTAGATGGGAACTGGCTTATATGGACAGAAGTTCCAGCTCCCAGTTCCTGATTGGTCCATCCTCCTGCAAATAAGAGTGTCAAATCCTTGCAGTTTAGCCCTAAAGGCACTGTCCTGACTGATCAGAATAGAGCCACTCTGATTGGTCAGAACTGCAGAGCTCTAATTGGAGAAAACCTTTATAAGGGCTGATTCAGCTGACAATGAAACAGTGCAGGCAGGCAATTCAGCACAGAGGTAGGCAGGTTAGTGCAGGGGCTTCTCCCTGAAGTGCAGTTTTCACAAGAGGCCTCTGTACAGAAATAGTTGCTAGGCTCTACCTTCTTCAGTTGTGCCCATTTAGCCGCCAGGATCCCTTCTTAGTAGGTGTTTTCCTCCCTACCCACCTTCCCCACCCCCAGGTTCATAGTCTAAGATAAAAGAACTGTAGAATTCTAGGCAAATCTCCATTATTTTGTATGAGTCAGATTTCTCTCTCTCTCTCTTTTTTTTTTATTTCTAGTAGTCTACTAGTGATGTCAAAAATCCTGTGTACATGTACCTTATAATTCACTCAGACAGAAATGTCTCATTAAGACAATTTTTTTCACAAAGTGCTGGTTACTGTATTTGCTCTCGCTATACACAGGAATCGTGAAGGGCTTTTTACCTTCAGCCTTTAGGATAAAACAAAATGATTTGTTCAAAATGATTGAACTCCCAATATATAAGGTGAAATTTATATAGTTTTAACTTTATGAATATTTAAACAAATACATTTGATAATAAAAATAGAACTAATCATAGTTATAATATTAATATAATACAAGAGGTAAATAGAAGACAATAATAATAACCTGAATTTTGCTGTAGAGTTTTTTCTATGTATAATTTTTTATATTTCAGTAAGTGGGTTTATATCCTAATACTCCTTTGAACCTGACTTGTTTTCACCCCGTTTTTTTCACATTGTGTGGCTGTACCATATCTAATGCGCTGTCATATATTGAATAGTCAGGTTGCTTACATATGTATGTAATTATAGAGAGTGCACTGTTGAACATGTAAGTATGTGGATCTGTATATTTGAGTAATATTTCCCCTTAAGAAAAGTCCAGAGAATTGGTCTGGTGTGGTAAAGGGGTGTGATTTGGTCACCTGTTAATGGTAAAGAACATTACCGGATTGTCATCTAGAAGGTTGTCTCACTTCATACTACTCCTGAAATTTCTTTCTCAGACCTGTTTTCTCTCACCACTTGCCAACATTGTGTGTTTTCAGTCACTTTAATTTATTGATGCAGTGATAGAGAGAACATGATAGTTTAATTTGTAATCTTGTCTGATATTGAGGTCTTATATGTCTTCTCCTACATTTATTGGTGATATGTTTTGGCTTTAATTATTTTTCTATTAGATTATTTGTCTCTATTTTTTTATTTCCTAACTCCATCAATGTAATACATTGTTATTAACTGTTGTAAAATCATCTTTATCAAAAAGCATCTTGAATGATTTTTGCTTATTCTTTATTTTTTTTCTACACTCCTTTCCACTGCTGTGTTTTTTAAAATATGTCTTGAGCATGCTATTTTATTTTATAATAATAATAATGCACTTTTTAATTACCTTTTCCTCTGATTTTTTTTTGTATACTTACAATTTATTTTCCAAGAAAATTTCCATACAAATTTCTCTGTATGCTTACAGGTCATGCATTTATAGGGTGAGCTCCAATATTACTTTTCAGCTCTTCTTCACTAGGGGATTAGTGTCATCCTTCCTCAGTGTGACCAGGGGAAAAGTTCTTTGTTAGGCCACAGTCTGTCCTGTGTGTCCATTGTTAGTCCCACCCCATTTGGCTAAGATATTTGCTAATTTTAAGGCTCCTATGATTAATCACAAATGGTTTAAAGTCTTTGTTTACATATTTTTCAGTTTTTAGTTTTTTTTGTTTTCTCAAAAAAAATTATAAGTGAATGACCATTTTTCTCTCTTCTGCTGGTACTCTCAGATATTTAATTGTGTTAGGGAATGATGACCAGTAAACACACTGGTGCAGAGCCAGTTGTCAAATAGCCTACCTGAGCAGCAAAACGTGTTCAAAAGCAGTGGGTGGAATTATCTTTCAAGTATTCTAAGGTGCCTTGTCCAGTGAATTTACAGATATTACCATTTTTTTAAAAGACTTTATTTATTCATTTTAAAGAGGAGAGAGAAAGAGAGAAAGAGAGAGAGAGAGAGAGAGAGAGAGAGAAGGGAGGAGCAGGAAGCATTAACTCCCATATGTGCCTTGACCAGGCAAGCCCAGGGTTTTGAACCAGCGACCTCAGCGTTCCAGGTCGATGCTTTATCCACTACGCCACCCCAGGTCAGGCAGATATTACCATTTTAAAGGCACCCAAAGACTATGGTTCTAATCTAGATTATTGCCTCCCCACTCCTTTTGAAGATAATTTATACAAACACCCCTCCACCACACCGTTCCCCTTCCTCCAGTGTCGGTTGAATGCCTCTCACAGTGTTTGACAGAGAATGAGAGCTCAGTACATTCTTTTTAAATAAAAAATAAACAGATGAATATGACCCCACCTGTGTTAGTGTTTGTTTCATGGTGGGTCAGAAAGATTATGAGCATGAAGACATTGCACTAAGAGATTCAGAGCCTGAGTCAGCAGATGAAATTCACACTACAACTGTGAGGCCAAGAAACAGTAAGAACCAGAGGGTAGCTCGGGTTTCATCAAACGTACAGAAGAACGGCAGTGGGAGGCAAACACTAACTTTGTGGAGAAGCCAAGCAGTGAGAGGAGTAAGGGGGGACAAGTATCCGTATGAGAAGTAAAGAGAAAAGGGGGGGGGGGTGAAGCGGGACTGAGAGGGGGAAGGGAAAAAAGGAGAGAGCAGGAGAGAGGAGAGGGGATTAATTACCCTTAGGGCAGTGGTCCCCAACCCCCAGGCCGTGGACCATTTGGTATCGGTCCGCAGAGAAAGAATAAATAACTTACATTATTTCCGTTTTATTTATATTTAAGTCTGAACAATGTTTTATTTTTAAAAAATGACCAGATTCCCTCTATTACATCCATCTAAGACTCACTCTTGACGCTTGTCTCAGTCACATGATACATTTATCCGTCCCACCCTAAAGGCCGGTCTGTGAAAATATTTTCTGACATTAAGCTGGTCCGTGGCCCAGAAAAGGTTGGGGACCACTGGCTTAGAGGAAAGGAGGAAGGAGGAAGGACGTTCTGGCCAGGCATGGATGTGGTTCCAGGGGCAGCAGCCGTCCTGGGAGGCAGAAGTAGAGGAGGCTGATAATCAAGAGGAGTAGCTGCAGGCCACGTGCTAATACGGTGCTGCTTCTTGGGGTCAAGTCTTCTCTGCTTCCACTCACGGTAAGAGGGAGAGGTGGAGAAAAGGACTGGGGAAGCAGGGAGCCGTTATTTGCTGCAGAGAAAACGCGGACTGTGGAGCAGGTTGAAATCACGACATCTGTGCCCCGTGGCTGCTTTCACGCAGACCAGGTGCCAGGAATCTGCTCCTCAAGAGGCAGGTTCCCTCTCGGGCTCCAGTCTGAAGCAATCAGTGTATGTGTGATTGTGCTGAAAAGGCTAAATTAAGAATCCAAAACTTGTGTTGCAACTGAACATTCTATTCTATCTTGATGGAGAACCGAAATTCCATCTAAATGGAATTTTCAAAGGACCACGACTAACAATGTCTGGTTCAATTTAGAAACAAAGTAGTTCATTTTTACTATTAAGAGCAGATAATAGTACCCACAACCTGTGACAGTGACTACATATATGTAACACACATGGAATAGTGTTTCTTTATTTACCTGACATCTATATTGAAGTTTAGAAAACTTCCAATATTTTTCTAGATTTAGAACTCAATCTAGTATAGTATATGGTCAAAACAAAACAAGTTATTGACTGCCCACAGTTAATTGGTAATTTTAAAAATATGGCGACTTTATATAATGTTGCTAAGAATTATCTTTAAATTCTGGTAAAATATTAAGGATAAATAACAACATAATAAAATATCCATTCACAGGTACAGTAGATATTAGGCAATCTCTTTCATTCACTATATACTTACATACCTTTTTTTTGTAACATTATTTCCTGGCAATATTAAAATTCATTCTATTATATGAAGTGCCCATTTCTATTTTATCCTGTTATAATGTGTTTAGGCTAAAAAGTACCAAAAAATAACCCTCATTGAAGTTATATGGAGAAAGCCTATTTTTTACTATGTGCTATGTATCCATTTCAGCCTGTTCCTTTTCTTGAATACTACGGTAGTTAACTGTAAAAAACAAAACAAAACGAATATATATTAGAAACTTTTTACAGCCTTTGTTGTTGTTTCTTTAGCAAGAAACACTATTATCTCAATTAATCTTACCATATTTTTAATGAAAATAAAGATTAACCTATATCATTATTTCTCTCGTCTTATTCAATCAGGTGGTATTTAAGAATATCATTTTTCTTAGATAGTATACTTTTATTCATTGTTCCAGTTGTTTGGAAATATTACCTTGGAAAATAACCAAAACGACTCCAAAGCATTGTTAAATGTAGCTAAAAAGTAAAAGTAACAAATTTTAGTATGGCTAACGTTTTGGGATAATGTTAGTAGCCATTCTCATATGCAGAGTGCTGAATCTCTTCAGTTCCTTACTCTCTTTGCTCACATTTGATCTTTACTTTCAATTTTTATTCCTAACATCCCATTAGCTTGCAACATAAGGAGCCTGCTGATGTCATGAGACTGAGGAAGTAGAAGAGAAAGTCTTGTTACTTTTTTCATAGAGAATGTTTTATGAAGTCCTTTTCCCCCATGGAAGTGTAGAATTTCAAAGTTTAAAAGCACCTAAGAAGTTCAGAGTTGATCAAATTCATTTCTTTGCTCAATGAATGAATTTCCTCCATTCTATGCAGGATTCCAGTTGAATACTATAGTGTTGACTAATTTTCAAAGATTTTATTAAGAGTTAAAGGAACTTCAATTTCTAATGCTAACACATTTTTTTTATAATGGCTTGGAAATTTACCCAGTGCCATAAATGTTATAACTTAAGCTTAAGTCACTATATGATTTTTATCAAAGGGATTTCATTAATCAGATATTATACAGAAACTGCTATGAAAGAAAATCTACTTGAGGAGTAAAAATATTCATTAAAGCTCTCATTTACCAACATTGAGAGAGAAAAAGGAAAAATAAATAGACTTACAAGGTAGCTATTGCTACCTCATCTGTTGACCAGATCTCTACTTTGGGATTTCATGGGGGAGGGGGGTTGGGGAGACTAGCAAAGGATGGCAAACAGACTTTGTAAAAACATTATACTAATAGGAGCTCTATTCGGTGATTTCCTTCATCTTCAGATTCCTCGTTCCCACATATCACTTTCTTCTTTGCTCTATTTCTTTTTTAGAATATTTCCTTAGTGTGCCATTCTATTTACCCTGTTGGCATTCTCATTTTTTTTATAGGTAAGGTTCCTCCATTTTGAGGAATATACCTAATGTATAGTTCTACACCAAGGAGAAGAACTTTTGTAAACACCCTGAAACCTATCTTATTTAAATATTCTTTGCATTTTGGCATGGATGAACATATGATTTATTCTCATTGCTTGATTTCACATTTTAAAATTAATGAGTTGGAATTTTCAAATAAGTACTTTCAAGTTATATTTTTTAGAAAAAAAATCTAACCATAATTTTCATCTCATATCATTTATGCATATATTGAAAATTATCTATAATGAGTTTAGATGCATTTGAATGAGACCCTCTGAGACAGATTTTCCCAGGATGGCTTTATTTGGCTCTAAATAGACTATAGAGACAAAATAGAATTGAAAACTCTTAACCCAATGATGATAACATGGAGACTGTCAGAACTTTAAGATTCAGAATATAGGGAGTTATACTTTAAAAATGGAACTCTGCATCAAACTTTTTTTTCCTTTTATTATCAATGAAGTATTAACCATACATCTGAAATCAAGTTGGATTGTATCTAAAGAGATGGCCACCATGTCCTAGAAGACCCTCAGGTATACACAATCCCCCCTGATTCAGGCAGGGACTGAAGTCATATGGCATAATAGAGCATGAACTACAAGAACATTAGTTGTAGTCCAAGTTTGATCTTTAGCTTTTTGTTGCTGATGTTGTTGGTACATGATACTACTTGTCTATCCCAATTCGTAGGGCTGTTTTGAGAAATATGATTATTTTTTAAGTGAAAGGATGGGAGAGAGAGAGAGAGACAGACTCTACATGCACCCTGACCCGGATCCACCCATCAGCCTCCATCTGGGGCTGACACTCAGACAGATGCTGTCCTCAGCACCTGGGCCTACACTTGACTGGCTATGAGAGGGGAAAGAGATAGAGAAAGGGAAGATGGAAGGGAAGAGAAGCAGATGGTCGCTCCTATTTGTGGCCTGACCAAGGATGAACCCGGGATGTCTACACGTCCAGCTGACGCTCTATCCACTGAGCAAACTGACCAGAGCTGAGAAGTATGATTCTAATAACACCTTTTTCCATGCAAGTGTTATTATTCTCAATCTACTGGGACCCATGTTTTCTACTTTTATTACCTCTGGCATTTAGGGGAATTTCAAGACACATTTCATTTGAATAGTAGGCAGATGACTTGGAGGGGTATTCTTGTTATTTCATATAGGCATGCATGCGTAAGAGATTTCCAAGAACCAGAAGTCCAGTAAACAAAGTTACATCAGTAGTTTATATGCTCTGACCCCCTCCTTCCCAGAACTTTTAAGTTGCAAATGAAAGTACCATGAAAGATTTGAGACAATGCATTATTTAGTACTTGACTAGAATTTTGAGGAATGCAAAAGAAGAAACGTAAATATTTGCTTGTGTACTACTTGAACATAACTCTACAATGCTGTGGCGAAATGACAATAAATAATTTAGTTAACTTGATTGAATTCTATTAGTAAGTTGAACTGGGATGAATGGGTCACAACGGTGACTGAGATACTCCCTACCATTAGATAACTTTTACTCTCTTGAAAGTCATAAGTAAGCAACAAGGCTGAGTGAAATCGGTGCTTGGTAAAAGGATACCTGAATTGTAGAGGGAGCATTAATTGGGATGCAGTTAATCTAACCTCATGGAATTGACAAAGGCATTGTGAAAGGGGCCTGCCAGGAGGTTGGCCTTAGCAAGGGGCATTGAGTTTTCCTAGAGAAAAAAGATGAGGATTTTAGATAAAAGAAACTGCAAGGAGGAAATGACAGATGGTGACGAGACATGGCCTTCCGAGCTGGGTTCATGGAGTAGGTAGCATGTATGAAGCTAAGAAGAAGAGTCATTTAGGCTCAGATAGATGTTAAATGTCATTGCAAAGAATGTACATTTGATTCTATGATTTATTTTTATGCATTAATTTCTAAATGAGTAAAAAATATATACCATATATAAATAGTTTATCATTTTAAGTGTATGGTTTGGTGACATTAAATGTGTTCTCACTGTTGGGCGACCATCATTACCATCCATCTCCATAACTCTTACTCATCTTGCCAAACTGAAACTCTGTATTTTTTCAGTATTAACTCCCCATTCCCACTCACCCCCAGCCCCTGACCACCAGCATCACACTTTCTGTCTCTGAATTTGACTACTCTAGGTACCTCACATAACTGTAATCATATATTATTTGTTTTCTTGTAACTGACTTATGTCACTTAATCGTTAGTCTGAAAGATAGAATGGAAATCTGTGAAACCAGAGATCAGGAACTTTCCCTCAAGTCCCAGGCTCTCATAACCAGCAGCCTGTAAGGGTTTCCACATGGCTGTGTCATAAATGGCGGAAACACACCAGCCCCAAAGCCAGACTCGCACTCCCATCTGCCTGTGGCTGTCATTGATAACACCAGCCACTCAACCATTCAGGAATGTGGCAGTTATCCTTATATACCCATCATCAGATTGTCTGTCATATTTTATTTTTGCCACCTAGTTCCTAAATATCTTTGAAATCTGGCCTCTTCGATATCCCTGAGCACGTTATTTTCTATTCCCACTCCTACCAGGTCTCTTTGCCACCTTCTCTGCCCTTCTTTCCATTTTCCCAGATTGTTGCAGTAGACTCCACCACCTCGCCTTTCCTGCAGCCCTTCTTCCTGGTGGGGGAGGACCTCGCTGGGGAGCACCAGCAGCAGAGTGGACACAGGAAGAAGTTCACAGTCTGTGTGTTTGCTCCCTTGCTTAAATCCTAGGATTCTGTCTCCTATTCTGGTTCTATTAACCATGGTCACACTTCTTTTTTTTTTATGTTTTTATTATTATTTTTTAGATTTTATTTTTTAATTTTAGAGAGAGGAGACAGAGAGAGAGAGAGAGAGAGAGAGAGAGAGAGAGAGAGAGAGAATGGGGGGAGGAGCAGAAAGCATCAACTCCCATATGTGCCTTGACCAGGCAAGCCTGGGGTTTCGAACCGGCGACCTCAGTGTTCCAGGTCAACGCTTTTACCTGCTGCGCCACCGCAGGTCAGGCCCCATGGTCACACTTCTGTAAATAGCCTTTTTGTAAATTTCTCAACACTGAAAACGATTAAGGAAATTATTTTTCCTGCCAGGACACTGAATGATAGAATCCCCTTTTGCCGGTGAGATTTCTAGACTTCTGGAGTCGATTTCTAGCTGATCTTTCTGTGTCCAGACCGTTTTCTTTACACACTTTTGGAGAATTAGCTTTTCCAAATGCTTTCTTATGATAGTTTTTATATAATAGGAGATTATTTATTCTATAATGATAACTATACAGCATATAACATTATGAAAATACGATGATCTCAGTTAAAAATATACATTTACCAAGTTGAATGGAAAACGCCATTGTCCCTGGTTGTGAAATTATGGCTATTTTTCTAAGTCTGGTTTTGTTTTGTTTTTTTTTATAAGTTTTCCTCTGGGTGTAGAGGGAGCAAGACAGACAAACACTGCGTGTGTTTTTAATGGAAAACTACTTGGTAAATTTTTTCATGTCATAAGAATGTTGCTAATCACTCATTTATTTTTGATTCAGATGCTAGAATTAAAAATGCCTCTGAATTTCACTTATGAAGTTTAATGTTAAAAAAACAAACAAACATCAAGTCTTAAAAAAGACAGTAGGATGATCCTTTAACTGGATAATTAGCCTGTCTGAAGAAGTGGGTTTGGAGGTCTTTTCTAGATACCTAGAATTAGAATTTAATTTAAAACTAGAAGTGTTATTGGAAATATTAATTTAAAAAGTGAAAAGATTTTTTTAATGAAAATGTTACATCTTATCAGATATTGAAATTCATAAGAGTATTTCACACAACCCTTTTCTACACTGCCCTCCGAGGACAAATTACTTTGGACCCTGTATCATTTACCAGACTTATGTTTGCATTTGATCAGCTTAATAATAAAAGCTTCAGTCAGCTTTCCTATTGAACTACTTTACATTTTTATGATTTAGATTTTTTTTGTTATTGCTGTGTTTATCTGAATGTTTTAATACTTTTCTGGCATAATTTTGCCATTTGATCGCTTTCAAACTATGAAGTTTCAAGAAACGTCAATTACAGGCACATTTAAACTGTTCTAGAAATATTTCACTTGCTCAAATTTAAACTCCACCTTGAAATTTGTTTAATATTATTTGTGTCTGTTGGGCAGATAAAATATATTATGCTCAATTTGGTAAAGATGGCTCTGCCCACATGGAAGCCCGTCACCCAGGTGATGATATTATTAATAGTTGCCCTTCTTGCTTGGCATGGACATGATTATATTAATGTGTGTTGGGGGTGGGCTGTGGGCAGGCAGGATCCTTGTAGCCTGGGGGCTTGGTTTTAGGATTAAACCTTTCCCACCCTTTTTGATGTGGGGTGGTGCACTCTCATGAGGAATCCCATTATGCCTTAGAAAAGTGACTTTGTATCAGAGGTGTCCTTGTTGTATATTGGATTAAGGGTTTTGATTTCTATACTATAAAGTGGGGCAGATCAGGAGCTTGCTCTCTCTCAGTTCCTGAGATTAGCATTAGAGGAGAGAGCAGAGAGGAGAGCAGATAAAGCCCACGTGGAGGAGAGGAGAAGCAGTCAAGATGGTAGAGTGCTGAGTGAGCAGCCAGTTAGTGCAGAGTTTGTGCAGGGAGAAGGAAGGAGATGGGGAACAGGGGTGAATAAGGCTGGTGAGCTAGAAACCTTTGATTCTAGGAAACTCGGATAAGTCAGTAGCTTTGAGAGCAGTGAATGAGTGAGTTTTGGAGCCCAGTGTGTGTTTTTACGTGCCCACCGGGTGCAAGCTAGGATTAAAGGCCCACCAGTTCTTGGCTCCATTGTTTCATTACCATCTGTCTGAATCAAATGCAAACCTGCATGGGCCAGGTGGCTGTGATGGTGGCCGTGGCTACTGGCTTTACAGTGTCCTTATGCATAAAAGATGACATTTTTTGCCCTTTAGGAATACTTCAAGTTTAAATGAGTTTTATAATGCCATTTTATAAATTTAATAAAATTACTAAATTTAATGTATTATTATAATAAAATTTTTGTGTAGTTTTTCTTCTAATTTTACCCTAATTTTATTGTTCCTCTTCTTTAATCATCAACTTACTTTTCCCCTACATTTACAGCTTAACTGGCTGCTTGAGGACATATTTATATGGAACATATTTCATTTTTCAAATAACATTTATAAGCAATATCAGTCAGCTGATATATAAGGACATAGAACTTTCTTAATTTTACAGATAAAACAATTTGGTTTAAGCTAATAAATAAAATTTGACTAAGCATGGTTATTTCAACTTCGATAAAAGCAATCTCAGTTTTGATAAAACTTCTATTTTTCAGATGTAAAATAAGTAATAATCAGAAACAGACTTTCTACCCATAATATAGACAAGGTCTTTCTTATGAATCTACTTTAGGAAAGTAAACAAGTTATATTTTATAATTTTTTCCAGCAGTGGGAATGAAGATTTTAATTACTTTAATCATAATGTTGAGGACCTGAAGATAAAGTAGCTGCTACTAAAATATGAAATCTGTGTCTTACTCCTGTAGCACAGCTGGGAAACATTTGTTTTGTGTTTATATATTATTTGTACAAAATGACTATCATTAGGTGTTTAAAAACTTAAATCTGAAGTGTGTGGGGAGAGGGATTAATCAGGAAATATTCTAAGTAATGCGGCTAAGGTTTTTCCATTTGGCTTGATGGTTCACTGACAATTACTTCTCATAACTCTTAGCTTTCAGCATGACTGCACCCTACCACCAAAAGGTATGCTGTCTTTCAACTTTCAGGCATCAAAGTGAAAAAATAATACATAATTTACAGAAGCTATTAGTGTGAAAATTATCCAAAAGAGCAAAGAAGAGTAGTAGAGTTAAACAGAAGATTAAATATGTTTAATTTGACTAAAGAGTAAAGACATAGAAGCAAGCTACATTAAATACAAAATGCTACTGTAATGCTTCATGACTTTAATGTCACTCCTTTATACATATTTCGGTTTCTTAATCAAATAGAAATTTCTATTGAATAAAGAGGACTTATGGTATTTTTGCCGTGAGTATGTTTGATTTTTTATGTCAGGTTAATTAATTGCTTATAGTTGACATTAAAATGAAAGCATTATTGCTGAAGTAAAGAATGCAGGCTCTTAAAGCAGGAATAGAGAGTTTTGTTGCATTTGGTGTTTTATTGTTGGGAACTAAATGGTAAAGCTGACATTATAAATTTAGACACTAATGGCTTGAGCCTGACCAGGCAGTGGCACAGTGGATAGAGCATTGGACTAGGACGTGGAGGACCCAGGTTTGAAACCCTGAGGTCACTGTTTTGAGTGGGGGTTGCCGATTTGAGCGCACGGTCACTGGCTTGAGCGTGGGATCATAGACATGACTCTGTTGTCACTGGTTCTAGACCAAGGTTGCTGCTGGCTTGAGCCCGAGGTCCCTGGCTTGAGCAAGGGGTCACTGGTTCGGCTGGAGGCCTCCTGTCAAGGCACATATTAGAAAGTAATCAATGAACAACTAAGGAGACTAAGGAGTCCAATGAAGAACTGATGCTTCTCATCTCTCTCCCTTTCTGCCTGTCTGTCCCTATCTCTCCCTCTCTCTGTCTCTCTTTCTCTGTCACAAAAGAAAAAAAAATACTCATGCTTGAGAAATGTGCAACACTTCACTCATCTTCTCTTTAAATTGGGTATATAAAGTGTTGCTCAAATAATGAAATGTTTATTCTTCAAGCTATGTTATCAACATTTTTATTAACAGCAACTATTTATGTGGAATTAATTATAGAGAGATCTAACTAACCCAATCATTATAAAACACATATTCAGAAAGATCAAATATGTTCTATTCTAACATGGATGTTGTATTTATTTACAATTAAATTTTTTACAAAGACATTTTATGAAGTGATTTAAAATTTTTTCATACCTAATTATTTCCTTCCCAATGGCCTCTCCCAGATTTAAAATAGTTTTAAAAAGTTTAATGCCATTCTCATACTTATGATTAGTAAAAATTAAAAAGCCAAGAAAAATTTTAAAGTATAATAGCAATCTATTTTGTTATATTTTTTACCTCCTTTTCAGTTTCGAGTAGCTTTGCTTGGTTAATAATTTTCTCTAATAATTTTTCTTTTAAATATTACCAGTGAAAATAACCAATTTCACATAGACTTTTAGTGCAAAATTGAAAGATTAATAGAAAGCTATTAAGAAATTAAATAAAAAAATGTTCATTACTTTTAATGAATGAATGCCATTTGATCTCAAGTAAAATTTTGAATTTCAGAAAGCTGCATTATATATCCACTTGAGCCTTCTCCCTAACTCTGGGTAAAAATTATAGTTATAAATAAATTTACTTTAGTTTTCACTCTGCATTTTTATCCCAAATCTCTCTTTATACATTCATATAAAATTAAATGTAACAAAATTTTAAAATAATGACTATATATATTCATTGCATTATTTTTTAACTTTTTTGTATGTTTGAAATTTTTAATGATAAAAGTTAAGTATCAGCCCTGGCCAGATAGCTTGGTTGGTTGGAGCGTTGCCCCAAAGCGTTGCTGGTTCGATTCTCTGTCAGGGAACCTATAGGAGCAGATATTCATGTCTCTCTCCTGCTCTCTCTCTCCCTCTCTCTCAAAACAATAAATAAGCATTAAATAAAATATTTTTAAAAAGTGTTTAAATTTTTGAAAAAAAATCAAGTAGAGAAAAATCATACATAAATACTACATTTTGGTACATACTTAAGTTCTTTCCTAGTGAGGTAAGGCTTTTATGTACTTGTAGTACTATATAGTTGTGTAACCTGATGTATTATTATTGTACTATAGAGCATGTACATTGTCTCTGGAAATTATGAATGCATCATAGTTTTCTAGTAGTCTATTATTACTTTTAAGTAACTGTATTGATTTAACTTTCTCCTCTTTTTACACATGTTACCAGAGTTTGACTAAAATAAGACTCTGATCCTTCTGTAGCAGCAGGATCAGATAGCATTCCTAGTGCTGTGATAACACAGCATAAATATTTATTTTGAAGAGCATCCCTTTAGCCTGACCAGGTAGTGATGCAGTGGATAGACTGTCAGACTGGGACACGAAGGACCCAGGTTCAAACCCCGAAGTCACCGCCTTGAGCGCAGGCTCATCTGGCTTGAGCATGGGCTCACCAGTTTGAGCTCAGGGTTGCTGGCTTGAGCTTGGGATCATAGATGTGACCCCATGGTCACTGGCTTAAGCCCAAGGTTGCTGGTTTGAGCCCAAGGTCACTGACTTGAGCAAAGGGTCACTCACTCTGCTATAGGCCCCTGGTCAAGGCACATATGAGAAAGCAATCAATGAACAACTAAGGTGCCACAACAAAGAATTGATGCTTCTCATCTCTCTCCCTTCCTGTCTGTTCCTCTCTCTGATTCTCTGTCTCTGTCAAAAAAACAAAAACAAAAACAAAAAATCCCTGTAAAAACACAGCAAGGCTTAGGTTTTGAACAGAGCTAAGGGGTGTTATAACTGTTTGCTGGTTGAACAGAATTGGCTTCCCTGTGCCCTTTTAGCCCCTCTGCCAGCCTCTCATGGCGGGGCCCCAGGGAGCTCCTCCCTGGGCTCCGGGCGAGGGACTGTTTCTCTGACTGCTTAGGCCTGGACGTCCTGAGTTTGCTTTTCCCCTGCAGAGTCCTGTCTCGATTCCTGACTCCTTCACTTTAGAGGCCCATGCTAGAAACCGTCACCGGCCAAGTTTCTGGAAACGTCTCTTTTTGAGAGGGGCTGGGGAAGTGGAACTGTAAGAAGACTAAATTGTGGAATCAGTAAAAAGACGATGGCTCGTCTTCGCAGTTTCTCAGAGGCTGCCTGCTCCTCATTCTTTCTAACCTCCTTTGAGGATTAGAGTCAAAACTATTTTTTTTTCTTTTCTTTTTTTTTGTATTTTTCTGAAGTTGGAAATGGGGAGACAGTCAGACAGACTCCCACATGTGCCCGACCAGGATCCACCCAGCACGCCCATCAGGGGGCGATGCTCTGCCCATCTGGGGCGTTGCTCTGTTGCAACCAGAGCCATCCTCAGCGCCCAGGCCAACTTTACTCCATTGGAGCCTCGGCTGTGGGAGGGGAAGAGAGAGACAGAGAGGAAGGAGAGGAGGAGGGGTGGAGAAGCAGATTCCTGTGTGTCCTGGCTAGGAATCAAACCCAGGACTCCTGCACGCCAGGCCGATGCTCTACCACTGAGGCAACCGGCCAGGGCCCAAAACTATTTTTAAAAAGCAACGATGCTTACTATGCCAAACCAGATGTGAGGTTTTCCTTAATTATGACACAGATAAAAGCATAATTTATTTTTATGGGTGTCTTACTCTGGGCTACTATAACAAAGATACCATAGACTAGGTGGCTTAAATAGCAAGCATTTGTTTCTCACAGTTCTGGAGCCCAAGGCCAAGACCCAGGCAGATTTAGTGTCTGGTGGGGCCCCCTTCCAGTTGCACAGACCGCTGTCTTCTCACTGTGATGAAGTGGTGGAAGGAGTATGATCTCTCTGGGGTCTCTCTTATAGGAGTACTAATCCTATTCATGAGGGCTCCACCCTCGTGACCTAATCACCTCCCAAAGTCCCTACCTCCAAATATCATCACCTTAAGTTTTAGGATTTCAACCATAGGAATTTTGAGAAGACACAAATGTTTAGTCCATTAAGTGCCATGTAAGTACTTTCCAACATATAATACAATGTAAAAAAATTGGGAAATAATTCATGCAGTTTCCCTTCTGAGTTGTCAAACATTTATGTTAATTCTACAAATGTGTACTGTAGCCATAACAGAAGCAAAACAGTTCTCTTTATATCTCCTATTGACTTTTATTACAATAGCCAATTTTTTTTCACTTTCACCAAGTCATGTTTGGTGCAAATTTTACAAGCAAAGTACGTGTACATTTTAATCAAACTGTTGGGTACTTCGGGGTAAAACAGAATTTTAGAACTTGGGATATGCAAGATCTCCTCTGGTTTATTTAATATGTAATAGAGGTCATTGAGACTCAGATTCATTTCAGTGACTTCCCCAAGATTATTTAATTCATAGCCGACCAAACCAGTTGATATATAATACAGCTATTAGTCTACTCTGATAGATACTTAAATATATGCAGAAATCAAGGTAGTTTATAATGTAAATCTGTAACTCACTGAATAATATTATATATAGTGGACATAATATACATAAAATTTCACACAAAATGGATACTTTCCCTTAGGCTGCAGAAGGATCAGAGCCCAAAGCACTTCCACTATCAGCCTTCTTTTTTTCTGAAATCCATTTAGCACATTGCTTTTGACAGGCTTTGCCGGCTCAGAAACAAGTATTTCCTAAGTGATCTTTCCCTTGATTTCTATTACTCATTTCTTCAAGTTTTCTGGTTGTGTTGAATTTTATTATACCTACTATTATATTATAGAGCTCTCTCGTTTTTCGATTTTTGTTTTAATATGAACTCCTTATTAGCTTTCTTTCTGTTGGAAAAAGTAAATCCTCCTGTATCTATGCAGGCAATTACCAAGGAAGTCCGAATCCTTTCAAATGATGCTTAGTATTTTGAAGCAGAAAGGGTATAATATTCAATTTTTCAATTTTGAGGGTGATCATGACTGCTCTATGAGTACAGAACATTAACCAAGGTGTACTCACATTTTATTAAATATGTAGGTCTTATAGGAGCATATTGCTAATAGCTTTCTTTCCTAATATCTTTCAAAGGAATAAACGATACCAGGTTCAAAATGAAAATATTGTAGATAGTGAAGCATGTTTCTAAGAAAATGCGTGTATTCAGTGTCAACACAGTGAGAACATTTTCTATCAAAACTATCATCAATTTTCAGTTCTTTATTTTTTCATCTTTCCTATCACTGGTTTCTACCTCACATTGTTTTTGGTATTTTAGTGCATTCATAAATATAAATATGACCATTACAATACAAATAATAAAGGGGACTTTATAATCTTGATCAGTCAATATGACTCAATAAAATTCAGGTATTTTTAATATGAATTTTGCTATAAGATACATTGTCTCCAGGTACTGTTTTCACCAGATGTTTTCCTTTTTAGGATTTCCATTATTCTCTAGAACATGTGTCACAGTTTTAAGATCCTTCATAATCTGTATAAATCCTATCTAAATTTATTTCGTATTCATAATAGTAAGTTTATATTTAACTTTAAGTTAGTTTAATAAATATTAAAATATCACTATCATTTTCAGTGCTATTCTTCCAGCTTGGATGGCTGAAAATAATCTTTATTCATTAGTTAAGGCTTTTCCATGAAACCTTGTTAGTTTGTTTCATTCTATCATGTATCTACCCCTAACACCCAGCTATATATAAAGCAATTCTTTTTCTCTTTCTGTTTTTTTCTTTTTTATGACAGAGACAGAGAGAGGGACAGATAGGGACAGACAGACAGGAAGGGAGAGAGATGAGAAGCATCAATTTTTCATTGCAGCACCTTAGTTGTTCATTGACTCCTTTCTCATATGTGCCTTGACTGAGGAGCTACAGCAGAGCGAGTGACCCCTTGCTCAAGGCAGCAACCTTGGGCTTCAACCTAGCAACTATGGGGTCATGTCAATGATTCCACACTCAAGCCAGTGACCCCGTGCTCAAGCTGGTGAGCCCATGCTCAAGGCAGCGATGTCGGGTGTCAAACCTGGATCCTCGGAGTCCTAGTCCAGTGCTCCATCCACTGCATCACCACCTGTTCAGGCTAAAGCAATGTTTTTCTGTATTATTATTGCAATATCGTCCTTAACTGGTTATTACGTATTCTCCCGACTAGCCTTCATTTCTGTCATAAATATGAATTTATCATAAATTTATTGTCAGAATTTATATTATTTTAATTGTGTGACCTCCAAGATTTCGATCACTTCAGGAATATTTACTACTATGAGAAAGATAAGTGAAACCCAGTATCCTGAGTCTGATTCTCTAAAACTACTAAAACATGGCAAGTTTCGATCAAATCTTAAAAACAACTTAAAAAGTCTTTCTAAAAATTTCTAAGTCTTGTGTTGCCGATGAATGCACTTATTTACATTTTCAATTTATAAAGCAAGAATAAAACAGGAATTAAGAAACAAGAGAAGAATTTAAATAGTATATAGTATCATGGTAGTTTCTTGAATACCATTTAAAGTGACTGGTTTCTGTATGGACTTATAAAATCAATTGGTGTGTATTTTGAAAAGCTTTATCCTAATCAGGTATATAATTTCTTTGATTATTTATAGCCATTGTAGTCATTTCTAAAGCACAGTGTGATTTAGATAACTGAGAAAATAATACTTTCAAATCAGGTTTGGCATACCCCATTCCTCAGTATTTATTCCTTTCCAGAAATGTAACCTACCGTTAAGAGAAATTAAAAAAAAAAAAAAAAAAAAAGAGCTACATTTTATTTTACCTCTCTTGGCAAAACTGAAATTTTTGGCAGACTTGATATGATTTTTAACATATAAAGTGATGGTGCTATGCGCCAGAAGCTCTGATAAGCTACCAGACTCAATTGACATCAGATAAGCTAGTCAGAGATGTGTAATTTGGTCTCCTAGATTCAGATCAGTGTATTATCTGTCATGCGAGAGAGCCTGTCATTTGTTGTACCTTTGGTGTGCTAGAATCATCCACTGGCTGAGTGACTTAATTACTTTTTGCAAACCAAAACCTTTATTTATCCTGGTGGAATGTGTTTTTGTTCAGTTCCAACATTCCCAGTAATTTGTTACATGAAACTATCTGACAAATTAAAATTAAATTCTTTAGATGTGCTGATAATATCTTAAAGAATACCATGTTATATAATGTGTTCTCATTTTCAAAATTTCTCTCTAGTTTAAAAAAAAATAATAATTGATGTCAGACTGCTCCAGACCTATATTTGTAAGAGTTATTTTGTAAAATAAGTTTATAGTATGGATATTTTGCTTCTTCAGCTCAGTGCTTACACCTCATCACACTACTCATTCATGCAGAGTAAACTCATCAACTAATAATTTTGAGTGTGATCTGAAGGGTTTGAGTGTGATCTGTGATGGTACAAAGAATATTCACAAGACATGAAGGAGGTTGCTAGCAGTAGCTTCTCCCTTCTGGATCCTCATACCATTTATGAAAAAGAAAAGGATTATGAGAGGCCACTAGAGTGATTGAAATAGTTCTTCCTAGAGGAAATCTAATTCAAGTATATTTCACAGGTAGCTCGAAGAATGCCACTAACTTTTATGATTTACGAATGGTCCAGTATTTTGTTTCAACATCATCTTAGAGTAAATTAAATGATTTAATGTATTACTTATGACTTTGCTCACCTTCTAACATATTCACAATATATTTGTCACATTTGCCTGACTATTGTTGCCATGTGTCTATTTCCAGGTCATTCCATTTTCTCTCATTTCTTGAGATTTTTATTCTCTATTACTCTTCTTAATACTATTCCAGTCTCAGTTCCTGGCAATTTTAATATACATGTAAGAGAGTCTTCTAAAGACCAGCTCCTTGCCCTTCTTTCCTCCCATGATTTTGTCCTACAGATACTCACCCATCAACTCCTAATCATATTATTTATATAGCATCTTCTATAACTGCAGATATTGTATAACCTATTTCAATATATCCCCATCTGGTTACTATTTATACTTATATTTCTGGCTTATTCTTTTGATACCTACTTATATCCAATATTGCTTTAATATGTTTTTAACTTTGTGCTGTGGAAGTTTTCAAAAGTAGGGAGCATAGTAAAGAGAATCTTCACGTACCATCAGCCAGCTCCAGCAATTATCAATTCATTGCCAATCTTGTTTCGTCTATTATAATATGAGGTAAATACAGGACAACATGTTTTATCTGTAATATTAATATGTATATTTAAAATCTGACATACGATCTTACCTTTATATTATTATATTATAATAGAAAAATTAACAATTTCTTCATATCTAACCATCCTTTAACCCCAGCAAGACCTCAGACTCATTGATCCCACCTTTATTTCCCCCTTCTCTTATCCGTGACGTCCTCTTTCCTGTCTTTATCTCCAAAGTACATACACCCTCAATTCCGCTTCCTTCTCCCACTTTGTTATAATCTCATGGCCAGAACTACATCCAAGGTTAAATAAAACTCTCTGCCTGCTCCATGCCTATACCCTCACAACTGAACAAAATTGAAAATACTGTAACTCACAACCACATTGACTGGTTTCCTTTTAAATTTAGGACCTGGTGAGCCCTTAATGCTGCCCTAAAATCAGACTATATTTCTATAGTTTATTCCCTTTCCTATACCATTCTAGCTACCTACTAAATACCCCTTTCCTCAGACCTCTAACATGTCTTTTGTAATTCACCATCTTCTCAGTTGAAGACTTAGCTCTCCACTTCACTGAGAAAGTCAAAGCATTCTGAAGAGAACTTCCATAGCACCACCACCCCACCTGCTCTTCCTCTAGCGTCTGCCTGCTTTTATTTTTGGCCTTCTGGCTTGATAGATAGTACAGGTCATCTTTTACTGGTTTTTATTCTCTGTGCTCTGATCACTTTACTTTTGTACTAGATTCTATCTTTCATTGCCTACTCAAAACATTGCTTCAGAAATTCCTTCCCTGCTTCACCTCCCACCATCTTTTGCATCATTAATTTTCATTCTTGACTGGAGCTTTTCATTAGCATAAAGACATGCTGTCGGCCTGGCCTTAGGCTCAGTGGTAGAGCGTCAATCTGGTGTATGGATGTCCTGGGTTCAGTTCCCGGTCAGGGCACACAGGAGAAGCAACCCTCTGCTTCTTCACCCCTCCCCCTCTCCCTTCTCTATTTCTCTCCTCCCCTCCCACATCTATGGCTTGGTTGGAGCAGGTTGGTCCCGGGCACTGAGGATGGCTCCATGGCCTCACCTCAGGTACTAAAATAGGTCAGTTGCTGAACAACAGAGCAGTGCCCCAGATGGGCAGAGCATCACCCCTAGTGAGCATGCCAGATGGATCCCAGTTGGCCTCATGCGGGAGTCTGTCTCTCTGCTTTTATGCTTCTCACTTAAGAAAAATAAAAAAAATAAAAATAAAATACATGCTGTTATTTTTTTCCACCTTAAAATAAAAGAAAAAATACAACTTCTCTAGACACAGCATTACCTACAGCTACCTCTCCATTATTCTGCTTCTGATTATAGCCAAATTACTCAAAAAGAGTTACCAATTCCTGCTACTCCCATTCCTTCCTAAAGCTTTCAAGAAAGCTTTTCTCGTACCACTCCACTGAAACTGTGCTTGTGGATCTTATCAATAACCTGTATATTACTAAATCCAGTGAGTTTATACAATAATCCTCATGTTTCTTGGCCTAGCAGTAGGATTTGACACTCTTAGTGCTCTTTGTGTGTGTGTGTGTGTGTGTGTGTGTGTGTGTCAGAGAGAGAGTTAGAGAGAGGGACATATAGGGACAGACATACAGGAAGGGAGAGAGATGAGAAACATCAATTCTTTGTTGCGGCTCCTTAGTTGTTCATTGATTGCTTTCTCATATGTGCCTTGACTCGGAGGCTACAGCAGACTGATCCCTTGCTCAGGCCAGTGACCTTGGGCTCAAGCTGGTGAGCCTTGCTCAAACCAGATGAGCCCGCGCTCAAGCTGGTGACCTCGGTCCTCCAAATCCCAGTCCGACGCTCTATCCACTGCGCCCCCACCTGGTCAGGCAGCGCTCCTTCTTCTTGATATGCGATCTTAAATTGATTTCCAAGATTGCCACCTTCTCTTTATTTCCTCAGTCTCTTTTGCTGGTACCTCTTCTTGTCCTGGGACTCAGTCCTTTGTCTCATTTTCTATTTCTCCAGTCTCTTTTGGTGACTTGGATTTAATTGTCATGTCTGGCCTACATCTCTCTTCTCCACATTCTACTTGGCTATCTAAGCATCTCAAACTTAACTTGCTTTTTAATCTTTTACCTAAAATTGCTGCAGCATCACTCCTCACCGTCTCAGTTGAGTACTGTGTGCTTTTCAGCGTGGTGAGGCTAAAAATCATCCTTTTTCCTCCTTTTTCTTTCATATTCCATGTTTAATATATCCAGAAGTCCTTTTGGCTCAAAGATACCTAGTACCTGACCATTTATCATCACTGATGGTGGCTAGGTCCAGGGCCACCACTTCCCACTTGAATTGGTCCCAGTAGTTCTAATTGGCCTACCCATTTCCATGCTTGCTTCTGCCCTTAAAGCCTGTTAGTCTGTTGTTAACCCAGTGGCCCTAACAATCCTTTTCAGACATAAGTCAGATCATATTATTACCTGAAATTAAAAGCCTTAACAGCTTACAATTTAATTCAGAAAAGAAAAAAAAAAACAACCCTGAAGGCTTAATAACCCGTTCAAGGCATTGTGATTACTCTCTCCGTTTCTCACATTATTTTTACTATCCCCTTGCTGTTTCTTGAGTGTGCTAGGCATGCTCCTGACATAGGGCCTTTGCACTGCTGGTTTCCTCCACCTAGAACATGATTTCTTAAGATATCTATGTTCGTGACTTCTTCATTTCCTTCTATCTCTCTATGCAAAGGACTCTTTCTCCAAGAGACCTGAAACCCTTCACACCCCTTCTCCATTTCCAGGGACCCACGACTCCCCTTATCCTGCTCTATTTATTTGCCAATAAAATGATCATTTTATAGCTTATCATATAATTTGTCTATTCTGTTCATTGCTCATGGTGTCTTCCACCACTAGGATGTAAGCTTCACAAAGGACAAGATTTGATGATTCTTGTCTGACACATGGTAGGGGGTCAATCTAATGATTTTACCTTTTAATATCATTTCACTCCCATTGCTCCTCAGAGTCGGTAATGGTTCTTTTTCCAACAGTTCACTTGGACCATCTCCATTTTAAGGGCCGTTTACTTATGATATTCTTCTCTGCATTACTTTCTCATGTTGCCATTTTTTGTCTGTATTTCTTTCTTTTGCTATTCTATTTCCTAAGCTAATTTTAGGCATGTGTATTCAATTGTCTGGTCTCCAAGTCTTTTTTATACAACCCTTTTCTCATCCTAGGCCCTTATTTAGTTATATTTTTATTTTTAGAAGATTTTTATTTTCTCTGTCCGAAGTCTCCAAGACTTTTATTCTCAACGACTAGTTCCAGAAATCTTGTGTTTCCTTCGAAATGTTTCCCAATAAGCCTGTAGCACTGATTTCCACTTATCTGTCCTTCCCTTCAACTCTCCTATAGGCAACCTGTAACCCGTGATTCAGACTCACCCTGCACACAATGCCCTACCGAAGTGCAGATTCCCTTAGACTTAAAGCGAGTGTGAAATTTCTTAGTGTTACATATAGTCATTTGTTTATTTTCAACATACTTTTTTATCCTCTATCTTCAATTTAAAAAACACAAATATATTTGTTTATAGTCCAGGGGTCCCCAAACTTTTTACACAAGGGGCCAGTTCACTGTCCCTCAGATGGTTGGAGGGCCACCACATACAGTGCTCCTCTCACTGACCACCAATGAAAGAGGTGCCCCTTCTGGAAGTGCGGCGGGGGGCCGGATAAATGGCCTTAGGGGGCCAAATGCGGCCTGCGGGCCGTAGTTTGGGGATGCCTGGTTTATACATTTATATGTATTATGTATTTAATTTTCTATTTTATCCAATTTTTATTAAAAGCACCAATTTTTATATCTTTCCCTATTGAGTATATAAAATTGTCTGGTATTTTTATCTTTAACAGGTCATTGCCTTAGTGATGGATATGTTTACAGATGTTGACATTTTCAAAGAAATAGTAGAGGCATCAACTCGAGGGGTATCTGTGTATATTCTACTCGATGAATCCAACTTTAATCATTTCCTAGATATGACTGAGAAACAGGGTTGTCAAGTTCAACGTCTCAGGGTAAGAATCCTATGGTTTTCTATCAGGAACTCAAATTATAATTTGTGTACAATTTTTGTCTCAATTGAATTTAAGACATGTTAAACTATATTACTCCAAAAGTAAAATAGAAAAAAAAGGTATATTCATATATATGTATTGTAATTGTATACATAATTTAAGGTAGAATAATGATTGATCACAAAGGATCCTCTTATATTTTTTCTAATATTAAAACACACATCATTATGACAAATTTTTCTGGTGCTTATGTTGATTTGAGGCACTTGAGCTTCTGAGTTGACTTTGATACCAGTCCTAATTAATGCTTCTGTTTGGCATGGACAGCCTTGAAACCACTGGCTCGAGCAATTCTTTCATGCAGCAGATGTTGCTTATGACAGTCATTTGGCATAGTAGTGGTTGCAGTTACATTTGACTTTTTAAAAGGCAGGTGCGTTTTAATTTTAGTTATTTTGACATTATGAATCTGTAACCTGAAAGGATCTTGCGATAGGACCCCCAAATGATTTATAAAAACCATCCTGTGTAAATGTAAGGTAATATCTCCATATTTTAAGTTAGTGTTTTTTCTAGAGTATTTCTTTTTTGGGTGATAGATTAAAATTTGCTTTCACTACTTTTTTGGTTTGTTTAAAGTTTATTTCAAGTATACCTTTTTGGTATTAAGGTTTTATTTTACCATGTATTTTATTTTACAATATATTCCCTTTCTAGCCTTAATTTTACATAATATTTACATATAATTCTAGAATATCCGAGTGCGAACAGTAAAAGGCCAAGATTATCTTTCAAAATCAGGAGCCAAATTTTATGGAAAATTGGAACAGAAGTTTTTGCTAGTTGACTGCCAGAAAGTTATGTATGGTTCTTACAGGTAAGATCATTGTGTTTACCTTACAGATTAATAATCACTTATAGAAATTATTAGTTTCAAATTTCAGTATAATCTGTTTCATCCTTTTTTTAAAATCAAGTTAAATTGACATATGACATTATTTTATTTTCAGGTATAATGGTTTAATATTTGTATATAGTGCTCACTGCAATAAGTCTAATTAACATCCATCAATGTACATAGTCACAAATTTTTTTCTTTGTGATACTTTCTTAGCAACTTTTAAATATGCAATATTGTATTATTAACTAGTCAACTAGTCACCATGCTATACATCACATCCCCAGGACTTATTTATTTTATAGCTGGAGTGTGTATCTTTTTTTTAATTATTATTTTTGTATTTTTCTGAAGTGAGAAGTGGGGAGGCAGAGACTCCCTCATGAGCTCGACCTGGATCCACTCAGAGTGCCCACTAGGGGGCGATGCTCTGCCCATCTGGGCCATTGCCCTGTTGCAGCCAGAGCCATTCTAGCGCCTGAGGCGGAGGCCATTGAATCGCCCTCAGTGCCTGGGCCAACTTTGCTCCATTGGAGCCTTGGCTGCAGGAAGGAAAGGGAGAGACAGAGAGGAAGGAGAGGGAGAGGGGTGGAGAAGCAGATGGGCGCTTCTCCTCTGTGCCTTAGCTGGGAATCGAACCAAGGACTTTCACATGCTGGGCCAACGCTCTACCGCTGAGCCAACCGGCCAGGGCCTGGAGTGTGTACCTTTTGATACTCTTCGCCCATTTAGCCATCCCATACCCCTCTGCCTCTGACAACCACCAGTCTGTACTCTGTATCTGTAAACTTGTTTGTTTGTTTTTGGTTCTACATACAAATAAGATCATACTGTCTTTGTCTCTGGCTGACTTATTTTGCTTAGCATAATGACCTCAGGTCCATCCATGTTGTTGAAAATGCTAAGACTTATTCTTTTTTGTGGCTGAATAGTATTCTGGTGTCTGTGTGTGGGTATATATATATATAAATATATATATATATGTATATACCGCAACTTTGTTGCTCATTCATCTATTGAGGGACACTTAGGTTGCTTCCATATGTTGGCTATTATGAGTAACAGCCAACGCAGTGGACATGGCAAAGTAGATATCTTTTTGAGTTCGTGTTTTGTGTTCTTCAGATAAATATCCAGCAGTGGGATTGCTGGATGGATTGTAGGCAGTCTCTTTTTAATTTTTGAGGCACCTCCATTCTATTTTCCACAGTGGCTGCACCTATTTACATTCCCACAATAGTACACAAAGTTTCCCTTTTCTCCACATCCTTGCCAGCACTTGTTATTTCTTGTCTTTTTTTATAGTAGCCTAGTTTGTGTTTACTTGCAGCATTATCAATCATTTACAGAAAGTATTAGTTTCAAATTTTAATGTAATCTGTTTAGTTACTTCTTAAAAATAAATAGCGGAACCCTTGCCTGGAAACGTGGAGACTTGGGTTTCAGTTCTGGCTCTCCCTCTAAAGGACACTAAGACATTGTGAAAATCACACAGCTTTGGGGCTTCAAGTTCTTCATCCCCAGAATGAGGGAGTTGAGGAATATCTCAGCTTCCCTACGGTGCTACAATACAAATCAAGAAGTATTTTTGTTCCTTATGAAAACAGCACAGAGCCTGGACTTAAGAACAATTGTTCATAAAAATTGAAGCTGTTTATCATTTTATAAGAACCCATCAAACAGATTTTCCTTATTTCAGCACTACTAAGAATCTGATAATTATCATGTAGTCACTATAGTACTACCGAAAATGAATTTAAGAGTCTGACTGTTAAAAATGTCATGGTAGACGCTGGACACATGAGTCAGAGCCTGAGTCCACTCTCTGGCATCTTCCGACGCTTCCACTGGAGACATGGCTACTCTGCTCTAGCTTAGTTCTTTCGCATATCTCAGCCTCATCCTTACAACTTATCCACAAGGCTATTGTTTTCATCTATATTTCACATATGATGAAACTGAAGTTCCAGAAGTCGCAGTGTCTTGTCTAAAACCCAACAGCTAAGGGCCACGAGCAGTCCAGGACTGGCAGTGTGGTCGAAGCTGGCTGGTTTCCGGGTATAAGTGCCGCCCTGATATTCTCTCTCTCTCTTTTTTTTTTTTTTTTGTATTTTTCTGAAGCTGGAAACGGGGAGAGACAGTCAGACAGACTCCCACATGCACCTGACCGGGATCCACCCGGCACGCCCACCAGGGGAGACGCTCTGCCCACCAGGGGGTGATGCTCTGCCCTTCCCGGGCGTCGCTCTGCTGCAACCAGAGCCACTCTAGCGCCTGGGGCAGCGGCCAAGGAGCCATCTCCAGCGCCTGGGCCATCTTTGCTCCAATGGAGCCTTGGCTGCGGGAGGGGAAGAGAGAGAGGAAGGAGGGGGGGTGGAGAAGCAAATGGCCGCTTCTCCTATGTGCCCTGGCTGGGAATCGAACCCGGGACCCTCGCACGCCAGGCCGATGCTCTACCGCTGAGCCAACCGGCCAGGGCCTCCTGATATTCTCTTGTACATTTATTTCAGTCCTCAGTCCTAAATGGGATACACAGTGAGGCTACATCATCAGGCAGGTGGATGCACCAATAGGCGTATATGCACCGCTAGGTCACCAGGGCAGAGGGGAACTCGTTACTAGAGACTGTGGGAAGAAGCCGGGAGAGCTGTGGATGTAAACAGAACAGTGTAAAAAAAAAGCCCATAAGGAGGAGGCAGCCTGTTCAAGTGGACGGCGCTGGGCAAGTGACTTCACTTCTTCACTTGGTTGCACTTTAGTTTGCTCCTCTGTAAAATGAGTGTAACCATAGCGCTACCTCATGCCATTGTTACGAGAATTAGAGTGAATGCATCCAGAGCCTCCAAGGATAACTATTATTTTAGGCCTTTTTTTCAAAAACTGTTATCTGCTAACTCTTCCTTTCTAAGGGATCCCTTTTTGAAACTGTAGTTTCAGGTCCTAAAGGAAAGCATGTTAAGAACAGAAATTACAACTGGTGCTTAAAATTAATGAGTCCTTTTAAAGACTCATTAATGTGTATATATTTGCTCAGATTCACTTGGTATTAGAGAGATTTTAATTGAAATTTTAATTAAAATTTGGAGTTCACTTGACTTATAGTATGGCGTTTATTAATCTCATCGTAATGAATGCTTTCTATTTTTATTATACTTGACTTTTAAGATTAGCTTCAACTGTAAATTCACCTCAACTTTGTTTTGCGACCACTTGGTATGAATAAGTGTGATATGTTGAGATGACTGTAGCTGAGCTACTGTAGATGTGATGCTGAGAAAAGCAAACAATAGCAACGGGAACTCTCTCTCTTCCTATCTATATCATAAGCCAGAGGCAGAATGTAGGTTACTGTCTATGTAGGTGGACACAAGATGCCTAGGACCAAGATTATACAAGTTAATTAAAATATTCTAACAACTCTCCTCTCTTTATGATTTCATGTTAATTTTAAAAATATTTCTGGCCCTGGACAGTCTGCTCAGTGGATAGAGCATTGGCCTGGCATACAAACGGGTTCACTTCCTAGTTAGGGCACACAGGAGAAGCGACCATCTGTTTCTCTTTCCCTTCTTCTTCCCCTTCGCTCTTTCTTTCCCTCTCACAGCCAGTGTCTCAATTGGTCCCTTCCTCAGCCCCAGATGGGGGTTGCTGGGTAGATCCGGGTCAGGGCACATGCAGGAGTCTGCTACACTCTCTCCCTTCCTCTCACTTATTTTTTTTTTTATTTTAAAATTAATGATTTTGGGGCCTGGCATCAGCTGGCATGTAAATGTCTCAGGTTCGATTCAAATCAGGGCATACAGGAGAAGCAACCATCTGCTTTACCCCTCCACTTCCCCCTTTTTTCACTATGCCTCTCTCTCTTTCTTTCTCTCCCTCAGCCATGGCTCAATTGGTTCGATGGAGTTGGCCCCAGGTGCTAAGGATGGCTCCATGGAGTCTCTGGCTCAACACTAAAAATAGCTCAGTTGCCAAACAATAGCCCAAGATGGGCATAGCATCACCTCATAGGAGGCTTGCCAGTAGGATCTCCAGTCAGGGTGCATGTGGGAGTCTGTCTCTGTTGCCCCTCCTCTCACTTAAAAAAAAAAGTTTTGTCCCCAAATGACAAGGTTACAGGTTCAATCCCTGTCAGGGCACATATGGGAAGCAACCAAAGAATGCTTCTCTTTCCCCTATCCCTCTCTCTGTCTCTAAAAATCAATCAATTAAAAAATAATTTAAGCCCTGACCAGATAGCTCGGTTGGTTGGAGCATCATTCTAGATGGTGGAGGGAGGTTGCCAGTTCAATTTCCAAGTCAGGGTACATACAGGAACAGCTCAATGTCACGGTCTTTCTCTCCCTGCCTCTCTCAAAAATAAATAAAATAAAAAATTAATGGTTGTCAGCCCTTGTCATTTTGGGGTTTTTTTTCTGACTAATTATCATGAACCTTTCCTCTTGTTAACAATATTCTAACAGGGTCTGCTGGAAGAGATATGAATTAGTCCTCACAGAAACTGGCTGAAATTGTACTTCCTTTTGCTTAAAGCTATCCTTTGTCTCTCACATTCTATAATTGTCATTGTTTTCTACATAGGAAAATTCAAAATGCCTTCTTCTTTATTTCAAAATTCTTTACCATAAAATGTCTTCCTATTTTAAACTGCCAGCATTTCTAGACAGGCCTGGTGTCTGTACTCAAGATAGACACACACATTGTGTGTAGTTCACTCATCAGGATTATGGTTTTATCAGGAAAACATAAGTGCCTTGCATTGCATATCATGATGCTAACATTGATGAGATAAGACATACTCTTTATCATTGTGTGTAAATCAAATTTTGAATTAGATACCCTTGTTTGAAATGGTCATGAATATCTGGAAGATATATAATTTTGTCCACAAAATTGACTGATAGAATTTTATAGGATTTTTGAAAAATCCTCTAATTCCTATAACAGTTACATTCAAAAAATAAGTTTTACTGAGGTTATTTGCTCCAAGAGGCCATCTTGATGACACTGAAGATCATTACATTTAGAAATCCATGCCACAACTAGTCACAATTTTCACTCCATGGACTTCACTTTATTATGCCCAACCAGGAACTCAGAGTTCTTGAACCACTTTTTAATATGTGAGTTCATACTTATATTCCCAGCTTCATGACTAATATATGACAGTGTGTTTGGAGGGAGTGGGATAGTAAGTTATGATACAGAGAACAGACTGACAGCTGTCATAGGGGAAAGGGTTAGGGGGCTGGGAGAAAAAGGAGAAGGGATTAAGCAGTACAAATTGGTAGTTGCAGAATATCCACAGAGATGCAGTTTGCAGCATGAGGAATAGAGTCAATAATGTAAAGATAACTGGGTATGGGGCCCGGTTGGTGCTTGGGGCAGTGTGTGTGTGTGTGTGTGTGTGTGTGTGTGTGTGTGTAGGGGAACCACTCTGTAGAGTGCATGGTTTTCTGGCCACTTCCCTGTATATCTGAACAGAACAGTACTGAATGTAGACGGTGATTGGAAAACAAAAAAATTTTTAAACATTTTAGCCAAATGGATGCATTTTTATAATCAGATTTTAAAAATCCAATCTTACTAGATGGTATGCCATATAAAATCAGTCTTATACTCTGTCTCAATATCCTCTTAATTCCTGACCTCCAGATACAATGATTTCTTTTAGCTAGTTCTTCTGATATGTATTGCATCCCTTAAATAGCATGATTCTACTGTTGTTTCTCGTTTCATCATTTTGTATGATCTTTTTTGATTTTATATTATGGCCCTTGAGGAGTTATATTTCATACCCACTTATATCCACTTGCGCTCCTGGTCCCCTGTTCACCTAATACAGTTTTATCACAATTTTTTTGGTTAAATGAGAATTCTGAGTTTACATTACTGAACTTGTGTCAGAATTGATCACTGAGGAGCAATGGAGTGATTTATGATGCTTGCTTCCTTCCTCATAACAATAATGATGATTTGGTTTTGGTTTTATTCAGTGACTTTGTTTTCTATTTAGCTATTGTTATCTTTTGTTGTTTTCCAGGTGACTATATAGCTCTTTTAGCACATAGGAAATTTTTCTAAATGCTCAGTTACCAGCAATGACCCACGATGTCCAACCTGGACTAGCAGGTCTTTAACCTGGAGCACAGCTTGGGTCCGGGTACTTCCTATGTCCTGGGTAGTTTAAGCTCCCATTTTTAATCCCATTTTTAACTCATTGTTATTTCAAAGACAATAGTTTTTCTCCCAAGTCTGCTTCAGTATATTTTCTATCAATATGGTATTTTTTAAGTGCAAAAATTCATAATTTTACATGATATATTGTTTTAACTGAGAATGAAATTACATTGAATCAGGTTTTCTCCGAACTTAGAAGCCGTTACCCTACATTACAAATTGCTATTTTAAGAAGTCTCAAACAACTACTGTTCTAATTCTCTTCATGTAATTTTAATTTTCTTTCCTAAAATGTCTAGGATTTTTCATTTAGTCCCTCCTAGTCTCAAAATTTTTATGATGTTTCTAGGTCTAGGCCTTATATTCTTCAGTCCACATGCTTGTGCTTCAATTCTGAGAAGTTTTCTTACTTATTCTTTGATAATTTCTCCTCCTCGGTGATCTCTATTGTCTCTCTGGAATTCTTAACTCGATTTCTGATCCCATTGTATTTGTTTTCTCCAATTCTCCATCCAGGGTTGGAGGGCATAATACTGACTGGAAGATTTTCTCAATTACATTTTTCAATCCTCCTGTTATGTCTTTCTTTTTAAATTTTGCTGTCAAATATTTTTAATATCTGCTACTTGAAACATTTTCATGGCATCCTGTTTTATAGATTCATTAGTTTCTATCTTTATTTATTTGAAGATATTGTATGTGTGTGTTTACATGTATTATTTGTGCATTTTGTTTCCTCCAGATACCTATTGTGTGTTTGGTTTGGTTTCTGTATTGCATCGAAGCTTTTCAGCTTGATAAGCTGTCTTCTAAACTTTATTCTAACGGCTGCCAAATTTTTTGCAATGTCTTTTTATTTAATAATGAGGGACGACTCTAGAACTTACTGGAAATTGTGAAGGAAACGCTTATCAACAATTGAGTTCACATAACAGCGATTGGCTGGGGTCCTGGAAATTTTACAAGAAGATGCCTAAATATCACTATAGGTGGCTCTTTCATCTCTGGGAGTCGTCAATGTTTCCAGAAATTAATCTCTTAACTAAATATTTCCAACTGAATGTCTTTCCATTATCTGAAATTATATCACAATAATATTTTTTGATATACCAAAGCATAAACCTTTTCCAATTGTCACACATTCACCAGTACCATTATCTTCTCAGATTCTTCAGCTTTGCACCTGGAGATAATTCTTATTTCATAACCTACGCACACTCATTATGACGTGTAGTTATCCTTATTCTTTCTTCTTCTTACTGGGTCAACATTTTTACTCATTATTCCAATTTCTGCTCTGGTTTAGACTCTTATCGCCTCATTCCAGCTACTATACTCGTCATAGTAATTGAAATCCCTCATTATCTCAAGTCTGTACTATAATTAGTATAGAAAATAAATCATTGTTCAGACATCTCTTTTTACTATAATTTATTCAAACTTGGGAACAGATTCTACACAGTCATACTCTGCTCTGCTTTCAAGGTTCATGCATCTCCTCTACAGCTTCATTACTTCAGTTAAATGTAATTTGTTTTCTGTGTTCAACCAATATGTGGCCATTATTGCTTCCTTTTTCTATGTTTCTTCCTCCACACAAATTGTCCTCCCTTCCCTTTTGTGTTTGAACTTCAGGGTTATTTAGTTTCTTTCAAAATATTGCTAAACTCTCACTTTCTCCAGGGATTTTCTCCTGTTTGGCAGCTGACAATTCAATTCTTTACTTGCTGTTGCTAACATTTTATATTAATATCTTCAGTTGGATTGAAAATGTCTTTAATGATTCACTTTTGTACCATTTCATTTATGTCAGCCTGGTGGCCAACACATATGTAAATAAAGAGCACCTAGTAAATGCTCATACCATTCGTTCAATGTGTATTCTGGATAAAATTAAGCCTATTAGTTCTTTGGACTTCTCTAAGTAGAGTAAAGAATTATGAATGGATTCAAACCCAGGTCATGAGCTGATTTATTATTTAAAGTATGAATATGGGAGTGGAGTGACATGTATGTTACAAACATAATTATTGGAGATGTTCTAAATTATGGTAGTCAAGGAAAACAACCACTACTCTTTTGTTGACATTAAATGACACATTTTCTTAGTAGAGCTATATATATATTGTCGTTGATCTTTTAACTCAGCAAACATAAAATTTTTCTATTTTGATTTTTTTTTTCAGCTACATGTGGTCATTTGAAAAAGCTCACCTCAGCATGGTTCAAATAATTACAGGACAACTTGTTGAGTCCTTTGATGAAGAATTTAGAACGCTCTATGCAAGATCCTGTGTCCCCAGTTCATTCATTCAGGAAGAGTCGGCCAGGGTGAAGCATGGCAAAGCCCTGTGGGAGAACGGCACTCACCAGCGTTCAGTCTCTTCACTGGCTTCTGTGTGCAGCCAAAGGAACCTTCTTGGCAGACAAGACAAGATGCATACACTGGATTCCAGTTACTTAAAAAACAGAGGGATATATACTCGGAATGAACATGAAAGATACAGCATGAGAAATCATGGATACAAACCTGCTTTTGGTCAAAACTTTAATGGTCCAAATACAATCCGTCAGTATCAACCCAGTCAGAATGAAAATTGGAAGAGGCATAGTTACGCAGGGGAGCAGCCAGAAACGGCACCATACCTGTTGCTGAACAGAGCTCTGAATCGAGCCGTCAATCCTCCTGGTAACTGGAAAAAGCCTTCAGATAGTCTTAGTGTGACATCCTCATCACGGGGAGGCTGTGCAAACCACCATAACACACCTCCCCAGAGTTTTGGCAATTGGCTTGCCCAGAGGAAAACAACACATCTTGCAGAAAGGAATTCAAATGTCCGGAGGTCTTTTAATGGGACAGATAATCATGTTCGCTTCCTGCAACAACGAATGCCAACCCTTGAAAACACCACAAAGTCATTCTTGCGTAACTGGAGAATTGAATCCTACTTAAATGATCATTCAGAAGCGGCACCTGACTCGAATGGATTGGCTCTAGGTGAACGATTTGAGAACTATGGTAGTTTGGAGAATTTGAAAGCCAATGCCCTATACACGCATTCTCGGCTTCGCCCGTCTTTTGTGTTTAAACCAACTTTACCTGAGCAGCAGGAAGTTAATAGCTGTACAACTGGCTCCTCAAATTCTACTATTATTGGTTCTCAAGGAAGTGACACACCTAAAGAGGTCCCAGACACCCCTAAAAGTGTAGAGCATTCAACAGACAAACCAGTGCTGGAATCAATCCCCACGCTGCCGTCTCAGTCAGAGACGCCAAAAATGCACACCTCCCCGGTTCCTGAAAACCACTCAGCAGCCTCCAACCAAACTGCAAATGCCCGTACAGAGTCAAACAACTGTCTGTATACAAACTTGTGTGTAAAAAAGCAGATAGAAAGTATAAAAAATCAAGAAAATGAGAATATGCTTAAAAGGCGAAGTTTCCCATTTTTTGACCACTCAAAAGCCAATTTAGATCATGGAAATAGTAAGCATTATGTATATAGTACACTTACCAGGAATCGAATTAGACAACCAGAAAAGCCCAAGGAGGACATGCTGAAAAGTTCCAAAAGCATGCACAATGTGACCAATAGCACGGAAGAAGAGGAGGAGGTGATCAAGAGAGTCCCTCCCACGGGCACAGCTACCAAGTCCGTTTCCATTGCTGCCTTGCTCGATGTGAATAAAGAGGAACCTTCCAAAGAACTCACTCCAAAGAAAGAAGTTAAGGGTTCTCCAAGCTTTTTGAAAAAGGGATCTCAGAAGTTAAGGTCATTTCTTAGCCTTACTCCAGAAAAGAAAGAAAATCTATCCAAAAGTAAAGCATCACCCTTTTATAGAATGTGTAGTAGTTCTGACACTTTAGTTTCTGAGACTGAAGAGAATCAAAACCCAAAAAAGTCCGAACCAAAAGTTGACTCATCTCCTAGGAGAAAGCGTACTTCCTCATCAAACTCTCAAGGCAGCGTCCACAAGAGTAAGGAGGATGTAACAGTTAGCTCAACTCAGGGGACGCATTCTCCATCTGATGGAAGTCACGAAATGAAGCCCTCTCTGGGTCCAGTTGAAAACAAGTTTTTGGAAAGGGCAGGGGATGCCTCTGCCCCAAGATTTAACACAGAGCAGATCCAATACCGAGATTCAAAGGAGATTAATGCAGTTGCTGCTTCTGTAAGAAAACCGGTTTCTTCAAGGCCAAAGCCCAGTGAGCTAATAAGAACTCAATCAACTGACCGGCGCATTTACAGTCGTTTTGAGCCATTTTGTAAGATTGAAACTTCTACTCAGCCAACCAGCAACATGCCAAATACCAGTATGCACCGCCCAGAAATAAAAACAACTGTGAGCAATAGTTATGGCAGGTCCAGCCCAATGCTTAATTACAGCACCGGTGTTTACCATGCATATCAGCCAAGTGAAAACAAGTTTTTAGGGTTTATGCAGAAGTTTGGAAACTTCATACACAAAAATAAATGAAATACTATAATTGCAAACATATATTAAAATACAAAATGTGGCTATACATATTTATCCAAAGAACATTATGAATGGTTTTTGTAACATGCCAATAGATTTCTGTATCGGCAGCATTTTGGGTATGATGTATATTTTTACCAACATATGTACATAAAAAAAAGTTACTGTTCAGTGTGATAAAGTTAGTTGTGCTTAATTAAACTATAGATGGAATATCTTTATAAACACATGATTTTTAAACGGTAATAGTGAAAAATATAATTGAGTTGTTTTCTTTGGACTGAAGATCATCTTAAGTTTTAAATAGAAACTTTAGTGGAGAGATGGTGTATGGATTTTAACCACTTATTCCAAAGTCTTTCCTGTTATAAAAGGATCCTAATACTATTAGTGGCCCTTTATAATACATCTTTATGGGGTTTTCATAGCTTCAGATTATGAAAAAACAAGACAAAGCCTTTTTGTTTTTAATTGCCTTTAAATTTTACAGGGTGATATATTTTATTACTGTTTTATTACTTTTCCTGTGGTGCATATACGACTGGTTGGGTAGCACAGTCATTTAGAATCTATATCACTCAGCGTGTTTTATTTTGCCTAAGGCTGTTTGCCAAGGATCAGTCTCATGGAGGGCAAGTCCCTCATAGGAATTTGTTTCCTTTATTCTTTGAAAACCAGCTGGGATCTTCCTCTTTCCACTCTTTCCAGGGCACCTGTGTTTCACTCACTGTCAGCTGCTAACCTAGAGTCATTTCTTCCTTCAAACTCACAGCGAGCCAGCAGGAATGGAGAAAACGGAATTATCCCTCCCCCTTTTCTAATAGAAAAACACTTTTAGAAATGTAAAATTCAACATAAATTTTTATCTTAAGATCAGTATGACAGTGCTTGAATATATTGCTTGCAAACATCTTTCCTTGTTTTTTATGCTGTTCCATAGGGTGTGGCTGGGCAGTGTTTTCATACAAGTGCTGTGCGGATTGGAGAAGGGGCGCTGGTTGCGCTTCCATGACCACGGGACCTGGCTGAAGGGTTTGAGTCTTCGTCTGTCTGAATTTGATGATGAGACTCAAATCATAAGCTACCCTTTGCCCTTTGTGGAGTATTGAAATAAAAGTTTCATATGCATTACAGAAACTTGAACTTGGCTTTGCTTCATCCATAAAGAACAGAATTCTAGAAACAGCAATTCATTTGAGAAATGAGAAGTGTTTCTACAACACTTTCAATTGAATGCCTTCTAAGTTGCCATATGGGGCAGTATTGTGTTTTAAAAATTCAAGATTCAGTCAAATATTAATATCTATTTTTAGGTAATTAAAGTAATGATGTTAAAATATCTGTCATTAAATAATTTTCTGTAATAATTTAAAATGATAAGGTATATGATGGGAGAAAACATGACAGTTGGGGGGAAAAACTTTTACTGAGCACTTACTCTAGAGCAGGTCGTAAGCCTGAACCCAAAGTCACCACAGCATTTTATGGGCACCATTGCCCTCATTATTTATAGTTGACAATTGAGTTGGTAATTGAGACATTGAGATTCAGAAAGACAATGTTCAAGTCCATTAATAAGTTACTACTAAAGTATCTATACCATTCTGTCACATCACATTACCTCCCAAATGTGTTCAACTCCTGATTGCCCAACCTGTTAGTAATTAAATGAGAAAATGTTTATATTCCCTGACTCAACAGCAATCAGCCAAAAGGGGGTTAGCTGAATTTCACCAGACAACAGGGTACATGAGGCTTAAATACTGCTAGGTGAGATTAAGGAATTAAACTGAGATTGATTTCTGAATGTAACCTACCAGTTTTCATTGTTAGGCAATCATTCCGATCTCCTTCCAGTGGACCAGTGACAATGAGAGGAAGGGAAGAGGAAACATTAGTGAGCCTGCTTTGTACTAGAGAAAGAAGCCCATCAGGGTTGGCATCTAGGCAGGGAATGGAGCCCAATGTGAAATACATAATCTAGTTGACTATTCACAATAACCTTTTGAATTAAGAACCTCCTTTCTACAAATTAAAAAACCAAGCCTCAAAGAAGTTATATAATTTTCCAAGAGTTGCACAGCTCTGAGTTGATAAAACTAGGGTTTAAACACAAAAGGCTTATTTTTAATACTACACTACACCATACCTTACTGGCTTCCTATTTATGTTTGAGGAAACTCCTTTGAAAGTAGCCACTCTCTTTTGCTCTCTCTTTAAAAATTGCAGGAATACAACAGTAACTGTACAGCAATAGCATTCGATAAACACAAATCCAGAATATAATATTCAGTTTCACACCATTCACAAAAGTAGGTTTTAAAACTCTCATTGTAGCCTGACCTGTGGTGGCGCAGTGGATAAAGCATCGACCTGGAAATGCTGAGGTCATCGGTTCAAAACCCTGGGCTTGCCTGGTCAAGGCACATATGGGAGTTGATGCTTCCAGCTCCTCCCCCCTCTCTCTCTCCCTCTCTCTCTCCCTCTCCTCTCTAAAGGAAAAAATAAATAAATAAATAAATAAAAATTAAAACTCTCATTGTAACCTAGGAAATTCCGAAGTACTATAACAGGACTTTACTATTTTGGTAAACTGAATGTAATAGGTCAAAAGTTTTACACACTTTGTTATAAATTAATAGCATGTAAATAAAACATGAAGAGAGAAGAGTCATTTTTTCACAGGAAAGGTAGCCAAGTATATTTACAAAAAAATAAAAATACAGTACTTGGAAATGTGTATTATAAACGGAAAAAGATTTCAGTTGCAATGAAAAGGCTTTCTATTTGTTAGTGGGTTAATTTTTAGTCATCTGGAAATTGTATAATCTTCATAATATCAGATTATTTAAAAACAGCAGTGAGTGAAAGAGAGTTTAATTTTGCTCTTAGGAAAGTTGACTTCTCTAATTTTGCACCATCGCTCTTAGGTATTTATTAAACACAGAGCCCACAGTTAACTACCTCTCTCTAGTGAAACTGGGAAGTTCAGGATACTTAATTTACTTGTGATGGGAAGCTTAGGTTTTTACACAGCAGATTTATTCTTTGTCTTGATTCTTGATTGTTTTCTTCAGAAATATGTATATGCCAGAATCTGTGCATAGTAATTTCCCAAAGTTTTTGTGGCGGAGAAAACACCTCATGTTAAGACTGAGGAAGCACATAATACTTCATTTAGTTTATTCAGAGTTTAAGTTTCAAATGTACACTCCAAACTTAATGGGTGTATTTATTTCAATCAATATAATTTCTTTTTCTCCCAAATTAATATTGGTGGAAATATAATGTCACATAGGTGTGCTTTTATATTCAAGTTTGGTAAGATCGTTTTTACTCTCTACATAGTACATTAGTTTGTAAGCAGGAACTCAGGAAAATAAGTTTGATTTCAAAGTAGTTCTTCACAGATAGCTTCAAAATAGTTTAAGTACCTCTATCCTGAGCATGTTGATATCCCTTTATCATAATGATTGGGTTTAGGCACATTCTGATGTGGTGGTGCATTATGGAATGGGTATGTGTTGGTGTCTCACTTGTGTAAGCAAATATCTTGTTTAATCAAGATGACATCTAGTGTGACCTAGATAAGCAGAAAGAAAGAAGGTTGAACTCTGACTGCATTTAGGTTTAAGTTCTCAAGATTATCCAGTTATTTAACTATTAATATACAGATATTTGTATTGTGTGAATATCTGTTGATTCTTAATATGCCTATGGCTAAGGGGTATAAAGTAGTATCATTTCATATTAACTATGTGTGATGTTTTTTTTTTAAGTTTATATAATATTAAGTTTGGTTCTAGAATATTTAAAATAAAAGGATGAAAATTATAAGCCAAAAAGTCAATTTTTATTACACGTACAATGTTAGCAAAGAAGTGTTCTTACAAATTAACTTTGGTTTTAGGTCTAATAAATGAATATTAAAGAATTTTGTACAAACATTAACATATTGTAAGTTGTTTATTTTTATCTTCATACCCTGGATTTTTTCATATAAGCTTATACTTTCACTTAGATATTATATTATGAATTTAGATTTTTATACATTTTAAAATATTGCTCTATAAATTTTAAAATCATATATTAAACACCTTTAGATTTATTTTGATTAGCAATTAGATTTTATATACTAATTCATCCATATTGATATCCAGCAACAATATTCTTCCCTTAACAATATTATATATTTTTTTCTTTATTTCTATTCCTTTTGCCTATAGTAGTTATTTTAAATAATTTTTTATTTGGAAAAATAGAGACTATTTCATTTTAAAAATTGGCAACAAACTTGTATAACTTTGTAGCATTTAATTTGAGTAAAATATTCTAAAGGAATATTTGTATTAGATCAATTAGTGACATTACATAATTAAAATCTGAAAGTTACTCAAGCTCAGAATGTGTTTTCTGTAGAAAAACCTTTCTCTTATATTGCAGATTAAGATACAGATCAAATACTGTGTTTTAGGAATTAAATAGTGTCGTGTAAAGGCAAATATAAGTATATATATATTTTAAATGTAAGTATAATTTTAAGTGGTTAAGTAAAAAACAATTTTTTACTTTATTTTTTATTTGCCAAAATACCGATGTTTAAGAAAAACCTGGTTCAATGGAATAGTGAGGGAAGTAGATAAAGTTTTCATTTCTGTGGCTGCCCTAAAGGAAACTTGAATAGGCTCAGTTGATTTTAGCAGTCAAAGACCATTCTGGGGTAATTGGACTCAACAAATACTGAAGGGCTTTAAAAGGAATGAGTGTGGTACCTGCCTGGGGGAAAGAATGACATGAGGTGGAATTTCCTGGGAGGAAAGTGGTAGGAAACAGAAGCAAGTGATATGCAAAAGAAAACTCTTAAGTGAATAAAGTATAACATGTCAAATTGAACATTTTTCTTATAGTAATCTGTTTCAACAATCTGGCTCATTTATTTACTTAACATTCATACTAGGAACCTTCTTTATTCCTAGTATGTTGGTTTTGGTAGACTTTTTTTTTTTTGTATTTTTCTGAAGTTGGAAATGGGGAGGCAGTCAGACAGACTCCCGCATGTGCCCGACCGGGATCCACCCGGCACGCCCACCAGGGGGCGATGCTCTGCCCATCTGAGGCGTCTCTCTGTTGCAACCAGAGCCACTCTAGCACCTGAGGCAGAGGCCACAGAGCCATCCCCAGCGCCCCGGCCAACTTTGCTCCAATGGAGCCTCGGCTGCGGGAGGGGAAGAGAGAGACAGAGAGGAAGGAGAGGGGGAGGGGTGGAGAAGCAGATGGGCGCTTCTCCTATGTGCCCTGGCCGGAAATTGAACCCGGAACTCCCGCACGCCAGGCCAACGCTCTACCACTGAGCCAACCGGCCAGGGCCGGTAGACTTTTGATGTTAGAAAAAAAGAGAATGTCTTGAATAATCAGAAGCTGTAGTGAGTTTTTCTGTGCTTTAAGATGAGCCAACACTAACAGCCAAGATGTGTATGCTATTTGTCCAAACTGTGTTTTGATGTACTCCTAGTGCCTAACAAAGGGTGCACATAGAGATGCCTGGTATATATAGTCTATGTGTGAATCCAGTCATTTTTTTAACTATAATGGATAAATATATTTCATTAATATTCATGAATTAAAATGTGCATTTTATAACTATTTGAATAGCCATTTTTATAAAAGACATGGACGGGTTAATGAAGCAGGAGTTTCCAGTTTAAATTTCAGTGACATTTCCCTTAGGATTTGGGTATCTTCACAGGTCCAGCAGGGCTGATCATTTTGAAGGAAAGGGAACCCCTGATGAAGAATTCATCCTAAAGGAAATGGCGTAGAGCTGTTCAAATTCAGTTCGAAAGAAATTGGCACATGAGGGAAGGAAGTGGTGATTTGTATTAGTCATTTAGATTGTCACCCAATGTAGCCCAAATATGTGAGGCTGTGAGGGAACACTGGCTCATCTGAAATCCCCCTGAATGGTACTTAGAAAGAGTCAGGTGTCAGGGCCTGATTCATGGCCACCCTCACCATGAGTCAGGTGTCAGGGCCTTCAGTGTACAACCTCTCATTTTCATAGCAGCCTCTGCTAATGTTGAAAGGTTGTAGCAACAACTTCAGACTGCTGGGCCACAATTAGGCACATTGACCACTTTTGGTGTGGAAGGTAATCGGCAGTATGACCAGGATGGGCCAGAGCAGGAAAGAATAGATGCTATGATGTAGCCAAGAGGATAAATCCATCTAAGGCAGGGGTCCCCAAACTACAGCCCGCAGGCCGTATGCGGCCTCCTAAAGCTGTTTATCTGGCCCCCACCGCACTTCCGGAAGGGGCACCTCTTTCATTGGTGGTCAGCGAGAGGAGCATAGTTCCCATTGAAATACTGGTCAGTTTGTTGATTTAAATTTAGTTGTTCTTTATTTTAAACATTGTATTTGTTCCCGTTTTGTTTTTTTACTTTAAAATAAGATATGTGCAGTGTGCATAGGGATTTGTTCATAGTTTTTTTTATAGTCCGGCCCTCCATCAATCTGAGGGACAGTGAACTGGCCCCCTGTGTAAAAAGTTTGGGGACCCCTGATCTAAGGGTTCTTAGAACATACATGGCAGAAATTCAGGAATGCTGAAATTCCACCAGAAGAGATCTATTGTTTCCTTATTCCTACTGAATTAGAAGTCATATTTTTAACATATCCACAGCAAAACACAAACTTTGTGACTACATTTACCAAATAAATTTGCAAGAATAGTCTCTACTATTTCACTTTCCTTCGAAAGAGGTAAGAGGGGGTGGGAAGGAGAAACAACAATACCCAAAACAAAACAAAAATAAAGTTTAATCAGATTTATTTTAGAAAACAAATTTCAGGGCATTTCTTGGTACTTCCATATTGTATCTCTAAGTTTTCTTTTTGCTAGTTATAAGAATAAAGATTTTTAACAATCTTCATGTGTTTCAATCATCAGGCTGACTTAATTAGATTAACAAACTACATTTTTAGAATCTTGCTTTTGTGTATTTTTGATTTGTTGTTTTATTATAAACTACCAGAATTTTATTTTAGTAATTGCTTAGATTAAATAAGTTAAATATTCATTAAATTACAATAAGCATTGTAGGTCCTGGACAGTTAGCTCAGTCGGTTAGAGTGTCAGCCTGAAACAATAAGGTTGTGGGTTCAATTCCCAGTCAGGGCACACATGGAAAGCAACCAATGAATGCACAACTGAGTGGAAGAACAAATGAATGCTTCCTTTCTCCTCTATTATCTCCCTCTCTGTCTCTCTAAAAATCAATCAATAAACTAAAAGAAAAAAAAATTAAGCCCTGGCCAGATAACTTGGTTGGTTGGAGCATCATCCTGAGCACAGAGGTTGCTGGTTTGATCCCCAGTCAAGGCACATACAGGAGCAGTTAGATCTTCCTGTCTCTCTGTCTCTTTCTGCCTCTCTCTCTTAAATAAATAAAAACAAACATTCTAGTTAATGAGGGTCTACTATAAAGCTCAGAATTAAATGTATTTCCTTAAATGAGTATAAAATACTTGAAGTTTGATTTATTTTTCTTCTCCAAGCAGAATATAATATTATTCCTTTAAAGACAGAAAATTATGTTATATATTTGCTAATTCAACTATGAAAAAGTTTATTGAGCTTTGCAAAATGTTTTTAAAAGGTGTTTTATGTGATTTAATATTAACAATATATAATATATCAAGTATTTTCACAGTGCTTGGCAGAGGGATGGGACTGTAGGTGCTAATTTCATTTGACTTCAAGAGGGAAAGCGTGAGAGAAATATTTTGCATTTAATAACGATAAGGTGGGAAACATTGAAAACAAAATTAAATAAAAATAAATGAAAAAACGGAGCAAGTGGAAAGCTGAACGTTACTTCTATCTTCTGACAAAACACTTTTTAAAACAACTTCTTTGTGCTTGATTGCCTTCATATTTAATGAAAATGATATTTTGTACTTTAGAAAAGTAAGTGGACATGCCTGACCTGTGGTAGCTCAGTGGATAAATTCTCTGCTTGGAATGCAGAGGTTGCTGGTTTGAAACCCCGGGCTTCCCCAGTCAAAACACATACAGAAAGCAACTACTGCTTTGAATGTGGTTGTTGTTTTTTTTAACTTTGCTAAAAGCAGTAATAACTCTTAAATTCTCAGTTCTCTCCAGTGAACTCAAAGTCTGACAAATAGGTTGCTTTCCAGATGCTGGGAATTAAAACTGTTAAGTATGTGAGCGCGAAATATATTTTTAAATGTTTTGTGTGAGTTCTAAGCAATATAAAACCAGTGGTCAGCGATTGGCCAGAATAGGGTGACTTGGAGAGCGTGAGACGCTTGTTCCAGCACCACCTCCTGTGACATGCATGGAGTAACAACTCCATCAGTCAAAATGACAGAATCTCACTGACTCTTTTTGAATACTAAAAACAATGGTTTAAGAGATTGTAAGATGTCTTAATACTTAGAAAACCTGGGAGGTTAGTGTTAAGTTTTCTTTATCTCATGTTTGGGATTTTATCCCAGGAGCAGCACAACTCAGTTTGGTTAATGGCAAAAGGCATATTTAATGTGTGGTAACCAGGCCTAATTCTTATACACAGTGAATTACAGATTTTAGGTTAGTTATAAACTTTTCTACATTAGAATTCACATCAACCAATCCAAATTTATGCAGGGTTTTTTTTTTATATTACTAAATACATAATCAGCAAAAACTATTTACAGGCCCATTTTTTCAAATATTTAACAAATTACTTTGTTTTCTGCACCTGGATATATCTTCCTATGTCAGAGTAATAAAAGATAGGATAAGTTGGGATTTTCATTCAATATGCATACTATTAAATTACTGAGCAACATCAAACACCATCTTCCAAATTATTGAGTAGGGGCTTCAAGCATTATAGCATACATTTGTGGAAATTATGTAAACATATAAGTACAGGTACAGAAGTAGAGACTTTAACAGAATTTGCAAGTTTAGATATTCATCTTTATCAAGCCTTTTGGTCCTTAAATGTAGTATTATAGATGACTATCTATTAAATTATCCCAAAACTGTTAAGTTTGTCCATTTTACATGTCTAGATGACCTGTTAATATCAAGAACTTAGTGATACTCAGCTGCTCATTACTTAATACATTTATTTGCTCATTTTCAATAGATTTGAGCCTTGATTTTTCAATCTGTACAGCTCTTTACCTGTTGTTAGTATAGAGTGACAACTTCTAATCTCTTTACAAATAATAGAATTGGAAATAGGAAGTCCAGATTTAAGTTTTAGCAAGTATTTCATCCTTTGTTATATACTAATATTTATGTCCATTCTTCTTACCTAGAGTTAAAAAAATAAAAAAACCTTACCTTTTTTACTCTTCCACTAAGGTAAACAATAGTTCTACAAAATCAGTGTTCTTCCAAGATGTGCCAAAGAGCTTTGAGCTGTGGCACAAACACAGATATTCCAAGATCAGACATAGCAATAATTGGAGAATTAAACCTTTCAGGGTGGACAGCATGTCATAAATGTATTGAAGTATTTCATCCCAAAGATCCTAATCCCATCAACAATGAGGATAGCATGTGATAACACCATTATGACTTTGTTAATTCATAAATCAATGTAGCTTCACAATACTATTAGTTTTTCATTTGCCACAGTCTGTGCAGAGATAATCTGTAGTCTATGGAGCTCTGAAAATATTTTAAAACAGTGTTCCTTAATCCTTCATGCCCCTAATTATATGTTTTAATATGTACAATAATAGCACCCTTGAAAATTAGCATTCTGTGCCAAGGTGTTGAAAAAGAACAAAAACAGATTGTACTATTATTTTAAATTATTAGCTCTAAAAATTAAGAGGTGTTAAGATACAAATAAAATATAAATGTATTTTTAATATTTATATTAAAAGCTGATCTTAAAATGAATGTTGGATATTAAAACGTTGCTCCGAGGTAATGATTATTATGATGCAATTCTTTTTCATTTATTGAATGGATTGAATCCTTTGCCACTATTTCTGGCTCCTGAAACCAGGAAGGGATTATTTTTTTCTCTTTACTGGCAATTAAGTGACTGTATAATTTGAATAATCATTTGTAATTATTCCTTGGGCATGGTCCCATACCTTTCATCCAGTTCCAAAAACCTAGCATATGTGCTGTGCTTTTGAAGTTAGGTTAGGAGTGGAAGTGTCTATAATATGGGGCTTGGCAATCATTCTACTCGAAATAGGACCAGAACTTTCCTGCACCATACCGGTGTCCGCAAAGAAAAATGCTCTCCTTATCAATTCAGCAACTCACCATTTTACAGAAGCGGTAGCAGTCCCCTTTGGCCAAACCTATCTTCAATGGTCAAGATAGAAAATCTGACCACAGAGTCATTAAAATGTGATTATTGTCTGTGTAAGAGATTCCCTGAATTTTTGTTTTGTTTTGTTTTGTATTTTTCTGAAGCTGGAAACGGGGAGAGACAGTCAGATAGACTCCTGCATGCGCCCGACCGGGATCCATCTGGCACGCCCACCAGGGGCAACGCTCTGCCCACCAGGGAGCGATGCTCTGCCCCTCCGGGGCGTCGCTCTGCTGGGACCAGAGCCACTCTAGCGCCTGGGGCAGAGGCCAAGGAGCCATCCCCAGCGCCCGGGCCATCTTTGCTCCAATGGAACCTCTGCTGTGGGAGGGGAAGAGAGACAGAGAGGAAGGGGGGGGTGGAGAAGCAAATGGGCGCTTCTCCTATGTGCCCTGGTCGGGAATCGAACCCCGGTCCCCCGCACGCCAGGCCGACGTTCTACCGCTGAGCCAACTGGCCAGGGCCAAGATTCCCTGAATTTCAAACCAGGACTAGAGCCACATGAAGTAGTCATTAAGGTACAGTCTCTTGAACCAATCAGGCCCAGATTTTATCTTAGTTTCACCACCTATTTTTAGGGACTTCCAGGTTATGTTACTCAATTCTCTGATCTCTTGCTTCACTATTTCTAAATGGGGTCAGCAAGTGTTTCAATTAAGGGTCAGATAGTAAATATTTTGGGGTTTGTGCGCCATAGGGTCACTGTTCCAACTACTCCCCTCTGTCTTGTACACCAGACTCACCCACAGACAGAATTTAAATAAAGGGATGTGGCTGTGTTCTCATAAAACTCCATTTTTGGGTGTGCAATTTAAATTTCATTTAATTTCCCCAAGTTTAAAAGTTTTATTCTTTCTTTGATTTTGTTTCAACCACTTAATGTGAAAATCATCCCTAGTTGATAGGCCACACAAAAGTAGGTGCAGCCTGGATCCATCCATGGGCCATAGTGTTGCAAACCCAGATCTATAAAATCCTCACAATTCTACTAGTTCCCTTATGGGTTTTTTTTGGGAGGGGTTGTTTGTTTGTTTGTTTTTATTTTTTTTACAGAGACAGAGTAAAAGAGGGATAGATAGGGGACAGACAGGAAGGGAGAGAGATGAGAAGCATCAATTTTTCATTGTGTTACTTTAGTTGTTCATTGATCGCTTTTTCATATGTGCCTTGACTGTAGGGCTACAGCAGACCGAGTGACCCCTTGCTCAAGCCAACGACCTTGGGTCCAAGCTAGTGAGCTTTGCTCAAACCAGATGAACCAGATGAACCCACGCTCAAGCTGGAGACCTTGGGGTCTCAAACCTGGATCCTCCATGTCCCAGTCCGATGCTCTATCCACTGCGCCACCACCTGGTCAGGTGCTTATGGTGTTCTAATGAATAAGAGAAATAATGAAGGAAAAGTTCTTAGCATTATTTTGATCTTTACAATTTTTATTCAAATAAATGTGGTTGTTATAGACTAGTCATCTTGGGAGTTAATATATATTTTTCGACCATGGTGTTATTCAGAATGGTTTTGTGCACCTCTCTGGGAAGTAGGTTAAGAGGCTGGTAGAGACCTTCCTACTTGCTGAGAATGTGACAGCATGGAACGGCAGGAAAGAGAAGCACGAAAGCAGTAGATGATATCAGATGACTTAGCTCTGCAGCCAGCCTCTCAGTATGGGTAATTTCAGGTTTCAAATGGGCCAGCAACAGTGCTGAAGGAAATCAAATTCAGGGGGCTAAACAAGATAGCAGGGCTCACTCACATCAAGAAGTGTTCACGTCAGTAAGTTATCAATACAAAGTATTCTCATTATGAATACATGCAGAATTAGTCAACGAAGCAGAGATTTACAGCAAGGATTTAATCCAGTGTGGTCAAACATGCTAAACTCAGAAAGGCAAAATTAGACTGAGAGATCAGAGATTGACATTGGCTGTGACTTCATATATATTTAGTGACATGAAGGCAACCTGCTTGCCCAGTTTACAGCCGTAAGAGATGCACTGGTGCCTAAGCAGGCAGTGGCTCAACAGATAGAGTGTCAGCATGGGACTCTGAGGACCCAGGTTTGAAACACCGAGGTCACTGGCTTGAGCATGGGTTCATCAGCTTAAGTACAGGGTTGCTGGCTTGAGCATATGATCATAGACATGACCCCATGGCCATTGGCTTGAGCCGAAAGGTCGCTGGCTTTTGCAAGGGGTCACTGGTTCAGCTGGGGTTCCCCAGACAAGACACCTATGAGGAAACAATGAATGAACAACTAAGGTGCCACAACTATGAGCTGATGCTTCTCATCTCTTTCTCTTTCTGTCTGTCTGTCCCTGTTTGTCCCTCTCTCTCTGTACCAAAAAAAAAAAAAAAGACTTATTTCACTGGTGAAGAATATTGGTCTTGATTGGTTCAGGAAAGATGGTAAGATTTTTTTTTTTTGTATTTTTCTGAAGCTGGAAACGGGGAGAGACAGTCAGACAGACTCCCGCATGTGCCCGACTGGGATCCAGCCGGCACACCCACCAGGGGCGACGCTCTGCCCACCAGGGGCTTCGCTCTGTCGCGACCAGAGCCACTCCAGTGCCTGGGGCAGAGGCCAAGGAGCCATCCCCAGCGCCCGGGCCATCTTTGCTCCAATGGAGCCTCGGCTGCGGGAGGGGAAGAGAGAGACAGAGAGGAAGGAGAGAGGGAGGGGTGGAGAAGCAGATGAGCGCTTCTCCTGTGTGCCCTGGCCGGGAATCGAACCCGGGACTTCTGCACACCAGGCCGATGCTCTACCACTGAGCCAACCAGCCAGGGCCCAAGATGGTAAGATTTTAAAATTGAACATATATAGGCCAAGCAGCTCACTCTCATTTGTATATATCATATATAATATCTCATTTAATCTCTTCTCAGTGGTCAATGGGATGTATTACTCCCATTTTATAGAAACAGGAAGTAGTTGAGTCCAACATGGTCCAGCTGGATTTAAAGCACTTTCTAAACAGATGTGACATTATCAGGAAAATGAAAAAAAAAAAAGTAACATAGAAAGACAATTTCAAAGTAATGGTCTTTAAAAACATACTGAACCTTCCATCCACCATGCTAGAGAAGCTGTTGAATATAACTTCCCTATTATCTTTTTAGAAAATTATATTATAAAATCATTATCATTGGAAAAAGCAAAGAGCTTTTTCCATTGGAAAAGCAAAACTTAATAGAAAATAAAGTATTGGCAGTTGTATCAGGTTGCTAATATAAATGTTATTTTTCTGAACTAGATAATACATGTGATACTTGATGGTTTAATTTTTTTAATTCTTTGAGATTTCACAATTCTAATAAGTATGCACTTTTATATTTTTATTCAGACTTTTATAATATTTTATTTAAAGAGAAGTTCCCCAATTAAATGTGCATCAGGCACCACAACGCCTGGCGCAGCTCGAGTCAGCGGGCGAGGTCCTTCTGTGGCACGCAGGGCTGTCCGGCACAAGCCTGCTTCTCTGACAAATAGACGTCATATCCACGCTATTGCAAATTCTTTAAATTTTAGACCACACATCTTTCTTTTTCACTTGTGCATTACCAGTGGTGTGTTTCTACCAGTTACCCATGTATTCCTTGCCTTGGTCATAGGTAATTTCAAGTGGGCAACTTGAACTTGCTTCTGGAGAGGATTTTAGTAGCTATGACCATAGACAAATGGTTGTTTCTCAGTATCTCATTTAAGAAGTCTATTATACAGGTTGTGTTGAGCATTAAGTGAAATTATGCAAATAAAGGGCCTAGAATAGGCTCTGGCTTTCAGGAAATTTTTAGTAAGTGTTAGCTAATATATTTATCAACATCATTTTTACAAAACTCAGGGACCAGTTTTGGTGTCTCATTCTTTTGATATTTACGTTGGTGACAAAATCTTCATCATGGGGCTTATCGATGGAAATGAGAGAAAAAAATAAAAACAAGTTGTAGCTTGGTTTAATGAAAATGGAATTTGCTGATAGAGGGCTGTGAGGCACTAAGGGGCCCATTAACTGGCTTTGAAGGCAACTCCACCCTTTTCCCAAATATCTGTAAGGTGACCAACTTTTTTTAAAATGAAAAGGAGGACAAAAATAAATAGAAGAAAACAATATCATAAATAAAAGAAATTTTATTCATTGCAACCATAATACACTATAATATAAATGCGTAATAAAAACATTTGTAATATTTTATATTGTAATTATTCTTATATGCCTATTAATTTTTAATAATAATTGTAAGAAAAAAGTACTCATTTAAATACAAATATGTCACATAACACACAATGGATAGACTCTGCCTCAATCGAATACAGACATTTATTTACAGATTAGTCTTCCAATATCAAAAAGGAGGACATGTGGGAGGACATTTTTTGAGGGAGGACGGAACTTACAAAAGGACTGTCCTCCCTAAAGGAGGACGATTGGCCTGACCAGGCGGTGGCACAGTGGATACAGCGTCAGACTGGGATGCAGAAGGACCCAGGTTCAAGACCCTGAGGTCGCCAGCTCGAGCGTGGGTTCATCTGGTTTGAGCAGAGCTCACCAGCTTGGACCCAAGGTCGCTGGTCTGAGCAAGGGGTTACTCCATCTGCTGAAGGCCCCCAGTCAAGGCACATATGAGAAAGCAATCAATGAACAACTAAGGTGTTACAACAAAAAAAACTGATGATTGATGCTTCTCATCTGTCTCTGTTCCTGTTTGTCTGTCCCTATCTCTGACTCTCTCTGTCTATGTAAAAAAAAAAAAAAAAGAAAAGAAAAAAAAGGAGGAAGATCGGTCACCTTAATATCTGATACAGTAGCAACTTCCTGGAATGTTATCCCTCCAAAGTGACTGCTTTGGCAAGGTTCTGACAAGGTGTGGGGCAGCTGTGTTAGGCTTGTTCGCTGGTTTACCAGCTGCAAACCCTTGGCCTGCTTAGTGCCTGAGCACGTGGCAGCACCATGTGTGTATGGCCTATAGAAGGCTATGGGTGCATGCATGCCCGAGAGAGATGGGGGATTGCGGGTGTCAACCTGCGGATTGCCTTCCCGCCCACCACTGTGAGGTGCCATTTTGCTGTTTGTTTGGCTGAGAGGCGGTTTCCTCTGCCTGTGTGCTTGCCTGTGTTGTGAGATTTTATTAAATGGAATGGCCCAACCCTTTCTGGCTCCACAGTTTCTTTAGGGTCTTCCTGAATTCAATGTGAACGTGCCTGGCCTTGGCCTCTGGCATTACACAAGGTCAATCTTATATGCGGATATATATGTCTAAAATTAAAATCAGACTCATAACCCATAGAGATCTACTTGGTTCTGCTCAGTTCCCTTGTTTAGAAGGCAGGAGGAGTTGCTATTCAGCCTGCCAGGAACATTTTAGTGCATAAGAGAACACACAATAAAGACTGGCAGCCTGACAAGCATCGTGTAAGAATAAATACAAGTTATTTTGAGTTCCTGGGAAGAAAACTACTTTGTAAATTCAAGGCAGCCTTATATCTAAATTCCTTCCTGATGCTTTGTTAAAAATGACTTTGAAATATAAAAGAACAAACACGCCCAGGCTTGCGCTGTATTTAAAGGAAGTCAGATTCAATTATATTTTATTTAAAATGATCTATCTGAATTCATAGTTAATGATAGAAACACATTCTTTTCAAATGATTAAGTTAAACTCCCACACTTGCATGAATACAAAATAAATAATTACCTTAGTACTGGTGATGATGTGCATATCATTTGTTTGAATGCTTTTTTCTGTAATGCTTAAATAATTGTTAGAAATATATTTCAGTAGGTTGAATTAACATATCCCTTTCTTTTAAAAGTAATCTGTGTTTTAGCAGTTATATATTTTGCCACAGTTTTTCTAGAAAATTAAAAAATGTGTACAGTCATAGTTTCCATATTTTAATGGCATACATGAAGTTACACATACAAAAAAACAAAACACAAAAAAAATCACCAGTATCCCATTACTAAAAACACTAAAAACATTTTACTCATTGGGCAATTTTATATTCATTTTTACAAAAAGCAATTTAATTTCCAAAAACAGAGATCATTGTTTCTTTAAAATGTAGAATAATTAAAATCATAATACACCATTTGAAATAATGTTTATAATTGTTTCAGACTATAGTCTGTATTTGGTAATCATAATTAAGTCTCTAAGGATCATTCAGGAAAACTATTCCACCTACAGCAATTGTCTAAATTTAATAAATCCGCAGTTCTCACCTATTGTATGACTCGACAGACATCCCCAGGTGATGCTCATACAATTAACTAAATTTTGAGAAACATTTGTACTATGGTAACTGCCAAATTTGAGTAATTACAACCCATAATTTCCTTTTTCTCTCATATTTAATTTCTTCAGCTTTATTGAGGTATAATTAACAAATAAATTGTACGGTAGTTAAGGTGTACAATGAGATGATTTGATATAGGGATACATTTTGAAAAGATTCTAGTATCCAGTTAATTAATATATCATCATCTTACATATTTACCTTTGTGTGTGTGTGAGAACACTTAAGTCCCACTGCCGTTCACCTCCTTGGTTAAACTTATTCCCCAATTTTTTTTTTTTTTTGAGGCTATGGTCAATGGGGTTGATTTCTTGATTTCTATGTCTTGATAGCTTGTTGTTGGCGTATAGAAACACAACGGAGTCTTGTTTAGTATTGATTTCAGGTTGATTAGAAGCTGGCAGCAACTGGGGAAGCCTGTAGTTAATCCCCTTTCAGGGAGATAGTAAGACATGAGTGTTTTTGCCCGTTCGCTCTGTGCGGGGCCCAGGTATCTAGGGGGACAGATGGGCAGGTGGGCAGATCACCTGGGGGCCGTCCCTCAGGTGGCAGCCACAAAAGCCTGGCTGCAGTATGTCTGTACAAGCTCCTTTTAGGTGACCTGGTGTTAGAGTTGAATGATCTGGAGGTTCGAGGTGAGAGGTGTCCCTTGGCTTCCCTGGTCACCGGGGGGGATTGGCAACCAGCCTCACCTGCTGAATTAGATGCCTGGCCCTTAGGCAGCAGTTTTCAAGTGTGCAGAGGAACCCCTTTCAGGAAAAGCGTGGCAGTTTTACACTTGCTCCTCTGTGCTGAGCCCTGGAGGACTGCTGTGGAGAGTGGGGCACCGGTATGTACTGGTTCTTTGTGACTTGGTCCCATGTGACTTGGGGAATAAAGGCCTGTGGTTTATCAGAGCCAGGCAATCTGCGGACCCATCCCTTAGGCGGCTGCCCTTAAGACTGAGACGCAGTTGTTTGTACAAGCTCCTGCCAGGGAGATACAACTTGAGGGGCCAGAGGAGGTGGCTATCGGTTTTCCTCGTGTCTGGGGAGGATTATCGCCAGCCCCAGTGCCTGCTAAATTAGAAATGGAGCCTTCCAACAGCTTCTAAAGTACATAGCTGAACCTCCTTCCATGAAGGGCTTGGGGGTGGGTGGTACTGCCTGTTCCCTGAGCTCAGAGCTCTGAGCCCTGAGGAGATGGCTGTAGGGGCCTGCTTGTGCACTATTAAGAACTGCTTCTTTATTTGCTATAATCTGTGGCCCTCATGGACACAGGCCTCATTGGCTTTCAGAGCTAAGTGTTTTGGGAGCCATCCAGTGGGAGTCTGAGAAGTTGGGACAGTAGATGTGGAATCCACACCCTTTGCTCTTCAAGGAGAATTTGGGAGCTGGGGGATTCCCTACCCCTCAAGTATATGATGGTAAGACCAGGTGGGCTTTGCAGCCAGAGTGTGTCTTAGCCTCTCCTACCCTTTTCAATGTGGTTATGTTCTCATCTGTGTGATGCATAGGAGTTGCTTGGCTGGCTTCTGTTTCTTTCAGAGGGAACCGCTTCAGCACGTCTGGGGTGCGTGGGAGGTCAGGAGTCTCCCGTGTCGCCATCTTGGTCGATTCTCACCCTCTCATATCTTATTTGACAATAAAGGCTATACCTACTTTTCCTGTAGAGATTAACATCCGCAATACCTCACTTATTTTATTGGCATTTGTTCCAATAGTGTTGGAGAAGAATTCCAAAACAAGCACAATCCTTTAAAAAATAGATACATGAAAATTATTTCAACAAGTATGTTAAAAATCCACTTTCACTTAAAATGCATTCCACAACATTTGGCTGCTTCTTATATTCGATCTGTTGTCTGTAAACTGCTCTCTTTAAAACGAGACTTTTTAGTTATGGAAAACTAAAAAGAATGATTTGGGTAAGGATAATTCTATATTGGCATAGGTGGAGGATGTTTTACTGAGTGGCATGAAATACGGAGATAAAATGTTTGTTTTGAACCTTTTCTACTGTGCTGAACAATGAAGATCCTGTCAAAACAGTTAATCTAAGTTATGGTCCATGACAATCACATCCCATGGTCAACTAAGAAAAGCACGTATTCTCTCAGTGTACCAACGTGCTGCTCTCAGGGGACTCAGAAGGGTCTTCTGAAGCCCCAGGAGGCCCCCCAGCTGGAGGCAGGAGACAGAGTGGTGGGGGACAGGCTTGGACTGCACTGAACAAGTGCCGGGCAGGTGACTTTATCGTCACCATGATCTGGTGGTCTCAGTTCACTGGACTGCAAATATCCCTTTCTCTGCCTGGCCAGATTTTCACAATCTCTGTTTTTCCCTTTTAATCTCAATTTCTACTTCACAACCAATTTCCCTGCTTGGCTTAGCCCTGACCTAACTGACCTTTGACACTGCCCAGGCACCATGTCCTGTCCCCTGTATATGAATCACTGCTAGGGGAAATAAAAAGGAAGCCAATCAACAAAATGCTCAGCAAGGTCATTTGCCTAGATTGAAGTCCTCTTCTGTGTCTGTGTTGAGATTTGACTTGTTAGGCTGTAGTTGCCAAAAACGGCTGGGAGAACGGGTCTGGCTCAGTGTCAGTCCCCTTGGAGCCCTTTGAATGCTGCAATTGTTTTCTTCAGCACCTGGTAGGCCAGGGTCAGCTGTCAGCCTTCTATTAGAGCTAGTCAAGCCCTTAACCTTTGTTTCTGTTGAGATCCTAACAAGCCTGGTCTTATCCACCTGAGTAAAAAATATGGCCCATGTGGTTGAGAGATTATCAGAGTGACCATGGCAGAGACCTGGCCTTCCCATCCTCACTTTTTTGTGAAGCCTATGGAAAAGACCACAACTCAATCTCAAAATTCTAACCACTATAGCAGACTACTACCAATATATGAGAAGAGGAAAAAAATCTTAAATCTTAATAATTGATTTTCTACAGGAAGTATGTTTTATTTAAAGAACTTTTTAAGGAACTTACAGTCTCTTCTCCTTAGGTTTTAGAAACTCTGTCTGACCAGGTGGTGATACAGGGGATAGAATGTCAGCCTCAAATGCTGAGGACCCAGGTTCGAAACCCTGAGGTCACTGGCTTGGGCGCCGGGCTCATCCAGCTTGAACACGGGCTCACCAGCTTGATCGTGGAGTCTCTGGCTTGAGCGTGGGATCATAGACATGACTCCATAGTCACTGGCTTGAGTCCAAAGGTCACTGGCTTGAAACCCTTGACTTCAGCAAGGAGTCACTGGCTCAACTGGAGTCCCCGGTCAAGGCACATATCAGAAAGCAATCAAGGTGCCCTATGAAGAATTGATGCTTGTCATCTTTCCCTTCCTGTCTGTCCCTATCTGTCCCTCTGTCTCTTCTCTCTAAAAGAAAAGAAGAAAAAAAAGTCCCTTGGGATGAATCAGAACATTAATCTTCTGTTAAAATCTGTCAGAATTCATGGTGATCCCCTTTTCTGAAGCTGAACTTTATCTGATTCTTTTAAGAGCATAAAGGGAGGGAAAGGTCAAGGAAATTAGAGATCCATAATAGCCAAAAGGAATATCCTGGACTTTTAATTCCCTATTAAATATGATACAAAGCAACATGAGTCTATCATAATAGTGCTTTCAGCTTTGGCCTGAATTGAGAATTGTTACTTGTCCAGTAAATTCTGAACCTGGCACTCATGGTATTCTTGCATCAATGGGGGCTGGGAATACAGAAGAGTGCTTGGACCTTGTAACTGTCGCAAGGTATGACCTGTGGGGCCAGGGGGATCTCTTCCTACAGCGTGACTTTATCTTGACTTCTTCCAGTACTTTCACTCGGCAGATTCGGTGACTCCTTGGTGATTTCAGTTATAACTTTTTTGATATATGTCACTGAAGAACAAGTTACTTTCAAATCCCTAATAAAAAATATAGTAAGCCAAGCAAACACAACCTATTTTTAAAAACCAGGAGAGATAAGAGTAGAACTGTAGACTTACATAATTATTTTTGTTTTATATGTTTCCTATGTTTTGAAAAGGGGTATTAAGAGACTTTTAATTTGTTTAAGAACAAACCTCACAGTTGATAATTCCTTTGTATTTCATAAGAAGGGGAAATTATTACAAGACAGAGGTTTCAGGACTCAAAGAGGTTTTATGAGGATCTCCCTTTAACAAATATCTTTCTCAATGGTTCTTTGTCCTTTCCGGTTTTCTTTCTACTTACTTCACTTCCTTCTAATTCTGAGTGAGTTCTATTTTAAGCCAAGTCCCAAAGCTTGGACAGAAGTATTCCATGTTGCAGGGTTTATGGTGAAGTTGAGTATATCAACTGATCCTTAGGGGCCAGACAAGAAGCTTAAGTTACTGGGGATACCAGGCATTGCTCAGACTCAAGGGGAGGGCAGTACGGTCAACTGGAGAAAGTCTTTTATCTATTGTTGAAAAAAAAAAAAAAACAGAAAAAGAAATCTGTAGCTGAAATTTGACTTCAGGGCTATTAGATTGCCATCAATGGTAGTCACCAGAATAATAATATATTTCAATTTTGTAAGCTTTGATTTGAATTTTGTTTCTCCCAAGTATTAACTATGAGACTATATTTATGAAATCCCTTGTTTCCGGAAGATTCACAGAAATAATTTTATTTGATACAACTGACTTTGCAAGCTTGTTAGATAATTGTGTGTATGTGTGTTTGTGTGTGTGTGTGAGAGAGAGAGTGAGAGACAGAAAGAGAGAAATCATATCATAAACCATAAACTTATATATCATATTATTTAGTCAAAAACACATATCAGGTATTTCATATACATAAATTACTACAATTAATGATATCATAAAATACAAGATCATCAATATGGTTCTTATTCTCAGGAAGGCAATAACCCATTTGAAGAAGTAAAACTAATATACAGAAATCACCTACACAAATGCAAGAAGATATTATTTTAAGTATAACTGATGAGCTGCATTTTTACACTGGAGTAGAAAACACATTATATTTATTTTCATATTCAAATAATCAGTACTTTAAGAAGAAATATGTCTGGCTCTAGGGTGGGCTCAGTTCTCAGAGCAGCTCTTTTATTCATATCTACAGCCTCTTATCCTGACACACCCACTCATGCTATGTAAATTGCTTGGCGGGAGGGACCACAGCCTCTATTATATTGCATGGATCTATGCCAACACCACACCTAAGCCAAAGGTCTCTGCCAAGACAAAACACACATAGTGATTTACTTGCTTTATTCTGAGGTAGTAACTGTAGTGTGAATTCTTGTGAACTTCCAAAATTTAGGATTTGATATTTCTACCTCAGTAAAGATAAACTGCCAACAACTTTTAAATAGTTTTGCTGTTAGGTAAAAATAAAGTGAGCTTCTGCATTCTTAAGTTTCCCAATAATTATCAAGCACTGTTAAATTCAAGATAGGGGAGTACTGTAAGCCAGAAAAGTAATCTTGGAGGAAGTTGGGCTATATGGATCCACAGATGTCTAGCTGATTTGCTAAGAAACCGTTAAGACAGCGTAACAAATTCATGCCCGCTGGTCCTGTGTTTGAAATTTTGTAGCATTTTTCTGAATTCAGTGTCATAGAGTAAGACATACAACTGTGTACTGAACAGGAAAGAAAGTGAAAAACACAGCGATGAAACAAACGCAGCACTAACGTTTGCCTTACACCTTTAACAATTGCCTGCATATAAATTTCAGAGACCCATCTATTTGAAAGACCAGTTTTGCTTGAATTGTACTTAGATCTGAATTTATTTTGCTATAACTCTTCATTTTATTCAGAATAGCAACCCCCTCCCCCCCAGAAAAAGTCATGTTCTAATACAATGGGCTTGAATAAAATAACTTCTTAAATTTGAATATAGGGAGTTCCAAGCATAGGCCCTCTATTTAGATGATCCAGTTTCACAGAGGTAGGACTCAAGTCTGTAATTTGGGTTTGACTGGATAATCTTCACTTCGTCAAAGCCACGCATTCTGCGATAGTGAGCCTGAATGGATAGTGCCAAAGGAATGACTGTCCCTAAAAGGAAGGGCATTTTCTCCCAGTGTGGCACCACAGAGTCACACTGAGATAATGGCTGAGGACTGATTCTGCAGAGGGCTGCCTCTGGACTTAGTTCCTGCGAGTCTGCCCGCAGATGCAATACCGTGCAGCCGTACATCCTAAATGTGGGAATGAATAGAACAGATTGCTCTGTAATTTAATATCCAGATCTAAATAATATAGGCTGACGCTAAATTCAAAGTCACTTTAAAAGAAAAAAAAAATCTTCCCTGAATATAATTTATAATACATACTAGGACACTATTATTCTTTATATATGGGCTGCCAAAGAAATAGGAACTGGGGTTAGGGGGCAAAATATTAATAGTGAAATGTTTCCTGATTTCCCCCTTACTTACTTTAAAATTAGATATAAAAGATTTACTTTGAGGATTGAAGCTATAACCCATTTGGTGATTAAAAAATGCTTAGTATCTCCTGAGTACTTAACTGATACCTTATTTAATGCATTTTATAATGAGAATTAACAAGACCACCTACATTACCATATTTGTTATGTATTTTTCCTTTTTATAGTTTGAATGCAGACTTTTGAGGAAAAAAGCAAGGAAACAGGCTCTAGGTTCGTGTATAATTTTCAGCTTTGTCATGGTCAGTACTGCTTCCAAGAGCACTTTCTTCTCTAAGCAAAATATTACAGTATTCAAGTAAGGACGTAATGTAAAGGGTCACTAGACCGATTATCTGACATGACACTTCCAGCCCTTCTCAATAATCCTGACTCTTTTCTGCCTTAGTTGTTCATGGTGAGCCTGGCTGGTGACATCTTCCCTGTGCTGTTTTTCCTGCATGAGATATGGTAGTGTGTCACTTTTCCTTTATCATATAATTACAGAGGTGCTGAAAATACCTTCCCAGGCTGTCACTAGTGTCTGATCCCATGAGTGATTACTGGGCTCTAACCCTCCCCTTCTCCAATCCAGAACTTTCCTATAAAAAAAATACCCAACCAATGGAGAAGAAGCTCTGAGCAATGGCATAATCATCCAGCACATATTGGTATTTCAGAGGGTTAAGACAGATGTCCAGAATTGAAACTACATCTTTGAAGTATCATAGCTTGCCAGGCAGGAGGGAGATTATGAGTTGGATTACGTCCCTCCTGAAAAAACATATGTTGAAGTCCTAACCCAAGTACCTCAGAGTGTGACTGTTTGCAAATAGAGTCCTTACAGAGATAATCAAGTTAAAATGAAATCATTAGGGTGAGCCCTAATCCAATATGACTGGTGTCCTTATGAGAAAGAGAAATTTAACAGAGACTGACATGCACGAAGGAAAGGGCTATAACGACCGGGAGAATGCCATGTGAAAATGCGGAAAAAGGCTGGAGTTCTCTTGTAAGCCAAGGACCACCAAGGATTGATGGGCAACCCTAAGGGCTAGGAAGAGAGAAGAAAGGATTCTCCCCTACAGACTTCAAGAGAATCACAGATCTGCAGACACCTGGATTTGGACTTCTAGCCTCCAGGACTGTGATGCAATAAATTTCTTTTTTTTTTTTTTTTTTTTTTTTAATAAATTTTTATTAATGGTAATGGGATGACATTAATAAATCAGGGTACATATATTCAAAGAAAACATGTCTAGGTTATTTTGTCATTAAATTATGTTGCATACCCCTCGCCCAAAGTCAGATTGTCCTTCGCCACCCTCTATCTAGTTCTCTGTGCCCCTCCCCCTCCCCCTAACTCTCCCCCTGTCCTCCCTCCCCCCACCCCTGGTAACCACCACACTCTTGTCCATGTCTCTTAGTCTCATTTTTATGTTCCACCAATGTATGGAATCATGTAGTTCTTGTTTTTTTCTGATTTACTTATTTCACTCCTTATAATGTTATCAAGATCCCACCATTTTGCTGTAAATGATCTGATGTCATCATTTCTTATGGCTGAGTAGTATTCCATAGTGTATATGTGCCACATCTTCTTTATCCAGTCTTCTATTGAAGGGCTTTTTGGTTGTTTCCATGTCTTGGCCACTGTGAACAGTGCTGCAATGAACATGGGGCTACATGTGTCTTCACGTATCAATGTTTCTGAGGTTTTGGGGTATATACCCAGTAGAGGGATTGCTGGGTCATAAGGTAGTTCTATTTGCAGTTTTTTGAGGAACCACCATACTTTCCTCCACAATGGTTGTACTACTTTACAGTCCCACCAACAGTGAATGAGGGTTCCTTTTTCTCCACAGCCTCTCCAACATTTGCTATTACCCGTCTTGTTGATCATAGCTAATCTAACAGGGGTGAGGTGGTATCTCATTGTAGTTTTGATTTGCATTTCCCTAATAACTAATGAAGCTGAGCATCTTTTCATATATCTGTTGGCCATTTGTATCTCTTCCTGGGAGAAGTGTCTATTCATGTCCTCTTCCCATTTTTTTATTGGATTGTTTGTTTGTTTGTTGTTGAGTTTTATGAGTTCTTTGTAAATTTTGGAAATTAGGCCCTTATCTGAGCTGTTGTTTGAAAATATCATTTCCCATTTAGTTGGCTGTCTGTTTATTTTTATATCAGTTTCTCTTGCTGAGCAAAAACTTTTTATTCTGATGTAGTCCCATTCATTTATCTTTGCCTTCACTTCTCTTGCCATTGGAGTCAAGTTCATAAAATGTTCTTTAAAACCCAGGTCCATGAGTTTAGTACCTATGTCTTCTTCTATGTACTTTATTGTTTCAGGTCTTATATTTAGGTCTTTGATCCATTTTGAATTATGGTCAAGCTTTACAACCTTTTTCTGAAATATGATGCAACCATGGTAGAAATAAATCCAATGGTAGAGGATTCAGATGGAGCAGTGCTATGTATGGATGCAAAGATCAACTTTGATTCTAATTCAGCTTATCGCCAGAAGAAAATCTTTGATCTCCAGGACTGGACCCAGGAAGATGAGAGGGACAAAGATGCAGCGAAGGCGGATATCAACTACATTGGCCTAGATGGGAATATCGGCTGTCTAGTAAATGGTGCTGGTTTGGCCATGGCCACAATGGATATAATAAAACTTCATGGTGGGACTCCAGCCAACTTTCTTGATGTTGGTGGTGGTGCTACTGTCCATCAAGTAACAGAAGCATTTAAGCTTATCACTTCGGATAAAAAGGTACTGGCTATTCTGGTCAACATTTTTGGAGGAATCATGCGATGTGATGTTATTGCACAGGGTATAGTCATGGCAGTAAAGGATTTGGAAATTAAAATACCTATTGTGGTACGGTTACAAGGCACACGAGTCGATGATGCTAAAGCACTGATAGCGGACAGCGGACTGAAAATCCTAGCTTGTGATGACTTGGATGAAGCTGCTAAAATGGTTGTAAAGCTCTCTGAAATAGTGAATTTAGCCAAACAAGCCCAGGTGGATGTGAAATTTCAGTTGCCGATCTGATCTGAGAATCCAGTGGATGGCTGAAGGTTTTAAATGTGCTCTAAGCGTTAAAAATACTGTATTCTGTATTATTATTATTATTATTGTTCCTTTTCTCTTTAGTGTTTGAAGATTATGATTGCTATCTAGGCATAAAAACTTAAAATCATTTGGTCAGCATTTAATTCCACTGTTGCAAATGGGCTGTTTGTTCCATGCAGCTGTCTGATTTCTTCTGTTGCAGCCTTCTTTTTCACTTCCACGGACTGCCGTTTGCAGTATTCCAGTTTATTACTGTTGGACACAACATTCTTATGAGTCCTATGAATAAAATAAATATTGAGATAAAGCTTTATTCTTTAATGTCAGAAATATTGTATCTAATAACTAGCCTCATTAGTAGAACAATGTATTAAAACAATATTTTATATGAGTGTTTATCTTCCACACCAGATACTTAACTAAGCGTATCAATTATTATTTATAAACAAAGCTTTCAAACACTCCTCAGAATATTCTTTTAAATATTTCAGTGAAGTAACTTGATTATTTGAACATTGTTTTAAATCATTTCAAAACACTGATAACTGCAAGTCTTCCTGATCCTGTGGTGTTAAGAACCTGTAGGTTTGTATCAAATAAAGGTATATTTGCTAAGGATTTGGCATACAAAATTAACAATGTCAGGTTAATAAAAATCTCCCAATGTGAAAAAAAAAAAAATTTCTTATATTTGAAGCCTCTAAGTTATTGATGTTTTGTGATGGCAGCCCTAGAAAACTAATACAGTGAGAAAAAATGATCAGACATGAAATAAAATGTAAGGATTCTGAAAAATAAAGTATTTCTCAAGTGATCAATTGTTCAAAATAGCTTTTGTCACTGTCCATCATGGCATTACTTCCTTATTAAAGATGCTTTAGAAAATACAAAAAAAAAAAATTAAAATAAAAAATAAATATCAATTATATACAATCTTTGATGTCTACAAATTTTCTCTTAGTTTCTGTTTATTTATATGTACATTTTTTTTAAATTGAAAACAAGTCTTATAAATAGTTATGTTATACTTTTAACACTTGTTGTAAGCATTTCCTCATAAAATGTCTTCATACACATCAATTTTAATGCCTACATAATAATCTATAATGTGCTTAAACTATAATGCACTTAACTGTTATTCTGTCATTATATGCTTACTTTTTTACTGCTTTATAAATTTGGTATAAAACAATATTCTTATTTTTTTTATTTTTATTTTTATTTTTTTGTATTTTTCTGAAGCTGCAAACTGGGAGAGACAGTCAGACTCCCGCATGCGCCCGATCGGGATCCACCTGGCACGCCCACCAGGGGCAACGCTCTGCCCACCAGGGGGCGATGCTCTGCCCCTCCGGGGGTCGCTCTGCTGCAACCAGAGCCACTCTAGCGCCTGGGGCAGAGGCCAAGGAGCCATCCCCAGCTCCCGGGCCATCTTTGCTCCAATGGAGCCTTGGCTGTGGGAGGGGAAGAGAGAGACAGAGAGGAAGGAGGGGGAGGGGGTGGAGAAGCAAATGAGCGCCTCTCTTATGTGCCCTGGCTGGGAATCGAACCTGGGTCCCCCGCACGCCAGGCCGATGCTCTACTGCTGAGCCAACCGGCCAGGGCCCCAGTTAATATATATTTCTTATTATCTATTGAGACCTTAACATTTTTCTTATAGATTTGTATGAATTTTTGATCATGTTTATTTCAAATGTCTACTTTGTATTGCTTTCTCTAATTTTATTTAATTCATTTTTTATGTAAAGCAGTTATATATATTTTTTAAAATTTAAATAAAAAATTACTTTTATTTATAATTTCTTCAGATGGTTTAAACTTAGAAAGTTGTTTCAGGATTACCTTAAGATGCTTGATTAAATATATACTATAAACAACACCCTTTATCAAAATGTTCAATAGCATATTTTTTAAAAGAATTTAGATATAATCAACATATAACATTAGTTTTAGTTATACAGCATAATAATTTGATATTTATATATATTGTGAAATTGTCACTAAAATAAGTCTAGTTAACATTGTTACAGATTTTTTTTCTTGTTATAGAAAACTTTTGAGATTTAGTCTTTTAGCAACTTTCAAATATACAGTATAGTATTGATAACTATAGTTCCTATGTTATACATTACATCTCGATGACACTTATTTTATAACAGGGAGATTTTACTTTTCACCTCCTTTTGTCATGCCCCTCTTACTCCCCCCTCACAGGTAACCACTAATCTATTTTCTATATTCATGAGCTCATTTTTTTGTTGTTGCTATTTTTTTTTCTACAGGGACAGACAGAGGGATAGATAGAGACAGACAGACAGGAATGGAGAGAGATGAGAAGCATCAATTATTAGTTTTTAGTTGCGACACCTTAGTTGTTCATTGATTGCTTTCTCATACGTGCCTTGACCATGGGCCTTCAGCAGACCGAGTAACCCCTTGCTCGAGCCAGCGACCTTGGGTCCAAACTGGTGAGCTTTTTGCTCAAGCAGATGAGCCCACGCTCAAGCTGGCGACCTTGGGGTCTCGAATCTGGGTCCTCCGCATCCCATTCCGACGCTCTATCCACTGCACCACCACCTGGTCAGGCTTGTTGTTGCTATTTTTGTTTAGATTACATATATGAGATTATACAATTCACCACTGCCATCTTTCTCTGACTGACTTTTTTCTTTTTTCTTTTTTCTTTCCTCCCTTCCTCCCTCCCTCCCACCTCCCTCCCTCCCTCCCTCCCTCCCTCCCTCCCTCCCTCCCTCCCTCCTTCCTTCCTTCCTTCCTTCCTTCCTTCCTTCCTTCCTTCCTTCCTTCCTTCCTTCCTTCCTTCCTTCCTTCTTTCTTTCTTTCTTTCTTTCTTTCTTTCTTTCTTTCTTTCTTTCTTTCTTTCTTTCTTTCTTTCTTTCTTTCTTTCTTTCTTTCATTTTCTTAGAGGCAGGGAGAGGAAGAGAGACAGGAACAAAGAGCTGTTCTTGTATATGCCCTGACTGAATTGAACTGGCAACATCAACGCTCCAGGATGACACTCCAACCAATCTCACTATCTGGCCAGGGCTTAATTTTTATTGATTTTTAGAAAGACAGAGACAGGAAGGGAGATAGAGGGGAGGAGGAAGGGAGGAACCATTTGTGGTTCCACTCAGTCATGCATTTTTTGGTTGTCTCCCATGTGTGCCCTGACTAGGGATTGAACCCACAACCTTGTTGCTTCAGGAGGATGCTCTGCCAGGGGTCTCCAAACTTTTTACACAGGGGGCCAGTTCACTGTCCCTCAGACCATTGGAGGGCTGCCAAATACAGTGGTCCTCTCACTGACCACCAATGAAAGAGGTGCCCCTTACAGAAGTGCAGTGGGGGCTGGATAAATGGCCGTAGTTTGGGGACGCCTGCACGGATTGAGCTAACAGGCCAGGGCTTCTATCTAACTTATTCACTTGGAATAATGGCCTCAAGGTCCAATCATGTTGTTGCAAATGGCAGATTTTTTTTTAAATTTTTTTATGGCTTGATAGCATTCCATTGAGAGAGAGAGAGAAAGAAAAAGTCACACATCTTCTTTATTCATTCATTCATCAGAAGAGACTTATGTTGCTTCCTGGTTATGTTAATTTTAAATAATGCTACAATCAACATGAGGTTGCCTGTGTCTTTCCAAGTTAGCATTTTTATTTTCTTTGAATTACTAAATCACTAAATTATTAAATCAATTTATAGTTTTTTGAGGAAACTGCATACTGTTTTCCGCAGTAGTTGTACCATTTTACATTCCTACCAACAGTGCATAAGGGTTTCCTTTTCTACACATTCTCACCAACACTGGTTATTTCTTATGTGTTTTTTTTTTCTTTTTAATAATAGCCATTCTAGCAGGATTGAGGTAACATTTCATTGTGTTCTTTGGAAAAAATGTATTCAGATCTCTGTCCATTTTTATATCAGTTCATTATTTTCTTTTGCTTTTGAGTTATTTGAGCTCCTTATGTAGTTTGGATATTAACCTCATACTAGATATATGATTTATAGATATTTTATCCCACTTGGTAGGTTGCCTTTTCATTTTGTTGATGGTTTCTTTTGCTTGCAGAAACTTTTTAGTCTGATGTAGTCCCTCTTTCAGCAGCATATTTCTAAAAAGCCATAACAGAACAAGAAATAGACAAGCCATTCTATAAGTGGACCAGAAATGAATCACAGGGAGGTGGCAGACAGTCAAATCAGATTAAATCAAAAGCAGTATACAAAAAATTCATGATGGAGGGGGCTAGCTATGGAGCACCAAGGAGTGGATGGAGAGGGAGAGGAGGGTATTTCAAGCTTGGATGTGGTAAATACGTTAAAGAAGAAGGTACTATTAAGTCAACAGAAGTCTTGGTGGGTGGGGATGCCCCAGAAGGCATGGAACTCTCCCTTCCCTCCCCAGCTTAAGGCCAAATAGAGGTCTTTGTGGTCAGGTAGAAGCAGTGAGATTTGGCATATGGGCTGGAGAGGCATGACAATGACTTGGGTAGCTGGAGACATCCAGGAGGAAATGGGAAACTCTGTGGCCAGAGAATTATCTCATGATTAAATCCTTTCTAAATTATCTTAGCCCTCACCAGGATATACAATAAAATGAATACACAAGGAAAATCTCCAGTCATGTAAAAAAGACAACCCCATGGACCGTAGGTATGAATCTCAAGGACTAGAACTAACAATTAATGCAATATTATGACTAGAATACAAAGAAGAACACTCTAGAATAGTTAAAATTATTATCCTCAAAGTGATAAAGAGAAATTTTAGTTCACATACATAGAGAGCCAGTAAGAAACCTTGGGCATATAAAATTTGTTAAATGAGATTCATAAGATAGAAAGAACATTGGAATAGACTCAAATGAAGAATGATTAGTGAAGAATGTATTCCTTCTGCTTCTAGCCTCTGAAAGACATTATAGAAAATTGGAATAATTTTTCCTTAAATGTTTTGTAAACTTTACAAGTGAATCCCTTTGGGCATGGTGCCCAAAGAATTTTTTTTTTTTAACAGAGACAGAGAGACACAGAGGGACAGATAGGAACAGACAGATAGTAAGGGAGAGAGATGAGAAGCATCAGTTCTTCGTTGTGGCACCTTAGTTGTTCATTGATTGCTTTCTCATATGTGCCTTGACAGGGTGGGGACAGGGGGGTGGCTACAGCAGAGTGAGTGACACCTTGCTCAAGCCAGCGACCTTGGGCTCAAGCTGGAGAGCCTTGCTCAAGCTAGATTAGCCCATGCTCAAGCCGGTGACCTCGGGGTTTCGAACCTGGGTTTTCCGCATCCCAGTCTGACGCTCTATCTACTGCACCACTGCCTGGTCAGGCAAGTGTTGGAAAATTTTTAATTACTAATACTATTTCTCTACTACTATAGATCTATTTTCTCTTGTGGGAGTTTTGGCATGTTGTATCTCATAAGAAATTGGTTCATCTGGGATATCAGATTTTTAGGTACAGACTTATTTATAGTATTTATTATCCTTTTACTGCCCATAAACATTGTAGAGATGTCCCCTGTTTTATATCTAAGTAATATGTGTCCCCCTTTTATTTTTCACTTACCATGACTAATAAATTTTATTTATCTTTTCAAAGAACCAGCTTTTAGCCTGGCCAGATGGTGGCACCACAGATAGAACATCTGCCTGGGACACCAAGGTGTCCACCAGCTTGAGCACAGGGTTGCCAGCTTGAGTGTGGAATCATAGACATGACCCCATGGTTGCTGACTTGAGCTCAAGGTTGCAGGCTCAGCTGGAGCACCCCCACTTCCCTGTCAAGACACATATGAGAAAGCAATCAATGAACACTAAGTGCCACAACTACAAGTTGATGCTTCTCATCTCTCTCCCTTTCTGTCTGGCTGTCTCTTTCTTGCTAAGAAAAAGAAAGAAAGAAAGAAAGAAAGAAAGAAAGAAAGAAAGAAAGAAAGAAAGAAAGAAAGAAAGAAAGAAAGAAAGAAAGAAGAAAGAAAGAAAGAAAGAAAGAAAGAAAGAAAGAAAGAAAGAAAGAAAGAAAGAAAGAAAGGGAGAGAAAGAAAGGAAAGAAAGAAAGGAAGGAAGGAAGGAAGGAAGGAAGGAAGGAAGAAAGAAAGAAAGAAAGAAAGAAAGAAAGAAAGAAAGAAAGAAAGAAAGAAAGAAAGAAAGAAAGAAGAACCAACTTTTTGTTTCAATGATTTCTCTGTTGGTTTTCTGTTTTCAATTTCATTAATTTCTGCTATAATTATTACTCCTTTTTTTTATGTAAGCTGGATTGATTTGCTCAAAATTTTCTAATTTTCTAAGGTAAAAACTTAGATAATTGATTTTAGATCTCTCTTCTTTCCTAATATACGTATTTAATGCTACAAGTTTTCCTGTAAACACTACTTTTGCTGTACCCCACAAATTCAGTTTCATTTACTTCAAAATATTTTAAAATTTCTCTTGAGATTTTTCTTTGATCCATGTTTCATTTAGAAGTATGTTGTTTAATCTTGAAGTATTTGGTGATTTTCCAGTTAGCTTTCTGTTACTGATTTCTGGTTTAGTTCCATTATGGTCTAAAGCAGATGTTGTATAATTTCTATTCTTTAAACATTTTTTAAGGTGTGTTTTATGGCCTAAAATGTAGCCCTGGATGGTTTGCTCAGTGGATAGAGTGTCAGCCCAACATATGGCCCTCACCCCAGCTTTGATTCCCGGTCAAGGCATATATGAGAGGCAACCATCTGCTTCTCTTCCCCTCTCCCCCCCCCTTCTTTCTTTCTTCCCCTTTCATAGCCAGTGGCTCGACTGGTTTGAGCATCGGCCCAAGATGGGTTGCCGGGTGGATCCCAATCGGAACACATGCGGGAGTCTGTCTCATTATCTCCCCTCCCCTCATTAAAAAACAAAAATAAATATAAATAAATGAATAAAATTCAGTCTGTCTTGGTGAATGTTCCGTGTGAGCTTGAGAGTAATACATATCCTGCTGTTGTTTGATAACGCCTGTAGATGTCAGTTATAGCCAGTTGATCATTGGTGTCACTGAGTTCAACTACATCATCGATTTTCTGCCTGCTGAATCTGTTTGAGATAGGGGTGTTGAAGTCTCCAACTATGATAGGAAATATATTTGTTTCTCCACTCAGTTCAATGAATTTTTGCCTTGTGTAGTTTCATGCTATGTTGTGGCTGCGTGTACACCACGAATTGTTGTATCTTCTTGGATAATTGCCCCTTTATCACTGTGTAATGCTCTTCTTTATCCCTGATGATTTTATTTACTTCAAAGTCTGCTCTTTCTAAAATTAATGTAGCAACTTCTGCTTTCTTTCAATGGGTGTTAGCATGGTATATTTTTCTCCACACATTTACTTCTAATCTATATGTGTCTTTTTTTTAAAGAGAGTTTCTAGTAGACAACATATAGTAGTTTGGTTTTGGATTGGATTTTGATCAGGTCTGACAATATCTGTCTTTTAATTGAAGTATTTATCATTGATATTTAAAGTAGTTATTGACATAGTTGGTTAATATCAGTCATAGTTGCTACTATTTTCTGTTGGTTGTTGTCCTTTTATTCTAATTTTGTCTTCCATTTTTGTGGTTTTAATTTAGGAATTTATATGTAGCACTTGTGTTAGAGTGTGCAATATGCATTTACCATCTCTCCGAGTCCACTATGAAATAATACCACACTGCCTTATGGGTAGTGTGAATACTTTATAATATCAAAATAATCCTAATATTTTTTTTACCATCACTTATATTATCATCACTGTAATTCATTTTACTTATATCTAAGTATATTAAATATATGGTATATACATAAGCATACATAATCAAATATATTTTGCTATTGTTATTTTGAAGAACTCTCATTCTTTAAATAAATAAATAATAAGACAAAGATTTCTTAACTTTACCAATTCCTTTTTGATATTTTTTCTTTATGTAGTTCTGTTTTTATTATTTTTATTATTTGTTTTTCTTTTAACAACTACTTTTAACATTTGTTGAATGGCAGGTCTACTACCAACACATTTCCACACATTTTGTCTGAGAAAGTTATATTTCTCTTTTAGTTTTAAAGGGTAATTTTGCAAAGTACAAAATTCTGTGTTGGCTTTTTTTCCTCCCAACACCTTAAATAGGTTACTTCACTCTTTTCTTGTGTACATGCATGGTTACTGAGGAGAAATCAATGTAATTGTTATTTTTGTTCCTTTGTAGATAAGTTTTTTCCCCCCTTCTGGCTTTTTCAGAACTTTACTTATTTTTGATTTCTCTAATTTGAAAATGATACAGTGAGACATAGTTTTGTTGGAGCTTATTCTGCCTGGTGTTCTCAGTGCTTCCCTGATCTTTCACTTGGTTTCTGACGTTAATTTGGACGCATTCCCAGTAGTTACTGTTTATTGATTCAAATATTTCTCTTCTTCTTTTCTCTCTTTCTTCCCCCTTTTGGTATTCTTGTTATGCAAATTTTACACCTGTGTAGTTGTCCTGCAGTCCTTGGATATTTTAATACTATTTGTTTTAAGATTTTATTTATTCATTTTAGAGAGAGAAGACAGAGGGAGAGAGAGAGATAGACAGAGAGAGAAGGGGGGGAGGAGCTGGAAGCATCAACTCCCATATGTGCCTTGACCAGGGAAGCCCAGGGTTTTGAACCAGCGACCTCAGTGTTCCAGGTCAATGCTTTTACCCACTGTGCCACTGCAGGTAAGGCAGTCCTTGGATATTTTGTTCTACTTTTTTGATCTTTGTTTTCTTTGATTTTCAATTTTTTTAAAAATTCTTTTGACATATCCTGTAACTCAGAGACTTATTCCTTAGCCATATCCAGTCTGCTAATAATCTACCATAGGCATTCTTCACTTCTGTTCTGTATCTCTAGCATCATTTTGGTTCTTTCTTGGCATTTCCATCTCCTTACTTAGCATTATTTATAGTAAGAAATATAATATATTATATGTTCTTGCATGCTATGTACTTAATCCATTAAATTTCTTACTATATTAATTATGATTGTTTTAAATTTTTGGTCTGATAATTCCAACATACCTGTCATTTCTGGTTCTGATGCTTGCTCTAGCTCTTCAAACTGAATTTTTGTTTATTTGTTTTTTGCTTTTGATATGCCTTGTATTTTTTTTGAGTCCATGATTTACTAAGTAAAAGGACTATAGTAAGTAGCTCTTTAGTAATATGATGTTAATGTAAGGGGGAAGGGTTTATAGGACCTCTGATCAAGTCCCAGTTTTTCAGTGAGTCTGTATCTCTGGACTGTGGACTTCACAGTGTTTCTGTTTTTAAGCCTCACGGGTAAGACAAGTTGGCTGGCATTCACTGGAGGTGGTTATTTCCATACTCCTACTTGGAAGTCTTGAGCTGGCTAACCTTGGGTATTTTCCATTCCCACATCACATTATGCTTTGATACTATTTTACCAGATTAGGCGTTTGTTAACTAGTTTTCCATGATAAGATAAGAACAGAGTGCTCTGTATATTTCACCTTGACACACCCCCCCCCCTTTTTACAGCTAGAAGCCTGAGAGGATATATATTTTTTTATATTTAATCTGGGAATCTGTTTGAGCTACTGGAGATAAATCTCACAATCCTCACAATACTGTGGGAGTGCTGCCATGATTGGTTCCCCTTGGAGGTTTTAACTCTGAGAGTTGTTCTTAATGTGGCTCTAAAAATTGACCAGTTATAGTGCAGGTTCTCCCAGCCCCACACGGGTTTCCAGGGTCTCTGCTCTGGTCAGCCAGGACGCCCTAGGTTTGCCTGACTGTCTCTCCCGTCTTGAGGGCAGCAGTTTGCCCTGTGTCCTCCCCTGTCTTAGGAAGAGTTACTGATGTTTCAGTCTTCTCAGCATCTATACTTATTTTCAGGATGGAGTGGTGACTTCCAGGTTCTTTCATGAGGAGCTGAAAACCAGTTATAGTTTGATTTAATATTTTTAACTTTTATACTAGAGTTGAAACCATTTATGCACTGTCATAACAGTATAAGGGAACTCTGCCTTTGTCACTGTAGTTACCTTTCCTGCCGAGGTGCATACATCCATATATTTTCGCTTTTGTTTATTAGTATCCCTTCCGCCAGAAGAATGCTCAGAGCACTGCTTGCAAGGCAGATCCACTGGGAATGCACTCCTTCAGCTTTTGCGTTTTTGAGAAGGATCTCTCCTTCATTGCTAAAGGACTGTTTCTGGAAAGATATAATAAGAATTATTAAAGTTAGGCCTTTGATCTCATATAGTCATAGGATTCTGTAGTTACTAGCAACACAAACACTGATTTGTGTGTGTGTGAGAGTATGTGTGTATAAAAATTGGGTGTGTATATGTATATATATATGATATATATATATATATATATATATATCATATATATACTCTAAAAATATATATGCATATACGCAGCATTGATTCTGATTATTTATGGTAGTCACATTGAGTTTTCTGTCAACTGACATATCATTTTCACTATAACAGGCTAGTTTACCAATGTCCATGTAAATAAAACAAGCTTGTCTCATGACTGATGAAAGCCTGTTTTCCATATGACCTTTTTCTGTACAACAATTACCAAGGATTTTTTAATTGTTCTGCTTGCCAGTGTAACATTTCTCACGCAGTTATCACCTTTTAAAATGTGCGAGCCAGCCAGCACTAGCTGAAGGGTTTAACATTTTCCCGACTCTGGGTAACATGATCCCGAATTTCTTTGGCTTTCAGCCTCACACACTGCTGACCACTATGCTTTTTCTTAATCTATAATCATCTCATGAATCCGCAAATTTAGTCATGTCTCCATCTTTTCTATAGTTCCATTATAAATTATACTATAGATGCTATTTTAGCACATTCCAGAGCAGCCTTATATATAGAAAAAAAAATATATATATATATATATACATATATATATATATATATATTAGCATGAGAGAGGTGAAGGGGAGGGACAGACAGATAGGAAGAGAGATGAGAAGCATCAACTCATAGTTGTGCCAGCTTAGTTGTTCATTGATTGCTTTCTTGTATGTGCCTTGACTGGAGGGTTCCAACTGAGCCAGTGATCCCATATTGAAGCCAGTGACGTTGAGCTCAAGCCAAGCTCAGCAACCTTGGCATCATGTCTTAATCACATGCTCAAGCTGGTGACCCTGTTCTCAAGCTGGTGAGCCTGCACTCAAGCCAGAGACCTTGGGTTTCGAATCTGGTTTCTTGACTTTCCAGGCCAACACTCTATCCACTGCACCACCAACTTGTCAGGCCAGAACAGCAAATTTTCCCTTTATTTTTCTAGACACACTGTATTATAGGTCCATAGTGAACTCATAGCTGATGACACTATAATTCATGTCTGAACAAAGCTTATCTAACATGGGTATTTTCCTCGTAAGGCATACATATTATAGCCTTCTTGTGCTAAGGAATACTAGATAGTTCTTGTCCTAATGGTTAAAGTTATTTTAAATAGAAATCACCACCAAAAAGCACAAAAATGCAAAAACATGACACTTATATAGACTGTAAAAGAATACTTGTTTACAGTATAAGAGTTGAAACAAGAAAGAAAAGAGTTGCCTTGTTCGACCTCATCTGGGAATAGGCATGTTGAACTACTCAAAGTTTTCAACAGTCTGTACCTGGTATGAATAATGACAAATGTTTGAGGAGTGTTGATTTTTGGGGTTGCATTTATATTTTAGGGGCTAAGAAAATTCACAAAAGTAAAATCCACAAATAATGAAGCTTAATTATGTGTTTGGAATGATGATAGCTCATTAGATAGATAGGAAGGATATACATTTACACTCATGGAACAATGAGATCTAAGAAAAAACATGAAACAGCATGTGGAATCGAGTTAGGTAGGGAATCACATAAAAGTCTCATCAGGATGTCACCATGAACATGAATCTGACCTACTGATTTTCGGTGCCCTTTTTTTGAGATTCAAATTTTAGGCAAAGAGTCTGATTAATCACGATAACTCATGTTATACTCTTCTGGTCAGGCAAGGACTGTGTTCACAGATTGCCAGTCCCACCAAGAGCACAAGAGCTGGACAACTGAGCTGCTATTTTTAAAATAAGGTGTAAATTTAAGAAAGAAAAAGAAAAAAAAATTACTGTCATGCATTGCACTCTATAGATCAACATCTTCAAACTATTACAAAAGAAATAATTATATATTTAGACTGAGATTTACAAAGGAAAACTTAAATACTTTAAGGGTAGTCCATCTGATACAACATCATGCCACAATTAGAAAACACATTCTAAGTGTACTACTTTTCTACTGCTACCTGACAAAGTATCACCGATTCACAGACTTAGATACTTAAAACAACATTTGTTTATTATTTTATACTTTCCATGGATCAGGAGTCCAGGCATGGCTGATTGGATTCTCTTTTCAGTGTATCACAAGGTTGCAATACAAGTGTTGGTCTGGGCTGTGTTTCTCTCTGAGTTCTCTTCTAAGCTCATGAAGTTATTGGTAGAATTCAGGTTTAGGTTGTGCGTCCGTGTGTGTGTGTGTGTGTGTGTGTGTGTGTGTGTGTGTGTGTGATTATAGGACTGATGATCATGTTTTCTGGTTGATTGCCAGCCACCATCCATCCCTGCTCCTGGAGGCCAGTTGCATTTCCTTGCCAGTTGGGCCTCTTATAGGTCCTATAACAGCATGGCAGCTTGCTTCTTCAAGACTCGGAGAAGAATGTCTTTCTTCAGGGAAGGCCAAGGTCTTCTTTAAAAGGGTTCCCCTGATTATATCATGCCTACCCAGGATAACATCCTTTTTCATGAAAAGAATATCTGCACTTTGATATATAAAGTGGCACAATTATGGGAGTGACATCCCACCACTCTGTCATATTCTGTTACCTAGAATCACCTCCCAGGTTCTGCCCACCCTCAAGGAGAGAGGACAGTGTGGGCATTAGTCCAAGGGCTGGGATCAGGAGTAGCTTCTTAGAATTATGTCTAGCACTTTGGGGAATATTTAAATCTTGAAAAGTGTTTAATATAATGTATTTAGAAATATTTAAAGTAGCTTACGGAGTATTAAAATAGAAAAACTCTTAAAGAACAATTATAACAATAAACTAACTATAATTATGGTTTCCCATGAGTTGTGTGAATGAGTAATTTATCCCCTACCGATTTCATTACATATTTTTTACAATAAGTATGTGATGTTTGGGTTTTTTCCTAGGAAATGTGTATCTAGGTGAAGAGCATAGATGCTGGCAGCCACTGCCCGAGTTTCAATCTTAGATCTGCAGTTTACAATCTCTATGATCAGGTAAGCTATATAACACTAAGACTCCTTTTTTTTGTAATAAAAAACAGAATTGCTTTTTTGTTGATTGCTGGCAGTTTTCAGGCCCTATCATTTTATACTCCCCTTCTGCCCTTTGTCTAGTAATTTTAATAAGAAAGCCTGGATGCTTTCTCCTTTGACTCTGATGGGACGTTCAAACCATATTCAGAAACCCTTGCCTAAAGTTCCACCCCTGAACCACCACAAAACTTCAGCCATGCTCCTTCCTTGCTTTCTTAAGCCACGTTAGGACCAACTGGGGAGTCTGCCCTCTTCCTCCTCATTATGTGAGTTATAAACATGTTCATACCCTTTGGCATGTGTGGTGTCACCCTTGCTAACCCATAACCCAAATTTTGAATGGGGGGGCATCCATCTTGCCTCCTCTGGGTGACCACAACATTTTATTAGAGATAGGAGTTTAAACTACTATCAACGTATTCTTGTAAGAAGTAAATTTATTCACGTGTATCAAAGCACTTAAAACAAAACCTGCACAACCTGACCAGACAGTGGCACAGTGGATAGAGCACTGATCTGGGATGCTGAGGACCCAGGTTTGAGACCCCAAGGTCGCCGGCTTGAGTGTGAGCTCATTCATCTTGAGTGTGGGCTCACCAGCTTAAGTGCAGGGTTACCGGCTTAAGCATAAGATCGTAGACATGACCCCATAGTCACTGGCTTAAAGCATAAGGCTGATGGGTTGAGTCAAGGTTGCTGGTATGAGCAAGAGGTCACTGGCTTGGCTCAAGCCCCCTGGGCAACGCACATATGAGAAAGCAGTCAATTAACAACTAAGGTGCCACAACTATGAGTTGATGCTTCTCATCTCTCTCTCCCTTCTGGTCTGTCTGTGCTTCTCTCTCTCTCTCTCTCTCTCTCTCTCTCTCTCTTTCTCTCTCTCTCTCTTTCTCTCTCTCTCTCTGTCTCACAAAAACAAAACAAAACAAAAAACCTGCACATAGTAAATACTATATTAGTGTTAGTTGTGGATATTTATAATTATTGGTGATCTGATGATCTGTTCATTTATTCTGCAGCCATTAAAAGATTTTTTTAAATAAAAATTTATATAAAGTATGCTGTTTAATTTTAAAAGTCCTTTAGAAAATAACTTTTACATGTTACACTGTAAGCATTTTAGAGAAAATTGTCTTTCTGGTAGTGTCTTAGAGAAAATGAACTATATTTATTATGATTTGAACTATTTTTTGATTGTTTTTTGTCTTTAAATAACATTCTTGCCCTGGCTCAGTAGATAGAGCGTCAGCCCAGCATATGGACGTCCCAGGTTGGATTCCCGGTCAGGGCACACAGGAGAAGTGCAGGGCACACTAATGCAGGCTGTTAATAGAGGAAATTTGGGGGAGGGGAGGGAATATATGGAAACTGTACTTTCTACTCAGTTTATCTGTCAACTTAAAACTGCTCAAAAATTAAATCCTATTAATTTTTTAAATAAGCTGTTGGAATGGTGACTTATGACATTAATCCTGAATTTCCTTTTAAATTATCAAAGAATGATTCAGTTGTACTCCTCATTATATAAATATTAAATATTTTTATTGCACATATATATTTTAAAACTTTTTTTGCACTGTAGCTATGACTTCTACAAATGGTACAGAACATTCAATTAAATGAATCACCTATTTTCTAAATGATCTAGGTAAATGATTCATACATAACACCCTTTTTTCTTATAGTTAAAGATACAAATGTTCTTTCATATGCTGTATAGATTCTAAAGCCATTATACGGTGAAAAAAAGACTGTAGAATCAGTTGTAGTAAGAAGAAAGGCTAAAAAGAAAAGTCATTTAATCACAAGCATGTATTATTACCTTTGGTAGAAGCAAACCCTTAAAACAACAGTTATATTTATATAGAATACCACAGTATAAGACAATCTATGCTACTAAGATTGTTGATTCTATCCTTTTTTGGGGCTTCCTTTTTATTGAGATATAGTTGAAATATAACACTGTGTAAGATGCACAGAGTGTTGATTTGATACATTCATATATTGTGATATGATTACCACTGGTTAGCTAATATCACATATTGTTTCTTTTTTTGTGGTACAAACAATTAAGATCTTGTCTCTTAGCAATCTTGAAGTATAGAATGCAGTATTGTGAACTATAAACACAATATAGTACCTTAGATCTCTAGAATTTATTCATCTTCTAACTGTACCTTTTGAGCAACATCTCCCAATTTCCCCCGACCCCCAGCCCTTGGTAACTACTATTCTATGAGACATTTATTAATTCCACATATAGCTGATATTACCTTGAGGAACATTTCTTTTTTTTCCATATCTTGGCTATTGTGAATAAAGCTGCGGTAAACGTGGGAGGACAGATATCTCCATTTTTTAATTTTTAATTTTAATTTATTGTGTTTACATGGATTCAAGTGTCCCACTGAATATCACACCCTCACCTCCCACCCCCATGTCCCTATTTATGCCCCCTTTGCCCCCTTCCCCCTAACTCCCTCTTCCCTTCCCTCTGGGACTTGCTGTCCTATTGTCTGTATCTATGTGTTACGTATATATTGTATAATTTTACTAATCCCTTCACGTTCTCTGATCCCATCCCCTCGTCCCCCCTCCCTCTGACAGCTGTCCCTCTGGTCCCTGTGACTCCGCCTCAGCCTCTATTCCATTCCTCAGTTCACTTTGTTCATTATCTCTTCAATATACTGTTTTCATTTCTTTAGGATATTTACCCAAAAGTGAGATTAGCTTTTTGAGAAAGGTCCCTACTGTTTTCCATAGTAGCTGAATCTATCTGCATTCCCACCAACAGTGTACAAAGGTTCCCTTTCCTCCATATTCTTGTCAACACTTATCTCTTATTTTTTTGATGATAGTCATTCTAACAGCTGTGAGGTAGTATCTCATTTTGGTTTTGATTTGCATTTCCTTGATAATTAGTGATTTGATTCTGTTCTTGAATTTCAGCAAATGAGGTATGTTTACTTCTTTCACAACTTACCATTCAAATTATTCCTTCCTCATTTAAATAATTGCAGATAGAAGTGATTTATCTCTTCATTAATTTTTTCCCTGCCACAGATATGTGTCTCAACAAGAAGCTCATTCAGGAGCAGGGGAGCGTGTATTACTGGCTAAAGGAATCCATTTTCCTGCATGCATCAAAGCACAATAAGACACAAAAACGAGCCACAACAAATACAGTAAGGGTTTACTAGTTGAGGGTGTAGCCCATGCCTGAAGTTATAGGTGAGCTAGTACTTAAAGACCTGCCTCCTGACTGGTTCTAGGGGATGGGCTATATGTGGGAAAAATCATCAATTATAGTGACTAAGGCAATTAGAGTTATAGTTGCTATTGACTGGTAGGCACTAAGGTAGGGGGTAGGTAGGTAGGTGATCACTGCATCTGGTCCTGATGTCAACCATAGCCTCCCTTTGTCTGGTTGTTGCAAGGCTGTGGTCAGTGGAGTCATTTTGGAGCTGAACACTACTGAGACCTCGAAGTTATCTCCAGTCTTACTAAAACAGTGTTCATGTGGTCAAAGGACCCAAGGCTTTGTTCCGAAGATTATTTGATACTGACCAGAACCTCACTGTCCTGAATGCTAAATGATTAAGGAAATGGACATGCAGGGTGGAGGCAGTGAGTCAGGGTGCTGACAAGGCCAGTTTGAATCAAAAGGAGAGAAAGGAGAAAAGTTCATATTAAAGAAATGAAGGTCTAGGGAGTTACAGAAATTGAGCTCAGAGTTGTGATGTGATTCACGCACACAGCTAATCAAGTAAACAATGATTGTCACTGCCAAAAGTCACATAGGCTAGTCTGCTCTGTCTACTAACTACTGTGCTATATGTACAACACACTTCTCTTGAGCTTCTACTGTCCACCAGGTAAGAGGTAGGCCATGCACCCTGTACCTACAACAAGTGAGAAGCAAAGCACTTTCAAGCTTTGATGGGATATTTCCAGAGACCCTGACTGACTACTCCTTAACACACACCAATGGAGCATCGACCCAGCCTCAGAATTCCAGCTGTAACTGCACAAAAACTTCATTTTTTATATGAACTTTTCTCCTTTCTGTCCTTTCGATTCAAACTGGCTTGATCCAGCACCCTGACTCACCTTCCACATTCTCCCTTGCACATCTGATCACTTAATCATTAAGTTCTCATGACAACAGTTTCTGATCACTATCAAGTTATCTTAGAAACAAAGCCTTGGGGCCTGACCAGGCAGTAGCACAGTGGAGAGAGTGTCCAACTGGGATGCAGAGGACCCAGGTTCGAGACCCTGAGGTCACCAGCTTGAACATGGGCTCATCTGGTTTGAGCAAAGCTCATCAGCTTGGACCCAAGGTCACTGCTCAAGCAAGGGGTTACTCGGTCTGCTGAAGGCCCCCAGTCAAGGCACATATGAGAAAGCAATCAATGAACAACTAAGGTGTTCCATCGAAAAACTAATGATTGATGCTTCTCATCTCTCTCTGTTCCTGTCTGTCTGTCTCTGTAAAAAAAAAAAAAAAAAAAAAAAAGGAAAAGAAAAAGAAAAAGAAACAAAGCCTTGGGTTTGTTGACCACAGTGACAATGTTTCAGTCAAACTAGAGATAAGATCTAAGTCTCAGTTGTATTTCAGCTCCAAAATGATCCCTTGGGGCCCTGGCAGTTTGGCTCAGCAGTAGAGCGTCAGCCCAGCGTTTGGAAATCCCAGGTTTGATTCCCGGACAGGGCACACAGGAGAAGTGCCCATCTGCTTCTCCACCCTTCCCCCTCTCTTTCCTCTCTATCTCTCTGTTCCCCTCCCACAGCCAAGGCTCTATTGGAGTAAGGTTGACCCAGGCGCTGGGGACAGCTCCATGGCCTTCACCTCAGGTGCTAGAATGGCTCTGGCCACAGCAGAGCAATGGCTCAGATGGGTAGAGCATCGCCCCCTGGTGGGCATGCCGGGTGGATCCCAATCAGGGGCATGCAGTAGTCTGACTGCTTCCCCGCTTCTAACTAGGAAAACACACACACACACACACACACACACACACACACACAAATAAAAATAAAAAATAAAATAAAATAAAATAAAAAACCCAAAATGATTCCTTGGACCATATCCTTGTGAAACCAGGCAAAATGACCTCTTGTATTATGTTAGGAACAGAAACAGTGGTCAATTACCCCTACCTTAGCACTGACCAATCAGTAGAGTCCATAACCCTAAATCCCTTAGTCATCATGGTTAATAGTTTTTCACCTTCTAGAAGCCATCAGGAACCCAGGTCTTTGAGCATTAACTCACTTGTGACTTAGGGTGTGATGCACACTTCCTCAACTAGTAAATTTCTTTACTGCAAGCTCTTGTCTGTGTCTTATTGGACTTTGATGAGTACAGGCAAATGGACCCCTTTAGTCCAGTAACATTTCCTCATGTGTAAAATGAGAATAAGAAGACCTACTGTTTAGAGTTGACATAGAAGGAAATCTTAACCTTTTGTAATAGCATGGATGTACCTGGAGATTATTATGCTAAGTGAAATAAGCCAGGCCAAAGAAAGACAAATATCATATGGTCTCACTTATATGTGGAATCTAATGAACAAAATAAACTGAGGAATAGAATAGAGGCAGAGGCAGGGTCACAGGGAGCAGAGGGACAGCTGTCAGAGGGAAGGGGGATGAGGGGATGGGATCAGAGAAAGGGAAGGGATTATTGAAATTATACATACCTAACACAGAGATACAGATCACAGGACAGGAAATCCCAGAGGGAAGGGGGGAGGGAGTTAGGGGGAGGGGAATAAAGGGGATGTAAATAGGAACACAGGGATGGGGGGTGAGAGCATTATATTCAGTGGGACACTTGAATCCATATAGTCACAATAAATTAAAATTAATAAAAAATTTTAAAAAATATAAGCTCTACAGAGGCTGAGATATTTGTTTCTATTTAGTTAACTACTGTCACTCTAGTGCCTAAAATGTGTTTTATACACATCTGACATTCAATATATAGTAGTTGAATGAATGAAGTTTGCTAATATGTGTTGTAATATTATAAGACCTTCCAAGTAGTTTAATTTTAGATTTAATCATATTGTAAAATTTTTCTTTACTATAGATATGGTCACCAAGGGTTTTGTTGTCACAAAGGTAATCCTACCCAAGGTTTATTGTTGATGTAACAAGCTTCTTCACTCCCACCTGCTATTACTGGCTTTGAAAATGTATAAGCTGAAGCTTACTGGTTGTCCTTGCAGAGTAAAATGAAAGAAAAATGAATATGTAAAGATGCGTCAATGTTTTGGAAGAAGTGCCACCATATGCAACTTCATTTCTAGGAGTAAATTGAGAGCCCTAATCTATAAGAAGGAAGAAACAATAAAGAGGGCTGTTGGCAGTTTATATCCAAAGTCGAGGGCTATGATCCCACAGTTTCACAGTTGGAGAGTTCTTTACCCCAACCCCTGGGCTGGGTGTAGGTAGCTCAGTTATAAATTACATTTCCTAGCCTTCTAGCAGCTAAATGTGGCCGTGCAACTAGGTGATTAGGCAATGAGATATGAATAGAAGTTATATGTGAAGTTTATGCTTTAAATCCTTTAAAAATGCAGGTCCTTGCCCTATACTCCATTTCCTTCTGTCAGGTTTGGATATAGAAGATAAGGTGAAGCAGATTTGACTGAAGAAAATGCTCAATGCCTTGGTGATAGCAGAGTAACAGGTTGCAAGGTACTTGGGTCTCTGAATAACCTCATGGAACACTTACCTATTCCTGGACTTGCATAATTGAGAGCAAAACAAATTTCTCTCTTGATTGAATCGTGAGGTATTGAGGTCTGTTTGTATCACTAGATTAGCTTTTATACAAACGATATATATTCCTTGAACTAAAGTATAAATAATACCATCACAACTACCACCAATGATGAGAATAGCAACCACTTACTGTGCTGTTCCTTATGCTTGGCTTTGTGTTGTTAGTTTTGAATGCATGATTTTATTTATACCTCAGAACAACCTAATGATGTGTGTATTATTCTGGGATTTGAATAAAAAAAATTTTTAAGCAATCTTCTTTCAGTCTTTAGTCAAGAATTGTGAAAGCTAAGATTGAAACCCAGATCAGTATGATTACAAATGTTGTGAGTTTAATGCAAATTAAACCCAGTTTCAGGGTTCTCACCATTCATCTACTGCCTTGTTCTAAATGCAATCTTCTAATCTATACCAACTCTCATGACGCCATTGATAAATTTCAACTGAAAACAAAATATGTTTTTAGGACAATAAATTACTTCGCACTAATTTTATTATTTTCCATTTTGTCTCATTCACAAAATTTCTATAGACTATTTTGTGAAGGGTGTTACTAGAGTTAGGAAAACAAAACCAAGAGCACAGACCACCTGGTCAGGTAGAAAGCACAAGCGAATTGTTACCACACTAGAGATGACCAGGGTGGCTAGACAAAACTTTGTGTAGTGCTGAAATTTTAACTGACCTTAAAGAATAGTATTTGTTAAGGTGATGGAGAGGGGGTATTTCATGTTGGAGGTAAACAGTATAAGCCAAAATACAGAGCTAAAAATGAATCTAATGCATTGTAGAAATACTTGGGAATTGGCTGAATGGGATTAAATATTACCACTGAGAATAGCACAATAAAGGGCTCTCAATCCAAACTGAGGCTAGAAGGTAGGAAAACTGGTGTATTTATAGTACTGGATTTTTGGAGGTTTTTTTGTCTTTTTTTTTTTAATCTCAAATAAAAGGTCATTGGGATCACAAGCTTAAACTAATATTTTAGAAAGATTAATTGATATGATTTATGATTGTATTGAAAGGAGAAAGAACTAAGCATAAAATTTTATTTTTGTTGAAGTAATCCAGGGGTGAGGTACACAATCACTGATTTGCAGGTGGGATTAAAAGGGGAATTAACTGCCCTGTGGTGAGGCAGTGGATAAAGCATCGACCTGGAAATGCTGAGGTCGCCAGTTCGAAACCCTGGGCTTGCCTGGTCAAGGCACATATGGGAGTTGATGCTTCCAGCTCCTTCCCACCTTCTCTCTCTCTCTCTCTCTCTCTCTCTCTCTCTCTCCTCACTCTCTCCCTCTCTGTCTCTCTCCTCTCTAAAATGAATAAATAAAATTAAAAATTAAAAAATAAAAGGGGAATTAAAAAATACAACAATTTTATAAAAGTAAAAGATGCAACACTTAGACTGACCGCTATAAGAGATATTGCAAACATTTATAGCTAGATCAATATTTATTATTTCCATTTCAAAAATTATAAAGCTATAGGCAGCAATTATCAGGTATCCATAATTGCTAGATGTTTTCTTCCCTTTTGATTAATATTTATGACGTTAGGCGGGTTGAGAGTGAAAGCAGTACCATCACATCAGAGATTATTAAAGAACAATGTGGAATAGTTTTGAGAGTCAGGAGATGTGAGGGAGTATCCAGGTTGAGTAGCCTTCCTTCCTGGTCTTCCTTCCTTCTCTTCCTTGTCCTCTTCCTTCTCTTCCCTCTTTCTCCTCTTCCTTATCTTTCTCCTTTTCCTCCTCTTTCTTCCTTCCTCTATCTCTTCTTTCCTTCCATTTTTCTTTCCTTTCTTCCTTCCTTCTTTCCTTCCTTCCTTCCTTCCTTCCTTCCTTCCTTCCTTCCTTCCTTCCTTTTTTCTTTTTTTGTTGTGTCTGTTTTTATAATTTCAGAGGAAAATGCAAAGCTAAAAAAGGTTGAGAAATTTAAAATTAGATTATCTAAATTGACTCATAAATTTTAATAACCAAGTTCTCTTAATAACTTCATAACTGACTAGTTTTTGTTTTGTGCATAAGAGAATTATCACTTTCACTGATTAAATGTCAGTTTAACATTAGAATCTTAGATGGTTTTGCTCTGCCCTTTAGCCCTCTTAATCCCAAAATAATTCACTAGCACAAAGATAAATGTTTATATTCAATGTAATGTATGCTGGGTTACATAATCATCTACTTTTCCAAAAAAGGATCTTCCTACTTATATGCCACTGTGCATACTTTTTAGCCTCAGGTAAAAGAAATAAAAACTTTCCCTCTCAAACTAAAGTTTGGATGTTTTCTATGTAAATTTTATTTTGACTGCAGACATACTCGTATATGTATATTTAATTTATTGATTGGTTTTAAAGAGACAGAGGCAGGGGCTGGGGAAGCATTCATTTGTTCTTCCACTTAGTTGTACATTCATTGGTCAGCTCCCATATGTGCCCTGACAGGGCATTGAACCTGAAAACCTTGGTGTTTCCTAATGACAGTCTAACCAACTACACTAACTGGCCAAAGCCTCTATTCATATTTTTTATACTGTTTATTAATTGGCTAAATTCTGATTCTCAACATCTATTATCTTGGGACACTTACCAAAAAAATTGATTTATGTATTAGTCTTAGGATTTTTAAAAGTTTCAAAAAAAAAAACTAATGAAACTGCAACTTCAGCATGAATACACCACCCTACAAGTACTTTTTCAAATCTCTAACATGATGATAATATAGCACAAGAGAATTTCAGGCTGCTTGTTTACAAAAATAAAATGAATAATCAGGCGCATTATAAACACTTTGATTTTTTTTCTCACACTTTAGAATACTCTTTCAAAAACCTGTGTGTTTGTCTGACCAGGCAGTGGCAGAGTGGATAGATCATCAGACTGGGATGTGGAGGACCCAGGTTCGAGACCCCGAGGTCGCCAGCTTGAGCGCAAGCTCATCTGGTTTGAGCAGGGCTCACCAGCTTGAGCCCAAGGTTGCTGACTTGAGCAAGGGATCACTCAGTCTGCTGTAGCCCCCCGGTCAAGGCACATATGAGAAAGCAATCAATGAACAACTAAGAAACCGCAACGAAGAATTGATGTTTCTCATCTCTCTCCCTTCCTATCTGTCCCTATCTGTCCCTCTCTCTGACTCTCTCTGTCTCTCCCACAAGAGAAAACAAACAAAAAAAACCCCTATGTTTGAAACAGAAGTAAACAGTCTAATTCTAAGAAAGCCATACAGCATAGCCCCATGTAACAGGAAATGAAGAAGCAGAGGTAGAGAATTAAAACATAGAAATTTTGTGAGCTTCTCTCTTTACCTCTCTCCCTCCAATTGAGCCAGCTTTATGAATGTGTGCAAAGGCTCAGAATTATGCTGTCAATCAAACATAACAAAGAGGAAAGTATGAAGAGAGAAGGAAACTGTTTCACAGGAAAAAAATATATAACTGTTTCTATGGTTAGCCTGTTAGAATTTGCCTATCAAAAATGACAGGAACAGTAAAAATAGATACTTCATGATAATAAAGACAACATCCCCAATATGAAGATAGCAGAACACAGTGGGTGTTTATTACTGAGATATAGCTGGTGGCTTTCTGTTGATAATTGTCATAATAAAACTAATAGCTCAGAAATTAGATGGAGCAGAAAGAATAAGTCAATAATCAGTACAAAATTTGGGCATTTACTGTATGCATTGAATATTTTAATCATAGTAGCTGAATTGGTTCAGTACAACAATAAACAAAAAACGTGGGTCAAAAAGATAACGAGATGGTTGATGTCACTGAACCGGAGAACTAGGTGCAAAGAGTAAACAAAGGACATTAAAAACCTGAGGTCAACGTAGAACAACACTACCCAAACTGTCCTCAGATACTTTGAAGTAAATTTTCTCTGTTGTCTGTTATAGCAGAGATCATTCTGTGGTGAAAACAAATTTGAGACTGAGAACAATACACAAAATATCTGGGAGCCCAAGACATCAGGTTGGCAAGAATCTGTAAGGAACCCCCCCCAAATTTAAACCACACGTTACAGAAAGAAATAGGCCAGCATCACAGCTTAGATTTTTATCTCTTGATATCTGAGAAGAAAGATCTCGCTGGTGCTTTCTGTAGAAGGATTAGTGATTACACAAGATATCACATGTGATCTACTCATGATAATTCAGTGTATAAATGGTTTGAGTAATTGATGCACAAACATTCTAAACTAAAACACATAGTGCTTTATTACACATAATTCTTTCTTGTTTCTAATGCCCATGGTTAAAAAATCTTCATGGTATTATAAATACAATTTATCTAAAATAAAGGGCAGCTTTCCATAGGAACAGAAATTTTGGACCTGGGGAGGTTCATTTTGTATGGGTCCCCTGAGTCATTGTATGGGCAGATCCATGTTCCATGAAGGGTGTGTGGAAACTAATTCTTTAATTTAAATGTCAGACATGAAAGGGAAGACCATGTGGGTAGAAAAGAATAAAGAAGAAAAATAACTTATTTATAATTTAAAGCATGACTTTTCCTCACTCGACTCTTCTCATATCTCTAAGTCTTGAAATGAAGAAATGATCAGATACCTGCTACACAAGCTTTGCCTTCTTTTTTTTTTTATTTTAAATATAAATCTCAGGTGTAATTTTATAATTACAAATATTCTCTCTGTATCTGTCTCTGTCAATGATTCTACCTGTACTACAGGTGTTTCTTCTTGAGAAGCAGCTGATATAGAGGGTACAGGACCTGTTGCAGGTCTCTCTACCTTCTTAAAGAATTGTTCCAGGATGGTCTGGAAGATTGGTGACTTCTTTTCTTCTAAAATCTGCCTATAGCATTGCAAGGCATCCATAACAGCCCTGTAGACCTTACTGAATCTGTCATCACGAGGGTCCTCAGCCTGAAATTTTGTCAACCCATCCTCTACCATAGGAAACCTTCTGCCAAACCCTTGGTAGTAAATCTCTTGGGTTCTGGAGTTTCTATCTCTTCCTCTCCAGTCAGATGCTTCTGCAGCTGAATGAGGTCCTCAGCAGACATCTTTAGCCTCCATCTATCTACCCATGGCAACAACCTTCTCTATTACAGCCTCCACCGACTCCTCAAAGCCAGGGAAGTCTTTATTATTGATAATTGCTGCTATAGTAGAGTGGCTAAGGCCTAGCACCTGCCCAATGTTCAACACTGATTCTCCTTTTTCTGATCTCTTTACAATGTCTAATTTCACTTCCATCATGATGACTTTCCTTTTCTTTGAAGCACTACCATCTGAAGACTCTGACTTTCATTTAGGAGCCATGATGAGGGTCAAAGAGTCACCAAACAGAGCAACACCAAGGGACACTTGCACTTTTAACAGTCCAGAATGGTGAGGGTAAGCGTACTGGGGAAAGCCAACTCCCTCACTCATGTGCCCTGTTACTGCTTATTCTTCTGCCACGTGCAACCAAACTAGTCTGCCCACGTGGTTTGTAAGTATGATGTTAATGGCATAAGCTGAAACACGTCTCAATTTTTTTGTTTTTATGAGAGTGAGCGCTATAAGCTTAAAACATAATATTTTGAGACTGTCATAACCCGAGGACCCCCTATACTTTATGTAATAAGATTGCTGTCATTTCCTGTAATATAGCATCGTAGCAGATATGATCAGTTCCCCATTCACATCTTACTGACTCTTAACCTGTCATGCCCTTAAACCCCCATTTCCAACTTCCAGTATCCCGTAGTATTTGCTTGTGGGCTCTCCTCGGTACAGGAGCCCACTCAGTGAGCCCAGCACTGCAGAAGGGGCTGGGAACTTTACTAGTTCTGGGAGAAGCCAGCAACAGGAGCTCTCTCCAGAAAGATCAAGTTCTAACTGCCCACTATAGTTGTTTCCTTGCTAATACAGTGTTTGATCTCTTCCCATTTCCAGTCTCTCTTCTCCACTCACCTATATTTCGTGAGAGTGCCTACCAAATAAACTACTTCCACTCAGTTCTTAGCACTAGGCCTGCCTCTGGGGACCTCTAACAGTCTGATGCTGCATTATCCCAGGTTCTTATGGAGATGGTGAAATCATCATTTTGTTAGTAAAAATAGAGTCAAGAAAAGATTTTTATTACAGAGTTTCTTATGCAAATGTCCTTGTATGAAATTGAGAAGAGTGGTTGAAAATAAGAAAAAGATTTACTTAAAACTGAGCAAAATCAGTGACATCTTAGTAATATAAAACCTAGTATTTTTCAATTGTGTTTAAAAATAAAAGTGAAAAATGCTTTGCCACAAATATTCTCTGATTCTCTTGACTCCTTACTTCAGTTCACTTTAATTTATTTATTTCTTTTATTATTTTTATTTATTCATTTTAGAGAAGAGAGAGAGAGAAAGAGAAAGAGAGAGAGAGAGAGAGAGGAGGGAGGAGCAGGAAATGTCAACTCCCATATGTGCCTTGACCAGGCAAGCCCAGGGTTTTGAACCAGCAACCTCAGTGTTCCAGGTCAACGCTTGATCCACTGCACCACCACAAGTCAGGCCACTTTAATTTATTTTAATTAAGATTATTATTAATGCAGATGTTTTCTGTGAACATATGTACCCCGATTTATCAATGTCACCCATTAAATGAAAAATAAATTTATTTTTATTGAAAAAAGAAAAATAAAAAATGATTATTAATAAAAAAAGAAGACATGGTGGACAACACAAAAATAAATAAATACAGATTGTTTCCCTTGAAGAGTTCATAGAGTATTTTTTGTGTAGATATCAATACATAAAACAAAATTAACCATCACGGCATATCTGAAATAAGTGGAAATAAATAAAAATAAGTGGAAATAAATTTTAAAAATGTCAAAACTGAGAAATTCTGTCTTATATGACCTCTCCTGGGATCACGACATTCATTCCTTCTCAGTATCAATTCCCAAGGCTAAAATTGTCAGCAGATTGGTGATGTTTTCTCTAGCCTTGACTACTTTTCTGAATTCTAAAGTTTTACATTCTGCTAGCTACTTCCTGTCTACTCCATGTTGACGTCTAACAGGCATGTCAAACCTATCACAGTTAAATTTGGATCCCTATTTATGGCCCCCACCTATTTATTTCCCTAGTCTTTTCTCCAGTCTGCTCATTAGCCTGTTTATCCAACCAGCTGCTCAAGAACTTGGGTCTTACTCAACGCAGCAGCGGGGCATGCCGCCCATTCCCTCAGCATAGTTGGCCAGTATCTCTATTCTCTCCATCTTTATCATTTGTCTGTACCCTTCTCCCCTGGGGTCTTTCTTCTTTCATTTTTTATTCCATACAAGCCATTCTCCACTTAGTAACTAGAGTGCTCTTTTTAAAAGAGAAATCAGATCATGCTTCTTCCATTTTTAAAATCCTCTATTGATTTCCATTGCAGTCAAATAAAAACTCCTTGTCATTGCTTTAATTTCTAATGTCATCTTCTACCACTGTTTCCCCAGCAAACTATGTTCCAGCTGTAGGGGTCTCTTGATGTATCTTCACCATACCAAGTTCCTCCTTTCTTTAATGCTTCTGTAATGGACTTCTGAAATACTTTGTTTACACTCCCCACAGGTTGGCTTCTTGTTGTTCTTGTCTGAGTTCAAACACTTCCTCCTCAGTGAGGCTTTCCCCACATCCAGTCTAACATTGCTATCTAAGTATTCTTGATCCAGTCACAAATAAAGCAGCCTCATTCTGTTGGTCACCACTATTCAATAACATTTATATCACTACCAGCTACCAAATAGATACTCAGTAAACATCTAGAAAAAAAAAATGAATGACTAAATAAAAGGGCATGAATTCCTGGGAGTGATACAGAGTATCTTCAGGAAGGTTGAGACAAAGGAAAGAAAGGGAGAGGGAAGATGATTGTAGAGCACCATTAGTCACTGAGGAAATTCTGAATGAAATGAGTCATATCTACACTTGAAGAAACATGGGCATTGTTCTTGGAAGAAAAGAGCAATTTATTGCTACATTGTAAAGGTATATTTGGTGGTGAGCCAAGATGTTTCAGTAAGACCAAGAGAGAAACATGACAGGGGAGGGAGAAGTGTTGAGCAGATGAAGTAAGAATAGGCTTTAATTTACAGGCTGAGTTCAGATTTGACTCACGGTAGAAGAATAAACTATTGTTCATATTGTTGAGTGAATGGCATAATGCATAAAAAAAAATCTAATTTATAGCCTTGCCTCAGAGTAAGTCTTTTTAGTATCTGGTATCCTAATGGATTTTCCAAATTGGTGCCTAAAACAAGATGTTAACAATCAGAACTTTGTAGTCAAACAGACGTGAGTGTGCATGAGAGCAGCAATTTGCTACCTGTCTGAACTTAGTCTCTCCTTCTCACATCCAAATTGCACTGCTTTTTCCAGAATTAATTGTAGGAGTATACACAAATCACTCAATGCCATGCCTGGCACAAGAAGGGATCATCAATGTCATGATCATTATTGTTAGTAATACGTTAAAGTGAAGTATCTGGTGTGGGTTTCAGCCCTCATGTTTTGATTGCTCCTTTGATTCTGTAGCCTAGCCAGCTTCTTCTTCTCCCTCTCCCTCCCCCCCTCCCCTCTCCTTTTTCTCCTTCTCTTTCTCCTCCTCCTCCCCTTCCTTCTCCTTATTCTTCTCCTTCTTCTTCCTTTTTGAGACAGAGAGACAGAGACAGGGACAGAGAGGAAGGGAGAGAGATGAGAAGCATCAATTCTTTGTTGCGACACATTAGTTGTTCAATAATTGCTTTCTCATATATGCCTTGACCAGGGGACTGCAGCAGAGCAAGTGACCCCTTGCTCAAGCCAAAGAACTTTGGGCTTAAGCCAGCAACTTTTTGGCTCAAGCCAGTGACCATGGGGTCATGCCTATGATCCCACGCTCAAGCCAGTGACCGCTCACTCAAACTGGATGAGCCCACACTCAAGCTGCCCACTTTGGGATTTCAAACCTGGGTTCTCTGCATCCCAGTTCTACGCTCTATATCTGCACCACTGCCTGGTCAGGCCCGGCCAACTTTTTATCTTGTTTCTCCACTCACCATCTGGGTGCTTACAAATGGTGGCATCAGTGATAAAAATGGTACAGTTAAGTTAGTTAAAATTGTTTGTGACAAAAATAAGTGAAATTATTTTGTAGGTGGCAGTAGTCATTGGGCTGAAAGAAAAATGTAAATGGTGACATTTTGTGTATCTCCAATTGATGTGACTATATCTTAAATAAAATAAAATTTAATAAACTGAATTAGGTACTTTCTGTTTGGCTCAGTGGTAGAGTGTTGGCCAGTGTGTGGAAGTCCTGGGTTCAATTCCCGGCCAGGGCACACAGGAGAAGCGCCCATCTTCTTCTCCACCCTTCCCCCTCTCCTTTCTCTCCATCTCTCTCTTCCCTTCCCGCAGCCAAGGCTCCCCTGGAACAGAGATGGTTCTGGCACTGAGGACCACTTCATGGCCTCCACCTCAGGTGCTAGAATGGCTCTGGTTGCAACAACAACAACAAAATGCCTCAGATGGGCAGAGCATTGCCCCCTAGTGGGCATGCCAGGTGGATACTGGTTGGGCTCATGCAGGAGTCTGTCTCTCTGCCTCCCCTCTACTCACTTCAGAAAAATACAAATACAAATAAAAATAAATAAAAACTGAACTATATGAAGATAACTTTTTTAATCTTTGTGCTCCACTAAAGATGAGCAACTATATTCTTGAAAAGTTTATCTATTCATTTACTCCTGCTGACACTTGACATTGTGCCAATCTATGTTCTATGAACTTGGGAAATGTGGTGAATAAGAGTAGACATGGTCTTGTCCTCATGAAGCTTATGGAATAGTGGAAAAGACAAACACTAATAATAATTTTTTTTTTTTTGTATTTTTCTGAAGCTAGAAACCGGGAGAGACAGACAGACTCCTGCATGCACCAGACCGGGATCCACCCGGCACGCCCACCAGGGGGCGACGCTCTGCCCACCATGGGGCGATGCTCTGCCCCTCGGGGGCGTCGCTCTGCTGCGACCAGAGCCACTCTTTTGCTTCATTCTTGCAAAACATCAGGGAAGGAAACAGTGGGAGCTAGAAAATGATATACTTTGTTGCTTATTATTAAAAATTTTTAAAGCATTTCCTGAAAGAGTCTGTTTCCCACTCTTAAGAATCAGAAGGTGCCTGGCTAGTGGTGGTGCAGAGGATAGAACATCAACTTGGGATGCTGAGGTCCCAGCTTCAAAACTCCAAGGTCACTGGCTTGAGTGTGAGTTCATCCAGTTTGAGTGCTGGCTCACCAGCTTTAGTCCGAGGTTGCTAGCTTGAGTGTGGGATCATAGGCAATGGTGGGATTCAGCTGGTTTGCACTTGTTCAGCAGAACTGATAACTAATTTTTTGTTGAGTTTAGTGAACCGGTTGTTAAAATATATAGTATTTATAATCAGAGTTCTCTCTAAGGTGGGTGCCTGGATAGCCACCCAATGTGAAAATCACACATTTATATTCCTTACTCTTTTTTAATGTTCATCTGAGCAACAGTGTATTCTAAGCACCCGTAGTCATGTTCATTCCGTCCATAGGTGAAAAAAATTGCAAGTGAGGGTGCCAATCAAAAAGCAACATGGAGGCCCTGGCTGGTTGGCTCAGTAGTAGAGCGTCGGCCTGGCGTGCAGGAGTCCGGGTTCGATTCCCAGCCAGGGCACACAGGAGAAGCGCCCATCTGCTTCTCCACCCGTCCCCCTCTCCTTCCTTTCTGTCTTTCTCTTTCCCTCCGCAGCCAAGGTTCTATTGGAGCAAAATTGGCCCAGGCGCTGAGGATGGCTCTGTGGCCTCTGCCTCAGGCACTAGGATGGCTCTGGATGCAACAGAGCAAAGGCCCAGAGGGGCAGAGCATCGCCCCCTGGTGGGCATGTCGGGTGGATCCCGGTCGGGCACATGTGGGAGTCTGTCTGACTGCCATCCATTTCCAACTTCAGAAAAATACAAAAAAAAAAAAAAAAAAAAAAAAAAAAAAGCAACATGGAAACATCTTAAATAACAATTTTATTGTCAGTTATTATTTAACTTTTTATTAATATTTTAAAACTCTTTTTTATAAGATAATCTGGTTTTGTGTAGCTCTTTTATTGTTCTTATTTATGTATTAAATGCATGAAATAATAAACTACCTTTTGGTATATATTTTTTTATACTTAATACCGTCATTAGGGCAGAGTACCGGTTATTAAATTATTTGAATCCCACCACATAGGCATAACCTCATGGTTGCTGGCTTGAGCCCAAGGTCACTGGCTTTAGTAAGGGATCACTGGCTCAGCTGGAGGCCCCGCACCCTCAGTCCTGCCCCCACTGTCAAGGCACAGGGGTATGAGAAGGATCAGTGAATCACTAAAGTGCAGCAACTACAAATTGATGCTTCTTATCTCTCTCCCTCTCTACTTTTCTCTATCTCTCTCACTCACTGAAAAAAAAAAATCAGAAGGTATTTGGTTTTTGCTGATAGCTACAACAAAAAGATAGGTATTTAAGGCCAATGGTATTTTTATACATTGGTGTGTCCTTATAAGCCATAATATTTTATACATCATTTAATATAACTGATAATTTAAAAATGAAGAACCCACAATATTGAAATAATATTTTTTTCTAGAAAAACTTGGAACTTAACACATCTTTGTTAGCCAATATAAAGCATTTATTATCAGTGTAATATTGATAATAGCGATATAATATTTGGTTATTCATATGAGTTTGTGTGCATTGTTAGGTTTTCTAAAAATAAAATTTGGTTACTCATGAGTTTGTTTACATATTTAACTTTTAAAATATCTTGATATTTGTTCTCAGCTAGATCAGAGCAGAATTGCAAGACACTAGAAAAGTTGTCTTATTAAATGCTTCTCATATATTTTGTATTGTAAAATACAGGCTCTGAAAAAATTCTCTAATCAGCCCCAAATCAAATAAATCAAATAATATTATTAATATCTTACGCTGTTAGCTTCTCTTCAATGAGGCTTGAATTCATAGCCCTTTGCACCATGTGCTCAGATATTTAAGAAGAGCATGCTAGAATATAGTCTCAAAATTAAAAATAAACTCTAGTTAATAGCTCTCTGAACTGGGGATAAATGGATTTACAGCAGCTGTTGATAGCTACTAAAATGTTAGCAGTGCCTTTGGAATATTAAAGGGAGAACATCACATTCATGATGTTAAAAAGTTTTTAAGTAAATTAAAGGTGCAAATGTGTTTAGCAATTAGAGTAGTGAACACATATGGGTTTCACTTTCTCATAAATCATGTGTTTAATAATAAAATTTTAAATTCTAGTAGCAAAGTTATTTATACTTAATTGCCTGAGGCAAACCCAGCAGTATTTGGAATGCATAGCCTCCTTCTGGTGGTTGTGTTATAGGTATTCACTGCTACCAGCCAGACTGAATTTTTACATTTTTAATTTTTGAGGTAACTCTATACTACTTTCTGCAGTGGCTGCACCAATCTGCATTCCCTCCAGCAGTGCACAAGGGTTCCCTTTTCTCCACACCCTCTCCCATACTTGTTTATTCATTTAAAAATTGTAGCCATTCTGACAGGTGCCAGGTGGCAACTTGTAGTTTTAATTTGCATCTTCTGCTGATTAGTGATGTTGAGCATCTTTTCAGACATCTATTGGTCATCTGCATGTGTTCTGTGGAGAGGTGTCTATTCAGATCCTTTGCCCATTTGTTAATTGGATTGCTTGTTTTAGGGATGTTGAGTTTTTTAAGTTCTTAAAAATTTTGGATATTAATCCCTTATCAGACACATTGGTGAATATGTTCTCCCATTCAGTTGGCTGTCTTTTCATTGTGCTGATTGTTTCCTTTCTGTGCAAATACTTTTTTTTTTTTTGATGTAGATCCATTTGTTTATCTTTTTTCTCATTTCCCTTGCCTGAGGAGATAAATCTGAAAAAATATTGCTACAAGAAATGTCTGAGATTTTACTGCCTATGTTTTCTTCTAGGATTTTTGCAGTTTTGTGTCTAATATTTACAGTAAGTCTATAATCTATTTTAAATTTATTCTTGTATATGGTGTAAGAAGGTGGTCTAATTTTATTTTTTGGCACATATCTGTCCAATTTTTCCAATATCATTTATTAAATATACTATCTTTACCACATTGTATGTTTTTGCCTCCTTTGCCAAACACTAATTGACTATAAAAGCATGTGTTTATTTCTGGGCTCTCTATTCTGTTCCATTGACCTATATATCTGTTTTTATGCCAGTATCATGCTGTTTTGGTTACTATGGCCTTATAATATAGTTTAATATCAGGTAACACAATTCCTCCAATTTTGTTCTTTCTCAAGATTGCTGTGGCTATTCAGGTCTTTTGTGATTCCATTTTAATATTTGGAATATTTGTTCTATTTCTTCAAAATACACTATTGATATCTTGATAGCAGTTATATTGAATCTATAGATTGCTTTGGGTAGTAGGGACATTTTAATGATATCAATTCTTTCTGCTTAATGATGTTAAGCATAAACCTGGTATATACTTCTACTTATTTGAATCTTCTTTAATTTTTTTCTTCAGTGTCTTATAATTTTCTGACTACAGGTATTTTACATCTTTAGTTAAATTTATTCCTAGGTATTTTATTCTTTATGAAGCAATTGTGAATGAGATTGTTTTCTTAGTTTCCTTTTTTGATAGTCCTTTATTGGTGATAAAAATGTAACTGATTTTTGGATATTTATTTTGTATCCTGATAGTTTACTGAATTTTTTTTATTAGTCCTAGTAGATTTTTGGTCAAATCTTTCAGGTTCTCTACATACAGTGTCGTGTCATTCACAAGTAATAACAGTTTTACTTCTCCTTTTCCAATTTGGATGTCTTTTATTTCTTCTTGTTGTCTCATAATGGCTAGGACTTCCTGTACTATGTTGAATAAGAGTGATGATAGTAGACATCCTTGTCTTGTTCCTAATCTTAAGGAAAATGCTTGTAGTGTTTGCACATTGTATATGATGTTGTCTGTGGTTTTGTCATATTTATTATGTTGAGGTATGTTTCCTCTATTCCCACTTTGCTGAGAGTTTTTAACACAAATGGATTTATCAAATGCTTTTGCTGCGTTTATTGGTATCATCATATGGTTTTTATCCTACATTTTGTTTATGTGATGTATCATGTTTATTGACTTGCATATGTTGTACCAAACTTGCATCCCCAGAATAAATTCTACTTGATCATGTCATATGATTTTTTAAAATGTATTGCTAGATCCAATTTGCTAATATTTTGTTGAGAATTTTAATATCTATGTTTATCAGGCATATTGGCATATAACTTTCTGTCTTTGTAGTGTCTTTTTTTAGTTTGGAATTAGAATAATTCTAGCTTTATAAAATGAGCTTGGGAGTCTTCCTTCTTCTTGAAGTTTTTTGAATAATTTGAGAAGGATAGGTGTTATTTCTTTGAATGTTTGGTGGAATTTACTTGTGAAAACATCCAGTCCAGGACTTTTGTTTGGTGGGAGTTTTTTATTTTATTTTTTACCTGCTTCAATTTCCCTGATTGTAACCATTTATTTATATTCTCTGATTATTCCAGATTCACTTTGGGAAGACTGTATATTTCTAGGAATTTATCCATTGTGTCATATTCTCCAATTTGTTAATATATCATTGTTCATAATATTGTCTAACAATCCTTAGTATTTCTTTGATGTCAGTTGTTACTTCTCATCTTTCATTTATAATTTTACTTATTTCGTTTTCTCTTTTTTTCTTAATGAGTCAAATTAAAGGTTTGTAAATCTTATTTATCTTTTCAAAGAACCAACTCTTTGTTTCATTAATCATTTGTATTTTTTTAGACTCAATTTATTTATTTCTGCTCTGATCTTTATTATTTCCTTCCTTTTACTCACTTTAGGCTTTGTTATTTGTCCATTTTCAAGTTACTTTAAGTGTAAGTTAGCTTGTTTGAGATTTTTCTTCTTTCTTGAAGTAGGCCTGTGATACTATGAATTCTCCTCTTAGAACTACTTTTGCTGTGTCACATATATTTTGGATTGTATGTTCTCATTTTTGTTTGTTGCAAGAAAGTTTTTATTCCTTTCTTGAACTCATTGTTACCCCTTTTATTGTTTAGTAACATGTTATTTAGCCTTCATTTTTTTTCTTGTGATTGAGTTCTAGTTTCATACCATTATGGTCAGAAAACATGCTTGATATAATTGCAGTCATCTGAAATTTATTGAGATTTGTTTTGTGTCCTAACATATGGTTTGTCTTGGAAAATAAATGGTCCTTTTGTATATGTAAAAAAGTATATATTTGACTTCTTTGGGGGTAACACATTCTGATGATATCAATTAAATATAGCTGATTTGGGGTATTCTTTAAGGCTGTCATTTTCTTTTTGATTTTCTGTCTATTAGATCTATCCATTAATGTCAATGGGGTGTTAAAATACCCTACTATGACTGTATTGCTGTCAATCTCACCCTTTATGTTCATCAAGATTTGCTTTACATATTTAAGTGCTTCTATTTTGGGTTTATAAATGTTTATAAGAGTTATATCCTCTTGTTGAATTTTCCCATTTATCATTGTGTCATGTCCTTCTCTGTTTTTTACTATAGCCTTTGTTTTAAAGTCTATTTTGTCAGATATTACTACCCAAACTTTTTCCTCTATTTGCATTAAATACCATTTTTTATCCCTTTACTTTTAGTCTGTGTGTATTTTTTATTCTGAGATGGATATTTTTATAGACAACATATATGTGGGTCTTGCTTTCTTATCCATTCAACTACTGTATGTATTTTGATGGAAACATTTAAAACATTTACATTTTAAGTGATTATTGATAGATATGCATTTATTTCCTTTTTTTTTTTTTTAATCTACATCTCTGTCTCTCTTTCTCTCTCATTTTTTTTTTTCTTACAGCAGGCCCATTAACATTCCTTATATTGCTAGTTCGGTGATAAGAGACTTATTTAATTTCTTCTTGTCTGGGAATTTCTTTATTTCTCCTTCAATTTTAAATGATAACCTTGCTGGGTAAAGTGGTCTTGGTTATTGGTCCTTGCATTTCATTACATTGTCTATTGAATGTCAATCCTTTTTTGCCTGAAATGTTTCTGTTGAGAGATCAGCTGATGTCTTATGAGAGCTTCCTTGTAGGTAACTAGCTGCTTTTTTTCTTCTGCTTTAAGATTCTTTCTTTGTCTTTAACCTTTGCATTTTTAATTATGATGTGTCTTGGTGTGGGCCTCTTTGGATGCATTTTGTTTGTGATTCTATATACTGCCCAGATTTGTGTATCTTTTTTTTGTATTTTTCTGAAGCTGGAAATGGGGAGAGACAGTCACACAGACTCCCTCATGCGCCCGACCAGGCTCCACCCCGCACGCCCACCAGGGGTGACACTCTGCCCACCAGGGGCGACACTCTGCCCACCAGGGGGCGATGTTCTGCCCCTCCAGGGTGTTGCACTGCCGTGACCAGAGCCACTGTAGCGCCTGGGGCAGAGGCCAAGGAGCCATCCCCAGCGCCCGGCCATCCTTGCTCCAATGGAGCCTTGGCTGCGGGAGGGCAAGAGAAAGACAGAGAGGAAGGAGGGGGCGTGGAGAAGCAAATGTGCACTTCTCCTATGTGCCCTGGCCTGCCCTGGCCGGGAATCGAACCTGGGTCCCCTGCATGCCAGGCCGATGCTCTACCGCTGAGCCAACCGGCCAGGGCAGATTTGTGTTTCTCTTTCCTTCACTAGGTTAGGAAATTTTTCAATCATTATTCAGATAGATTCTTGATCCTTCCTTTGCTCTCTCTCTTTTCTTTCTGGTACCCTATGATATGGATGTTGTTAAACTTCACATTGTTCCAAAGGTTCTTTAAACTATCCTCATTCTTTTTAAATTATTTTTTCTTGCTGCTCTGATTCGGGATATTTTTTTTCTACTTTGTCCTCCAAATCACTGATTCAGTCCTATGCTTTATTCAATCTACTGTTTATTCTTTCCAATATATTCTTGATGTCTGATATTGTGTTCTTTATCACTAATTTTTCCTTTTTATGGCTTCTATATCCTTTATCATGCTGTTGAGCATTATTATAACCATTACTTTGAAATCTATATCTGATAAATTGCTTGCATCCATTTCATTTAGCTCTTTTTCTAGAGATTTCTCTTGTTCTATCACTTGGGGAGTGTTTGTCTCCCTATTTTTGGCTGTTTTGTGTTTTTTTCTATGTACTAGATCTATCTAATTCCCAGTCTTTGTGGGGTGATATCTTGTAGTAAGTATTTGGAGGGGTCCAGTGGCACTTTGTTCTTGATCACCTGAGCTGAATGCTCCAGGAATTTTTCTTGTGTGGTTTATGTGGGCCTTCCTGTTGTAATTGAGTTTTCATTGCTACTGACTCATTGTGTGTGGGATCAACCCTCAGGCTGGCTGCCTATGAGGCTTTACCCCAACCAAGGTATGTGAGCTGCTGCTTAAGTACTGACCATAGAAAGTAGAATTTGTCTTAGTTGGTTTTAATGCCCAACAAAATCTCCCTTTGAATATTTTTTTTGTGTGAAGATAATAGGATTTTGTTTTGGTATTGTCTGAAGCTGGTCACTGGGTGTGTTTGTTCTGGATTTCTTGGAATGGCCAGGGTAAGATGCTGCAAACTGTTTAGAGCAACAAGCTTCCCAAAGTTAGTGCCGGCCACTGCTGGTCCTGGGTGTGGGCAGAGAGGGCCAAACTATACATCAAGGCCAGCTTTGACCAGCATCAGGCTGAAGGTCAGGTCAGAAACAGTCCCAAATCTCCCCAAGATCTACCTCTGCCTCCCTCTTTCTACCTCCACTTTCTGGCAGCCTATTAGGCTTAGTCACTAAAAGAGCCTCTGGCAGAGTTGGGAGGATCGGGCTAGCTGCTAGTGAATCTCCTGTGAAGAGGAGGTGCTGGTCAGACCTCAGGAAAGGTGATCAATGCGTCCCCTGATCCAGAGCCACAGAACTCAGTCTGACCAGAGTTTTGCCATGACCTCAGCAAGTAGGGCCACTAGGATTCAGGAAAGTAGGGCCTCTGGAGACAGGAGGGTGGTTATATCAGATCTTCTGTGAGGGGAAATTACCAGTCAGGTTCGCAAGAAAGTGAGGGTACAGTGCTGCCCCTAAACTAGACAACTGAGTCACTGACACCCACTGGGTCTGTCCAAACATTGATACCCTGGCCAATGCAGCTGACACCTCAGCAGGGCTATACTGCTCATGGTGGGGTGGAGGAAGTCCAGAGTGTGTGGCAATTGCTTTCACCCAGTCCAATGCCACATGGAATAGAATACTCCACCCAAGAACAATGGTGTCTGTGGTATTGGAGAATGATTCAGTACAGAGATCCTGGTGGCTGTCCCCCCAGGTTTGTCCCATAGTCACAAATACCAGATCCTCCCCTTGCAATTCTAGTCCATTCTACCCTCTCTTTCCTGATGCCCAGGATAAGTGACCACTAATGAAATTATGTGCTTTGGCCCTTTAAGAGGGAGCCTGTGTCTCTAGCCTTCTTTTCCTGGAAGAAAAAAACCTCACTGTTTTTCACAGCTGAATGTTATATGGGTGCCTCATCCAGATTCTGAGGTTCTCTGTGGTGGGAAGCCCACACTTCTCAGGGGGAACCCCCTCCACTGCTGAGATATCTTTCTGGATCCTCAGCCACCAACCATGGGATTGAAGTCAGCCCTTTCCATGTGTCCACCCTTCCTACCAGTTTCAGAGTGGAGTGTGGCTTCTTCTGTATATCTTTGGTTATAAGACTTTGTTTCAGCTAGTTTTCAGTTGGTTAGTCAGGAATACTCTTCTATAATTTAGTTGTAATTCCAGTTTGGTCCTGGGAGGAGGTGAGTGTAACATCCACCTACTCCGCCACCATTTTGGATCTCCTTTTATGTTTATTTAATAAAAACATAAGCCAACTAAAAACGCTTAGTATTTCTCTAGTTAGAAAATTCCATGTCATGGGCAGAGTTTTGTAAGAAGAAATATATTTTTCTGGAACTATTTCAGCATCATCAGAAGATCTATATATAGATTATACTCTAGTATAATAAATTGACACCTGATTTGACCTATTAATAATCAGCAAGAACCAAGTCAATGATGGAGTAGATAGAGATGCAGAGAGGGTGACAAAAGGTGATTTAAATGTAATGACTATAAATACACTCTCGTCCTCATCATCCTCCCTTATTTCTGAGGTGTGACTTTTCCAGCTTCCAGTATAAGCTCTAAATTCATTATTTTGCTTGGAGTTGCTATAGTGAGCCAGTCAGGTGACAAGACAGCAAAAAGAAATGAGTGAACAAGTACACAGAACCTTAACAAATGTGTTTCTTTGTCTTTTGAGTAAGAGGAAGTTTAGTCCAGGTAAGATAATGAGTTAAAGTAGACAAATGTTTGCTAGATGGCATCCACATCTCTTTCTGACCCTCCAGCCCAACCAGTGTAAAAAATAAGGTCACCTGACCATACGAGCTCTGTCCTTTTTTCTCCTGCATGAAATAACTTAATTAACAACTGTGTGCTTTATTGTACAGGCAGTCCCTGGGTTATGAATGAGATAAGTTTGATCAGTTTGAAAATATTTTAAGTATTTATATGCACAGAAAAGTAAAAATAAATACTATGTTAAGACAAACATCTGTCTAAATTGCATTTAATAGGTAAATGTACCTGTTCCAACTTACATACAAATCCATCTTAACAACAAACCTACAGAACCTATCTTGTTTGTAACTTCTGGAGTACCTATAATTCATATTGTGACCTGGATGCAAACTTCTTTTGTAGAACTTTCTATTAGTATTGATATAAGTGTTTCATAAATATTAAATCTAACAAGCTCTTTGCTTAGTATCAATGTGAGAATATTTGTTGAAAAAATATTATGTGAAAAAGATAGTCACCACCAAAGAAAAGTTGGCTTTTGTTCTATTTTTAAGACCCACCTCCCAAAAATTAACTATGACATTTATAACTCAGTCTTAATATTAGGATGATTATGTAAATAAATAAATATTTAATTTACATATATTAAATATAAAGTGTTTATTTAAATAGATGTATACTTAATAACTAAATAGTGATCTAATAAATCAAATATAAAACATTTAAGTAGAGCCTCATATTTCATTTAAATAAATAAAATAATTTAAATACTTTATATGAAATTAAAATAAAATAGATAACATTTAATGATATAGCAAATTAAGTGTCTCAGTAGTAATTATGGCTGTAGGATGGTCACAAATTGACAGATAACAGGAATGACACTCACTTCCTTTATACTCTAAATATTGCAGACATTAATACATTGAAAAATATGCTGCATTTTAACCAGAAAACTTTTTGATATTTTTTATTGCTGAAAAATATCCCAAAGCATTGTTTTCTTGTTTCTGCCATATACTCTTTTAAAAATCACTTCTTATGTGGTTTCTATTCTTTTTCAGTGACATACTTATATTAAACTATCCACATTTTTGTCTTGCAAGCTGATCATAACTAAATCTTACATGTAACCAGCAAGATAAGGAAGATAATTTCTTATACACACAAACAATATTTGATTATAAATTGAATGTAAATAATATAGGTTATATAAATAATATAAGTGACTAGGTAATCATCTGCAGTTTTGCCTCTTGTGAATAAAAAAAGGAGAAATAGAATGTTAATGTTATTTCTCTGAAATACATTATACCTTTAAAAATTTTGCAGTGATAAGGGAAAAAATGAATTCTCAAAAATTATGCCAATACCATTTATGTCCTCTGACTATATAACTAGAGATATATTAAGCTATTATATAGCTGGAGATAAATCTGTTTTTCTTGGTCCAGAGTTAAAAATATTGGAGAAGGTCTTCCTAGAGTCTCTGGCACCTACCACTGCTGGAACTGATAAATACTTAGATCTATAAAGGTCATTGTGCAGTGGGGCTAGGAACACTCTCATGTGACCAAAATGGAAAAAGAAAAATCAAAACTTAACATGAATGTTATTGAATCAATTCTGTTTGAGGAACACCTGTAACCATATCTTTATTTCAGTCAGACATATGTTTTCTATCTGCAATGTAGACTAATAGTTACATAAAATGTCATAAATTTTATTTTATTTTTTTGTATTTTTCTGAAGCTGGAAACGGGGAGGCAGTCAGACAGACTCCCGCATGCGCCCGACCGGGATCCACCCGGCACACCCACCAGGGGGCGATGCTCTGCCCATCCGAGGCGTCGCTCTGTCATGACCAGAGCCACTCTAGTGCCTGGGGCAGAGGCCAAGGAGCCATCCTCAGCGCCTGGGCCATCTTTGCTCCAATGGAGCCTTGGCTGCGGGAGGGGAAGAGAGAGACAGAGAGGAAGGAGAGGGGAAGGGGTGGAGAAGCAGATGGGCGCCTCTCCTGTGTGCCCTGGCCGGGAATCAAACCTGGGACTTCCACATGCCAGGTCGACACTCTACCACTGAGCCAACCAGCCAGGGCCAAATGTCATAAATTTTATATTCAAGATGGCAAAGTCTATGTTTGATTTTAGCTGATTGAACCATGCATATATTAAGTACTCCTAAATTAATATCTCCAGCCTGGAGATCTTTTGTTTATTTTAGACTTAATATCCCTCTAACTACTTGAAACTTGAGAGCTTAATAGTCCTAATTAATGTCTTCATGGTCCCCTCAAAATTTTAACCTTGAGACTTCCCCATTCTGATTGATGGCAACTGCATCCTTCCACCTGGCTCCGGCCATGAGCTTTGACCCCTCACTTTCTCTCACACTGCGTACCTTGTCCATCAAGCTCTTCTTGGCATCCTTGTTTCTCAATGGGATTATACTGATAGCCTCCTAATCATTCCTACTGCTTCCATCATGGCTACTCACCCCCAATAGTCTATTCTCAACAGAGCAGATAGAGTGGTTTTAAAAAAAAATATCCAGCTGACTTATATTTTACTTCAACTTAAAACCCTCCAAAATCTTTCATATTTGTAAAAGACAAATTCAGAATTTCCACAGGTCCTACAAAATATGGCTCCCCATTTCCTCTCTTACCTAGTAAATTTAGTACAGAGAATCTCCATATCTCCCTGATCCTTCCCCCTCCCTACCCACCTCCACATACACAGTTTCTTCTGTTGTTAAGATATTACATTACTATGGTACATTTGTTATAATTAATTTACCAATACTAAAACAGTAGTGTTAACCAGAATCTAAATTTTTCTCAGATTTTTTTTTTACTTTTTATCTGATGTTCTCTTTCTGTTTTAAGATCTTATCCAACCTACCACAATTACATTTATTTTTCATACCTTATGTTCTTCTGACTGTAAGAGCTTTTCAGACTTTCCTTGCTTTTGATGACAAAGTTTGTTTTCAACAGTACTGTATATTTTATGTGAAATGTCTCTCAATTGGGATCTGTCTGATGTTTCTCTTATGATTAAACCAGAGTTATGGGTTTTTAGGAGGAAGTTTACAGAGGTGATTCTCAACCCTTCATTTCAATGATAAATGTTGTCAGTGATTCATCCATGTTGATGGTAACCTTTATCGAAGACCGCAGTGGTATGTGTCATATTTTAACAAAGTTAATGTTTTAAACTTCTTTTCATACTGTGTACTTTGGAAAGAAGCTAATGTGTACAGGCCATACTCAAGGAATTGGGAGTGATGCTTCCCTACCATGGGGGCAGGAAATCTACGTAGGTTACTTGAAATTATTCTATATGGAGCCTTTGTTTATTCTCCCCTGTTTATTTATTCATTCAATAATTTATGACTATGAACTCATGGATATTTGCTTTATACTTTGGATTATAATTGTGTACTACTTTATTTTATGCTCAAATTGTTCCAGCTTTGTCCATTGAGATCTTTTATCAGTTGGGTAAAATAGCTTGTAGTGTAACTTCTTAGTCATACTGTGAGACTAGTTCTAGTTATAAAAGAATCTGTCAAACTGTCTTCCAAACTGGCTGTGGAATTTTGTATTCCCACCAGCAGTGAATGAGAGGTCACATTGGTCTACCTCTTGCTGGTCAGGATTTTGGATCTTAGCAATTCTGATAAGTGTGTGGTAGTATCATTAATTTTCATTTCCTGATCACAAATAGTTTTATCTTTTTATATGCTATTTCCCATCTGTTTATCTTCTTTAGTGACTATTCAGATTTTTTAATCAACATTTTTTTTTGTATCATACTTTTAATGTTGTATATAAAAACAAATCACCAGTTTGCCTGACCAGGTAGTGGTGCAGTGGATAAAGCATTGGATTGGGACAAAGAGGACCCAGGTGTGAAACCACGAGGTCACCAGCTTGAGCGTGGGCTCATCTGGTTTGAGCAAAAGCTCACCATCTTGAATCCAAGGTCACTGGCTTGAGCAAGGGGTCACTCGCTCTGCTATAGCCCCCCAGTCAAGGCACATATGAGAAAGCAATCAATGAACAACTAGAACTGATGCTTCTCATCTCTCTCTCCTTTCCCGTCTCTCTGTTTCTGTCACAAAAGAAAAGAAGAGTAACCAGTTTCATAATTTTCATGCTTCTTTTTAAATTTTCATGAGATCTGTATTAAGGATATTAGTATTTACTTTATATTTGATATGGATATGTTTTTCATTTTGTTACTTACTTTATAAATTTATGATCATTTAATAAGAAGCAGTAAATTTCCTCTGTTGTCTTCTACACTTTACATGATCTTATCCAATTACAGTTTACTTGTATTTTTATGTTTTTAAAAGATTACTTGATTTTTATATTTCAAATAAGAAATTGTAATAAGGTGAAGGTTTAAATTGTTTCTTTTTAAATAAATATTTAGCCTAGAATCTGGTAGTGTCTCTGGAACACTGTCAAATTATGTGTGTGTGTTTGTGTGTGTGTGTGTGTGTGTGTGTGTGTGTATGCGCATTTCCATTTCTTCTATTTGTTTGCCGATTTTTATATTGCTGCCATAACAGATTTTACAATAATAAAACTGTATTTTAATACATGATAGGTCAAGACTCCCATTACTATCCTTGCTTAAATACAGATATAATTTATAATCATGTATTCATCTTCTAAGACAGTGCTCCGCAGAGAAAGAATAAATAACTTACATTATTTCCGTTTTATTTATATTTAAGTCTGAGTGATGTTTTATTTTTAAAAAATGACCAGATTCCCTCTGTTACATCCATCTAAAACTCACTCTTGATGCTTGTCTCGGTCACATGATACATTTATCTGTCCCACCCTAAAGGCCAGTCCGTAAAAATATTTTCTGACATTAAACTGGTCTGTGGCCCAAAAAAGGTTGGGGACCACTGTTCTAAGATGTGTCTTATAAGAAATGTGTATTTTAAATTTAGATAAAATTGACTGTTTATAATTTTCCTCATTAATTGGTTTGTTCATTCATAAATTTTTTTTTTACCAAGTATCTGCTATATACATATGCATAAGAAACATTCATTAACATCAGAGGCATAGTTTATGCACTCATGAAGTTTATATTCTAGTGGGGTATATATTACAACTCATTTAGCTTTGTATTAATATTTATGAATGATAATTTGTCATTTATTCTTGTAGGATCTCTTATTGAGTGCTGAGATCATTTTGTGCCTCTAAGTTTAAGCTATAGTATAACTGACAGCACTTTTGTTTTCTACTTTATTTTTATGTAGTAAATATATACTATTTTCAACTTTTTTCATTGTTTTCTGTTCTTTTATGTGTGAACTATAGAATAGGTTTCACTTACTTTAATTTTATGTAAAAGTTTAGAAAATGTCTTTGTTTTCAATTTGGTACCTTTTCAAAAATATACACTTACCTTTACCCGGAAGTGGGGATTTTACTACATTTTTATTTCCTCCATTAATTATGTCCCTGGCAGGTCATGTTTATTTTTACACTCTTTCTATAAATTTTAACAATGTTGGTAAATTACCCTAATTTTTTAGGACACTGTCTAAGCTTCAGTGTGGTTTATTCTCCTGTGCGGTCTTTATTCAGGCAAGAAACACTTTGATGGAGTTTGCTAACAGATTGGATTTGTGACATTTTGGAAAGATTTTCTTTGAGATATTAATTTTCTCTTTACAGAAACAGCTTATAGGCCCTGGCCGGTTGGCTCAGTGGTAGAGCGTCGGCCGGTGTACAGGAGTCCTGGGTTCAATTCCCGGCCAGGGCACACAGGAGAGGCGCCCATTTGCTTCTCCACCCCTCCCTCCTCCTTCCTCTCTGTCTCTCTCTTCCCCTCCCACAGCCAAGGCTCCATTGGAGCAAAGATGGCCCGGTCGCTGGGGATGGCTCCTTGGCCTCTGCCTCAGGCACTAGAATGGCTCTGGTTGCAACAGAGCAACGCCCCAGATGGGCAGAGCATCGCCCCCTGGTGGGCATGCCAGGTGGATCCCGGTCAGGCGCATGCGGGAGTCTGTCTGGACTGCCTCCCTGTTTCCAGCTTCGGAAAAATGAAAAAAAAAAAAAAAAAAAAAAAAAGAGCTAATATTCAACACTATAGAATATAGCATCTTAAAGGTTGATTTGGACACTCTTGATTCTAGGGATACTTATTACTAGTTTTTGAGTTTCATAGGTAAAGTAAACCCTGAAGAGAAAACAGACTTTAAAAAAAAGCTGTTTAGCGGTCTAGTGCTGTTGAAAGAGGCAGAGTCTAAGGAGGATGTAGCCATGCCCCAGAAAGGGGAACAGATAATACTTATTCTCCACATCCTGAAAGAAGTGCTATGAGATGTGCCTTGCACTGGAGGAGTTTTATCTCTTTGAGTGTATTGTGCACCGTCGACTCCATCTTTCCAATTCCTGTTCTCTGTCCTTATAGGATCCTCATGGATGTAGACACGTGGTGGGTGGGGATGCAGGAGAGGGAAGCGAGGCCCGAAACAGCACAGCAGCAAAGGCAAGCCTGCTTCCTAGCTTCTTAGTGAATAAATTAATTTGGATAAGTGGATCAAGGCAAAAACAAAAGACAAAATTTCACAAATTTTTTTTATCTCTTAATAAAGACTTCTTGATTTTACATGACTACTTAATTTAATACTCATTTATATATAGAATCTCAACTTGTTTTATTGACAAAATAGAGTGCTAGTTTATATATAATATTTATGTGTGATAATATTTATATGTATGAGCACAAATGTACATATAGGTATGTATTTCAAATCCATTTATGCACAAATAAGTATATTTTATATTAAGTATATGATTTTAAAAGGAAGAAGGCATACTGGCACTTGCAAGTACAAAATGAGATCACACTCTAATTCTGTTAACAAATGAAGTGACTTATGCTCACTACTTTGATAAAGTGTGCAAATAAGCTTGGAGATTTGTGTGTGTCAGAAAAAAAACATCCCTAAGAAGAAGACATACTCTGTTGTTCTAAAAACTGTTGAGAAAAAATGAAGTACAGGCAAGAACAATGAAAAAGAAAAGATAGGTCCAGGAAACGTGTCCATTCTAGAAAGCTCTAGAAGATTTTCAAGAGCATTCCAAATAACCTCTGCCAACTATGTACTTGTTTCTTGAATTACTTCCTACAAAGTTGCCTCTTAGGCTTTTGGAGATTGTAAAGCCAGTAGCCAGGGCCACCATCACAGCAGCCGCCTGGCCCATGCAGGTTCGCATTAGATTCAGACAGTCGGTAAAGAAACAACGGAGCCACAAACTGATGGGCCATCTTCTTTAATCCTAGCTTGCACCCGGCGGGCAAGCAAAAACACATACTGGGCTCCAAAGCCCACTCACATTCAGTGCTCACAAAGCTACTGACTTATCTGAGTTTCCTAGAATCAAAGGTTTCTAGCTCACCAGACTTATTCACCTCTATTCCCCATCTCCTTCCTTCTCCCTGCACAAACTCTCCACTAACTGGCCTCTCACTCAACACTCCGCCATCTTGGCTGCTTCTCCTGGCCTCCTCCACGTGGTCTTTCTCTGCTATCCTCTCTGCCCTCTCCTCTAATGATAATCTCAGGAACCAAGAGAGCAAGATCCCGTTCTGCTCCCATTTTATAGTGTAGAAATCCAGACCTTTAATCCAATATACAAAATAGGGAAGTCTCTAATACAAAGTCACTTTATGAGGCATGATAGGATTGTACCACCCCACAATAAAAAGGGTGGGAAAGGCTTAATCCCAAAACCAAGCCCCAGGCTACAAGGGTTCTGCCTGCCCACAGCCAGCCCCCAACACACATTAATATCACCTGGGCACGGCCTCCACGTGGGCCGTTTAAAACCAGTTTAACTTTGACAATTAATGAGCACCTAATACAATTATGTGAGTATTTCTAGAAGTTGGTAACACGAATTTGATGGAATATGGTGTCGGCATTAAAAATATCTTACTGCTAACACCCTGGCTGGGTAGCTCAGTTGGTTAGAGCTCCTCCCCAAGCACACAAATTGCTGTTTGATCTTTGGTCAGGGCACATACAGGGACACATTGATGTTCCTGTCTCTCTCTCACTCTCTCCCTTCCTCTCTCTAACTCAATAAAAAAAATAAACATTAAAAAATATCTTACAGCTCACTTTAGAAAACAACAAATGTGTGAGGGATTCAAACCCTTGATAAAAATGGCCTCCTGATCATTGGACCAGATTATTCCTTGGGGGTGGGGCAAAACCTTTTACTCTCTTAAAACTCTAGCTTTTATCAGTCTGTACTGAATATTTATAAAAGAACTAGCTGTACCTGGCCACGCGTTGCTGGGGCTCAGTGGAAAAGAAAGAAAAGAGAAAGCGCACATTTCTAATATGTTTAATTTCAAAATGCTTGTGGGTATACAATATTTTTTGTGGTTCCATTGTCTGTGCAGATATAGAGATTGTCTGGTTTGCCGAGTCTAGAACATGCAACATATAATTGTCCATGTGAGAAGCAATCCATGTGTAGATCTAAAGCGCACAATTCTAAAGATTAGCCCTAAGCTTTGTTGATGGTGATTGTAAGCACCAATCAAATTGGGAATTGCAATCTCTTAAATTGAAATGGCATAGCCGTTGGATTTATAGGAATGTGAGGAATGAGGACATCTTCACCTTTGAAAGGTCCTGTTAAGATTGTTGCTTCTATGACATTGCTCATTAATTTTTTACAGTGTACAGACCAAAACACTTCATGTTTTACCATGAAATCTATCAGCAATTTCAGCTTCTGTCTGAAAACCCATGCTGTGATGTCATGCCTATCCATCAGTGATTGGCCAGGAAGTAAGAGCTGTTGTGTATCGTCCCAAGTTGAATTGCATGTGAATGTAATGAATAGGTCTGGACGCCCATAGTGATGAACATACACAATTGCATCTTGAACATACTCATGCATATGATGTGGACTGCCTGTATATGAAGATGGCAAAATCGTTAGTCTTCCAACGTTAGTTGTATTACCGTCATTAACAAGTGCATCTCACAAATGAACATATTCTTCAGAGCGAAGCTTGGTCTGATTCAAATGGATATCAAGTGTTCTGTTTCAATTTTTGCATACATATCTATGATGTATTGATGAAACAATTGACAGCATTTCAAAATGTGATTGTCTTCATTCTATGAAATCATTAATCGGTATGAATAATAGTTCATTGTGCTGCATTTCATATTTGTTTCTTCGCCACTGACTGGATTTATCATCTTAATGTTGAAGTGATATCTATCGGTACCATCCCAAAAACTAATTGGATATTGCAGGGCATCGTAGAATCGATGAGTTTCTGCAACTTTTGTCAATTGATTGTTTCTCCAATGAAGAACAATATCTCTAGGTTGGAATTGATCTCTGACTATAACAGTTGCCACTTCGTCTATAGTTGGAGCACTGAATCTTCATACATGTTCTCCAGCAGCCATTTTGTCAGCATGAATAACAATCTGTGTGTGTCAGATGGCATCATGTCAATTGCTGTTTTGAACAAATACACTAAATTGTTGTTGTTTTTTTCGTGAAGAAGCTCTAGCAGTTGGGAAATTATGAACCTTTTTTATGCTGGTAGAAATTCCACAGCATGCATTTAATTCATCATTGCATCATTGATGAAATACATTTGTAGGAATTTATGTTGACCATCTGGTAATGGAAGCAGGGAGCTGGCTTTACGATAAATTTGTCCTTTCACTTTGAAAGTTGGCATGAATTGAGCTGTTAGGATTTCTGCACTGAACGACATCATTCGGAAGCATGAGTTCTATTTCCTGATGTTAGATAGGAAATGCTTTGATTCGGCAGTTTATCCGGCAAGCAAAGTTTTTAATGGCTCTGGCGGTTCTCCAAGTAGAGGCAGTTTAATTTTTCCAGTGGCGCAACACATTTCTTCCGCTTCTCCATTAAACTTCAGATCCTTGCAATAAGGACACACTTCAGTCATAGTGCTGATGAGAACATGCTGGCCCAAACTATAATCATCAGCAGGGTTGTACTGGAACGCAAGAGGATTGTAATCACATGATTGCTGAGCATGGAGTCGTGTTTGATGCTGATCTGCTGTTTCTCGTTGACATCTTTTCGCCACTCTCAGCCTGTCGCATTCATTCTATTGAGAACGAAGCAGATCTGAAGCAGCAGAACGCGATCGCCATGCTCACAACCGTGCATCCTCAAGTCTGGCTGCACGTAAATGGATTGTAAATCAGAAACATTGAAATGGAATCATAAAATATTTAGTATAGCGTGTGTTGCTTTTACATCCAACAGATGGCACTGTTTTTCAAAAACAGCATGTTTTTACCTGTCACAGGTGTAACATCTACACCTACATAATAGTATGTATATTTTAAAAAAGCATGTATTTGAATGTAATGTTGTATCAAAATTTCAAAGTAATCAGTGGAGAACTTTCGGAGATTTAAGATTTTGAACAAAAGAACATTTACATTTTTATTTATATAAATTACAGCTCAATTTATCTCTTTTCAAGCTTCTTTCTCATTTTATTTATTTACTGAGTTGCTTTAAGCTGAAATTTTCTAACTCTTGCCATAATTTTTTCTCTCTGAAGTTCTCCAGCTGCTCCGTTCTTATTGGGCCCACATTTGTCAATCTTGGCCTTCATCTATGTTTTTGCCTTGTAAACTTGCCTTTTTATTTGCCTTTGTTCTTGCATGTACTTTCAAAAATTTTTAATATATAATTATTGTCTTCATTTTCTCCATTTTTTAATTAATTTTTATTTGTTACCTATTGTTATTTCTGATAGTTTCACACTCATTGTTCACTTTATATTATTATTATTATTATTATTATTATTATTATTATTATTATTATTTGTAGTTATCTGAAGTTGGGGAGGCAGTCAGACTCCCGCATGCGCCCGACCGGGATCCACCCGGCATGCCCACCAGGGAGTGATGCTCTGCCCATCTGGGGCGTCACTCTGTTGCGACCAGAGGCATTCTAGAGCCTGAAGCAGAGGCCACAGAGCCATCCTCAGCGCCCAGGCCATCTTTGCTCCAATGGAGCCTTGGCTGCAGGAGGCGAAGAGAGAGACAGAGAGGAAGGAGAACGGGAGGGGTGGAGAAGCAGATGGGCGCTTCTCCTGTGTGCCCTGGCCTGGAATCAAACCCGGGACTCCTGCACGCCAGGCCGACCCTCTACCACTGAGCCAACCGGCCAGGGCCTCATTGGTCATTTTAGGTATTATCAAATCACTTATATCATTTTGTAAACTATGATTTTTCTTCTATTCAGTACAGATGTCTAAATGATAGGGCTATATTCTGACTTAGGCTCCTGTGCTTGGTTTGATTTGTCTCCTTGTCCATTGAGCTTAGACTGGGGTGGGGGTGTGGTGGAAGCGTGATGCAAAGAACAAAGCATAGGGAGCCCACCTTCTAATTCTGGCTTTGCCACAATCTCATACTTGGATCTCTCTCTTTCCATTATCCTCTTTAACTTAGATCTTTTTTATTTTTTTAGATCTTTTTAATTTTTAAAAAAATGCACACTATTTGTAGTCATAAACTAGCATAGAAATTTATAGAAAGAGAATTAGGAATTGTTTCTATTCCTTTCCCAGTCCCACCCAAGCTAATTGATTTTTTACGTTTCTGTACCCATCTGAAAATGTTGCTATATTCATACAAATTTACATTCACATAAATACACTTGTATAAGGCTTATTTTGCTTTGTTTTTCTTAATCAAAATATTATCTTATTTGTAACTGGCTCTTTTTATTTTAAAAAAGTAAAACTTGGATAGTTCATCATGGCAGTAAATATAGATCTATTTTACTTTTTAAAAGTCATCCTAATTTTCTTTAGAATGTATGCACCAGTTATTGACTATTTCATATTGATAGATATTTAGGTTGGTTTTAGCTTTTTAGCATCATGTATAATATATAATGATGCCATATATTATTAATTTATTTCATTTTTATTTATTTGTTTTAGGTGAGAGAAGGGGAGATAGTGAGGTAGACACCCACATGCACTGACTGTACCCACCTGGAAACCTCATCTAGGGTTGATGCTCAAGTATGGAGCTATTTTAAGCACCTGAAGCTGACATGCTTGGACCAATTGATATATTATCAGTGCCTGAGGCCACACTGCAACCAACTGAGCCACTGGCTCCAGGACAGGAAGAGAAAAAAAAGAGGGAGAGGAAGGGGAGGAGAAGCAGATGGTTGCTTCTCTTGTGTTCCCTGACCAGGAATTGAACCTGGGACATCCATAAGCCAGCCAATGCTCTAGCCACTGGGCCACCAGCCAGGGCCTATATTATTAACTTTATGTAGTGTTGATTCCCTAACATGAAATTGTTTGGTTATATATTGTTTAATGCAGTGGTCCCCAACCCCCGGGCCGCGGACCGGTACTGGTCTGTGGGCCATTTGGTACTGGTCCGCAGAGAAAGAATAAATAACTTACATTATTTCCATTTTATTTATATTTAAATCTGAATGATGTTTTATTTTTAAAAAATGACCAGATTCCCTCTGTTACATCCATGTAAGACTCACTCTTGACGCTTGTCTCGTAAATTCGACAATTATATTTAAAAATACCACAGTTTTTACGCCGGACACATAATTTTATTTTGTGCATTTATTCATCCCACCCTAAAGGTGGGTCTGTGAAAATATTTTCTGACATTAAACTAGTCCGTGGCCCAAAAAAGGTTGGGGACCACTGGTTTAATGAACATTAGCAATTAAAAGAAAAAAACTTATAGTAATTGCATTCGTAAGAGGAAGGGATATAAAGTAAGTGCTACCAGTCCTAACAATCAGCTCGTCCTCTTTCTCTATCCCAAATATTTGTTGAATTCTCATCTTTTCTATGTTTCTTCTCCCATTTTCTTTGTCCTTATGAATTAATAGTATTATTTTTATACCATTTTCCATTACTGTGGGCTTTGGTGTGCGAGAGAAAATAAATGCATGGAGTTAGGTCCTATGATTAATTGGAGCCTCCCATTTTCTCTCTATCCCACTTGAATCAGGATTTTCTCCTCAACTCACTGTTGTTCTTCTAAAAGTTATCAGTGACTTCCATTTTGCCAAATGCAATAGTTAATTCTCATTCTTCATCTTAATCGATCTTCCTATAGCAAAGACAGTGTTAACCACTCTTTTTTGACGAATAAATAGCATCTTGTCTCTTTTCCTCAAGGATATCATATTTTCCTGGCTTTCCTCCTATTCGCTGACCTTGTCCTTTTTGGTCTCCTCTTCTGGCTCTTCCTTGCTTTTCTGACCTTGAAATATAAGCAGGCTTCATGGCTCATCAAGTTGGATACATTAAATAAATAATATTTTTGTTTGTTATTCATACTTCAATGTATGATTAAAAAAGAAAAACAGTTTTGGATTTTGTTATAGTTTTTTCTAGGGCATGGTCCTGACTCCTAAGGCCAATCATTCTGATGTTTATGTTGAAGCCACAAATGTTATGGAGGGTTTTTGAAGATATCTCCAACCTGGCCAGTCTGGAACTCTAATATGCTTTACCAGTATATTTCTTCTAAACCTGTTATTCTGTCTCTGTTCTACCATAAATTATTTAGCAGCCTGAGATGGTCTCATTCTGTGCTTCTTCAACCTATCCCTTAGCAGTGGATTTGGAAGTACATGAACTTTTAGAGTTATTGTCTACATTAACTTTCTTCATCTGATGTGCTACTCTATTTGTACCAATAGCTTCTGCCTTTCCAAGCACTGTCTTTGCCTGGGGACTGTGTTTGCTGGGCTCTGACCTGCAGTCCGGAAATTGTTTCAAGAGAGAGAATAGGATAATTGTGAACTAAACTCATAGGTTTCTCTTCTCTCAGTAATCACAGACTTGCACACTCATTTCCCCTGCATCAAACAGTTTTCCATCAATCAAACATCTATAGTTGTTTATGGCAGAAGGCTTTTAAGAAATTCTGTTGCCTCATAGAGTTGAAAAGTTGGAAGTTTTCTGCATTTATAAACTTGCATGTGTTCATTGTTAGAAGACAGACAAGAATGAAGGACTTAGTATCCATTTGGGATACTTTAAAAACTAAAACTAAGAAAACAAATGTAAGAGAAAATAGAGATAATAAAGCCTAAACTGAGTGAAGCAAAACAACAACAAGAAAAAAGCCAAAAATCCACAAAAGTAGAATTATTAAATCCAAAAGTGGAATTTCTGAAAAGACCAAAGTGCAAGAAATCAAAAAGCAGTGAATATTCATAAGCATAGGGATGAGAAAAGACAATTAGCCAAAAAACACAGGAGAGATGAAGTGAGCATAGGAGACTACTACAGGTAACTCTCTATGGAGAAAATATCAAAATGTAGAAAAAAATGAGCAATTTCTTATGTAGATATCTGTGGTCAAATTGATTAAAAGGAATTGGAAAATTGACTGATACTTCTTGAGAGCTCCCAGTGCTCATTCTTACTTTCCAAGTTTCTACCCTCATGCCTGTTTGGTGGAAGTTGGAGCTCAGGAAGAACCCTAGTGCAAAGGAAGGCAGCTTTATAAAATTTATTAGAGAACTCTGCTTATTTTTCCATGCTTAGAATGGGTTACGTATCCTTGGAGTGATCTGTGAACCTATTTGATCTTTGTGTTTTCCTAATAGTAGAGTCAATATTTTTCCATTATTTTATTTTTAAAAATATGTTTTTATTGCATTTGTTGTGGTGACACTGGTTAATAAAATGGCATCGATTTCAGGTGCACGCGTCTACAATACATACAGTATATTGCATTGCATACAGTATAAGCATTATCACAACAAACAGGGAAAGAACATGAGGTCTTTTTGGCTGTTGGTGTAGAGGTGGACCCGTCAGGTCCCCAGTCCTATGAGTGGGTGCTGAGTGACAAGGCAAGAGCGACAGAATGGTCCCAGTAGAACTGTCCCAGTGTGTGTTTAGACATTTCTCATAGCCACAGAACATCTTGCTGTGCATTCTCCATGCCTTATTTTCTCATACTCTGTAAGCTTTCTAAAACCATGCAATAAATCTCCTTTTCTGTTTAAACCTGTTAGGGTTAATTCTGTGATCTGTAACAGAGTGCCCTGGCCAATACAATGGTTGTGGAACCTTTTGCAGAGAAACTACTCAGTATGAAAAAGACTTCAGGATTTATTGTCTAGACTGGCCTATGGCGAAGGGAAAAATAATCTACCACAATTATTTTAGGGCAATTAAACCCAGATCTCTGTGTACCAGGAATAATCAGCATTAGAGGGATCTTTCAAGGACTGTTGAAGAATTTGCATTGAAGTTTATTAAGAATCTTTAGCTCCTGGAAGAATTAAGAGTTAGGTTGTCATTGATAACTGCTTTTCTGCTTATTCTCAGGTGGAAAGCTTTGTTAAGGAATTAAACTAGAGTGGTTTTTAATGGTGCAGCAAGGGTCAGGGTAGGAAAAGGCACTGGGTAAAGTGGGAAGAAAAGGGGAATGATTGGAAGGCACCCAAAACAATGAGAAATGGCAGGTGGCTAATGTAAATTTTGCCTAAATGAGTGTTTACTCAAAATTAAGGAAACAATAAGATTATATCCCTTTTATTACAACCATGGTTTTCTAGTATGTTTTTCTTAAAAAAAAAAAGACACATTTTATGTATAAGTTACATGTTTAATAATGACTGCGCATTTATTGGGAACATGCTATTCATCAAGCACTGTTCTAGCTACTTTCAATGTTTTATTTTTCATCCTAACACTAACAACACAAAGTAAGTGCTATTATCATCATGTTTATGAAGAAACTAGAGCTCAAAAAGGAGAACCATCTTGTTGTTGGTTACAGTTAATACCAGGTGGTACATACAGCAATTGGAGCTCAGGTATGCTCTTTAGTAGGCCTTGTACATTGTCACTCTTACTTGAAATTACCCTGCAAGGTGATGGCTGAAAAAGCCGAAGTGTAAATCAGTTTTCTCAGGTGATCAGAACAGTTAGGAAGAGAGTTGGAATTTGAATTCGGTCTGTCTAACTCTCAAGCCCAGGTTGCCCCTCAGGATGTACCAACTGAGAATCAAAACGTTAAACCAAGAACAGAGTCTATTTTGAGCAGAAGACGTCTTCATTACAATAACCAGCCCCAGGCTAATCCATGTAGAAGCAGATGATTGATTTCAGATGTTTGTTTTACTGTTTTTTTGGCTTAATCATACTCGCCCTTTTGCATCACTTAGGAGTCACAATGGAAACACAGGAGAATGGCAGAATTACTGACCGTGAAGTCCTGTGAGGCAGTTGTCTTGTCACCACTGAGGCAGAAAGAATGCTGCTACAGATCTCTGCAACTTGGTGCATGTGAGATGGATTGAAGTAAGAATTAGGCTATACCAGCAGCCATTACTGAAAAGATAAAAATGAATTGACCATGAACAGGTCATACCAAGGACAATTCTATTAGGGCAGTTTTTATAAGGGTAGAGTTGTTAGATGTTGGGAAGAAAATAGAGCCACAGGCCAGAATGAGAATGGCTCAATCAGAGCTGGTTTATCTAGATCAGTGTTCCCCAACCCTCAGGCTACGGACCAGTACCAGTCTGTGGGCAATTTGGTACCGGTCCATAGAGAAAGAATAAATAACTTATATTATTTCTGTTTTATTTATATTTAAGTCTGAATGATGTTTTATTTTTTTTAAATGACCAGATTCCCTCTATTACATCCATCTAAGACTCACTTTTGACGCTTGTCTTGGTCACATGATACATTTATCTGTCCCACTTTTATTTTTTAAAAATGACCAGATTCCCTCTGTTACATCCATCTAAGACTTACTCTTGACGCTTGTCTTGGTCATGTGATACATTTATCCGTCCCACCCTAAAGGCCGGTCAGTGAAAATATTTTCTGACATTAAACTGGTCAGTGGCCCAAAAAAGGTTGGGGACCACTGATCTAGATCACTGTCTACAACAGGGGTCCCCAAACTTTTTACACAGGGGGCCAGTTTACTGTCCCTCAGACTGTTGGAGGGCCGTACTATAAAAAAAACTATGAACAAATCCCTATGCACACTGCATATATCTTATTTTAAAGTATAAAACAAAACGGGAACAAATACAATATTTAAAATAAAGAACAAGTAAATTTAAATCAACAAACTGACCAGTATTTCAATGGGAACTATGCTCCTCTCACTGATCACCAATGAAAGAGGTGCCCCTTCGAGAAGTGCAGCGGGGGCCGGATAAATGACCTCAGGGGGCCACATGCGGCCCGTGGGCCATAGTTTGGGGACCCCTGGTCTACAATGACTGGTTGGAACTATAACTACAACATAGACTTCATACATTTTCAGCATTATCCATATTTTTGGTTACTAGAATAAATATATATGTGAAAACATCAAGTTGTCTGGGAAACTGGAATCCATTCAGCAAAATGTCACATATAGAGAATGAAACCTTCTCAATAGTAAAAATCAACTATCTATTGGATGAAGATGCTTAGTTGATACAGTGTGCTGCAGAGACTTGAGAAGCATGATGCCCGATCAAGTTAGACTCATTATCAGGTCAGTTGTTGGTCAAATAAGTTTTTAAATACTACATATATGTTTGCTTGCTTTGGATGTGGGAGACAGGCTGTAAGCTGGCAAAGTTATTATAGCCTAAGTCTTAGTTTTAAAACTAAGCTTTTTCCCACACCCTTGACTGTTGCATGATAGGGGGTGGTACACTCTTATGAGGAATCCCATTTATGCCTCAGACAAGTGACTTTGTATCAGAGACTTCCTTATTTGTATATTGGATTAAAGGTTTTGATTTCTACACTATAAAATGGGGACAGACGGGGGGGGGGGGGGAGGCTCGCTCTCTCGGTTCCTGCTATCACTATTGCAGGGGCCTCCCTGATCCCTTACCCTCCATGGGAAAAGCAGGTTTTCTGCTTTTCCCTTGTCTTCTCTTGTGTCTTGCCTGTCTTGGTGAGAAACCAATAAACAGAATGGCCCACCATCCTCCAACTCCACCATTTCTTTCTTTCTTTTTTTTTTTTTTTTTGTATTTTTTGTATTTTTCTGAAGCTGGAAACGGGGAGAGACAGTCAGATAGATTCCCACATGCGCCCAACCAGGATCCACCCGGCACACCCACCAGGGGCGACACTCTGCCCACCAGGGGGCGATGCTCTGCCCCTCCGGCGTCGCTCTGCCGCGACCAGAGCCACTCTAGCGCCTGGGGCAGAGGCCAAGGAGCCATCCCCAGCGCCCGGGCCATCTTTGCTCCAATGGAGCCTTGGCTGCGGGAGGGGAAGAGAGAGACAGAGAGGAAGGAGGGGGGGAGTGGAGAAGCAAATGGGCGCTTCTCCTATGTGCCCTGGCCGGGAATCGAACCCGGGTCCCCTGCACGCCAGGCCGATGCTCTACCACTGAGCCAACCAGCCAGGGCTACAGTGTGTATGTCTTATGTGAGCAGGGCAAAGTGATAGCAAGGAACTAGGTATAAGTGTTAGAGATCAAGTTTACTGTTTTATTTTTTAAATCATCTTTATAAAGATATAATTTTTATACAATGAAATGCACTTGTTTTAAGTATAGAATTTGAAGAATTCTGAGTAATATATCCATCCTTGTAATTGTTACATAATCAAGATATAAAGCATTTCTATCACCCCAAAAGGTATTCCTGCATTAACCTTCTTAGTCAGACCACACTGCCAGCCTCCCAGCCTTAGGCAACCATTGGTCTGCATTCTGTTACTAAATATTGTATTTGTCTTTTGAAGACTTTTATCAGGTAACATATGTAAAGGTAATAGTTTAGTGTGTTCATTTGTTTTATTTAATGTCAGCATACTTGTTTAAATACCAGTCTCATGAATTTAGAAAGTTTAAATCAATCCCTCTCTCTTTAATCACTTTCAAGGAACTATGTTATAAATTTTTTATAGAGTACTAAGGGAGGCTTATTCATTCACTGACTCATTCATTCAGTCAATAATTTACACATTTATTGAATACCTCTTTGTATCAGGCAGCACTTAATTGTTTGGGATAAAAATAAACAAAGATAAAAAAAAGTTTTTAGTCCTTCACTGATTTTAGATCATAATACAGGTATGCAGACAATAAAATAATAATAAAATTGTTAGATTTAATAAGGTGGTAAGTGCTATTGGAAAAATGAGCAAAATAAAATGAATTGGGAGTAGTGGTGGTAGGGAGAGTTGGGTTTTAATGGGGTAGTCAGGATAGTCCGTCCCTATTGGGAAGGTGACATTTGAGAAAATCCTATAGATAAGGGAAAGAGTCACGAAATTGTCTTGGACAAGGTTGATACAAGAAGGAAAGGTAGCCTGACCAGGTGGTGGTGAAGTGGATAGAGTGTTGGCCTGGGATGCTGAGGTTTCAGGTTTGAAACCCCAAGGTTGCCAGCTTGAGCATGGGATCATAGACATGACCCCATGGTCACTAGCTTGAGTTTGAGGTCTCTGACTTATATCCGAGGTCTCTAACTTTACCCGAGGTTGCTGGATTGAGCCCAAGGTCACTGGCTTGAGCAACAGGTCATTGGCTTGGCTGGAGCCCCCCAGTCAAGGCACATATGAGAAAGCAATCAACAGACAAGTAAGGTACTGCAACTATGAGTTATGACTTGATGCTTCTCATCTCTGTCTCTGTCTGTCTCTTTCTCTCCTCTCTCTCTTGCACGCTAAAAAAAAAAAAAAAGAAGGAAAAGGTGACACAAAGATTTAGGAATGGCAAAGAATTCATAGCCAACAATTTATAGTAATCTGTGAAACAAGTAAGTTGTGAAATTGGCATACAACACAAAACTAAGTTCTGATTGTTTGACTATCAACTAGTTCACACTCATGTTTTCCAAGATAAAAAATATGGACAAATGGATTTAACAGGACTCATGATTTCCAAAGCCCATGAACTGGTTGAGTAACTTGCCTAATTTACAAATTCTCAGCAATCTCTAAAACCAATCTAGGACTAATCCCAGCCCTCTGTAGATAATTCTGAATCTCAGTCAAGACTGAACTTTCTAACACTCAAAGAGTTTAATAAAGCCAGCTACATGTGATCAGCAGGTTTTGCTGAAGGTCTTTGTATGCAGGCTTTATGAAGCCCGAGGCAGGAAAGCACCTCGAATTATAAAGTGACAATAGGTTCAATGTGGCTGAAGTTATGTGAGTGAAAAGGAGTGTGCTGGGAAACAATGTAAGAGAGGCAAGGGGGTGGTCGTGGAGGGCCTTATTGGCCATTTTAAAGATTTGTTGTTACTCTAAGTGACAAGTGGGGCACTAGAAGATTTTGAGAAGAAAAGTGGTATGATCTGACCTGATTTTAAAAGGGCTGACGCTAGCTGCCTTGTTAGGCATAGAGTATAGGAGGAAAGCCTTGTGTAAAGCCAGTACCACGGCCACCATCACAGCCTCCTGGCCCATGCAGGTTCGCATTAGATTCAGACAGATGGTAATCAAACAACAGAGCCAAGTATTGGAGGGCCATTAGCTTTAATCCTAGCTTGCACCCGGCGGGCAAGAAATACACACAGTGGGAAAACACTTCCCTTTCCATTCAGGGCTCCCAAAGCCATTGACTTATTCAAGTTTCCTAGAATCAAAGGTTCTACCTCACCAGCCTTATTCACCTCTGTTTCCCATTTCCTTCTCCCTGCACAAACTCTGCACAAACTGGCTTCTCTTTCAGCACTCTGCCATCTTGGCTGCTTTTCCTCTCCTCAATGTGGCCTTTCTCTGCTCTCCTCTAGCATGGGCTCCTCTGCCCCATTTTATAGTGTAGAAATCAAAACCTTTAATCCAATATACAAATAAGGAAGTCTCTGATACAAAGTCACTTATCTGAGGCATAAATGGGATTCCTCATAAGAGTGTACCACCCCCCATCATGCAAGTCAAAGGTGTGGGGAAAAGCTTAGTCTTAAAACTAAGCCTTAGGCTATAAGGATCCTGCCAGCTTACAGCCTGTCCCCATGCCCAATGCAAACTATAAGTGAGCAAACATATACATCATATTTGCAAACTTATTTGACCCATACCTTGGGAGCAAGATGGCCAGTTAAGACACAACTGAAAGGGGAAAAAAAGAAAGAGGGGGAGAAAAAAATAAAGGAGAAAAAAAGAAATCATTGAAGTAATTAACGCAAGAGATAATGTTAGCCTAGCCTGCATGACAGTGACAGAGACAGGGGAAAAAGACTGAATTCTGAATACAATTTTCAAGTGGAGACAATGGAAACTTGGAGAGAAGAGAGAAAGAAGAGTCAGGGATGATTCCAGACCTTTTAACCACAGTAACTAGAAGAAGAAAATTGCCACTTTCTAACTGGAAAACTATGGCATATACAGGCTTGTTGGAGAATTTAAGGAATTTAGTATTGGACATTGTCCAGTGGGCTGAATTGTGTCACTTTAAAATTAATATATTGAAGTTTTAACTCCTAGGACATCAAGTGTGACTGTATTTGGAGATAAGGCAATTAAAGAAGTAACTGAGTTAAAATAAGGTCTTTAGGGTGGGCCCTCATCTCATATTATTGGTTTTCTTATAAGAAGAGGGAATTAAGACACACTGAGGGAAGATCTTGTGATGAGGCCAGAAAACAGGAGTCATTGTCATGTAGATGGTGTTCAAGGACATTAAACTGTGTGAGATCACCAACAAAATGATTGCTGAGAAGGAGCAGAAAAGATCCAAGAAACAATCCATCATAAATCCTATTTTTAGAGGTGGGGGACAAAATAAGAGGAACAGCAGACTGTGACTAAAAGTGACAGAAAAAGAGTGACCAGTCAGAAAAATTAAAAGAGTTTAATATTTTGGAAATAAAGCCAAGAAATTGTTTCTTTTTTTTTTTTCTTTCTTTTTTTTTTTTTTTTTTAATTTTTCTGAAGTAAAAAGCGGAGAGACAGAGACAGACTCCCACATATGCCCCACTGGGATCCACCGGTCAAACCCATCACGAGGTAATGCTCTATTGCAACCAGAGCCATTCTAGCCCCTAAGGCAGAGGGCCATGGAGCCATCCTCAGCACTCAGGCCAACTTTGCTCCAATAAAGCCTTGGCTGCAGGAGGGGAAGAGAGAGATAGAGAGAAAGGAGAGGGGGAGATGTGGAGAAGCAGATGGAAGCCTCTCCTGTGTACCCTGGCCGGTAATCGAACCTGGGACATTTACACACCGGGCTGATGCTCTACCACTGAGCCAACCGGCCAGGGCCAAGAAATTGTTTTTATGCAAAGAAGTAATTACTTATTTCAGATACTCATGATAGGTCCAGCATATTGAGGACTGGAAATGGTGCTTTGTTTTTAGCAATGTGGAAAACATTGGGGACATCACCGAGTGGTTTTGATACAGTTGGGGAGGTGGTAAAAGTTTCATTGAAATTAGTTTAAATAAAAATAGGAGATGAGGAATTAAAACAAATTCATCTTTTTATTTGTGTATATGTGTGTATATAGCAGAGAAGAAGACACATTGAATCTGCTTATTAAGTTTTTTTTTTTAATAAATAAAGTATTAAATTCCGTTTCCAAGTCGGCAATGTTAAAGCATAAACTTTAATGGAAGTTACCTCTCAAGGGATGTTAAGAAGTTCCCTGCTATTCTCAGAAATTTTTCCAAATGCTAGTCATGACATGCTTGTATAGTGCAGAACAGCAACTCTGTTCATAACATTATCGAAAAATATACCTTTAAAATTTTACGTACCATAAAGCAATAACTGCTTCAGAGACTTTTTTTGAATTTTTGTTTGAATGTATTTCCTTAAACCGTAAGACATTACATTAAATAATTTCAACTGAAGGCTTGTTTTTATAAGTTAAATTACCTGTGAAACTGATTGGTATTCTCTTTTACATCAGAACATAAAGGCATTATTTTAGAGGTATAGATTTTAGAAAGAATGAAAACATTATCTAATGGCATATAATTTAACTGTACATTATATTGTAACAGTTAATTATTTTGGACATCTGAATACCAATCTGAATAATGAATTGTTGTTTAATACAATTTTTGGATGATAAAAATGTAGCTGTTCTTTTATTTCTAACTTTTTTTTCTTAAATTTAAACAATATTAATTTTAGAGAGAAAGAGAGAACCATTGATCTGTTGTTCCATTTTTTTAATAATTAGTTCTTTCGTTGATTCTAGGATATAGCCTGACCAAAGATTGAACCCACAACCTTGGCACATTGAGACAAGGCTCTAACCAACTGAGTTATCTGCACAGGGCCTTAACTCATTTTCACAGAGGTTATAAATCAAGAGAAAGATACAAACTGAGGACTTACTTGAATTTAAGGGAGGAATCAAACTATGTGGTAGATATTATTAATTGATCTTCAAGTTTATTCTTTCATTCAATATGTTTTTATAGGTGAGTCTTTTAGGCCTTGTATTCAGCTAACTTGGAAAATAATAGGTCAAACAAATAGGCATTCTGTCTGCCTCTTGGAGCTAAAGTCTAATAAAAAAGACAATAATATTTTCTTTTTTTTTTTTAACAAATGGAACTATATCAAACTCAAAAATTTTTGCACAGAAGAGGAAATCATCAACAAAATGACTCACCATTATGGTCTTATGACCTAGTGATTTTCCTTCTGGAAATATATCTGAAAAAACCCTGAAGCAATGATTTGAAAGAATATATGCCCTGTGATGTTCACTGTAGCATTATTTTCAGTAGCCAAGATTTGGAAGCAGCCCAAGAGTCCATCAGTCCAATGAATGGATAGAAAGGCCATGTTATATTTTACACATGGAATACTACTTGGCTGTAAAAAAAAAAACAAGGGTATATTACCTTTTGTAACAGCATTGATGGACCTGGAGATTATTATACTAAGTGAATTAAGCCAGTCAAAGAAAGACAAATATCATTATTTTTTACTTATATGTGAAATCTGATGAACAACGTAAGCAAAATTGAAAACAGATTTATATATAGATACAGGGACCAGACTGACAGATGTTAAGGGGGTGTTGGGGGCTGGGTGAAATAGGTGATGCGATTAAGCAAATAAATAAATAAATAAATAAATAAAGCCTTCATAGACACAGGCATCGATATGGTGATCACCAGAGGGACAGGGGTTGGGGGAGGTAGAGGAGGGTGAAGGAGGGATAAGTGGTGTCAGAAGAAGACTAGACTTTGGGTGCTGTACACGCAATACAATATACAGATGAAGTATTATAGAATTGTAGACCTGAAACCTGTATAATTGTATTAACCAAAGTAACTCCAAAAAATTCAATTAAAACATAAACAGTCACAAGTAAACAAACATGCAATTACAATTTGTAGAAAGTTTTATCATAATAATGGTATTAGGAATTTGATTTCTAAGGTCAAATAATAAAAATACAATTGCTACTATGCAAAAAAATTATGAAAGACTATAAAACATACAAAAGTGGTTCAGAATGTATAATGGAGAATACTTTAGAGCAGCGTTTTTCAACCAGTGTGCCGTGAGACATGGTCAGGTGTGCCATGGGGAAATTAAACATGGGTTCCCAAACTATGGCTCGCGTGCCAGATACAGCCCACGGAGGCTATTTATCTGTCCTGCCGCCAGCCACCTCCATCTGAACATAAATATTCCCCTCACAATCCCTCCAGCTATCAGCGACAGAAAGAGTAGAGGCACAGGGAACGCTCACTGACCAATCACCTTCTAGGATTCATCCCGACCACTAGCGATGAACCAATAGTAGGCCGCCTCTCATCCACACCCAGGAAGGTCCCAGCTCGGGCTGCCGAGCACTTGTCATTGTGTGGCTGCCGTAAGTAGTTGAAGCTGCTACTCCTCCCCATGGTCCCGATTTCTAATCCTAGTCAGGACTAGAGGTAAATGTTGCCACCACTAGATGAAGCCTCAGCCTCAGCTGGTTATGTCTATCCTGATAGTGTATATAGATATTTGACCTTTTTCTTTTTAAAAGAGGCCCCTGCAGAGGGTGATATACAATGCATCACAATACATCACAATGTTATCTATATTGTATATGGCCTCATGAAGGGTCATCTTCTTAAAGAGCTCAAATCTCTATATACACCATCAAAACAGACAGAACCAAGGCCCCTACACCCAGCTGACCATGGGATTTGAACCCACAACCTCAGGGAGAACTCTAGTATTTATCAGAATCCTTACCTAGAAAGCAAACTTCTCAATCTAACAGTAGAGATGCTCTGAGGACTTATGATGTTACACAAGTACCCAACATTTTCTAAAATTGATTTTGTCCATAAAATTTTATTGCTCCACATGGAGGTCCATTGGCTGTTGTGCAGCAAAGTGCTGGCCCACGTGTATGAGTTGCAAGAGGAACTTAAAGTATTTCTGACAAACGAGAGGTCTGATTACTCAAAGCTGCTTGCAAGTGATGAGTGGTGTGCAAAGCTGGCATACCTGGCTCATATATTTCATTATCTGAATGAACTGAACACATGGATGCAAGGCCGAAATGAAAACCTGCTTACAAGCACTGATAAAATGAATGGATTCCGTTTAAAGGTGCAGCTCTGGCAACAACATGTACAGCGTGGCAACCTTGAGATGTTCCTGCTCACTGAGAAACAGCATGATGGCAACACTGCTGCAATGTGCGAGGTGATTGGCAGACATTTAAAAACTCTTGAGAAGACGCTGTCATTTTATTTCTCTTCAGCCTTCACAGAATGACTTGACTGGGTTAGGGACCCATACAGCTCAGTATCCGTTGCTGGAAAGGACATGACTTTAAAGGAGCAAGAGGAACTCATTGAACTGAAACAAGATTGTGGTTTAAAGCTGAAGTTTGCTGATCTTCCTTTGGACAGTTTTTGGTTATCTGTTGCCAAGGAGTTCCCCATTCTGGCCAACAAAGCTATTTGACATTGCTCCCATTTTCAACCACAAATCTATGTGAGCTGAGCTTCTCAAGCTTGACTGCGATAAAAACTAAAAACAGAGAGAGACTGAGAACTGTTGAGGAAGAGCTTCGTGTGTGTCTTTCTACCATTCCTGCCAGGTTATCCCTTTTGTGTTCATCAAAATAGGCCCAGGTTTCACACTAAGTGAGTATAAATACATTTAGAAACTATATTATTAACTATATGTATAATATGTACTGTGTTAGAGTGTCATTTTGGTAGGTGGTGTGCCCCAGGATTTTGTAAATGTAAAAAATGTGCCGCAGCTCAAAAAAGGTTGAAAAATCACTGCTTTAGAGGACACAGTCAAGAAATACTAGAAATGATAATTAATTTAATTTGAATGATAAGAGGAAGCCCTCTAAGCAAAGAGTGGGAGAAAGAATGCTCCTAGAAAAAGTTCTGAAAGAATTTAGGATTTGAGGAAAGGAAGGGGTGGCTGGAGCTTAGTGACTGTTTGAGGTAAAATTATAGAGACAGAGAGAAAAATCTTGCTTGTCCTTGTAGGACTTTTTGCTAAGTACAGTGAGAGGCCATCTAAGGATTTTAGGCAGAGAAAAATATTATTTCAGGAAGGGCACTGTGCTCCCTGGAGAATAAATGGAAAGAGTGCAGTCAAGGAGATTGGTTAGAAGGCTCCAGAAATATTATTAAAAAAATAAAATGTTGGTAGCAGTAAATAATATATTGAGCCATTTTTGGAGATAGAATTTAAAGGACTGAGGATTAATTCGACATGAGAATAAAACTACATTAGGAATTGAAAAATCTTCCCCTGAGGAGCCTCATAATTTGTGTACTTCTCCAGTTTCTTGTTCTTTTGGAATCCTTCTAAATATATTTAAACACAATTTATGATGCTAGTGCTTTGATTCTCAATTGTTATTTACTCATACTCAAAACCTCTTAAAACATAAAGAATATAATTCAATATATAACTGAGAAATAAGGATACATTCAATTAGTCAAAGAGTAAATGAATACTGAGAATAGAAGCTCTCTATTTGAAAAAATGCAAATTTTAGAATGCTACTTTAAATTACTTTTCTGTCATAAGAAAGAAATGTAATAACTCAACCTCAGAATTTATTGCATAATTTATTTAGCATACTATCACAAAGTCGTATTCTCTAGTCATTACTGAAAATTTCCTCTTTGATTTCAGATGTGTTACTAATTAATTTAAACAATATTAATAGTTTATATCCATCTTGTGAGGAATGATATTTCTTATACTCTTACTTTGGATTTCACTTGAGTTAACAGAATATCTAAGTAAAATCCTGGAGAGAAAAAAGTGTTACTAGTCAATAAAACTATATTTTAGCTTCTCCAAGGCATTTTATTTCTACCATCTACTGAAAAAAATAAATTATTAATTTTCTTGTTTCCTTTTATCTTGTAAAGAAACATCCTCTTCTAAGGAAAGGCTGTACAATAGCCAGAAGAAAATATAACTGTTGCTGTGCTCTTTAGTTTTGTCTTCAAATTCAACTCTCCCAAAAATCTGAGAACAACATGAATGCTATATATCTAAACTTTATATGGCCTTTTTTCATGTCTAACCCCAGGAGAATCTAGTTTATGTCTTTCTTTTTAAAAACAACTTTTTATGAACTTGGTTTTATATGTATTCTTGATTCATTCTCTATGGAACCAAAATATAGATCAGGTAAAGATGCAAGAGATTTTTAAAAAAATGGCATAGAAATAGGTTTTTATCCTAGAAAACCCAATGCATATTTTAAATAATAGAAATAATTTGTAAAAGTCAAGAAAAGGAGGGGAAGAAGATTCTGATTGTGGAAATAAACTTATTTTCATAAAGATGGACAAATATCATCAAGCAATAGTGTATTCTTACTCTCTGTCATTTTTTAACTTGGCTAGAAAATAAACACTAAATGATATAATATATATTTAAGAGCCATAGAACAGAGGCCTTGATAGAACAGATTGGGTATTTTTTCTCTTAGTAAATTTTTTTTTTTTTTTTTCATTTTTCTGAAGCTGGAAACAGGGAGAGACAGTCAGACAGACTCCCGCATGCGCCCGACCGGGATCCACCCGGCACGCCCACCATGGGGCGACGCTCTGCCCACCAGGGGGCGATGCTCTGCCCATCCTGGGCGTCACCATGTTGCGACCAGAGCCACTCTAGCGCCTGGGGCAGAGGCCACAGAGCCATCCCCAGCGCCCGGGCCATCTTTGCTCCAATGGAGCCTTAGACTACAGGAGGGGAAGAGAGAGACAGAGAGGAAAGCGCGGCGGAGGGGTGGAGAAGCAAATGGGCGCTTCTCCTGTGTGCCCTGGCCGGGAATCGAACCCGGGTCCTCTGTACGCTAGGCCGATGCTCTACCGCTGAGCCAACCGGCCAGGGCCTCTTAGTAAATTTTTGAAAGATAGGTGTAGCTCTTTTGCTGAGAAGTGGGGGAAGTAGAAGAAAGACAATTAGGGTTTTTTTTTATGTCAAAGTTCTCTAAAACTCAAAAGTTAAACATCCTGCATCATCATTACTAGTTAATGGAAAGGCACAGTTTTGTTAAGCAATATTGGCAGTGATTTCCAATAGGAATACCAACATGGCGTAGATGTCATTAGGTTGACATTGAGTTTAGAAGATTTGTCTCACAAGAAACTTTTCAGTAACAGGTTCAAGTAGGGTACTGAAGGAGGTTAGGGTTTAGCCATCGTGCAAGCATACTGTGTACCTAAATCCCACACTCGGCAGGGTTCCCAAAGCTCTTAGGTTAGGCTAGCCCAGGAGGAAGTGAATATAGATTCCAGTGTAGTTACAGTAGTAGCTCTAGTTCCTCAATATCAGAAGTCAAATTATTATCTTGCAAGTTATTCAATCAGCAATTGCAGCAGCATCCACAAGGCACTTGTTAAAAATATAATCTCTTGGGCCCTAACCTTGACCTGAGTTGTAAACTCGGGAGCTTATAGCCTATCCATTTGCATTTTACAAACCCTTTAGGTAATTATGATAAAAGCTAAAGTTTGAGAAACAATTACAGAGAAATAGTTTTCAACCTTGACAGCCTTAATGCAAAAATACTGATTCATAGACCACCAATCTCAGAGATTTTGATTTAATTGTTCTTGGGTGCAGCTTGGGCATTGAAATTTAAGTCTTCTGATAGGTTTCTCTAGTGTTCAACAGGATTGAGAATCATTAAAAGAAAGATTTTGGGCGTTCTAGGGTTTATATCAACTCAATGGCCCCTGGATCACTATAATCATAGAAAAAGTAATCAAGTCTTTCTTTACTTGGCATACAGCTCCACACAAGGCCAATTTTTACCCCACTTTGAAAACAATATTGGTGCAAAAACTATGCGAATGTAACTCTTTAAAATAATATGTCATTTTTTGCAAACTTGAACAAAGGAAGGTACCAGAAAATCACAGGCCTTCAGGACTATTTCTTAATCAGTGCTTACCATTCTCCCTGGTGAATTTTTCCATTCTGTGTGTTGAACTCAGTGCTGAGTCTATTCTTGGTGTCCAAGTTCAAGTGCATTAATAGGTTTTCTTACATAGTGGCTTTGTGGCTTTCTGGATGATAGGGAGTCACTTTTCAGTTAAATTCTATTTTCTATCTAGGAAATCTGGCACTAGATAAAATGATTCATCCGTCTAAGTTTTACTTAAAGTATTAAATTACATCACAGTGTGTTTTATTCTGTGACACTCTTTCTGTCTTAAAGGTGACTATCAGCTTTCACATCCCTTGCCTTTGTTCATACTCTCCAATTTATATTCATTTTGATTGTCCATGGTTCTACTTTAAGTGCTTTATTTTCTTTCAGGTGATTGAAATCACCAGATTTTATTGGTCTCATTTCTAACATGAATGACTCAACTATTCATACAGATGGATTTGCTTTATTTCAAAACCACTTGTGGAAATGTCACTTTAAAAAATGAGGGGATAGCAGTGTATATTTGGAGATGTAACAGACAAGGTGTGTATAGCTCAATGCCTCTTCTCTCCCCTCTGATGTTTCCTATGAAAGTTTTGAACATATATAGAGGAGCTTGGTCAACTGGGTGACTGTTTCCCTTAAAAAGTCAGTTTCTTTATAAAACTAGTATAATTTAGTGGTTTAGAGTGTCAACTGCGATCCAATCTGAACAAATAAAAATTGAAAGTCCAAGTTTGTCATCTACCAGCTATGTGATTTTAGATAAAATATCTTGTTATTGCCTTTTATTTTTCATCTTTAAACTGGTCATAAGAATTATAATCTTATGATAGCCTTATAGATTAAGTCAGTTACCAGATGGAAAGCACTTAGAACAAGGGTTTTCAGATACGTATTAAGGTCTCAATATCTCATAATGTGCATAAGGATCTTACTATTTTCATACCTAGATTCAATAATATAAAAATTTTAAAGCTCTAAATACTAAATAATATAATGAGCCTCAATATAAACTTAAAGCAGGACGCAAACATTTGTTTATCTTTGAGAATTTAAAAAATAAGTGCAACAACAAAAAAAATCTTGATTTTAACTGATGCATCCAAGCTTGGTTTACCTGTTCTTCTGCTGAGCTCGTTACTGTATGATTTCTCAGCTTCCCAGACAGATGTGAGCCTCCAGTGAGACAGAGGGAAGGAGAGAGCTGAAAAGTATGCAGTTCTGACTCTGCTTTTAAGCACTTATTATGGACAAAATAACTACTTTAAGAGATATTTAAAGACCAATGGTAATAACTAAGAATCACCTCTGCAATAAGTTCAGAAATTTATGGGTGAAATTATATCCAAAGTATCAAGCCTATCTAATTATATGGAGTGATTAAAAAATGAGAACAGGTCCTGGCCGGTGGGCTCAGTGGTAGAGCGTCGGCCTGGCGTGCAGGAGTCCCGGGTTCGATTCCCGGCCAGGGCACACAGGAGAAGTGCCCATCTGTTTCTCCACCCCACCCCCTCTCCTTCCTCTCTGTCTTTCTCTTCCCCTCCCGCAGCTAAGGCTCCATTGGAGCAAAGTTGGCCCGGGCGCTGAGGATGGCTCCATGGCCTCTGCCTCAGGCGTTAGACTGGCTCTGGTTGCGACAGAGCAACGCCCCAGATGGGCAGAGCATCGCCCCCTGGTGGACATGCTGGGTGGATCCTGGTCGGGCACATGCGGGAGTCTGTCTGACTGCCTCCCCGTTTCCAACTTCAGAAAACTACAAAAAAAGAAAAAAAAGAAAAAAAATGAGAACATATTTCTTGTATGGCTTGTAACTCAGAAAATCTAATAATATTTTATTTTTAGATTATATTATAGTTTATGTTATCTTCATATATTATTTTCTTTAATCCCCCCAACAGTAATGTGAGGATAGAGATAAATATGTCATACCATAGGACTAAACATCATCAGCTCTGTGTTGTAGCTCCCATTTTCAGTAAATGCATCAGTGCTATCAGTATTGGTGGTCATGAACTATAGGTCTTAAAAATATGCAGAGATTTAGGATAGCATTAACATGAATAGTAATATACCATATATATGTTTATTCTTAATATTTAAATTTTATTATTAAATGATTTATTTAAAATATTTTGATAGTATGAGCCCGTCTGAAAAGTCAGAAAGACTATTTGTATTATTTTTAAAAAACGTATTAAATTTTTTTCTAACATGGTTGAAGTATCTTCAGTGCTTATATATATTTTGCAGGAGAAAAATATTGATCTTAAAGGGAAAGTATCAGAAACTTACAAAAGGTAACTGAACACAAATGCCTACTTTTGCTCCCAGAGTAACTAAGTTAATTTTAATTATACATATATAATAAATATCTAAGGCTATTAATATATATGTATATATATTCACATATATGTATTCACATATGCATGTGTGGAGATATATACATATCCTTAGATATTTCTTAGATATATTCAAACCTGGTATATTTCAGTTTACTCCTTAAAAAACAAAGAGATTTTGGAGTAACTGATGTCTGGGTTTTCAAGGGATTTTATATTAGCTCATGAAACATACAACTGGTATTTAAAGAGAGAGAGAAGCTAAAGGGAGACTGATTGTCTCCTTTATGGTCATGAAGGTGAAAAGAAGTCAAAGAGGCCTGGCTGGTTGGCTCAGTGGTAGAGGGTCGGCCTGGCATGCAGGAGTCCCGGGTTCAATTCCCGGCCAGGGCACACAGGAGAAGCACCCATCTGCTTCTCCACCCCTCCCCCTCTCCTTCCTCTCTGTTTCTCTCTTCCCCTCCCGCAGCCAAGGCTCCACTAGAGCAGAGATGGCCTGAGAGCTGGGTATGGCTCTGTGGCCTCTGCCTCAGGCGCTGGGGTGGCTCTGGTCGCAGCAGAGCGACTCCCCGGATGGGCAGAGCATTGCCCCCTGGTGGGCAGAGCATCACCCCGTGGTGGGCATGCCGGGTGGATCCCGGTCAGGCACATGCGGGAGTCTGTCTGTCTCCCCGTTTCCAGCTTCAGAAAAATACAAAAAAAAAAAAATTAAAAAAAAAAAGTCAAAGAAACATAAAGAGTTGACCATGGAAAAGACTAGAAACATGTATTATAGGACACTCACTTTCTGATTCACTGGTGAGTTCCATTGGATCAGGTCACATCCCTTTATCTATGGAAAGTAGATAGAGCTACCCCAAAGAGAAAAAAGTTTTTACCCTTTCTCTTACTGGGAAGAGGTTAATTGTGGGACAAGATTAAGGTAGCAGAATTTAGACAGTGAGAGTCAATGACAAAAGCTGGGAAAAGTTTAATGTCTTTAGCTGAGAAGTATATTGTCCTGGTATCAGAAGTGGAAAGATCTAATGCACGAGCCAGATGTGGCTCTTTTGATGGCCACATCTGGCTCACAGACAAATCTTTAATAAAAAAAAAATAACGTTAATAATATAAAACATTCTCATGTATTACAATCCATTCATTTCCTACCGCTCATGTTCATGGTTGCAGGTAGCTGGAGCCAATCACAGCTGTCCTCCAGGACAACACCAAATTTTTATTGTATAATGTGTAACGTACACGGATTGTTGTATGGCTCTCATGGAATTACATTTTAAAGTATGTGGCATTCATGGCTCTCTCAGCCAAAAAGTTTCCTGACCCCTGATAACATCTTTGGTGCTGGTGAATTTCTCCTGGCTAGGCAAGGAGGTCAGCATGCAAGGCAGGAATTTGTTCAGGTAAGGAGACTGTCAGTCCTTTGATCACTAGTCAAGTTACAGTGATGGTGACCAGTAGAAGAGAGCTTTGACCAATAAAAGCAACGTTACCATCATGGCAGCGAGATGTAGAAATGGTGACTAAATTTACAGGGCTTATTTCTGAGTTCATGTAAGAAGTACCCAAGAAATCTCTAGAATTAACTTAAGAGCATTTTGATAGGGACTAATTTTTGTGATTAGGCTGTTTTTATGATAATTTGGGCATAAAAAAATTTAAGATCTTTATTTGTGTTCATCGGTTTGTAGGTCTGTGCCATAGAGACTATGGAGGGATGAGGTCACAGTGCCCAGGAAAAAGCAAAGAAACAAGCCATCACAGTTCAAGTGAGCTTTGTAAGTCTGGTAGAGCACACAGTGTCTCTTAAGTTAGTTTTGTCTAGAATGTAGGGCTTTAGCTGTACATAATCATTTTCCCCACTTCAGGAGTAATTAGCAAAACATACCGTATAGCCTGACCAGGCAGTGGCATAGTGGATAGAGCGTCGGACTGGGATGTGGAGGACCCAGGTTCGAGACCCCGAGGTCACCAGCTTGAACACGGGCTCATCTGGTTTGAGCAAAGCTCACCAGCTTGGACCCATGGTCGCTGGCTCAAGCAAGGGGTTACGCAGTGTGCTGTAGCCCCACGGTCAAGGCACATATGAGAAAGCAATCAATGAACAACTAAGGTGTCGCAACATGCAACGAAATACTAATGATTGATGCTTCTCATCTCTTCATTCCTGTCTGTCTGTCCCTGTCTCTCCCTTTCTCTGACTCTTTCTCTGTCTCTGTAAAACAAACAAAAACAAACAAACAAAAATACCATATACCATACCATATAGATACTCTTCTTTACTTATCTTAGTATTTGTGTGCATTTGTTGTAAAAACAAATGGATATAAGAGATGAGACTTCAAGGCCTGGAGATGTTAGATTAGTTGTTCAAAATTTCTACTCAGTTAAACTAAATGTTAACAAAAATGCTGTATCTTAGTTAAAGTTGTATAAAGAATTTATCTGACTTTTGGATTCTTTTAAACTACAAAAATAATTTCAATTAGTCACTAGGACATTCTTATACTAGTAAAATAGATAATAAACACAATTTTCATTATTTTCTACCTGGAAATGTGTTCAAAGGTAAGAACATAAATTTTCTAACTACACCTTAGCTTTGTTTTCCATAGACCAGGAAAAAAGTAACCATGACAATTATTAGCTGAGACAGGCAGGAAGATGTCTGGATTAGCATTTGGCCTGAAACAGTCCAGAATTGCTCTAAGGGTTCCTCACATGCCCTGGGGTATTGCTGCACAAATAAGTTTTCTCTAGGCCTTACAGGGTTTTCTCAGGGGGGTCTTAATCAAATAGACAAACTCCTGAAAGAAATTTAACCACAAGGAGACTGGTCTCCTGGTCTTCATTTTCTAATCCCATTCTGATTTAATTAATCCACTCAAAGACTAACATGCTAGAAAAATCTGATATGTGCTAGAGTAATACCTCCCTCTACCTCTCTCTCTCTTTTCCCCCTCCCTTCCTCTCTCCCACCTTGCCTTCCTTTCTTATTCAGAAGAAGTTTAACAAGATATACAACCCAACACCATTAGGCTCTTAATCGAGGGGTGGGTACTTGGATAGTTATCTGACACATTAAATAAGACACTTTATTTCTACCTGAGCCAAGTGACCATTCAATTCAAATCTGGTTGAAAGCACTGTGTCACACACCCAGTGATCTATCCAAAAAAAAAAAAAGACTGTAGCCTAAATCCAAAAAGCAGAGGTTGAAATCCTCAGCTTTGCCCAAGGAAACACCTTAATTATTTAACTTAATGAAAGTTGTGTTGGTTTGTATAGGCCATTCTCTGTACAGCTTACATTTGTTTTTATCTTCTATTCTATAACACTTGTCCCCAGAAAACTGTTTTGGCTCAGCACCTACTTAAAATGGCCAGTAGTTTTACGGAATGGTTGCAGATTCCTAGGGGAGATATTTTCTTGATACCTCTCTATTTACATCCTTCTTTCTCCATTCAACAAATATTTTACAAGTAACATTTGAGGTCAGATACAGAGTTAGATACTTAGAGTCTTTCCCCAAAAGAAATAGTTATTTTACTTCATTATCCGAATGACTCCCAGTACTACCAAGGTTTGATTCGTTTTGGTCTAAATTTGGGATAACTGCTTTTTCCCCAGAGATATCTTTTGGAATATTCTCTCCTAAATCATTTAGAGTAGATGAATATCTTGCTCTTCAGCTTTCTTCCTTTTGCCCATTGATCAGTAGTTAGAAGTTCTCAAAGTCGCTGTGTTTCTAAGACATAGTTTTATTTTATATCCCTATGAGATGCTTCCTTCTCTCTATGTAGCTATTGGGATCTAAGTGCAAATTACTCCTTTCATGTTGTCTTACTTCTTTCACTTTTATTGTCCAAATTTCCCTAAATCCAATGGAGAAATATAATAATATGCATCTGATTCTTTGCTGATGATTTTCACATGAGCAGATGATGCTTCCTTTTGTGTTCATAGCAACAACTACTTGCTAAGTACTAATCACTTTGAACTTCCTAGCTGCTCAGCACATTTTTGTTGTAAATATTGACAATTTCTGGGAAATCAGATAAGTGGTATGTTGGGCAGATAAAATATATTATGCTCACTTTGTTAAAGACTGTGCTGCCCATGAGGAGGCCGTCGCCCAGGTGATATTAATGTGTGTTGAGAATCTTTGTAGCCTGGGGCTTGGTTTTGGGATTAAGCCTTTCCCACCCTTTTTGATGTGGGGTGGTACAATCCTATCATGCCTCATAAAGTGATTTTGTATTGGAGACTTCCCTATTTTGTATATTGGATTAGAGGTTGTGAAGCTACAATATAAAATGGGGGCAGAACGAGAGTTTGCGCTCTTGGTTCCTGAGGTTATCATTAGAAGAGAGATCAGAGGAGAGCAGAGAGAGGCCACGTGGAGGAGGCCAGGAAAAGCAGCCAAGATGGCGGAGTGCTGAGTGAGATGCCATTTTGTGGAGAGTTTGTATCTGGAATAAGGAAGGAGATGGGGAACTGAGGAGAATAAGGCTGGTGAGCTAGAAACCTTTGATTCTAGGAAACTCGGATAAGTCAGTGGCTTTGTGAGCACTGAATGTGATTGGGTTTTGGAGCCCAGTGTGTGTTTTTACTTGCCCACCGGGTGCAAGCTAGGATTAAAGACTATGGCCCACCAGTTTGTGGCTCCGTTGTTTTTTTGCCGACTGTCCGAATCCAATGCAAACCTGCATGGGCCAGGAGGCTGCTGTGATAGTGGCCCTGGCCGTGGCTCCTGGCTTTACATGGCACTCATGCTTTTCATACTTATTTTTTTCCCCTAAACTGTATCTGCTTTGTCCCATGTGAACATTTAAGGTGACTTATGAAAATCCATTAGTTTTCCAGCACATTTTTGTTTAGTGATTTCCTCACATAACATTTGTTTTCAAGTACCCCACACATTCCTTTTAGATTTCTGAATTAGAAGTTCTCATCCATTGATCACATCCAAAAGTTAAACATATGAGGCAAAAATATATTTGTAATTTAGGAAAGTTTTTCTCCAGTATATTTTTCTCTGAGACTTTTCTATTTTAGAGCTACAAAGAAGTTCTGCTCTATCTACCATATGGGCATAGGACATTGTATTAACCTCCCAAATGTGGCCAGTGCTCTTGCCTGCCATGTTCAGCATCAAATCACTGGACAAAGTATCAGACGATGAGGTTCTGGACCTGTCACTCTGTTCTCTGGCATCTACGGTAGGCTCATGGAGTCTTAGGTTTACTGTGCTGCTCTTTTTGGTAGGAGGAGTGACAATGGAGCTGTAGGGATAACTAGGGTGGAAGAATCCAAAAAGAGTGGATACCAGTGATGCGTATGCAACCCTAAGGCTCAAGTGAATGAACTGCTATTGTGTGACGGTCATGGAAACAGTGTTGTCATAAGGAAAATAAAGACAGACTAAATTTGAGTAAAACTTGTAAGCTATCCACAGGATAACATTTTTAAATCACAGAGAGCTATAGCTTTTTAAAGAACCAACAGTGTTGGGTCAAAAGTTAAATGGAGGACTCTGAGATAATGTGTAAAGGACTTCCAAGACGAACTTAAACAAAAATTATACCCCTTCAGCACCGATAAGGGTGTGTGTGTGTGTGTGTATGTGTGTAAAAGTCTTGATTGATTCTGTTCCTGAAGGTATTTTGGCAGTGATTATACCCAATGTCATAGCCATTCATTAAAGACAAATGCATAGTCGTTTAATTTGACAAGCACTTAAAATTACTCACTGGCCTTTTAGTTACATTTGTACTTGTAATGTTCACTGGAAACCCCTTTGAAGAGGTTGACATGGATTTTGGCCGAATGCTGTAGGCCAGCCCATGAAAAATTTCAATAGCCAGACAATGAAGAGAGTCAGACAAAAAGCAACACCTAGTATTCCAGACTTGGCAGCAGGCAGGAGGGCAGGTGGCAGAAATCTTTCATGCTGAAAAGCCGTCAGAAAGGTGACATTGAACATGGGTAATAGAGAAAGGTTTAGCAGTCCAATTCCCCAATTTAGAAATGCTCCTGAGAACCCAATGTTCCGTAGAACAAAGATCAAACTTCTCTGTTAGAGGTGGTTTGTATGTAGAAAAAAAGGGCATTGCTATAAATACCAGGAGGTTTATGCCAGAGGGAAGATAATGAAAGTAGTATCATATTCTCTAAGGGTGTAAATGAATCTGGGTTATGTACCTCTACCACAGTGATTTTCAACCTTTCTCATCTCATGGTACACATAAACTAAAATAATGAGGCACACCAAAAATTATATTTTTTGCTGATCTGACAAGGAAAAATAGGTATAATTTTGATTTATTCACACCACATGGCTATTGTGTTATGTTGGCTATCTTTTTTTTTTTTTTTTTACAATCCAAGAGAAAAGAGGTCATTGCCCCTGACTAAATAGACAGGAATTGCATGTTTTAAAAATTCTTGCAAGCTTAACCTGTGGTAGCACAATGGATAAAGCATTAACTGGGAATGCTGAGGTTGCTGGTTTGAAACGCTAGGCTTGCCCAGTCAAGGCACACACAAGAAGGAACTGTACAAGTTGATGCTTCCCAATCCTCCCGTCTTTCTCTTTATATCTATACCTCTCATTTCTCTAAAAATTAATAAATGAAATCTTTAAAAAAAATCTTGTGGTACATCAGATGAAAATTGCTTCTCTACCAGAAGGCATTGATGTTAAAGCATAAATGTAGGGTCTTTAGCATTTCACACATGTAATTGCTTTTAAATTTTAGACAAACTATAGTACTGATAACAGAAATATATAACATATGGAGGAAAATGTTCATATTTTAGGATTATATTAGGGACCTTCAAGGCTTCATGGAGGTGATTAACTTATTCAAGGACTTTGCAGAGAGCTAAGAAAACTACAAAGCGAGAAGGCAGAATAATTGGCAACAGTCATCTGAACAAGAAAGGAGGAAAAAAACATGTTAGAAAAGCAAATAAAGGGACCAGGATAAAATGGTCAACCCAAGTAGTCTTCAGTGTGGAAAAGCAGGAGAGAGTTCTTGGATGTATAATCTGAAGAAAGTGAAGGTGTAAAGCCAGGAGCCAGGGCCAGGGCCACTATCACAGCAGCCCGGCCCATGCAGGTTCGCATTGGATTCGGACAGTCGGTAAAGAAACAATGGAGCCACAAACTGGTGGGCCATAGTCTTTAATCCTAGCTTGCACCCGGCGGGCAAGTAAAAATACACTCTGGGCTCCGAAACCCACTCACATTCAGTGCTCACAAAGCTACTGATTTATCCGAGTTTCCTAGAATCAAAGGTTTCTAGCTCACCAGACTTATTCTCCTCAGTTCCCCATCTCCTTCCTTATCCCAGATACAAACTCTACACAAACTGGCATCTCGCTCAGCACTCCGCCATCTTGGATGCTTCTCCCGGCCACATGGCCTCTTTCTGCTCTCTCCTCTAAAGATCCCAGGAACCAAGAGAGCAAACTCTCGTTCTGCCCCCACTTTATATTGTAGCTTCACAACCTCTAATCCAATATACAAAATAGGGAAGTCTCTAATACAAAGTCACTTCTCTGAGGCATGATTGGATTGTACCACCCCACATCAAAAAGGGTGGGAAAGGCTTAATCCCAAAACCAAGCCCCAGGCTACAAGGATTCTCAACACACATTAATATCACCTGGGCGACGGCCTCATGTGGGCAGTACCATCTTTAACAAAGTGAGCATAATACATTTTATCTGCCCAACAGAAGGAAAAATTAGGATCTTCTAGGGCTCAAGCTATAAGGATCCACCCAAAATCCCAGACTGAAGGTCCCCATGAACAGAAGAGGCAGAAAGGAGTTTGATTCAGTATTGAAATGCTGCCCAGTAACCACTGACTGCCCTAATGTTTGTTTCCCTTCACTCAGGCTCCTTTTCTGTCTAGATTCTATTTTCTTTTCCCCATAACTTGAGATCAGTTAGGATTTTATATGCCCTCTCACCTTCATTGTTGTCACTCACATTTTTTTTCTCTTCCCTTTATGATCTGTCAGCCATTGGGTTTCTGAGTGGAATTATCCTAAAACAACTATTACTCTTTGGTATGTAAGTGGATTATAATTCTGTAAGTATTCTTTGGATTTCTGTAATTTCTGCTCCAAGACATTGCTTTTTCAATGCTGAATGGCCACCCAGTGCCTTCTCTGGACCCTTAGACTCTTTTTTGCATTTTCCTCTTCTTCCCTTACACTTGAATGAACACAATGTAGTATCTTCTCAATCCAAGTGCAGGGCCAGAGATTGGGACCTTTTGTCTTCAAGAATTCTGTTCTATTCCTACTAATTATGTTCTTCCTCTTGGGTGCCTCCCTTTCCTCTATCTGTGCTGCTCTATCTGTGTTTGTCTGGTGGTTACAGATTGCCTCATTCCTTCCATTAACTAATTTCTTAATTCAGACAATAACAGTAATAAGACACAACAGACAGTAGAGATTGGTAAATAGTTATGAAAAAAACACACACATAAAAATCTCTGCTGTCATGGAACTTACCTAAACAATAAACAAAACAAAATAGGTTTCCTGTTAGATAGAGGTAACTCCTAGTAAGGAGAATAAATAAAGTAAGAAAGGGATTATGAAGTCTCTGGCGACTTAAAATTTACAGGGCCTCTCTAGGAAGTGACTTTTGAATGAAGTCTTGAGAAAGTGAGGAGGCAGCCCTATGTGGCTGTCCTGGGAAATAGCATTTTAGATATGAACAGCAGGAATAAAGGTCCTGACCTGGTAATAATCCTCATATGTTCAGGGAACAACAAGGAAGCCAGTGTAACTGGAGAATAGTAAAGATTTAGGATAGTAGAAAAGGATATTAAAGAAGTCATGGCAGGGGACCAGAGCATGCAGGGTTCTCTTGGTCATCATACACGCTTTGCCTTTAATTCTGAAGGAAGTGGGGGCCTGAGCAGAGTTCTGGCCAAAGGAAGGACACGAATGTTTTACATTTCAATGTAACTAGTCTGGTTGCTTCATAGAGAGTATACTGTGGTTTAGAGATGTGAACAGACTTTTTAAATTCTGAGACTTAACATGCAGGTGCTTAACCTGAAATATATGTAGATATATTAGTCAGGAGGACTATAACCCAAGGCCAATGATTGGATCTATGGCTCTTATAGAATAAATATGCTCTTTAAAGTATTGGAAGAAGATTTGAACAGGTAACATAAACTTAGAGGGTTGAAATAGAATGGAGGAGCCAGATTGAGTCTTAAAAGAAATACTGCTATTTAGCACTTTTCAAACTTCTTGTTCTACGGACTACTTCATATTCTTAAAAATTACTGAGAGTCGCAGAGAGCCTTTCTTTATATATGTCAAATCTGTTGATGATCACCATAATGGAAATTATAATACTTTAAAATATTTATGCATTTACTCACTTAAAATGACAATAAAATATTAATGGCATGTTTACAGATATATTTTTATGAACAATAACTATATTTTGCAAATAAAATCTTGAATAAAGAGACTGGAATTGTTTTTCTCATTGTTAAATCTTTTTTGTGTCTGGCTTAAAGGAAAACAGTTCATATATCTGCTTCAGCATGTCATCTGTTGAAATATTAAACACAATTTAGCTTCAGAAAATATCACACATGATGTAGCTTCAGGAAAACTACACTGTAAACTCATGAAGTATGAGAGTGAAAAACATACCATCTATTTCTTATTGCTAAATTGTTTCTGACCTTGCGGACTTAGTGAAAATAGGTCCCTGGACTACCCTTTGAGAATCACTGTTGCAGAAGGAAAGACAATAATAATTGTCTTTTTTGATAATTATATGCTTGATATACTATGTTGATAATGATATGCTTAGTTTCTTACAACCTATGTCTGTGTCTCTAGTCTTGGTGGTAAGATGTTCTACTTTAAATCCATATAAAATAATGAATATAGGAGAAATATATTTGAGAAAAATATCCCAAACATGGGCAAGTCCAAATTACCTTACGGACTTTAGTTGTATACATTCTTTGTCTCAAAGTTTGATGTTGCTGGCAATGAATAGAGAAAGAAAAGAGAATTCCTAAAGAAGTCAGAAAGATTTGGTAATGGTTAGTCCTATAGGGGTAATAATGGATAAAAGTTATTTTTTTTTCCTATCTGTATCCGTGACTTAGGGACAGAAGTTTAGTTTTGAAGGTATTACTTTCTATAATTTAGAAGACATGATGAGAAATTCCAAAACTTAAAGTAGACTTTTTGACTCAAATATAAATTTATGTTCTAACATCTCAAACTAATGAGAAAAATGTGATCTTTAATTCTACCTCTAAAAATGTTGAGGCAAATTTCCACAAACATTCTCCTGTTTTTGTTTTGTTTTTTTAGATTTATTTATTTTCTTTTTTAAGATTATTTATTTATTTTTAGAGAGAGAGGAATGAGAGAGAGAGAGAGAGGGAGAGAGAGAGGGAGAGAGAGAATGAGGAGAATGAGGGCGAAAAGAGGAGAGGAGCAGGAAGCATCAACTTCCATATCAAGCCCAGGGTTTCCAACAGTGTTCCAAGTCAATGTTTTATCCACAGGACAGGCTCTGCATTTTTTTTTACAAAGTACAATGATACTTTGAAAGCAATAACTTATTTATAATAAAGATATAAAAAGAAAAAAATTTTTGACTTCAGAAAAATTCCATCAGCTGCAACTGTACAATGATCTTACTTTTTTCCAGTATATTAAGTTCCAGGAATTGTTACATTAGGTTATTTTTCCTGTAGAGAAAAAATTATTACTGTTTTAATAATACATGAATGATTACTACCTTCCACAATAAAAATTTTAAAACGAGTAAATTTCTAATTTGTGAAAACTATAATAGTGACCCATAATTAAAAGATAATCAACAATTGTTACAATTTGGATATCATATGCATGGTTTTTCTATTATATGGTAGTTATACCCAAACATTGACTTGATTAAATAGAAGTTATTTTAACACTTACTTTGAGTTTATATTAATTATCTAATTATTTTTGTTTTATATTATATAGGACACATAATGATAAGCAAATAATGCATTGTTTAATAGGTAGTATTTTAATAAACATAGTTGACATCAACACTTGAGAGTAGAAATATGTCCTACTACATGGCAAATTATAGCAGAGTTTGTTTTTTAACCACATGCCCATAAATATTTTGCATCATCCTCTCAAATCCTTATGCCTTGTTTTTTAATACCTCATGTTTTCTTGATTTTAAACATTGAGATAATAATACCAATACTATTGTAGACCACTATTACCCACTTAGAGGCAAAAAGGGAATCGCAGGGTAGTTAGCAAGCATTCTGGAAAGTGGAAGGAAAGCTTAGAGTAGACATTTCTTTGTATATCAGAGCTGGGTTATAGGACAAGGAAGATAGCAAATGAAAGTTGAGTGTGGCTATTCAGAGGAGCTGATTCCTCTTGTCACAGTGATTATAAAAGATTTCATCACAGTGCTTGACTTGAGTGCATTTTCTATTAATCAGGAGCTGACTCTATGTGATTTGTGAATTTCCTCTACCCTGTCCTCAGTTCTGAAACCCTAGGCCTATTTTCCCACTACCTTGTAATATTGTTTCTCTGTTTACAAATGCATTTTTTTGGTTTTTTGTTTAAAATAATTCCAAGGCATACCAAAAGAAAAAAACACAATTTGAAGAGACAGCAAACGTCAGAACCAGACTCAGATATGGCAGAGATATTGCAATTATTAGACCAGAATTTAAAACAATTATGGTTAATATGTCAAGGGCTCTAATGGACAAAGTAGACAGCATGCAAGAACAGAAGGACAATGTAAGTAGAGAAATGGAAATTCTAAGAAACAACAAAAAAGAATTGCTAAATATTAAAAGCACTATGTACCATAAATGAAGAATGCTTTGATGGGCTGATTAGTAGCTGGGACATGACTGAAGAAGGAATTTCTGAGCCAGGGGCCATATCAATAACATTTTTAAAAACCAAAAAGCAAAGATAATAGTGACTGACAGAAACAAACAACCAAATCCAATAACATTAAAAACAATACAAAAGGTATAACATATAGTATATATAAGGAGAATATCAAAAGTAGAGGACATAAAGGAAAAGAAAAATATATTGTATGGCTCTGGCCAGTTGTCTCAGTAGTGGAGCATCAGTCCGGCATATGAATGTCCTGGGTTTGATTTTGGTCAGAGTACACACACACAAAAAAAAAACAGCCATCTGCTGCTCCACCCCTCCCCCTCTCCCTTCTCTCTATCTCTCTCTTCTTCTCTCATAGTCATGGCTCAGTTGGAGCAAGTTGGCCCCAGATGCTGTAGATGGCTCCATGGCCTCACCTCAGGTGCTAAAATGGCTCAGTTGCTGAGCAATGGAGCAACGGCCCCAGATGGGCAGAGCATCATACTATAGGGGGCTTGCTGGGTGGATTCCAATCAGGATGCATGCAGGAGTCTGTCTCTCTGCCTTCCCACTTCTCACTTAAGAAAAGAAATATTTGAAACCATAATAACTGGGAATTTTCTCAAATTAATATAAGACCTCCAAGTACTCTTCAAGGAAACTCAGAGAACACCAAGTGGGGTAAATGTTAGAAAAGCTATACTCAACCACATTATATTTAAGTACAGATTCAAAGATTGGAAGCCAGAGGAATAAAAACACTTTATCAATAGAAGAGCAAAAAAATAATAATTATATCTGAATTTATAAAAGCCATGCAAGCAAGAAGATAACTTAAGTAAAATATTTAACGTGTTCAGAGAAAAAATAAAACACCTGGAATTCTGTAAATAGCAAAAGATATTCTGTAGCGAGAAGGAAATAATATAAGTGAGAAAATTAAATTCATATAAAGGAAGAGTATTGGAAAATGAGTAAGTGAAGGTACAAAATAAAACCACTTCTTTTTTTATTCTTAATTTATATAACAGATAATTTGTTTAAAATAATAGCAAAAATATGTGACTAATATGTATATATGCTTATTCTTAAGTATAAGTGAAATGATAGCAATGATACAAAGAACTAAAGTTAGAAATATTTTTTTTGTCACAAAGTTATTACTCACTGTATCTATGAAGCAGTATAGCATTAGTTAAAAGTGGATTTAGAAAAGTTGTAAATGTATATTGCAGACTCTAAGGCCTGATGGTGAACCTTTTTATAAAAACCACCCACTTTTGCAATGCTGGTCAACCTGGTCCCTCCTACCCACTAGTGGGTGTTCCAGCTTTCATGGTGGGTGGTAGCGGAGCAACCTAACGGCACCGCAATTGGCCCACCATGAAAGCTGGAATGCCCATTAGTGGGCGGGAGAGACCAGGTTGACCAGCAATGCAAAAGTGGGCGGTTTTTATAAAAAGGTTCGCCATCATGGCTCTAAGGCAAACACTAAAAACAGTTTAAAAAGAAGTGTAACTAATTTGTTAAAAAGAAAGAAACTGAATCAAATAAAATAATGAATTAAAACTACAAAAGGCAGAAAAATAATGGAAGACAAAAACTGAAGCAAAGAACAGGAACAACAAGAAACAGTAATAAATATGGTCGATACTAGTCCAACCATATCAGTAGTTGATATGCCAGTAGTCTAAATGCATCAGTGAAAAGACATTGTCAGAGCAGATAAAAAAATATGATCAAACTATGTGTTATCTATAAGAAACTCACTTTAAATATAAATACACATATAGATTAGAAGTTAATATATGGAGAAAAATATACCATGCTAACACTAATAAAAAGAAAGTAGGAGTAGCTACATTAATTTCAGACACTGTGGGCTTCAAACAAAGAAAGTTATCAGGGACTTTTTTTTGAAAGGGCATTATATAGTGACAAAAGGGTTAAATCTCCAAGAAGACATCATAATTCTTAATGTGTATGCACCTAATGATAGATTGTCAAACTATTTGGGCAAAAACTGAGAAAACTGCAAGGAAGATAAGATAAATCCACATCATAGTTGAAGACTTCAAAACCCCTCTCTGAGAAATGAAGAAATCCAGCAGGCAGAAAATCAGTTAGGATGCAGTTAACCTAAACAACACTATCAATCCATTGAATATAATTGATATTTATCAGCTACTTTATTCACTAACAACAGAGTATATATTCTTCTGAAGCTCAGATGGAACATTGACCAAAATAAATCGATTTCTTGGCATTGGAACACTCCTTAACAAATTTAATAGAAATGGTCAATGTATGCTTTTAGACCACAATGATACTAAACTAGAAATCAATAATAGAAAGAGTAAGAAAATTACAAAATACTTGGACATTAAAGAATAGTCTTCTAATAACACAGGCAACAAAGAAAATATCTCAAAAATTAGAAATTATTTTAAGCTAAATAAAAATGGAAACAAGTTATCAAAATTGTGGAGTACAGTTAAGACAGTTCTTAGAGTGAAATTTATAGCATTGAATGCATATATTAGAAAAAAGGTATCAGTTTCTCTTGCTGAGCAAAAACTTTTTATTCTGATGTAGTCCCATTCATTTATCTTTGCCTCCACTTCTCTTGCCATTGGAGTCAAGTTCATAAAATGCTCTTTAAAACCCAGGTCCATGAGTTTAGTACCTATGTCTTCTTCTATGTACTTTATTGTTTCAGGTCTTATATTTAGGTCTTTGATCCATTTTGAATTAATTTTAGTACACGGGGACAGGCTGTAGTCGAGTTTCATTCTTTTGCATGTGGCTTTCCAGTTTTCCCAACACCATTTGTTGAAGAGGCTTTCTTTTCTCCATTGTGTGTTGTTGGCCCCTTTATCAAAGATTATTTGACCATATATATGTGGTTTTATTTCTGGGCTTTCTATTCTGTTCCATTGGTCTGAGTGTCTATTTCTCTGCCAATACCATGCTGTTTTGATTATCGTGGCCCTATAATATAGTTTAAAGTCAGGTATTGTAATGCCCCCAGCTTCATTCTTTTTCCTTAGGATTGTTTTGGCTATTCGGGGTTTTTTATAGTTCCATATAAATCTGATGATTTTTTGTTCCATTTCTTTAAAAAAATCTCATAGGAATTTTGATGGGAATTGCATTAAATTTATGTATTGCTTTGGGTAATATGGCCATTTTAATTATATTTATTCTTCCTATCCAAGAACAAGGAATATTTTTCCATCTCATTGTGTCTTTTTCTATTTCTCTTAATAATGCCTTGTAGTTTTCGTTATATAGGTCCTTTACATTCTTTGTTATGTTTATTCCTAGGTATTTTATTTTTTTTGTTGCAATCGTGAAGGGGATTATTTTTTTGAGTTCGTTTTCTAATATTTCATTGTTGGCATATAGAAAGGCTATGGACTTTTGTATGTTAATTTTGTATCCTGCGACCTTACTGTATTGGTTTATTGTTTCTAATAATCTTTTTGTGGAGTCCTTCGGGTTTTCGATGTATAGGATCATATCATCAGCAAAAAGTGATACCTTTACTTCTTCTTTTCCGATATGATGCCTTTTATTTCTTTGTCTTGTCTGATTGCTCTGGCCAGAACTTCTAGCACCACGTTAAATAAGAGTGGAGAGAGTGGACAACCCTGTCTTGTTCCTGATTTAAGGTGGAAAGTCCTTAGTTTTATGTCATTTAATATGATGTTGGCTGATGGTTTATCATATATGGCCTTTATCATGTTGAGATATTTTCCTTCTATACCCATTTTGTTGAGAGTCTTAAACATAAAATTGTGTTGTATTTTATCAAAAGCCTTTTCTGCGTCTATTGATAAGATCATGTGGTTTTTGTTCTTTGTTTTGTTGATATGGTGTATTACGTTAACCGTTTTACGTATGTTGAACCATCCTTGAGATTCTGGGATGAATCCCACTTGATCATGATGTATTATTTTTTTAATATGTTGTTGTATTTGGTTTGCCAGTATTTTGTTTAGTATTTTAGCATCTGTATTCATTAGAGATATTGGTCTGTAGTTTTCTTTCTTTGTGCCATCCTTGCCAGGTTTTGGCATGAGGGTTATGTTGGCCTCATAAAATGTGTTTGGAAGTATTGCTTCTTCTTCAATTTTTTGGAAGACTTTGAGTAGAATAGGAACCAAGTCTTCTTTGAATGTTTGTATCAAAATAAACAGACAGCCAACTAAATGGGAAATGTTATTTTCAAACAACAGCTCAGATAAGGGCCTAATATCCAAAATTTACAAAGAACTCATAAAACTCAACAACAAACAAACAAACAATCCAATAAAAAAATGGGAAGAGGACATGAACAAACACTTCTCCCAGGAAGACATACAAATGGCCAACAGATATATGAAAAGATGCTCAGCTTCATTAGTTATTAGAGAAATGCAAATCAAAACTACAATGAGATACCACCTCACCCCTGTTAGATTAGCTATTATCAACAAGACGGGTAATAGCAAATGTTGGAGAGGCTGCGGAGAAAAGGGAACTCTCATACACTGTTGGTGGGACTGTAAAGTAGTACAACCATTATGGAAGAAAGTATGGTGGTTCCTCAAAAAACTGCAAATAGAACTACCTTATGACCCAGCAATCCCTCTACTGGGTATATACCCCAAAACCTCAGAAACATTGATACGTAAAGACATGGAAACAACCAAAAAGCCCTTCAATAGAAGACTGGATAAAGAAGATGTGGCACATATACACATGGAATACTACTCAGCCATAAGAAATGATGACATCAGATCATTTACAGCAAAATGGTGGGATCTTGATAACATTATACGGAGTGAAATAAGTAAATCAGAAAAAAACAAGAACTACATGATTCCATACATTGGTGGAACATAAAAACGAGACTAAGAGACATGGACAAGAGTGTGGTGGTTACCAGGGGTAGGGGGAGGGAGGACATAGGAGGGAGGGAGGGAGAGAGTTAGGGGGAGGGGGAGGGGCACAGAGAACTAGATAGAGGGTCACGGAGGACAATCTGACTATGGGCGAGGGGCATGCAACATAATTTAATGACAAGATAACCTAGACATGTTTTCTTTGAATATATGTACCCTGATTTATTAATGTCATCCCATTAACATTAATAAAAATTTATTTAAAAAAAAAAAAAAGAAAAAAGGAAGGATCTAAAATCATTAATCTTCTACCTTAGTAAATTAGAAAAAGAAAAACAAATTAAATCCAAAATAAGTAGTGGAAACATAATAAAAATTAAAGCAGATCAGTAAAATTGAAAGTAGAAAATCAATAGAGAAAATTAATAAAACCAAAGATGACCAGAACTTTAATCTTCCCTTCACAGGGTGAGTGGGGCATTGTTGCGGATTATAAAATTTTATAATGAATCTCTAAATTTATAGGTCATAATTGTATTGTCATCTTTCTATAAAATAATTGAGTTTTGTGTTTCTCTCTTTAGAGATTGTATTTTAGTAGAATAAGTGTTTGAGGTTTTCTTCTTTCTTTATGCAGATGGCCACAGTACACGCTTGGGCAAGTTCTCAGAAACGGTCAGCTCTAGGAGTCCCATGTAAAGAGTTAAATCCAGTTTTCAAAGCATGTTGTCAATTTAGGAAAATTAATTAAGACAGATATATGAAGAAGATTGTGTTAAAACTATGTCTATTTGCCAATAAGTCCTGTGAGGTCAAGAAAGTCATTTATTTTATTCTCCCAAACTATCTGACTAACTTAAACAGTGCCAAGTATATACTAGCCCTCAGTTAATGGTTATTAAATGTGTGAAAAATTTATTAGGCAGATAATGAACGCAGTTTTTAAATGTGTGTAATTATTTACCACCTTCTTCCAGAAGCACATGAAAGACTAGAAAATCAGGGTGCTAGAATCCTAGAACCTGGCATACTTTCTCTCATCACAATTTCATACTAATTGTTAAGTTGGTGGGAAGACGAGGTCCACAGATAATAAGCCCAGATAAAGAAATTTCTGAGAACTGGCAATAATGTTTGAGTCAGAAGAAGTTGTGGAAACACAGGAATCAGAAGCAGAATAAAGAAAATAAAATGACCGAAACTAAACTTATTTATGATGAGAAACAGTTTTGTGTAACTACTTTTTGTTGACTCTATGGCCCATTGGCTTTATTTCTCATCATGAAATTTATATTATCTGATATGATTATTCCAAACTGAATGGGGAAATAAGAAGATGAGCTTAAGTACTACCAAATGTTCTGAGACACACAAAAAATTAGGTAGTAGCTAGACACTTATTTAAATGTTTATGCCTAGAGGCTAATTCTATATTGCATTTAAATGACACATGAGAAAGAAATTAAGAGAATTTTAATAACAGGAACAAAATAGTTTGAAAATTTCAAACTAAACACCTTTTTTTTTTTTTTTTTCTTTCTGAAGCTGGAAACAGGGAGAGACAGTCAGACAGACTCCAGCATGCGCCCGACGGGGATCCACTCGGCACGCCCACCAGGGGCGACGCTCTGCCCACCAGGGGGCGATGCTCTGCCCCTCCGGGGCGTCGCTCTGTTGCATCCAGAGCCACTCTAGCACCTGGGGCAGAGGCCAAGGAGCCATCCCCAGCGCCTGGGCCATCTTTGCTCCAATGGAGCCTTGGCTGTGGGAGGGGAAGAGAGAGACAGAGAGGAAGGAGGGGTAGGGGGTGGAGAAGCAAATGGGTGCTTCTCCTATGTGCCCTGGCCGGGAATCGAACCCGGGTCCCCCGCACACCAGGCTGACACTCTACCGCTGAGCCAACCGGCCAGGGCCACTAAACACCTCTTTAATTAAAACCTTTTCCCCAAATATAAATAGCACATGATTTAATAAATTGGATAGTTTCTAAAAACTAATACAATTTAATTATAATGCTTCTCTTTTTCTTTCCTTTTTTCTTTGTGTGTGTTTGTGTGTGTGTGTGTGTGTGTGTGTGTGTGTGTGTGTGTGTGTGTGAGAGAGAGAGAGAGAGAGAGAGAGAGAGAGAGAGAGAGAAATAGTGACAGATATACAGGAAGGAAGAGAGATGAGAAGCATTTGTTCTTCATTGTGGCACCTTAGTTGTTCATTGTTTACTTTCTCATATGTGCCTTGACTGGGGGTGGTGGTGGCTACAGCAGACCGAGTGACCCCTTGCTCAAGCCAGTGACCTAGGGCTCAAGCTGGTGAGCCTTGCTTAAACGAGATGAGCCCACACTCAAGCTGCCGACCTTGGTTCTAGAACATGGGTCCTCCACGTCCCAGTCCTATGCTCTATCCACAGCGCCACCACCTGGTCAAGCATAATGCTTCTCTTTTGTGTAATACTTTGTATATTTCTTTACCAGTCACATACTGTATATTCTTGCTAGGAAAACATTGTTCTATTCTCTTTTCCTCAGATTTATTGTGATACAATTGGTATACAAAAAAACCTTCATATATGTAATAGATATAATTTGATAAGTTTGGACATATAAATATACACTTGTGTGAACCAAAGTCATAAACAAATTCATCACCTCCCAAAGTTTCCTTGAATCTCTTCTTTTTTGTAGTAAGAATACTTAACATGAATGTTAAATAATAGAAAGTATATACAATATATTGGTTTCTGCCGCTGGTTCCTGACATAGAGCTTCTAAATCCCTTGTCATTTCCTAAGGGATATAAGCATGAGAAGCATCTTTTGTTGTAATGAGATGACTCCTTGTGGGCTCCTGGATAGCTTAATTTTCAGTTACGTATTTTATGTGTTTAGCTACTTTTAATAATGTTTTGTTTTTAAAATTTACTGATATATAATTAGATACAATAAAATGAGCATAGTTCACATTTAATGAGTTTTAACAAATATATAAGCCCATATAACCATCACCATCATTATATAGGCCATTTTCATTAATAAATTTTCCTTTTTCTTCTTGCTAATTAATAGTCATTCTTCAATACTCATCCTTTTCCCAGATGTACACTGATTGATCTACTTTCTGGTCATCTAAATTAGATTTTTCTTTCCTAGAGTTTCATGTGAATGGAATTGTGCAAAAGCATACTGTTCTATATCTGACTTGTTTCACTCTGTGTAATGGTACTGTGTCTTGTCTGTGTTATCTATCATTATTCTTTGATATTGGTGACTGTATTCTATTATATTGATGTACTAAAATTAAGACATTTACTCTAGTTCTTGGCTATTATAAATAAAGCTTTTATAAACATTTGTGTTTAAGTCCTGTGTGAACATAGGTTTTCATTCCTTTTGGGTAAAAATTGAGAAGTGAAATTGCTCAGATATGTGCTAAATACTTATCTAATTTTACAAGTTTTTTCTTACACTGAAGTTGCAAAGATATTCTATATTTTTTTATAAAATAATTATTTTTTCTTGGCCGGTTGACTCAGCAGTAGAGCGTGAGCCCACTGTGTGGAAGTCTTGGGTTCAATTCCCAGTCAGGGCACAATGGAGAAGCAACCATAGGCTTCACTACCCCTCCCTTTCCCCCTTTCTCTCTCTCTCTCTCTCTCTCTCTCTCTCTCTCTCTCTCTCGTCTCTTACCTTTCTGCAGCCATGGCTCAGTTGGACCAAGTTGGCCCTGGATACTGTTGACGCTTCCATGGCCTTGCTCTAAGCACTGATATAGCTTGGTTGCCAAGCAACAGAGCAGCAGATCCAGATGGGCAAAGCGTCACCTAGTAGGGGCTTGCCAGATGGATCCTGGTTAGACACATGTGGGGGTTTGTCTGCCCCCCCTACTTAAGTAAAAAAATAAAATAAAATAAAATAAAATAAAATCATTATTTTTAGAGTTTCATTTTTGGGGTTCATAATCTACTTGGTATCAATTTTTGCATATAGTTTCAGGTAAGGATTGTGGTTCAATATTTTTCTTTGGAAATTCCATTATTCCAGGATCATTTGTTGAAAACTGTTGTTTTATGTAGATTTACCTTCACACCGTTGCTGAAAATTAATTGACCATATAGGTGTGGTTGCATTTCTGGACTCTGTTCTTTTTCATTGATTTTTATTGTCATTCCTGTGCCAGTTTATATTATTTTGATTACTGCAACATTGTAATCTTAAAATCAAATAGTTCAAGTTTTCCAAATTGGTTTTTCTTTTTGAAAAATGTTTTTAAAACTTTTCTAGGACATTTATATTTTTATGTATTTTAGAATAGCCTTGTCTAATAAAAAAAACTGCTTGCATTTGAATGGGTTTTTATGTTGAATCTACAGAGATTAACAATTAACAACTTAAAGCATCTGACCATGGACATGATGCAACTATTTATTTAGGTCTCCATTATTTTTTTTTATCAATGTGACTAATAATTACATATACTTTGCTTAAACTTTCATAATTTTTATTTATTTATTATTTATTTATTTATTTAGCAGGGAGAGAGATGAGAAGCATCAACATGTAGTTGTGTCACTTTAGTTCATTGATTACTTCTCATATGTGCCTTAACCAAGGTCCTTCAGCTTGAGCCAGTAACCTCTTGCTCAAGCCAGCGACTTTGGGCTTTAAACCAGTGACCTTTGGCTCAAGCCAGCAACCGCACAGTCAAGCTAGTGAGCTTGCATTCAAACCATAAGAACCCACAATCAAGCTGTCAACCTCTGGGTTTGGAACCTGGGTCCTCAGTGTCCCAGGTTGATGTTCTATTCACCTCACTACCACCAGATCAGGCATAAATTTTTATAAATGTGCATATATTCTAAATTATTGTTATTTTAAATTTATTTTTAATTATTATTACTGACATATAAAAACAAAATTGGCCTGACCAGGTGGTGGCTCAGTGGATAGAGCATTGGACCCAGGTTCAAGACCCCAAGGTCACCAGTTTGAGCACGGGCTTATCTGGCTTGAGCAAAAAAAGTTCACCAGCTTGGACCCAATGTCGCTGGCTCGAGCAAGGAGTTACTCAGTCTGCTGAAGGCCCACAGTCAAGGCACATATGGGAAAGCAATCAATGAACAACTAAGGTGTCGAAACAAAAAACTAATGAGTGATGCTTCTCATCTCTCTTTGTTCCTGTCTGTCTGTTCCTATCTATCCCTCTCTGACTCTCTCTGTCCCTGTAAAAAAATTTTAAAAAATTGATTTTTTTTAAAAAATCACTTGACATTTTTTAATTCACATATTAATTCTCATAGCTCTTTAAAAGATTAATTAGAATTTTCTATATGTGCAGTCACGTTATCTTTAAATAAGGAGAGTTTTTAGTTTTGTCTTTCTGATTTGTATGTTTTTCATTTCTTATTTTGCCTTGCTATATGGACCAAGTCCTTTACCGAATTTGGGATCAAATGCTGAGCGTGTACATCTCTATGCTGTGTCCACAATCTTAAGGGGAAAAGAGAAGTGTTTTATCATGCAATTCTTTACTTCTCATGTATTTGCCTTTTTTTTTTTTTTAAATCAGGGCAACACTGGCCTGATACAATGTGTTACTTCCCCCTTTTTCAATGAAGGAGTTTTTGGAATCAGCATTACATTTTCCTTAAATGTTTGAGAGAATTCTCCAGTGAAACAGTCTGACACTAATTAATGTATTATAGAAAGATATTTCAGTATGAACTGAATTATTTTAATTGATGTACATATATTAAGATTTTCTACTTCTCTTGAACTAATTTTGGTAGTTTGTATCTTTCACATAATTTGTCCATTTCATTTTAGTTGCAATTTTTTTGACATAGAGTAGGTCATAATATTTATTATGTTTTAAACATCTTTACAAGGTTTAATAATATCTCTTTTTTCTTTTATTATATTGGCAATTTGTGCTTCTGTCTTTGTTTCTTAATGATCAATGTAGCTAGCTATCAATTTTATTTACGTGTTTTAAAGCCACTTTTAGATAAATTAATTTTCTGTATTTTTAAATTTTTCTATTCCATTTTTTTAATTGTGAGAGGAAATGTTATAGTAAACATAGAAAAATAAGTTGCAGAAATATTAATATCAAAACTTGTAAATAATTAAAATAAATTCAAAGTGAAACTGAAAATATTTACGCGCTAGGGAACAGTCAAGCTGGGAGAAAAAGTGATGAGTCAACCCTGGCAATAACAAGATGTTCATGTGATTTGTGATAACCATATGTCTAGAAGAGCTGCATGTAATAAGAAGGGACCCCTGAACTGCAGTCAGTCAGTCATCTTGACTCCAACACAGAGTGGACATGTCTCCACGTAGGACCGGTTCCTGAACCAGATGCCGCTGAGAGGAGCATCACCATGGGGCCCCTTCTTGAGCAAGTATCTACGCAGCAACTCCGCATCTAACTGTGAGTGAATAAATATTGCATATGCATTAACTGCAACTTGTTATCAGTACATGTCTTTCTCTGGAAGTAAAACTGGGCTAGGCCAAGTAGAATCCTCTGAATCGTGTCAAGAGTAGTCTCAAGGACACAAACCGAGCTAAGTTACAAACTTCATAGTGCGTCCCACTGCACGGGGGTAGTCAGTACTGGGGAGGCCTGACTGGCAAAAACTGGGACAGGAGGGGAGGCAGGGAGACAGACTCCCACATGCCCCGGGACTGAACTCACCCAGCAAGCCCCTACCAGAGATACTGTGCCAGCTGGGTTGCAGTCCCTTGCTTGACAACTGAGCTCTTTTAGCACCTGAGGCCCGGGCCATGAAGCCATCCTCAGTGCCAGGGTCCAACTTTGCTTGAACCATTCAAGCCATGGCTTCAGGAGGAGAAGAGAGAGAAAGTTGGGGTGGGGGGAAGGGTGGAGAAGCAGATAGTCATTCTCCTGTGTGCCCTGACTAGGAATTGAACCCGGGATTTCCACATGCCAGGTAGACGCTCTACTGCTGAGCCAAATGGGCAGGGCCTCCATTGATTTCTGATCTTATTTTTATTATTTACTTATTTTTGCACATTTTTCTTCATTTTCTGTCTTCTTGACATTGAAGTTGAAGGCATTAATGTTGGACCTTTCTATTTTCAAATATAATTTAAAGTGTTTCCCTTTAAACACTACTTTAGCTACATACCACAATTTTTATATTTATTTCAAATACTTAAAAACTTTTTTTAATAATTTCTTCCTTATCCCAGTTGTTATATTGTAGTATACTTTTTCATGTCTACATTTTGAATATTTTAGGTTTTCTACTCTTTGTTAATCTTACCAGACCATTTTGTGCTATTGGTTTCTCATTGAGTTTCATTAAATTTGGATACATAATAATATGATTACAATTGTTACTACACTTATGAAAACTTGTTATATGGCCCTAGCATGTGATATACCATAGTGAATATTCCATATGAATTAGAATGCCATGTGCATCTTGCTACTATTGAAAGGACTTTTCTATAAATGTCATCTGGTCAGTTTGGTTGAGAGGATTACTAAGGTCTTCCATATCCTTAATGAAGTTCTATCTACTTGTATTCTAAATTACTGAGACAAGAGCAATGATGTATTCAAACAACTTTGTTGGTTTGTATATTTCTTCTTTCAGCTCTGTCATTTTTCTCCCTATGTAACTTAAAGTTCTGTTTTCGGTTACATACACATTTCAGATTATTAATGAATTTATATTGCTATAATTATAAAATTTCCCTCCTTATTCCTGGTGATAGTCTTAATTCCTAAATATACATTACTGATATAATAATTCCTTCCCATCTGTCTTAAGATTAGTGTTAGCATGTTACATACATTTTATTTCTTTGACTTCTTGTTATCATTGTATTATTATATGTAGAGTATATTCCTTGTAGTCAGCATTTAGTTTTGTATCTGTGGGTATATAAGTTGTAGAAACATTTTGATATAGTTTTTCAAATATTTTTTTCCAGTCTCTTCTTTATGAATTCTAATTGCAAATATTTTAGATTACTGAAGACTGTCTTCTAAGTAACTATTATCATTTTTTTGTTTGTTTCTTTATTTCTTTGTTTTTTATGTGTGACAGAGACAGAGAGAGACAGAGAGAGGGACAGTTAGGGACAGTCAGACAGGAAGGGAGAGAGATGAGAAGCATCAACTCCTCATTGCAATACCTTAGTTGTTCATTGATTACTTTCCCATATGTGCCCTGGCCCAAGGGCCATAGCAGAGCGAGTGACCCCTTGGTCAAGCCAGTGACCTTGGGCTCAAGTTTGTGAGCCTTGCTCAAACCAGATGTGCCCACACTCAAGTCGGCAACCTTGAGGTTTTGAACCTGGGTCCTCCGCATCCCAGTCTGATGCTCTATCCACTGTGCCACCACCTGGTCAGGCCTTTTGCTTAAATGAAAGAGAGAGAGACAGACAGACAGGGACAGGCAGACAAGAAAGGAGAGAGATGAAAAGCATCAACTTGTAGTCACGGCACTTCAGTTGTTCATTGATTGCTTTCTCATATGTGCCTTCACCGCGATGTTGGGATAAGCCAGCAACCTTGGGCTCAAGTCAGTGACTTTGGGCTTCAAGCCAGTGACTTTTAGACTGAAGCCAGCAATCATGGGGTCATGTCTATGATTTCACGCTCAAGTGTGTGACCTTACACTCCAACAGGTGTGCCTGCACTAAAGCCAGTGACCTTGAGGTTTCAAACCTAGGTCCCCAGCATCCCAGGATAAGGCTCTATCCACTGTGCCACCACCTGGTCAGGCTCACTCTGTCTCTCTCTCTTTTTTCAATTTTTATTTTATTGGTTTTAGAGAGAAAGGGAGAGAGAGAGACAGAGGCAGGAACATAAATCTGTTCCTGTATGTGCCCTGACTGGGGATGGAACCAGCAAACTCTATGCTTCCAGTTGATGCTCTAACCAACTGAGCTATTTGGCCAGGGGAAAGTACACTGGGGAACAAAATTTTTGTTGCATCCACAAAAACACTTGTTTTTACCTAATTCAAGTGTGCTGATCTCAAATCTGACATTAGTTTTTCTCTGTAAGCTACAGTTCTTTTTGCAATTCAAGATTTTAAGGTTTTCATCTTATTGTAACATTTTCAACATTTAGTTTAACATAAAGTAGAATGTCTTCTTGGGCATCATCTTTGTGAAAATATAATAATTTGTATAATGCAGTAAATACACTAATACACTAAAACATATGATTGCATCAGAATTTGTCTACAATTTTGAAATAGAACATATTAAAACACTTATTTTAATCATAAAATTTGCACAAAACTTATTTAAATTCTACTCAGGCAAAAATTTGTGTTTGTAGCTCTTGCATTTGTATACTTGTTGAGGACAATCTCGTTTGATGCTCCAGCAGTAGTCTGCTCATCACTAACAGCTCCAAGATTTTCGGGAAACTTATCAAGATGACTGTTCCGTAAGTGAATCTTAATGCTCACATTACATCCAATGTTGTGGAAAGCCAACAGCATAATTTGAACCAGAAGTTCACAGTTTTCTGCTTTTTTGTTGCCAAGAAAGTTCTTTATAACTGTCACAAAAGACTGCCATGCTGCTTTCTCCTTCTTATTCATCTTCCTGGCAAATTCTTCGTCACGAATGAGGGTTCGAATTTGAGGTCCATCGAATACACCTGCTTTTATCTTCTTGAAAGACAAGGCAGAAAAAGCAGAAATAAAATGTTGAAGGCACTCAATTTTCTCTATTCAAAGCCTGAACAAACTGCTTCATTAAGCCAAGTTTGATGTGAAGTGGGGGAAAAATGAACCTGTCTCAATTAACTACAGGTTCATTCACAATATTTTGCATCCCCACCACCAGAGCTTCACGTTTCAGCCGCTCCTTCTGTGTCCAGTGTTTCTCCCGAGCTCGGCTGTCCCACAGACACAGAAAGCAAGGATACTTCGTGAAACCTCTCTGTTGTCCTAGCAGGAAATTTACCATTTTAAGATCCACACAAATGATCCAGTTATGCTCCTCATACTTCAGAAAGTTGAGGACAATTTTTATGTCATTCTTACTAAGTCATTCAATTCGGGTTGGCTAAACTGCTGAGGGGTTAATGACTACTTGACATCAGAAGAAGACCCTTCAGATTCTACAACCATTTCCTCATGCATCTTATCAAAATACACTTGATCACCATGTTCACTTTCTTCATCCTTAGAAGAAATAAAACCATTGAAAACTGGAACCAGGAGTGTCTCAGCATGTGGGATAAGTCGTATTGCTGAAGGAATATTAGGATATGCGATCATATGCCATTTTTTCTTGCTGATACCCTTTGTATGGATCAGACAGAAATAACAGTCACTGCTGTGATCCTTGGATTCACACCAAAGCATGGGAATACCAAAAGGCATTCCTTTGCATTTTCCTTTGGTCCAGTCACAAAACATTTCTTCACAATTATGACACACAATATGAGGAGCCCAATTCTTGTCTTGATCGCCAAGGGGAACTTGAAAATAGGCAATAAATGCACGTGTCACAAATGATGAAATATTGTGCCTTTGACATTGAAGTGTATAACAGCCATATATTTAACAGAAGGTGTCAGGACTATTCTTACATTTACGCCTACTCGAAGAAGCCATGATTCATTCTTAGAACAAAATAAGAGGGTGTTTTTATCAGATAATAATATTTTACATTTAAAAACAACTACAATTATGTAAAAATTATGTTTGTAAAACATTAAGTGCCTTGTGGTTATGTTCAGTGCAAGAGTCGTTGCCCTTTAACTCCAATTAAAAAACCAACGCACACCATTAACTATAACAAAAAGAAATTAAAATTGCATAAAAACTAGAGCATGAACCAAAAAACGGATTTAGATTTGGAATCAGCAATACAGAAATATATAGAAACAGTTCTAAAACCTCATGTAATAGAAATTGAAAAAAAATTGTTCCCCAGTGATTTTCTGTGTTTATAGTGTTTATATTAGTATAGTTTCAACTTTACTTACCTTTTTTTCCTGTTGTTTTCTATTCTTTGTTAATCTTTCCCAGTGAATTCTTGTTTCAAATATTATACTTGTCATCTCTGGAGGTTACATTTTTATTATTTATATCTTTCTCTTTTATCTTACCACGTTCATGTGTCCCTTTTTATACTTGAACATTCTGTAGTTATAGTGGCTTTGTTAACATCCTTTTTTGTTAATTTCATTATCTCTGTTATTTCTGTCTGTTTCTATTGGATCACTTTTTTATTTTTATGGAACATATTTTTATGCTTTTTAATATGCACATTAGTTTTGATTGGATGCTGGATATTGCAGATTTTTATGTTCTTGAGAGTATGATTTTATTGTCTTATTTTCAAGAGAATTGGCTTTTAATGTTTGATAGTTATTTGCTATTCATTTAGACCCTCCCAAAGTTTTGTTTAGAGTAAGCCTGGAGTAGCCATTGTATTAGGAATAGGTTAGATGCTCTATTAAGATGTGCCCTGAGTGACCAGCAGAATCTCTCTATTCTGATGTCTGAATTCACATTATTTCTGTTTTTTGTGAGCTCTAGTGCTTATTCACCTAAAAGATCACTGTTTGCCTTTGCCTGACTTATGGAGTTGAACTCACACAGACAGATACATCTTTTTTTCTTTTTTTTTTTTTGTATTTTTCTGAAGCTGGAAACGGGGCGAGACAGTCAGACAGACTCCCGCATGCGCCCTACCGGGATCCACCCGGCACGCCCACCAGGGGTGACACTCTGCCCACCAGGGAACGATGCTCTGCCCCTCTGGGGCGTCACTCTGTTGCAACCAGAGCCACTCTAGCACCTGGGGCAGAGGCCAAGGAGCCATCCCCAGCGCCCGGGTCATCTTTGCTCCAATGGAGCCTCGGCTGCGGGAGGGGAAGAGGAGACAGAGAGGAAGGAGAGGGGGAGGGGTGGAGAAGCAGATGGGCGCTTCTCCTGTGTGCCCTGGCCGGAATTGAACCCGGGACTTCTGCACGCCAGGCCGACGCTCTACCACTGAGCCAACCGGCCAGGGCCAACAGATACATCTTTTGATACAGTAAGAATTCCATGGTACTCCATGAAAATTTCTGGAGCTCTTTTTTTGTCTAAATTTCTCCAATCTGGAATTCAATTCTGCAGCTTCCTGCTGCCTCAGACTCCCTGAAATCTGATCTCTGTCTACCAACATGCTCTGCGGTGTGAAATTTGCTTTCAGGCAGAGGGTTAGAGTGATTGTAGGTCTTCTTTATTTTTCTACTCTTAGAGATTAGATTTCTGCATTGGTTATTATTTATAAATGAAAACTGTTATTTTATAAGTTTTATCTAGTTTTTTTTTTAAAGATCATACAGTAAATTTATTTCCTGTTATCTCATAATAGCGGGAAGTAGAAGACCCTAATGTCCCTATTGTATTTTCTCTCTTTTATCTTTTTTATTTATTTTACTGTACATTTATTTATATAATATTTAGAAAATTAAATTTAATGGGATGACATTGATCAATAAGAGTACTTAGGTTTCAGGTAAACATCTTTATAGCATTTGAACTGTTGATTGCATTGTGTGCTCATCACCCAAAGTCAAATCATCTTCCATCACTGTATATTTGTCCCTTTTTACTCCCCTTCCCCTGTATATTTTAAAAAATTGTATTGCTGTTTTATTATATCTTCTTTCATTTCTTGAGTTTGCTTGAAATTTTGTTTCCTTCAGTAAGTTTTTTACTAAAATATATTCTTCTGCCTCTTGTCATGTTCTATTATATTTTCTGCTTTTTGGGGTGTGTGGAGGGTCCAGGGGAAATATTAAGTAAGCTTTTATTTTACATCAAATGTTTCCATTAATAATTAGTAAAAGCCCCCAAAAAGTTCTGTTTGAAACTTTTTTTTCCTTTTTTTTTTAGACTTACGTTATAATAGTCAGATGTATGACTTGAATTAATTGTTAATTTGGTCATTCAGCCTGAAACTCTTCCTTATTAACTTTACCATGTTTTCTTCCTGGGAGTTCACTCCTTGCTCCCCTATTGCCACATTTCACTTCATTTGTAAACATATCGCCCGGATGGTAAGTTTGCAGTGATACTGGTGTCTTAAAAGTTACAAGTCTTTAAGGTTGTATTTTATTCATTTCTTTTCAGCTCACATTCAGATCAGTTGCAAAGCTAATTTCCTTATTTATTTATTTATTTTTTGGTACCCTACCCAAGTGATAGACTTTGATTTTATCTAATTTACATGTCTACATTGAAAATAATGGAATGGTAAATTTAAGACTTAACCTCTTTTTCCTCTCCTCCTTTATTACTACCTGTCATCGATTCTAAAGGCAGTCTACATATTAATTTCTCACGTGGATTGTATTACATATCCTTTTATTCTGAATTAATTGATTAGTTAAACATCACTGTTCTTTTCAAAGAAAGCTGTATCCTATTTGAGATTTGGAGAGGTAACCACACATTTCTGTGTCCTCTCTCATTTTATTCACATAGTTGGAAAATGTATGCTTTTGTGGTCTGATCTGTGCTGCCCTTCCAGCATAGGGCACAAACACACCCACACCCACACCCATACCCACACCCAGATACTCCATTCTACCTCGCCTGGCCATCTTTGGGATATAGGATTAAACTGGGATATCTGGAGAAAACCCATGCAAGCTTGGGAGAGAAGGCAAACTCCACACAGTGGTCCAGGCAAGGAATAAATTATTTTTCTCATTAGTGTTATAACACAATGACATTATTTGAGGACCTGCTGTATAGATACACATATGCAGTTTGTGTTTGCTTCTTTGGGTTATTTTCCTTGATTTTTGATATATCCCACTGTTTTGTGTCAGGACAAATGTGAGATTATTATTGTGACACACTCGGCATTGTATATAACAGATGAGAAAAGTCACACTAGATATAGAATATCTTTAAACTATCATTCATTTTACCTTTATTGGGTAATCCTTTATGATTGACATAAATGATTGACACATGCAGAAAGTAAATTACATTTCTTGGTTTAGATAAATTATCTTTCAAGTGAACAGTGTATTTGTGTGTGTACGTGTAAGAATGGGAAACGAGGGATAGAAATTACTTCAGTTGCATCAGGGAAGATGTTAACAGAATTTCCCTTTAAGGCTTTGTGCTTCTTTTGTATACTACAACTTTTTCATCTCTTCAGGATTTATTAATCATGCAGACTCTGGCTAGGAGGACTAAGTCCTTTGGCTAGGACTAAGTCACAGTCATTGACCTATAAGAATCTTAGCACTATTTATTATTAAACGGAATATCACCATTCCCTGGTTATGGGAATATGTTCTTGTCTAAGTATTATTCTTTTCCTAGAGCCTATTTCTTTGTTATTCAGAAAGGCTATGGTCAGCCACCTTGGTGACCCTATATCATATATCTCAAAATCACAACTTACCTAGATTTTGTAGATGGGGTAAGAGAAGTATCTGTTTCCAAGGGAAGCTAACTGGTCTCTACTTGAAATATCCCCAAATAGAGGTTTTATAATGCAATTTGTTGGGTAAACAAAGAGAACAAAAACCATAGAATATCCATTATGCTAATACCTAGCAATGTATAGCTATCCCTTATTAAGGACACTAAGCAAAGCTAGCGGGAAGGGGAGCAAATTGGAAAGAGTTTTTGCTAGTATTTGATCTCCCTTCCAACTTTGTTTAACTTCCAATATATTTATATTTACTATCAAGCCTAGGTTTAGAGTGAACAAAATTTCAATTATCTTTTGTTAGTTTTTCACAGATAGAGACAACTGATGGATTAGCAGAGTGATTTATGTCTGGATGTAGAACAGAATGTATAATATTGCAATTTAGATCTTGGTGATCTGAAGTGTAAGTGTTGAATAAAGTTTAGAGAAAGAAGAAAAGAGGGAGAAGGATAAGGTTCTCATCCTTCACAGGAGAACATTGAAATTACTAGAATTCATGGAACAACAATAAAGCTATAAGACTATAATTTAAAGTTACAAAGGAACCAAAATAGGGGTTTACAACATATGACTTCAGTTCTCATTTTGGTTACCTTTGTAACTTTATATCTTAAATTATAGTCTCATAGGTTATATTTCTTATATTGGAGAGAGAGAGAGAGAAAGAGTATGGCCGATTAGGAGGGGAGTAATAAAGAGAAATATCTTGTATTTTATAATGGACAATTAATGATATAGTTTAACATGGATGACTCAAGACACACACAATGTTTATTAGCTTTTTATTATAAATTTGTGGCATTTTGTGTTTTTTACCTTATTAATATGTTTTATTAAAACATAGAAGGTTGGCCTGACCTGTGGTGGCGCAGTGGATAAAGCGTCAACCTGGAAACGCTGAGGTTGCCGGTTCAAAACCCTGGGCTTGCCTGGTCAAGGCACATACGGGAGTTGATGCTTCCTGCTCCTCCCCCCTTCTCTCTCTCACTCTCTCTCCCCTCACTATAATGAATAAAAAATAAAAAATAAATAAAAATAAAAAAAACATAGAAGGGATTAGTCTATTATTTTACATTCCTCAATGAGGGCTGTTTATAAAGTTGGTATCTTAAGTCATATATGGAGATTTTAAAATACGTAATTCCTATTTTATTGAGTAAATCATGTTTAACAAACTTGTGTGAAAACATTTACTTGCAAAGGTGTTAAATTAAAGTGACAAATTAGGTGACTGCAATATTTTGAAAAGTTGGAAACAAAATAAAAACAGTTGTTTCCAATATATTAGATTGCCATTCTATAAACCCACACTAACGGAATAAATTTAGTCATTAAAACCCCCTTTTCCTAAAGTTTCCAGGGTTCACTTTATTTTGGAACCTCCTGTATCTCTTTGTGGTTTCATGAGTACATTTATTTAAACAGGTTAAAGTGCTCAATTCTGGTCTCAAAGCTCCTACTGTAAATGTCAGAAATTATGAGATCAGAGTAGGTCAACAACATATATTTCCAAAATTTTATAAACCCAGTGGTTCCCTTAAAAGAGAAAATATACAAACTATTGTATGTAGCACATTGCCTAGAATATGTCTTATGTCTTGAGATGTCAGCTTCGCATAGTGAAAATAGTGTAGGTTTCAGATTAAATTGACCATCGACTGCAGCAGTTGATGTAGCTACCTTATGATGTCATCAGTAGGATTTAAGAAGGCAATTCATTTATAATGGCTGGCTCAGTGTCCTATAGAAGACAACAATTTATATTAGTTTTCATCCAAATTAAGCAGCAGATAGTAAATACATACAGTTGGACGAGGGCCTGCCATAAATGCAGATGAAAATACATTGTATATGTTACTGGAGATCAACTTTTGGAAAATGGTAGGCACGCTGATATTTGTGCCATAATGCAAAAGCAATTACCAAAAAAAATGCAAATCATTAAGTCAACAAAAACAGTGTTGAGGAAAATAACAAATTCATCTTATACCCATTTTCTAAAATATAATTTGATATGGATGAGAAAAGAATGATTATAGCTTTTCTTTTTTTCTTGTTTTCTCTCTCTTGAATATTCTTCTTTATTTTGTTTGCTTAGTTCAAAGGCAGGGATATGGAGAAAGCTGATTTAATTACTCAATCCATGCCGAAATAAAATATGAATATGTTCCTTTTACAGACGAAGAGCTTGAAGTTCAGAGAGTTTACTGAACTTGCCTGAGTTAACACAGCCTGTGTGAACACTGTGCTTCAAACTGCAGTCTTAGTTATTTATGGCTTTTCTCAGCTGTGTCATATATCAAGCAATCTGTTTCTTGTGTAATTAATGGTCATTAAATGAATTTATGTAAATAAAGCAGTAATCATATTATGGGTATGATTTTAACTACCCTGTTATGGGTAGGGTAGTTAAAAACCTGGATTTCTGAGCCATACAGACCTGGCTTATGTCCCTGTGCTGTCATATACTGTCTGGGTAAACTGAGCTAACCTATTTTAATTTTCTAAGCTTTGGAGTCCTGTCTGTAAAATGAGAAAATAACAGCATCTACATTGTAGGGTAGCTGAGTTATAGGCAATGTGTGTAGAGAGTACTTAACACAAAGTATATTTTTAATGCATATTACATTTATTTTATTAAGTTAATCCAATAAATATTTATTAAGCATCTCTGCAACAAACATTTTTTTTTTCTTTTTTGTATTTTTCTGAAGCTGGAAACGGGGAAGCAGTCAGACAGACTCCCGCATGCACCCGACCGGGATCCACCAGGCACGCCCACCAGGGGGCGTCGCTCTGTCGAAACCAAAGCCACTCTAGCGCCTGGGGCAGAGGCCAAGGAGCCATCCCCAGTGGCCGGGCCATCTTTGATCCAATGGAGCCTTGGCTGCGGGAGGGGAAGAGAGAGACAGAGAGGAAGGAGGGGGGGGGTGGAGAAGCAAATGGGCGCTTCTCCTATGTGCCCTGGCCGGGAATCGAACCCGGTTCCCCCGCACACCAGGCCTACGCTCTACCGCTGAGCCAAACGGCCAGGGCTTATGTGTTGTTCTTATATCAAACCCTAAAGCAAAAGAAAATTTAGGTAGTTTCTATTGACATGCTTATGGACAATTTAGTCTATTTCCCATGTGATCGGTCTTGTAGAAATGTATTAAAGCAAGCACTCAGGTTGCTGTTGATAAATCGCCTTAAGCTAGGCCCTAGTTGAGTCTATTTTAAAACCATTCTGTATTTAGCCTGACTCCTTGGGAAAGTATTATAGACGTCATGTAGTTCAAATACTGGCACCACTTAAGAATGTAACTTGTTACTGCATGGGCTCACTGAGTGCATCATTTCAGAATTAACGGAGAGCGACTGCCAAGCCCAACAAAGACCAGAGACATGCAGCAGCCTACCTCAGAGTGCCTATATATAGAACGGGCCCAGAGTGCCACTGCGTTCTGCCACCTGGGCAGCACACGGCTTCAGATCTGTACCTAAAGACAGGAAATGGGAAATAAAGTTGTGAACACCATCTGTGCTTTGGAAAATTAGGCCTAGACATTTTTATAGCATGTTTCTGTCAGAATTTTGGTAAAGAAATAATACATCAATACTACTGTTTTCTTTTTCATTGCTCATTCTTCATCAGATTAAATTCAACAAACATGTATTAAGTATCTTGCAAGTGGTAATAAGTATTCTCATGTGTGTGCTGTATTTTAAATTTGAGTATAGGTATTTTAACTAAATGGTAAGAATATCTTTCTATTTAATCCTTTGACCTTCAGTTTTATAGTAGAGTGTTCCTTCTTTTTCTTCTCTTTATTCTCTTTACCACCATGCTGGTGTAAACATCTATCATGTTGCAGCCTAATAGTTAGGGCTTTGTAGTTTCCACTGACAGAAATCCAAATTACCACTTAGCTCTGCTTTCTGCTGCTCTGCTTCTTAAGAATGGTTTTATCATGTGACAGAAAAGATGCCCTGAGAGCTCAGATTTACAGGATCCTTAGCACTGGCCTCCCCACAGAAGGGGATATCTTGTTTTTCCCCTCAACATCCATATTCATCTCTCAAAAAATTATGAGTTTTCCTCTTTTGGTGTATTATTCACTCCAGGACAGATCCAGTGATGAGAGAGGTGGCTACTCTGAACCTCTAACCCCATGAGAGAAAGAGTGGAGTGAGCTCCATGCATACCACTTAGATTAGGAATAAGAAGGTGATGGTCTTCCAAGGAGATGAAGAATAACATTGGAAATCTACTCACTATACCTGGATCACTATGATAGCCTCCATACCCATGTCCTCACACCTAGTTATTTTCCTCTTTGTTCATTCCCCTAGAAAAAGTGATTTTTTAAAGTCATCATGCCAATTACCTCAAAATAAAAAGAACAAGAAGAAAAACCCAAAGACAACAAGTGATCAGTATGATCACACTATTCCCATATATACGTCTCTCAGTGACTTCCTAGCACCCTTAACAATATGTTCATGAGGCTTGTATGGTGTCGCCTCTTCCTCTCCAGATTTTCTGTGTGTAGCTCCTCACTCGGCTATGCTGTTCTTATCTCTGTGGCATCATATTCTACCGAGTATCTTAGTGTTCAATTTCAGAAAACTTCTAGATCCATCTCATTCTTCCATTCCATATCTTCTCTACTCCCCTCATCCTTCTCTGTAGGTTGATCAACACTTATTGATTTGCAGGTCTTGGAATAAAAAAATACTTATCAGTGAAGTTGTATCAGTAAGGTTTCTCCAGAGAAGCCAAACCCTCAGGATATACATGAATATGTAGAAAGAGTTATATTATGAAAAATTGATTCACAGTCATTATCAAGGCTAAAAAATCTCTATCACAACTAGAGGCCTAGGAAAGCTGGTGGTGTAAATCCAGTCCAAGCCTGAAGGCTGAGAAGCAAAGGATCGTGTAAGTCCTTGTCCAAGTAAAAGAGTTTGAGAACCAGGAGTTATGTTGTCTGAGGGCAGCAAAAAATAGATGGTCTGGCTCAAGCAGAAAGAGCAAATGTAATCTTTCTTCCCCTTTTTGTTCTACTCAGGCCCTCGATGGATTGGGTGATGACCATAAGCATTGACAAAAGCAATCTTCTTTGCTCAGTCTACTGATTCAATTACTAACCTGTTCTGGAAACACCTTCACAGACATACCAAAAATACTGCATTATCAGTTATCTGAGCATCCCTTAGTCTACTCAGGTTGACACAGAAATTAAGCAGCACAGACGCTCTTTTCTGCTGCATTAGATTTTCCAGATAGACACTGTGATGGCATTGTATATTTCTTCATAACACCCTTGATGCTTGTTATTGTTTTCTAAATATGTATCTCTATTTCACTTGTCAGATTACTCATTCTTTGAGATTATAAACCATGTCAAGTTTTTTTTTTAGTTATGACATCCCCACTGTTTAGCATGGTGCTTGGCATAGACCAGGAGATCCAGAAATACTCCTGAATTGATTTTAACTTATGGTCCTCCTTATGGCAGTTAATCCACACTCTCTCTAAGGTGCTTTGAGTTTGTTGCATGTGGAACCTAGTTCTGTGATGAATTTTAACTATTTGGAAAGCCTTACTTTGGTTTCCTTTGCTAAGACACAATTCTAATAATACCAGGTACTCAGTGGGTGCCCAGCGCTATCTGTCCTCAGGCAAAGAAAATAGCACATAAACTAAATGAATCTATTTTATTCTTGAAACACCTTTGGAAGATTGATATAATTATTCTGAATAATTAGTTTCAGCTTATAACCAAGGACTATAGAATGCTGAACTTAAATATTTTGATTCTGGTCTCACTTTTCTTAGACAGTGGTAGGGATCCAAATTTTGGTCTGTCTGAATGCCTTACTTCAAACCGAAGTGTGTTTCAACACCTCACTGTCTGTATTGCCGGTCCCTACACCTTGTTCAAAGCTTCTTTATTATGATTAAAAAATTAGACTAGGGAGCAGTAGTTGTAATTTATATAATTCAACTTACTTCGTTTAAAAAATGTGTTTAATAAAAGAATTTGTTATGCCTATTCCATTGCTGAATATGAAGAAAGGGAAATAATTCTTACCATTTAAGAGTTTATGGTCTACTTGGGGATAGAGAATTGGGAGATAAAAAGCAGAAGCTAAGAGGAGGAAACCAGTATTGTCTCATCAGATAACCAGTGGTAAAGGATCTTAGAGAGAGGAAGGGTTATTATTGGTCATAGGAAGCAAACCCTCAGTTTTCTAAAAATAGTCATTTAGTGAAAGGGGCAAAATGAGTTCAAGATGCTCCACCATATTAATTCATAATAAGGTACTTAGAGACTAAAGATATTTTATAGTACTAAGAATAAACCACATACTGCCCTGATAAGATTAATGGGTATAGGTTAGTAAGTAAAAAGTAAACAAATTTAGGCAAATTACTCTAATTAACAAGGGCTTAAATTTGGGGGACAGAGGAGAGTCAGGAATTAAACTAGGTGCCTGCTTATAGCATTGGCATGATGTCTTAGGTACTAACTAAGGTCAGTGGTAGTGTGTCTTACAAACATACTGATTCTGTGACTGTTAGAGATGGAAATAAAGGCTAAAGATGAAATGCATAGAGATAACTGAAAAGGTACTTGTGCTTAAACTGTGGAAATAGGTGTGCCATGAACAGAAATGTGAAAATTTAGAGGGTGGAACCTGAGTAGAGGCAAGGGATATAAACTCAAATGCTTGCAAGAAACAGGCAAGACGTAGGAAGTAGCAAAGCTGACTGGCGGCAGGGAGTGAAGGTAACAATGTGGTTGATGTTCAAGGGATCAGTTTCTATTCAGCTCTAGCCATTGGCTGATCAGTTTCTCTCCAGCTCCAGCTATTGGCTGATCAATTTCCCAGATCACCTGATTTGCCCAGAGAATCTGAAAATTCAGAAATGTTTGCATTTTAAATGTTGGTACATAATTCCACTTCTTAAAAAGCCAACACTTTATGTTCCAAATAAGCTATTTCCATAGGTTTGATGTTAGCTTAAGGGAACAGTGAAGGATGCATGCCCTTGGGAGTGAAGCCTGTCCTTTCTGAGTCTATTCTACTAGCTCAATGTTTTCAGCCTTGGCTTCTGATGGGGCTCAGTGAGTTCCTATTTCACCACTCCAGAAAGCAAGAACAGAGAAAAACAAAACCATTTGCATGTTTTTTTCCTTTCTTTTGAAGTCCTAAAATATATATCACTTTTCAGTGGTTTTTTTAAGCCTTTGTATACAATCTGAATGGAATATGGTCTACAACCTGAGGTCTGAGCTATCTTTTTTATGTTTTTTGAACAATTTCAGAAACAGCTTTGATAGGTTTGATCTGTGTTGATCTGCCATGTCCATATTGTGTGCTCTCTCTAATTGTTTCAACATATAAATTTCATGCAGTATGAGAATGCTATTTTATTTACATTTAAGTTAAAACAAATCATGGTATGTTCTCAAGAAAAAAATTTATTAAGCAAACATTTTTATTTTTCATAGAAGGAAGGCTAAAAAAGTCATGTGGTTTGTATGTTTAAAAAATGGCTCTTTATTTTTCTGTATTCATGGTAAATCAGAAAGGCGTACATTTGAAGGAAGAATGGCTTGTTTCCTTTTATTTGAAGGCCAGATTTAGGTATCATTATATTGTATGTTCTAAGAAATGCTCTTGGATACTTTATACCACCTTTTAAATGTAGCCCAAACTCTGCGTTCATATGATAGATTCACTAAGGTACAAGTTTTCATGGGATGGGAGGAATATTCTTGCATTTTGATGCCCTCCCTCAAATTTGGGGTAGGTCAGAGTGGAAGGTAAGTAACAGTAATAATCATGCCAGTAGCAAGTGCTTTAATATTTTTATTGAGATACTAGATTGAAGAGAATAATGAATATCCCTAAAATTTCTTTAAATTTTCAAGTTTTCTCTCAAAATTTGTAGTATTTTGTAACTTACTCCACAATTTAAAATTTCTTCATCTTTTTCTTCTTTCTTTTAATTTTAAGAGTTTATTTGAGCAAATATCCACTGAAATCAGGCAGTGCCAAACAAGAAGAAGTTAGGAGTATTCTACTGTCAGGAGCTCAGGAAGAGGCTTTTGTAAAGAAAAGGCTAAAGCAATTATTGATTGACTATAGTATGAAACTTAAGTAGCTGTTTGTGATTGGATGTCATTAGTTCTTTGATTTTGTAACTTTTATTTATAGGCTTAGATTTTGGTTTCTTTACTTACATAAGTCACATGGAATTAGAACCACAACAGTAGCCTCTGTGTTTAATTTATTGAACAATTTCTCCTTTTGGTCATTTTCTCAAACATGAAAGATATTGGCCAAAAAGTTGGTACTACCACCACCCTCAGGCATTAAAGTTATGCTGTCCTTGACTCATTGTGAAACACTTAGGTTATGATGTTGGGTTCATAGAAGGATTGTTTTTGCTGTTCATTTGGTTTCTGTTTTTCCATGGGCAGTGAGACTGTCTGATGTATTGCTGATACTATGCACATGTATTTAAGACCTTTAAAAAGACATAGCACATCCTGATCAGTGGTGGCACAGTGGATAGAGTGTTGACCCAGAATTCTGAGTTCCCCAGTTCAGAACCCCAATATCACCAGCTTGAGTCCAAGCTCAGCAATTTGAGTACTGGCTTGCCAGCTTGAGCATGTGATCACTGGCTTGAGCACAGAATCATTGACATGATCCCAAGGTTGCTAGCTTGAGTCCAAAGGTCACTGTCTTAAAGCCCAAGGTTGCTGGCTTGACCAACTGGTCATTGGCTTGGCTTGGCCAGTCAAGGCACATAAGAGAAGTAATCAATGAACAACTAAAGTGAAACAACTATGAGTTGGTGCTTCTCATCTCTTTCTCACTCTCTCAAATCATTAATATTAATAATATATTTATTAAGAAGAGACAGTGCATTAGGGAGACAACAATAATAACTATTAGGAGAGTAATACCAAGAGACTGCAAGGCCCCTATGAACAAAACCTATTGATATCAAAGAATGTACCAGAAGGGAGATCAACCTGTTTAGCCAGATGGCTCTTTGTTAATTTCCTGTTTTTTGCTACAATGCCAGAGGTGTTGATCAAGGTACAGCAGGAGATATTTGCTCTGAGACACAATCCTCCTTTCTTAGCCAATGATTAAAGCAATTATATTATCTAAAGCCACCTTGGCAGGAGAGCCCAGGGAGTTTTCTTTTGCAGCGATGGCCTTAGCAGTAGACTGGACAATAATTGTTGGCATTAAGGAGGGTGCTTATCCCATGCATTAACAGAGAAAAGGCCAGTAATGAAAAGCAAATGGAATCAAGGTTTCACATCAATAAAGAAGATCTTGATCTTTGATATTGGGAGAATTATCTACCTCAAGAGGCCACCTGCTTCTGGGGAGGACTTTCTCTAGTCAGTCTTAGTTTTAGATCTCTTTTGGGTATGCAGTTCCAAGTCTGAAGAAGCCCTTTTTAATGGGGCTTGTATACCTCAGATGTAAGTGGCTCAAGCCTGGCTGCCATCTGGGTAGAAAGGAGTACTCAATATGATCCCTTCTAAGGAAAATTCCAAGGACAGTCTTTTTTCTTAATGATTCCAAATAGAAAGGACAGGAGAAAATTGGAAACATTCATCTGGAGAGTTGTAGACAGATATGTGAGGTAACTAGAAGAATTCTGGATTCACTTTAGTTTACAAATATATATAACAAAACCTCAATGACAATGAAAAGGATTAGAATTTGATATCTACATGGTTATAATTTTCTACAGCCACCCTCATTCCTATAAAAAAGAATCACAGTCTAGCTAATTTATTTGCAAAATATGTCTCATTAAACTTGGCTTGATTATTTACATACATGCACAAAGAATAGAGATTGACCATATAGGCTCTTTAATAATCTGCTTTGCTAGAGCTTTTCATAAGGAATCTTTCATTGGACTTTTAAAAGCTCTCTAGGCTAAAAAGCCAAGCCAAGAGCTCACCAGGAGACTTTGTCTGCAATAATTATAGATGTGGGTAAATTTCTCTCTTCATGAGAACCCCTCAATATCCTGAAATTCCTGCCAGGAGTGAATTTTACTCACTTGGTAAGGCCACAGGGAACCCTTTAAGCAAGACTAATTTTTCCAAGGGGTTTTTATTGATGCCATAAAATCAAGCCTTAGTTCCTTAAAATGGTTTAGTCATATCTTATTTTATGCATATTCTCAAATATGACATTCCAGTCAGAGCCTTGGCAATATAATCAATATTTTCAATTGTGTTTTGTTACAAAAAGAACCAATTCTTATTGGACTTATACAAATAACTATAGTGCCATGAAAATAAGAATACTCATCAAGTTTCTGAGTTCTGGAGGGATTAAGTTAGTAGAAAAATTAAAAAATTAAATGTTTCAATTATATTTACAGAAGTATACTTTACAAAATAACCATAAGTCACAGAGAGCTTTAGAGAAAGAAAAATGTTTCCTTAAATTTGGAAAATAAAACATGAAGAAGTCAGCAATATTGCAAAAAAAAGTTATAAAAAATAAAAACCATCCTCATCAGTTTATTTAAGTTCATATGATTAATTATTGTTCTGCTTAAATTCAGCTTTTCCATTAGTTCTGGAAATTCTTACCCAGTTTTGTTTTATAATCTTAAAGTTATCAGAAGTGTATCTATCAGTAAGATACAAAATCTTTGCTTTCCAGATAGATTACATGAAAAGTTGAAAAACTCAACTTTCACAATCTCTTGTCACGAGAAGACCAAATAGTTCAAGAAAACTCTGGTTTTTTAAAACAGGGAAAAAACTAAATTCTAATTTTGCACCCAGGTACTTTTGATATTAAGACTCATTCTTTAAAAAATTACATAAATTTATTCGAATTTATAGTTAGCTTGACCACACATAAAGTTTTGTTTCTGATTCCTTTTCCACAAACCTTCTATAACCTTTTAAATCCATTCAAGTTTTGTCCTATGAGAATTATCTCCCGAAGTTTTCATTTCAAGAGATGGTTCAGTGTTCCTAGAGAAGACCAGGTAGAACATTTATCTCTCAAAGCCACCAAGAAAGGATGTCAGTTTCCTCAAGAGCTTTTGTTTTCTATATCCAGATCTTTTACAGTATCTACAAGCTTTTTGACTGAATAGAAAAGGTATGGTAATTGGGAGAAAAGATAGGTAGAATTTGAATTATTTCTAGAGCCATAGTTCTATTGTTGTGTAGACTTGATTTATAAAACAAATACAAAAGTTGTTTTTAATTTATCAAAGAACTAGGTTGCAACTGAAATGATATCAAGACTCTGGCCAAGTCATCTAACTACATGATCCCCAATTTGCTTTTTTATATATATATCAGAGAGTAGATGGGGAACAAAGGATTTCTATTTTCTAGATTTAGAGCTGTGTTTCTTTGAAATTTTTAAATAAATCTTTCCACAATGGCTTCAGAATTTTTTTCTTTCCTCTTGAGTATATGGCTTTATTTTAGGACAGGGAAAGAAAGTCTTTTTAAAAAGTTCTTATCAGACTATGACTATCAGCTTCCAATTTGGCCAACTTCTGACCATAGAGCTACTTTAAAAAACATAGTTTTGATTCTCTAGTCTGTTTTCAGTTGGGACAAATAGTAAATATTTCTGGCCATATTGAACAACCCCATAGATACAAGAGGGCATTGCAAAGGGGGTGAAAAATATATTGTTTCTCAGAGCTAATCCCAAAGATTACCAAAAGAAAGACTTAGACAATTCCCCTGAGAGCTGGCAAAAGTCAGTAGGACCCTAGGAGTACAATCTGAGTGTACCCCATATTTCTATTCATCCATATCTAGCCAGAAACATTTGCAATCTACATTTTTGAATGGCCATGTTTGAGGGCCTTCAACCTGTGATTTGCCAAGCCAAGTTCTCAGAACACAAATTGAGACAAACAGGAAGATTATAACTATCCATGGGAGAGAAAGAAATGATAAGTGATGTCTCTCCCTGCCAACCTGATTATGTAAAATAAGGGACAATGTGAATTTTTACCTTCTTCCTCTCTGGACCAAGCACCATAGATAGAGATTGGGAGAACTGACTTTGATGAGAATTCTGTTCGTTTTCCCAGGATGTGCCTGCACTCTCCAGAGTATGCGGGGTATACCAGCAGGTCTCATCCTAGTCACCAGAGACTGGAAAAGAGAAAGATTAACTTTCTCTGTAGCTTTTGTAAAGAATGCCTGTCTGAGACCCCTTTTTTCTCTAGGACACTTCATAAATGGGTAAGCTTACCTAAGATGGTTAAAATGTCCCCACTGTGGCCACGGTGATTCAAGATTATCTTTGGTAAAGTAAACCTACTTATTTAACCTTAAAACAGAAGTTTATTCACCCAAGGCCTTGTACTGGCCCCAGTCTGGTTTCTAAGTTTAACCCAGACTAACTCTGAACCCACTCTTACTCTGGCCAGTTTCTGGACCCACTCTGGAAAAAGAAGTGCTCAAAATATAAAAACATAGCACCCCAAACCCAAGCAGCTTGGTGCCCATCACAGGGGTATACAGCGTTACAGGGTTTGTAGTGGTTAGAACAGGTACATCAAATATCCCACAGTCAAAGTTGGCTTTCTCACCTACCGTCTCAGGAAGGGCACCTGTATGTTTGGTGAGAAAACAGTGTGTACTTCATAGGGTTGCTCTGACTTACATAATTAGAAGACAAAGAGCACTTAGCACATAAGTATTGCTCTGAAGTTTCAATGTAATGTCATAGACAAAGTACCTAGCACGCTTCCTAGCACATCATTTAACTCCTTGTAAGAATCAGGTTATTATTTTATGTACTAAGCCTTTATCACAGAACATGCTGCCTTGGAAATTTCTACTATCTGTATTGATATCATACTATTTTAAGAAGTTTCGTGCATAAAGATGTGTGGATGCAAGTTATATATTATTTTTACTGATTAATAAATACATCATAGTAGTCTGAAGAGAAGTGTTTAGAATGACAAGTACCAAAGAATGGGGTGAAGCAGTGTTTGTAAGCTATTCTTGAATATTTTATTAAAAATGCCCTTCTGCTGAGAGTAGAGTCATGTGCATGATAAAGTAAAATGGCCTTAGAGTCGACAGTTAGCTTTTATATATTTTATTGGCACAAGGAAATACCAGCCCAAATATATTTCTCAGCATGTCAGATTACTAATTATGCTGCTTTTTAGATGTGTGAATGAAAACAGTCATATTATTTGTAGCACTCAAAGAGCATTCTAGTTATAACAAGTTCTATTATCATTAGTGTGATATTATTATAAATAGATTTTTTTTTTAAAGGAAAGAGAAAAAAATACCATAGTGCCTGTGTGATAACGATGGAGATTCAGCACCTAGAACAGCTACCGAGTGTGCCACGTCTGGGCCGTTCATCATGGCTGCTTGGAGTCACTCACCTCACACAGCTCTGACTCCTTTTTGCTGATTATGTTCCTCCAGGAAGACATGTAACAATTCAACCTTGACTTTAAAACTTTACCAGCATTTTTTCCTGCCAAGCCATAGCAGAATGAGATCTCAAGGTTACTGCTCCTATCATTGTGAAAAAGCTCATTAGATACAACAAACAGTATTGTTCTAACCATTCCTTTTGACTCACTGAAAAAAAAAAATCAAGAGGTGAACACATTGAGAGAGGTATTCTCAGGAAATGGTGCAGTTTGAACACTCAAGAAATATAATTATTTACTTATATATACATTTTTGTTTGTTAAAAAATCAATTTAGCAATAATCTATTAACATGTAGAAATTGTTCTAAGAAATATTCTAATTTCTGGCCCTGGCCGGTTGGCTCAGCAGTAGAGCGTCGGCCTAGCGTGCGGAGGACCCGGGTTTGATTCCCGGCCAGGGCACACAGGAGAAGCGCCCATTCACTTCTCCACCCCTCCGCCGCGCTTTCCTCTCTGTCTCTCTCTTCCCCTCCCGCAGCCAAGGCTCCATTGGAGCAAAGATGGCCCGGGCGCTGGGGATGGCTCTGTGGCCTCTGCCTCAGGCGCTAGAGTGGCTCTGGTCGCAACATGGCGACGCCCAGGATGGGCAGAGCATCGCCCCCTGGTGGCAGAGCGTCGCCCCATGGTGGGCGTGCCGGTGGATCCTGGTCGGGCGCATGTGGGAGTCTGTCTGACTGTCTTTCCCTGTTTCCAGCTTCAGAAAAATGAAAAAAAAAAAAAAAAAAAAAGAAATATTCTAATTTCTGAAAGGCAAGTTATTAAATATTTTGATATAATATTATCATTAATAAATTATATTGTTAAATACTAAGCATGTGTAAGTCAAGCATTATCATGATAAATATATCAAACAAGGTCCAACCGCACATTGGTAAATTCAACCAACCTACTGTTATTTTACACATATTGCCTACACATGTTTAGATGTCCCTATTGCTAGATAACATCATTCATTAAGGCAGTGAGTTCCTGTGTTTACTTTGGTTACTAAGTAGATACTCAAATTTTTTTTTACTACACAATATCTTGAACTCCAAAACTTAAGGAGTCATTAAAGCATCTTTATTGAAGCTAGTTTTTACTTCCAAGGTGATTCTGAAAATGAACAAAGAAAAATAAGAACCTAATTGATTGTTGGTTTACTTATACTTATCATTATCTCACTTTCGATGTAGATGTCTTGTGTGTAGGTACAAAAATACTTCTGGGCCCTTGCTGACTGGCTCAGTGGATAGAGCGTCAGCCGGGAATATGGACATGCTGGGTTTGATTACTGGTCGGGGCACACATGAGAAGCAACCATCTGCTTTTCTCCCCCTCCCCCTTCCTTTTCCACTTCTCTCCTTCTTCTACTCTCCCAGCCAGTGGCTCAATTGGTTTGAGCGTCAGCCCCCAGCGCTGAGGAAAGCTCAGTTGATTAGAGAACTGGCCCCCACATGGGTTGTCAGGTGAATCCTGGTCAAGGTGCATGTGGGAATCTGTTTCTCTATCTCCTCTCTTCTCACCTAATAACAAATATATATGGTGGTTTCTCTTCAAAATTTCATGATTTTTCACGGTTTTATTTCTTATTATTTTTCAGTGGAATTTAGCATTCGTGCTAAAACGTTCAAACACTATCAAAAGTATATGTTGCAAAGAGATCTCCTTACCACACAGGCATTTTGTCTCCCAGCTATCTCTTTACAGCAACTACTGGCACTAGCTTCTTGCTTTTCAATTCAAAGATATCTAGACATACACAAACAAATAATGTTTCTTTCTTCTGATACATAAGAGGGTTAGACATAAGTAGATAGATACATATATATACAAATTACATGAATATATTTATTTCTACTTTTTATTTTATAAAGTTACTATAGCACAGGTACTATATACTATTTTCTCCCTCCTCCATTTTTTATACTTAGCAGTGTATCTTAAAAGGCCTAATTTTAAAAATAAGTTTATGTAATAGTATCATTTCAAGAGAGATAGTTTCACAACCTTTTTGTTTTGTGTCAGGTTTCTCCATTAAGGTATCAGTCAAGGCTTATGTGCGTTTGAGCTTCACAACAATGAGAACAATATTTTAAATATCTATTTTGGTATGTCCTTGACTTTCTAAATTTACTGCTGATTTTTACAACCACAAGCTCATTGTGGTTAGATGAGCATTCCATCTTCTTATTGTGCACATGGTCGGCCTCTGGAAAAATACCGTGGCTGTTGCAGCTCTCCCTAGGTTTTCCCTGAATACTGTATCCCTTATGACTTTTGTGCATTTCCATTTAATGCAAATCTATATTTAAGTTTTTTTATTTAAATTACTTATCCCTATATTTAATTTAAAACATGATTTTAAAGAATTTTACCTAAAATATAAATACTAACACTAAAACACATAGGAAATAATTAGATTGATATTAACATTTGCATTATTATCAAGAAATCCATGATGATGAGAAGTGAAACTAAATATAGTTGCATTTTAAAATATATGAGCAAAAAATTACTTCATAAGGTGATAGACTTATTTTACAAAATAACCAACTAGTTCTGTATACACTGGAGGGACTTTCCTGCACACTGTAAATCTCTTCTCTTCTCTGGTGATGTCACATGAGTTAGCTCTATGATGTTATTAACAGTGTTCTCTCCTCAGGAGTGCTTCTGTTCACTTTATCTTGACTTCAGCTCAAATGACACTATTTCTACCAAAGTCCAACAAGTCAGATTATCCAAAATTTTAAAATCCAATCAACTTTTTCTTAATATCTACCCACCCCATTCACAAAGAGAGGAAAATTGATATGAAAAAGAAAAATACAGCCTGACCAGGCAGTGGCGCAGTGGATAGAACATTGGACTGGGATGCAGAGGACCCATGCTGAAAACCCCAGGGTCATTGGCCTAAGCATGGGCTCACCAGCTTGAGCACGGGTGGCTGGCCTGAGCATGGGTTCACAGACATGACCCCATGGTCATTGGTTTGAGCTCAAAGGTAACTGGCTTGAAACCGAAGGTCACTGGCTTAAGCCCAAGGTCACTAGCCTGAGCAAGGGGTCACTTGGTCTGCTGTAGCCCCCTGTTCAAGGCACATATGAGAAAGCAATCACTGAATAACTAAGGAGCTGCAACAAAGAATTGATGCTTCTCATCTCTCTTCCTTCCTGTCTGTTCCTATCTCTGATTCTCTGTCTCTGTTACAAAAACCAAACCAAAACAAACAAACAAAAAGATACCTGGTTTGGTGTATCAAACAAAATATTTAAAATAATTTGTAATTTTTTTTCTCCAAATCTGCAAATGGTGATGGTAAAGTAGTGATGTTATGAAGAGCATTTCACATTTTAACAAGGAAGAACAGCTGTCTTCATACTTTGGCCTATAAAATAGTTTCATTGGGGCTGATTGTGTAATATAGAAACTCAGGGCTACTCTGCAGGGAGTAGAAAATACTTATCCCAGTCAGAGAATAGAGTGCAGGGGGCAAATCCAAGTTGATCAATAGGTGGGTGGGCGGGGAACAGTACGTCTTTCACAGCCACAGGTCTTTATTTTACATTGACAGTGCTTCATTTCTTCAGAAGTATATAGCCATACAAATCAGATACACAAGCCAAAGTCTTAGAACTATAACCAAATGGCAGACAGGAAAGCTGTGGGTGCAAGTCTCTAAGTGGCCTCAGATTCAAGGTTTGCTATGCTAGTGAAGAGCTCTATACCTCATCATGTAAATATTTCTATAAATGTTTCTATGTTGCATTGATCTATATATACTTTACTGATCTTATTGATTTGTAACTCCCCAACCTACCTGCTCAGTTGTTTTGTGAATAGCTTGAGCACAGAATCTGGATGTTTATCATTTCTATTTTTTAGCCCTAATACAAAGTAGGTACTTTTTTGTTTAAAAGAATAATCAAACAGGCTGGCATTCTCCAGCACTAGTAGGGACCAGTGCCACAGTAATTATATAAAATCATGCAATTTAATCAGTCTTTAATCTCGGCTTAGTTACCTGTTGTATAAATATAATAATGTCAAGTTTATTGTATTGATGAAATCTTGTGTGTGTATAGGGGGTGCATAGCAGATGAATTGCTAGGCACTGTGCCACTCATACCCTCAAAAATGGTAGCTACCATATTTGTTGAGATTATTATTTTATTTTTATTTATTGATTGATTTTAGAAAGAGAGGTAGAGAGAGAGAAACACTAATTTGTTGTCTACTTAGCCATGCATTTATTGGTTGATTCTTGCATGTTCCCTTAATGGGGATCAAACCCACAACCTTAAGTGTATCAGGCCAATGCTCTAACCAACTCAGCTATCCAGCCAGTGCCCTTGTTGGGATTATTATTCAATAATCTGTGCTAAATTAAATGAGAAGGAATTGACATGTCAACCTAGTTTACAGGTAGATTTAGTTGATTTTTATCAACATTTCAGCTGTTGCTTAATTTGGAAAAGAATCAAGAGGATAAAACAAATAATAAATAGATATTGATCCAAAATACTCAGATTTCAAATTTACATATGTACATTTACATTTTCAATTTTCACATTTTTTAATTTCAGGTTTATATTAATTGTGTGTGATGTATTAAATTATCTATGCTTATTTTCCATAGAACTTTCAAATGTCTCAGGTATTCAAGATTTTTTAAAATTCCAAACTAATATTTTAGCTTAAAGTGGCTTATAATTTTTGTCTCAAGATATATTTCTATTTTTTTAACTTAGAAAATATTGTCAATATATTTGTTCTGTAGTAATAGAAATGTACTGATTTTGAAGAGAAATAAAGTAACACAAAAGGCTTGAGAAACTCTCCTCCTCCAGAATCTATTGACTGAATGCAGAGGTTCTTTTATTGTTATGAAATAGTCAGTGACACAGATGGAATAAATGATGTAGTTCACTGGCACATATTAACTTAAGGTATTTTGTTAATGGAAATTATTTTTCTTTTAAATTCTACTAATTTTGAGTTTGCATAATTTTGAATAGTCTGATGTAGTTAGAATTAATTACAGGGAATATATATTCATCAATGAGTGATCCTTTTTTAAAAAAAATATTAAAAAAGGCTATAAGACCTCTAGGGGAAAGAGTAAATAAAATAGAGTAAGACAGAGGGGGAAGAGAGAGAGAGAAGGAGCAGATGAGTGGTAGGAGGAGGTGAGAGAGAGAAGAGAAGGGAAAAACAGAGTAGAGAGGAGAGGAGAGGAGAGAACCACCAATTTGTGGTTACAATGGAAATTATTTCTTTTGAAATACCCAGAGTACAATTGATCCAAAAGAAATTCATAGTGATGTAGTCAGTCAGACCTGGACACCTGGTACTAAATAATTATATCAAAAACTGTAATTACTTCAAATAGTACTATAAAGCAAAAATATCGAGCTCTTATTCTAGTGGCACTGATTTCTAAACCACTACTCAAAGGTCAAAATAATGAAAGGTATTAACAACCTAAATAATATGAGTTTGAAGTGATTAAGTTGGTTTACAAACCTCTCAGAATTATAATTATGTGAAAAAGGGAAAGTGTGAAGTCACAGGCCATAGAGAGCAGATTTCCATCATTGCTAAGTGGGTTTTACTTGTTCATGAGATATTGGGCTTTAAATAACGCATCTGACACAAGAACTAGGACATTACATCTACAATTGCATATGAAGGATAGATAGAATCAAGAAAAAAACTGCATTTACACTATGATGTCAGCTGATCAAATAACAGTTGCATTAAATGTACTGAGATAGGCTAAGTCATGATAATAATTATCTGAACTTGGACTCTGTACAAATGAAGTTTGGAAAATGAACCCATACTATAAAAATGTCAAAGATTATAAACCAAAAGAAATTTAAATATGAGTAATAATAATAACTTAGAGTTAAGTACTAATTTATGATCTTTTAAAGTACTCGAGTACATTGCTATATTTGATATTTATCACAGTTCTGAGAAATTAAACAGAAAAGTGTCATGATACTCATTTTTTTCACAGGACAGCGTAAATGCTCAAAGGGATTGAATTAAATAAATCTAAGTTAATGAATCAGGGATTAGAATTGGGTCACTCAGGCCCTGGCAGGTTGGCTCAGTGGTAGAGCATCAGTCAGGTGTGTGGATGTCCTGGGTTTGATTCACAGTCAGGGCACACAGAAGTGCTTATCTGCTTCTCCACCCCTCCCCCTGTTGCTTATCTTTCTAGCTCATTCTCTTTCTCTTCCCCTCCTACAGCCGTAGCTCAATTGGAGCAAGTTGGTCCCAGGCACTGAGGATGGCTCCATGGCCTCCACCTCAGGCGCTAAAAAGAGCTTGGCTGCTGAGCAACAGAGCAACACCCCAGATGGGCAGAGCATCACCCCCTAGTGGGCTTGCCAGGTGGACCCTGGTCAGGGCACATGCAGTAGGCTGTCTCTATCTTCCTTCCTCTCACTGAATAAAAATAAATTAATTAATTAGTTAATTTAAAAAAGAAAGAATTGGGTCTTCTTAATTTCAGATATATGCTCTTTTGATGATAGAGAAATCCAATCACTCATAATCATTCTCTATACACTCTCCATCTACAAAGGTCTATTTCCTCATTTCTCTTTGTAGAAACTAAAGTTTCTATTGAGTTTTTAGCCACCATGCTGCCACTCTGTGAGTAGTGCTGGCCCTTGAGATAAAGTCACAAGAATAAAGACAATGGAAAATTTACCTCAGTGTTAGTCACTCCTGCATATTTTGACTCCCCTCCACAATCTGCCTGTATTTATTTAATTTTTTAGACTACCCAGGTAGTAGTTTTTTAAAATTATTTTTGCAGATTTTTTTTAAAGTTATATTTAGCAGGAAGGATAAAGTGGGACACCATTTCAGCATACTAGAAATTCCTACTATTGATTTAATAAAATAACATCATAAAGAAATGTGAAGTTATTCAAAACAGATAAGAGAGATGTAAGGCTACCAAACACCTCACACTTTCAAATCCAAGGCTTCATTCTGCATCTGACACTTTTCACCATGTACTCCTGAGAATGTTGGTTTCTCATGGTTTTCAACAACACCGATCTTTGTTTTGTCTCATTTTTATTTTGGCCATCTCTTTCTCAGCCTGACCTTAAAATCCATGTGCCCTAGTAAACTGTCTTTGACCTGCTGTTGTGTTGATGCTAATTATGCAATTTCATGAACCTTCCTACTTTTGACAATTATTTATATGCTGATAACTCATAATATTTCTCCAGCCCAAACCACATCCTAAATTTTCTTACTCATGTATAAAAAAGTTAGTTAATCATATCCATTTGATTAGCCCAAGTCATCTCAAAATCAACATGTCCAAAATAAAATACCTCTCCAAATATGCCAACTTCCATAAATGGTACTATAATCTACTTATTTGTCAAACCTGTAAAGCTGAAAGTCATTCCATAGTCTCTTTCTTTTCACTCTCCATACACTTCAATGCAGCATCATGTTTCCTAAGTATTTTTCAGTTTGTCTTCTCTGTATTCCAATTACCTCTTCTCTCAACACCTAGTCCAGACAAAGGCAATAGATAGGTTTTTTTTACTTTAGTCTTTTTGCTCTTAACTTCATCCTCTAAGCCTAAGTCAGTGAGTCCTCTGTAAAATACAAATCTAGCTATACATCTTCTTAGCTAATATTCTTCAATCATTCCACTTCTTCAGAAAAATGGCATTCCCACTTCCATGCAAGGTGTCTTTGAGAGCAAGTTCTCTTTAAATGATTAACCACTTAACACATTTATTTAAATTACTTTTTCTCACCTTGTATTTTAGTAAGACCAACCCACATATATTTTTCTTGACCTACACACCACCATGTCTTTATTTGAATAACCCTTACTAATTTTCCAAAACCCATTTTATGTGGCAATGGAGTTAGACTCAAGTAAGGCTTAATCCCTAACCTTGTGTATCAGTACCCTGACCCTGATTTGTGTCAGAGGCACTGATCAATATCCAGTGACAGGACCTAGAAATAACACAATTGAAAACTGAAGGCAGACAACACCAAGCCTAGACTCAACCAGCTCTACAAACAAAACACCCAAACACACAGACATAATGAGGAGACAGACAAATGTAATCCAAATAAAACCACAAGAGAAACCTTCAGGAGATTAACTGAGTGATATGGAAATAACCAAACTTCTGGATGCAGAGTTCAAAATAATGATTGAAAGGATGCTTAGAGATCTTAGAACAACAATGGATGGTCATTACAAACACCTAAATAAATAAATAGCAAGTATAAAAAAGGATATTGAAATATTTAAAAAGAATCAGTCGGAGATGACAAATACAATATCAGAAATGAGGACCACAATGGAAGGAATTAAAAACAGGATGGATAGAGCTGAGGATCAAATCAGCGAGTTGAAGAACAACTTGAATGAAGGCAAGAAAGCAGGTTAGAAAAAAAAATAGAGAGACTCAAAAAGTCTGAGGAAAATCTTAGAGAGCTCTGTGACAACATGAAGAGAAATAACATCCGTATCCTAAGGGTTCCTGAAGAAGAAGAGAAAGAGCAAGGGATAGAGACTTTGTTCAATCATATCATAGCTGAAAACTTCCCTAAATCAATGCAGGAGAAACTCTCACAAGTTCAAAAAGCACAGAGAACTCCATTAAAGAGAAACCCAAAGAAACCTACACCAAGACACATCATAATTAAAATACCAAAGCTAAGTGATAAAGAGAAAATATTAAAACCTACAAGAGAAGAAAAAAGCTATCATCTACAAAGGAGCCCCCATAAGGATGACATCCAACTTCTCAATAGAAACACTTGAGGCCAGAAGGGAATGGCAAGAAATATTTAAATTAATGCAAAACAAGAACCTACAACCAAGACTACTTTATCCAACAAGGCTATCATTTAAAATTGAAGAAGAAATAAAAAGCTTCCCAGACAAAAAAAAACTCAAGAAATTCATTACAACCAGGAATGCTGCAGGAAATGTTAAGGGGCCTGTTGTAAACAGGTCAAAGTGGGAAAAGAATATAGCAAAAGAAGAATAAAGCTTTAAAGAATAAAATGTCAATAAACAACTACATATCAATAATAACCTTAAATGTAAATGGATTAAATGATCCAATCAAAAGACATAGAGTAGCTGCATGGATAAGAAAACAGGACCCATACATATGCTGTCTACAAGAGACACACTTTAAAATAAAAGATGCACATAGATTAAAGGTAAAAGGATGGAAAAAAGCTGGGTTAACAGTACTTATATCAGACAAAATGGACTTTAAAACAAAGGATGTACTAAGAGATAAAGAAGGCCACTACATAATGATAAAGGGAGCAATCCAACAGGAAGATATAACTATTATAAATATCTATGCACCTAATATAGGAGCACCCAAATATATAAAGCAGACTTTGATGGATATAAAGGGCAAGATCAACAGCAATACTATAAAAGTAGGGGATTTTAACACCTGACTAACATCACTAGATAGATCTTCAAGAAAGAAAATTAACAAAAAAACAGCAGACTTAAAGGACACACTAGATCAACTTGATTTAATAGATATCTTCAGAACCTTTTACCCTAAAGCAGCAGAATATACATTCTTTTTAAGTGCTCATGGTACATTCTCTAGAATAGACCACATTTTAGGGCAAAAAGTGGTCTCAACAAATTTAAGAAGATTGAAATCATATCAAGCACTTTCTCCGATCACAATGGCATGAAACTAGAAATGAACCACAACAGAAAAGCTCAAAAATTCTCAAACACATGGAAACTAAATAGCAGGTTGTTAAATAACAAAATGGGTTAAGAATGAGATCAAAGAAGAAATAAAAAAATTCCTAGAAATGCATGACAATGAACATAAAACAACTCAAAATGTATGGGACACAGTGAAAGCAGTACTGAGAAGGAAGTTCATATCACTAAAGGCACACTTTAAGAAGTTAGAAAAAGCTCAAATAAACAACTTAACACTGCATCTAAAAGAACTAAAAAAAGAACAGCAAGTAAAGCCCAAATGTAGTAGAAGGAAGGAAATAATAAAGATCAGAGCAGAAATTAATGACATAGAGGCTAAATAAACAATACAGAGGATCAGTGAAACTAGGAGCTGGTTCTTTGAAAAGGTAAACAAGATCAATGAACCTTTAAGTAGACTCACCAAGAAAAAAAGAGAGAGGACTCAAATAAATAAAATTGAAATGAGAGAGGAGAAATAACAACTGACACAACAGAAATACTAAATATTGTAAGAAAATACTATGAAGAACTGTATGCCAAAAAACTAGACAACCTAGATGAAATGGAAAAATTCCTTGAAACATACAATCTTCCAAAAACCAATCTGGAAGAATCAGAAATCCTAAACAGACCGATTACATCAAATGAGATCAAAACAGTTATTAAAAAACTCCCAACAAAGAAAAATCTGGGGCCTGATGTTTTCACAACTGAATTCTACCAAATATTCAAAGAAGAACTAACTCCTATCCTTCTCAAGCTATTTCAAAAAATTCAAGAGGAAGGAAGACTTCCAAGCTCCTTTTATGAGGCAAACATAATTCTGATTCCAAAACCAGGCAAAGACAACACACACAAAAAAAAATTATAGGCCAATATCCCTGATGAATATAGATGCTAAAATCCTCAACAAAATATTAGCAAACCGGATCCAGCAATATATGAAAAAAAATCATACACCATGACCAAGTGGGATTTATTCTGGGGAGGCAAGGCTGGTACAATATTTGCAAATCAATCAATGTGATTCATCACATAAACAAAAGGAAGGAGAAAAACCACATGATAATTTCAATAGATGTAGAAAAAGCATTTGATAAAATCCAGCACCCATTCATGATCAAAACTCTCAGCAAAGTGGGAATACAGGGAACATACCTCAACATGACAAACCCACAGCCAACATCATACTCAATTGGCAAAAATTAAAAGCAATCCCCTTAAGATCAGGAACAAGGCAGGGGTGCCCCCTTTCATCACTCTTATTCAACATAGTTCTGGATGTCCTAGCCATGGCAATCAGACAAGAAGAAGAAATAAAAGGCATCCAAATTGGAAAAGAAGAAGTAAAACTATATTTGCAGATGATATGATATTGTACTTAGAAAACCCTAAAGTCTCAGTCAAAAGATGATTGGACATGATAAATGAATTCAGCAAAGTGGCAGGATACAAAATTAATACTCAGAAATCAGAGGCATTTTTATACACCAACAATGAACTGTCAGAAAGAAAAATTAAGGAAACAATCCCCTTCACTATTACAACCAAAAAAAATAAAGTACCTAGGAGTAAATTTAACCAAGGAGACTAAAGACTTGTATTTGCAAAATTATAAAACATTGATAAAAGAAATCAAGGAAGATACAAACAAGTGGAAGCATATACCGTGCTCATGGTTAGGAAGAATAAACATCATTAAAATGTCTATATTAACCAAAGCAATCTGTAAATTCAATGCAATACCAATTAAAATACCAATGACATACTTTAAAGATATAGATCACATATTCCAAAAATTTATATGGAACCAAAAAAGAACATGAATAGTCTCAGCAATCTAAAAAAAGAAGAATTAAAAAAGAAGAATAAAATGGGAGGTATCACACTTCCTGATATCAAGTTATACTACAAGGCCATTGTACTCAAAACAGCCTGGTACTGGCATAAGAACAGGCATATAGATCAATGGAACAGAACAGAGAACCCAGGAATAAACCCACAGCTCTATGGACAACTGATATTTGACAAAGGAGGTAAGGGCATACAATGGAGTAAAGACAGCCTCTTTAATAAATGGTGTTGGGAAAATTGAACAGTTACCTGCAAAAAAAATGAAACTAGACCACCAACTTATGCCGTTCACAAAAATAAACTCAAAATGGATAAAAGACTTAAATGTAAGCCGTGAAGCCATAAGCATCTTAGAAGAAAACATAGGCAGTAAGCTCTCCAACATCTCTTGGAGCAATATATTTGCTGATGTATCTACACGGGCAAGTGAAATAAAAGACAGGATAAAAAAATTGGACTATATCAAACTAAAAAGCTTTTGCACAGCTAAAGACAATAAGAACAGAATAAAAAGACAAACTACACAATGGGAGAACATATTTGACAGTACGTCTGATAAGGGGTTAATAACCAAAATTTATAAAGAACTTGTAAATCTCAACACCAGGAAGACAAACAATCCAATCAAAAACTGGGAAAAAGAGATGAATAGACACTTCTCCAAAGAGGACATACAGATGGCCAATAGGCATATGAAAAATGCTCAACATCAGTAATCATTAGAGAAATGCAAATTAAAACTACAATGAGATATCACCTCACACCAGTCAGAATGGCGCTCATCAACAAAACAACACAGAATAAGTGCTGGCGAGGATATGGAGAAAAGGGAACCCTCCTGCACTGCCGGTGGGAATGCAGACTGGTGCAGCTTCTGTAGAAAACAGTATGGAGATTCCTCAAAAAATTGAAAATCGAACTGCCTTTTGACCCTGCTATCCCACTTTTAGGAATATACCCCAAGAACACCATAGAACTGTTCCAAAAGGAGGAACTCACCCCCATGTTTATGGCAGCATTGATCACAATACCAAAGATCTGGAAACAGCCCAAGTGTCCATCAGTGGACGAGTGGATTAAAAAACTTTGGTACATATATACTATGGAATACTACTCAGCCATAAGAAATGATGACATCGGAAAAAAAAAAAAAGAAATGATGACATCGGATCATTTACAACAACATGGATGGACCTCGATAACATTATACAGAGTGAAATAAGTAAATCAGAAAAAACTAAGAACTATGTGAATCCATACATAGATGGGACATAAAAATGAGACTCAGAGACATGGACAAGAATGTGATGGTAATGGGGGGGGATGGGGCAAGGAAGGAGAGAGAGGGGGTAGGGGGGAGGGGAGGGGCACAATGAAAACCAGATAGAAGGTGACAGAAGACAAATTGACTTTGGGTGAGGTGTATGCAGCACAATCAAATGTCAAAATAAACTGAAGATATTTTCTCTCAACATATGTACTCTGATTTATCAATGTCACTGCATTAAATTTAATAATAATAATAATAATAATAATAAAATATCCAGTGATACAATTTGATCTCTATTCCAAGACCCTTTTCTAAGAACGATATGGATCTCTATCTCTGATTTCCTACATGTCATCTTCACCTATGAATCCCAAAGGCAGCACAAATTTAGTGTGGCTAACATGTAATTTGTAATCTTTGCTCCCCATTATGATCCTCATCCAATGTTCCACTGTAATGAATGTCACCACCATGCAGTCACTTATATGAAGAGAAGACTTAGGATCTTTTTTTTTATTTTCTTCTCTTTTATTTCCTAAAAGCATCCCAATGCTAGACTCCATGAATCTTATCTCCTTTATATTCCTGGATTCATTTCTATTCTTTTCAAAGCCATCATCATTCACCAGCTGGGCCATGGCTCTTCTTCATCCACTCCTCTCTCCCTTCTGCTCATTTCCATTGCCATAGCCAGAATGATACTTTGAAAATGCAAATCTAATGGTATCAATCCACTGCCTACAATATTTTAGTGACATCTTATTATTTGTAGAATAAAGACAAACATTCTAACAGTATCTGTAGTCCATGGACTAGCCTTTAAATATCCAGCCTAATCCTTAAAGATCCAATGTTCACTCATACTGCAAGATTTTTCTATATGGATGTATTTTGTTCCTTTCATTATTAATTTACCACCACAATACACAGATATATACAAATAACTTGTTTTGTATTTGTTTGTTTGTTTTGTTTGTTTGTTTTAGCTAGAGCAAGAGAGAAACAGATAAGGGGAAAAGATGAGAAGCATCAACTCATAGTAGTGGCACTTTAGTTGTTCATTGATTGTTTTCTCACATGTGCCTTGACAGAGGAACTCTAGCTGAGTCAGTGACCCCTTGCTCATGCCAGAAACCTTGGGCTTCAATCCAGTGACCTTTGGGCTCAATCAAGCCAGCAATCCTGTGCTCAAGCTGATGAACCCATGCTCAAGCTGGATGAGCTCACACTCAAGCTGATGACCTCAGGGTTTCATACCTGTGTCTTCAGCATCCCAGGTTAATACTCTATCCACTGTTCTACCACCTGGTCAGGCTAAATACTACTGTTTTGTTTCATTTTTTTAATAGTACTTACTCCATCCATACATTGTAGGAAATAATTGGTTAATCATTGAATATAGAATAAATTATATATACAACTTTTAGTACTATTATAAAATTTTAGTGCTATTATAAGTTTTCATCTTTATCTCCATAGGTGTTACTAACATATTTTTTATTTTTATTATATAGTTAATAAATATTTATTTCATAAAATATGGAAAATATTGTCAAGCAAAAAAATAATTAAAATCACCTAGGATCCTACCATTTAGAAGAAATACTTTGACATTTTATATTTTAAAAAATATACTCTGTTTTAATATATCAAGTCAATTTTTTCCTCAAAGACCACATCCCTGACATGGACAGATCCTCATGTAGAAAAGGAATGGCTTGAGATTCATAAATTATAATCACAAGATTTTACAAATGTGGGTACCAAAGGAGGAACTGGAAAGGAATAGTGCTAGCTCAATTGCAAAACACAAAATAAATTTTTTTTTTGTACTTTTCTGAAGTTGGAAACAGGGAGGCCATCAGACAGACTCCCGCATGCGCCCGACCAGGATCCACCTGGGGGCGATGCTCTGCCCATCTGGGGTATTGCTCTGTTGTGACCAGAGCCATTCTAGAGCCTGAGGCAGAAGCCATGTAGCCATCCTCAGCGCCCGGGCCAACTTTGCTCCAATGGAGCCTCGGCTGCGGGAGGGGAAGAGAGAGACAGAGAGGAAGGAGAGGGGAAGGGTGGAGAAGCAGATGGGTGCTTCTCCTGTGTGCCCTGGCCGGGAATCGAACCTGGGACTCCTTCATGCCAGGCTGATGCTCTACCACTGAGCCAACTGGCCAGGGCTGACAAAATAAAATTTGAACTGGTGAGTTTAAGCTGAGGATTCAGAAAGAGAGAAGTTAACTTGAAAAAACTAATCCATATCATTAATCAACAAGGTTTAAGGGACAACTTCAAATATACCAAATGCATGTCAGCATTATCTGAAATTAAAAATCTTTATTTTGGTGATGTCAATATATTCACACCTTGAAAGGGTAGACCAGGACTGATTTCAAATTAGTTACTATTATTATTAATAATAAGTATCCAATAATTCACTTCCAAAAATTTTTTTTTAGTTAGAGGAAAGGAGGTAGAGACAGACGCCCACATGCTCCCAGACCAGTAGTCATTCAACAAGTCCACTAGGGGTCGATGCTCTGCCTATCTGGGGCCCTTACTCTGTTGTAACCAGAGCCAATTTTAGTGCCTGAGGCAGAGGCCATGGAGCCATTTTCAGTGCCCAGGGCCAATTTGCTCTAATTGAGCTGTGGCTGAAGGAGAGGAGGAGAAGAGAAAGAGAGAAAGAGAGAGAGAGAGAGAGGCAAAAGGGCAAGGGGTGGAGAAGCAGATGGGTGTTTCTCTTGTGAGCCCTGACTGGGAATTGAACCTGTAGCTTCCACATGCCTGGTGAAGCTCTACCACTGAGCCAACTGGCCAGGGCCAGTAATTCACCTTTTACTCCTGACATTGTAGATTTTTCCTACTATAAGAATGTACTTGGATTGTGAGAGTAAGTGAAACTGTACTTTATTTTTTAAAACATTTATTTTAAAAATTTAAATTCCAAATGTTTCTCAGAAGATCCAAAGATGACTTAGTTTAAAATGAGTTTTGGATTTCTTCAAAGACACTTGCTAGTTAAGATTCTTGTGTGCCTATTAAATATTTAAGGTCTCCTAAGCCAATATAATTACTTATATAATTTTAAGGATTATAGCTATTAAATATTAATTTTATAATTTAAATTAATTAGTAACATTAAACTGACTTGTTAAAAGAATTAACACTTAGGTCAGTTTATTTAATATTTCCACAAGCTTTTTTTCTCAAGGTAAAATAGAAAATAGAAAATAGTTATTGTACAAAATTTCTTCCAGAAAGAGAATTAAAATGTGTTGGATATGCTTAGAATGGAATTAATCTCATAACAGCAGAATAATATAAGACTACTTGTTAAATAATATCACTTATTCAATCAGTTATTTATCTTATACACATTTGTTACATTAGTATTATCTGCAATAACTCTGTACAGGGTGCTCAGTATGCAGAGAAGTGACTTCCAAGGAGTGGGTGAAACAGGAAAGAAAGCAACTACCAAGCAATGTGTCTCCTGACCAGGCAGTAGCACAGTGGATAGAGCATCAGACTGGGATGTGGAGGACCCAGGTTCGAGACCCCGAGGTCATGGGCTCATCTGGTTTGAGTAAAGCTCACCAGCTTGGACCCAAGGTCACTGGCTCGAGCAAGGGGTTACTCGGTCTGCTGAAGGCCCATGGTCAAGGCACATATGACAAAGCAATCAATGAACAACTAAGGTGTTGCATTGAAAAACTAATGATTGATGCTTCTCATCTTTCTTCGTTCCTGTCTGTCTGTCCTTATCTATCCCTCTCTCTGACTCTCTCTCTGTCTCTGTAAAAAACAAAACCCAAAGACCAAAAAACCAAAAAAACAATGTGTCAAGTGTTAAAGTCAAGCTAAGTACAATGCATTTAGGGATCCTAGAGAAAAGAGTGTTGCCTTAAACTCATCCTTTCAGCCAGCTTTTTCTGTAGACTAAATAATACAATTTGCACATGTATCTGTGGCTTTTTAAAGGAATCAGTAATTGTCTCTTGAATAAAACTAACAATCATCTGTAGCATTTTCATTTCATAATATTTTCCAGTAAACATACAAAAGTCAGTGACTATAATAAGGATGTACCTGTATAATAAATCAATATATATATATATATATATATATATATATATATATATATATATATCTCCAAGTTGTTAATTTAATAAGAAATACTCAATCCGGGTGCCTCCTCCAAAAAAAGAAATACTCAGAAAAAGAGATCTATTAATACATCTCTGAATTCTTTTTTTGTTGTTGTTTTTCCAATACACATATTTTACATGAGAATGAGTAACCTAGGAGTATTGGATAGGTTTTAGCCTTGATTGATGGCTGAAGATGATCTGGAATATAAAGATAATAAGAATTCTAAAGATGTTGGGACAGGTGGGAACAAATGTGGTTATGGATTATCTGTATGTGCCATGGGCACAGGAAAGGAGGATGCTGACATTGCATGCCATCCCTGGAGTGGGCTAACAGCAGAGATGTTCATGATTTAGTATCAGGAACAAGGAAGCACATTAAAATTAAATGTTACTGGGAAAAATCAGTTTTGAACAGATATTCAAAGCTGAGTACTTCAGTAGGACATCTATGATAGACAAGTCAGTTCTTATGCAAGTGAGAAAGAAGGAATTGGTTGATGGATAATGGAGTCTTGCTGTGCACTAAGTTCATTTACCTCTCATTTCTGATCAACCTGCAAATCATGAGGAGAAACAAGCGAAAAACCTGTTTGGAGGCGCATCACTTTATGTTTCAGTGGGGTGATTTTTGTGAGTCATCCTTTAGGTAGAAAACAGCTTTTACCTAGATAGCACAGATCCATAGTGCCCATAGATTTTAAGTCTCGAGAGACTATAGGGCAAAAATAGGGGACAAAATAGTGTGTTGTGCAGTTACATTCAAACAATTCTTAAACACTGGCATAAGTGACAGTCACAGATAAAGAGCCTTGAAATGCTGAGCTCCACTGAGCTCTGAGTTTGGTAGAATGACAATCTAGATTTAATCACGGATAGACACAACATGCATGATGAATATACAGCCAGATTAATACCAGTAGGTTAAATAGTAAGACTTATTTTTAGAGTAAATTTTTCCCTTAGCATAACCTATCAAGTTTGACATTTTCTGTCTCTATGCTCCTATTTTTTCATGCATTTTTATGCATATAAAATTGATGCTGACAGGCATATTCCTCCCACTTGCTTTCTTTCCATAAGAGTGTGTGTGTGTGTGTGTGTGTGTGTGTGTGTGTGTGTACATACCCTATGGATGCTCTTATAGAATTAGGAAAGTCAGAAATAAGAAATGTCCGAAGTAAAAATTTGAATTAATTTCAAAGCTTTCTTCTATGTTATTGCTTCCTATTCATTTTGAAACATCCCCTAATTTTGTGAGCAGTGTATTATTACATGGTCATCTGAAAGTCGGAAATTTCTTATTGGATCCAAACTCGCTGCTAGCATCTATTTTTATGCTAGTATGAGTATCTATCTATTGGTGAAGAACTAAACAGTTTATACATATATATGCAATGCCCAATTTTATAGATATGTGTGTGTGCCCATTTATTCTTCAGTTATATAAACAGGGAATTTTTTTAATGTCATGTGGCTTCTCAAATTAGAAATAAAACTACAACTTGGTTACTTTAATGATTTCTTTCTTAAATAATTTAATCATTTTAGTGATCGAAGTGAACCCAAATGACTAGTTTCTAAAATCTATAGTCTTGGAAGGAGAGAGAACAACCAGCTCTTTTATGTGACCTAGCAAGAGTGTAGTGAGGCTCACTGGCAGCAAAGAGTATGGTGGAAAGCCCAGAGCAGTGGGTAATGGGAAGATGAGGGCCTGCAGGTATAAAATGGCAATGGAAAGGGCATGCAGAAGACTACAGTGAAAGCATTTGACCAGTTTGGGCCACTGATTGGGTTTAAGAGGGTGATACACTGAATCAAAAAACTGACACAGGTTTGAGTAACCAGGAAAACACATAAACTTTTATAAGAAATAAGGAAAGAAGGACCCGGGTTCGATTCCCGGCCAGGGCACACAGGAGAAGCGCCCATTTGCTTCTCCACCCCTCCGCCGCGCTTTCCTCTCTGTCTCTCTCTTCCCCTCCCGCAGCCAAGGCTCCATTGGAGCAAGGATGGCCCAGGCGCTGGGGATGGCTCTGTGGCCTCTGCCTCAGGCGCTAGAGTGGCTCTGGTCGCAACATGGCGACGCCCAGGATGGGCAGAGCATCGCCCCCTGGTGGGCAGAGCGTCGCCCCCTGGTGGGGGCGTGCCGGGTGGATCCCGGTCGGGCGCATGCGGGAGTCTGTCTGACTGTCTCTCCCCGTTTCCAGCTTCAGAAAAATGAAAAAAAAAAAAAAAAAAAAAAAAAAAGAAATAAGGAAAGAGATGATTTTGTGGAAAATTAGATTTCATGTTATGCACAAACCACAATTGGTTCACTTAAATATGGTGTCCCATGGAAAGAAACTCCCATCTGGTACCAGAGGTTTGGAAAATTCCGTAGACCTCTAGTCAATCATGCAATCATAAAATGTTTGCAACGGCATCTTTACACATTCTCTAGTGGTTTATTGTATTTGTAAAAGTTGCTTAAAAACTCATTCATCTCTCTTCCCACTAACACTCCCTAGATTTTAAACCATCCAACTCCTTGTGTTGGAAAAGCTTAGAGTTTGATTAAAAGGAGATAATAGTAACTAAGGATAATAGTGGCCACTATATCTGGGGTCTTATTCCAAACACTTTATATATAACGTCTCATTAATTTTCAAAACAACTATTTAAGTTATGTGCTCTTATTACACCTACTTTAAAAATAAAAATATCTGGGGCATAAAGAAGTTACAGGCTAAAAATAACTCAGTAAGCTGTGGAGCTGCCATTCAGTCTGGCTTTAGAAAGCCCACTTTTAAGGATAGTCAACCTTTTTATACCTACTGCCCACTTTTGTATCTCTGTTAGTAGTAAAATTTTCTAACTGCCCACTGGTTTCACAGTCATGGTGATTTATAAAGTAGGGAAGTAACTTTACTTTATAAAATTTATAAAGCAGAGTTACAGCAAGTTAAAGCATTTAATAATAATTACTTACCAAGTACTTTATGGTGAATTTTCGCTGTTTGGCAGAATAAATCTTTATAAAACAACTTACTATACTTAAATCTATCTTATTATTTATACTTTGGTTGCTCCGCTACCGCCCACCATGAAAGCTGGAACGCCCCCTAGTGGGCAGTAGGAACCAGGTTGACTACCACTGCTCTAGATTTTCTCTCTAATGATGGTACTATCTTTGTTTTTGTTTTCAATGGAAAGACTATTGGATGAGAGTCTAAAGCAGGGGTGTCAAACTCTCTGCCCACGGGCCGCATGCGGCCCGCCGAACAATTTTGTGCGGCCCACAGACTAATCCATGAAGTTCAAAATATTTTGGATAAAATTAAGTAAGCCTAGGGGCCTACTTGTATTTTTCATTTCTCTAGCATCCTAGCTAGATATTAGCTTAGTTAACAGCAGTTGTGATGCGAACTACAGTTTCTGGTCGTTTTGTGACACTGAGTAAACTGCATGTACGATTGTGCTTGTTGTACTGATTTTTTGTTTGTTTTCAACTGCAGTGAGAAAAGTGTTGCATAACAGTTGCCTTTTGTAGACCTAGTGCGGCCCGCCGAACGGCTGTGATCTTGCTCTGCGGCCCACATGCTGAGTTGAGTTTGAGACCCCTGGTCTAAAGAATCACATGCTATCCCCATCAGCTCTTATGTTGAAAAGACACAAAACATGGTCAAATTTGATAGTTTAAAATTGTAGAAAGTTAATTGTTTCTCTTCTTAGTAATGCCGAGTCAAAAAGTCAAGGAGATATACAGTTAGTATGTACTGGTTTTACTGGCCTTTTTATTTTGTTAGACAGGGTAATCAGGTTTAAGAATCCAAGGAACAATAGAACAATAGAAAATGATTTGATGCTCCCTTCACACATAGTTTACTTCGTGTTCCACATAATGCAAAAATTTATATATATCAAAGAGTGTCTCGTTCACTGGTGCTCAAAGCTAGTTAAAGAGAAAAAGCACATGGACAAATCAGAAACTGATAAGTGATATGGAATTGAACTTGAGTCTGGAATACCTGATTCTAAGAAGTCTTGATTTTAATGACCAGAGCGACATTATGATTATAGTGATTAAAATAAACAAATAAATAAGGGATGCCATCTTGCTCACTCCCACACTCTAACTTTGGTCTTCTTATCTACTTTTTTATGGGGGTAGAATGTAGGAAATTGGGAAGTGAAATTTTATAATTAGGAAATTACAATTTAAAACTAATCAAACATATATTACTATATTTATAAACATAAATTGCAGAGTAATTCAACCCACACTAAGCAATTTGATTTTCATAGTCACTCTTATCAGGAGATAGAAAATATTTTTATCATCTTTGTTTTAGAAAGGAAGAATATGAAACTCAACAAATTTAAGTGGCTTACACAGTCAATAGAGCTATTAGATTGAATGTTATCCAGATCTCTTCTGAATCCAATTCCTATGTTCCTTTGACGATAGCCTTAGGATTTTTAATTAGGATGGGCAGTACAAAACAATCCCAAATCTCAGTAGCTTACCCCAAAAAGGCTTTTTACTTCACTCTTGGTTCTATAGCTCACATGATTTGGCCGGGTGTTCTATTCCATTTGGGGACCCAGGCATGTGAAGCTTTTCTACCTCGGAGGTATGCCATCTGGAACTTGATGTCATCCCATTTGCTGAAGTAAAGGAAGAGAGTACTGCAAAGTCTCATATTAGCATTAAATATTTCTTCTCACAAACAATTATTCAGAAACAGTCCCATGGTGGAAAGTCTCAGCCTTCTGTGAACCCAAACGGGATGGAGAATTGGATCTCATGTGAGTAAGCATTAGAAGTCTCTGCCATGGTGACTTTGCATGAATAATGTTCACAGGTCTGAAAACGAGCATTCAGAACCATTATGACTTTCCATATCTGAGTTTTCTGCAATTAATTTTTATTTCTACAAATGACAAAATCAAGAAATGATATTTGTTTAAGTCCCAAACGCATCGCGTATGCTGCTCACATTTCAAGTGTCAACAGCCTGAAAGGCAGCCAGCTAAAACCTTCCTTACACTCTGAAGAGAACAGCCTGGTTTGTCCTTAGATTACTGACAATCCTTGTTTAGGAACTGAACTTCTAGGGGGATCCAACTTAATGTCCAAATATGGGGGAGGATCAAGTACAGCAGCAGGTTTGCTTATTAATTAATTTTTTCCCCTGATAACAAAGCATTAAAACTCCCAAGGTCTATATTACTTCAGCTAGGTAGAACTTTGATATGTTTTGTAGTGACAAGTATTGGGAAATTATAATGGGCAATTACAAGGCAGGGTTATCATTCAGTATTGCCCTGAACTCAGGAAGCTTGAGAGAGTAGCAAGCTAAATGACCAGAGCAATTTTATATCATCTTAGAAATCAAGAAAACAGCATGATTTAATAGAAAAAGGGTGAATGGCACAATCAAATGTTCTTTCTTTGCTACCTGATTGTGCCATTCATTGAGCCTCAGGCTGGTGGAATATAAAAATATATATATAAACATGAACACCTGTCTTACTGAGTAGTTGTAAGAAATCAATGTTTTTGTTGTTGTTATTTTATGAAAGCATTTTCTAGACTGTAAAGCATTAAAATAAAACTTAGTTGGTATTCAAATTTTGTTGAGTTGATAAAGAAGAAATAAAAATAATAAATTTTATGACACATGAAAGCCAGCGTCTGACCATTGAAAATGTGGCCAGAGAAAGTTTCTGCTCTCAAGGTTCTTTCTTTCTTAGTTCTTATTGCTGGTATTCTACACATGGTACATTCTGTTCTCCCTTCCTCTATGCAGGTACCAGAAATTTTAGGACTAGGAACAATGATCACTTTTCGAACCATTTTCCCCCCTGATATTTGTTTTATATAATCAGTGAAAAACACACAGTACATAGGGATGGGGGAAGGAAGAAGCTTTAAGTTTTCGAGCATGCTGAAAAAATGAAATTATTATTTTGTCCTGGAACATTCACTTATGAAGCTATTTCATTTGATCAATAGGATGAGATTAAACCGTTTTAAGGAGATGTCGTTTGCACATTTGTCTGTAGCAAGTAACATGAGCTCTTTTAAACAAAATGTATGTGGGTGGGATTCTGTAATTTAAACTGTAAAAGTTAACTGGATCAAAAAATAATGAATAACTTGATCAAAATAAATAAAGAAGCTAATAATTCATTTAAATTAAATCTTGACTGGATAAAATATGTGGCCAGTGTTACAAAGCAACATGGTTATGCTACCATGGTGGGAGTATTTCAGTTCAAGCTAATGGGTTGAACAACAGATACTGAAAACCTATGTTTGGGATTATAAAACTGCTTAAATGAACTAGTTTCTTCCTCTAAGTGCAAATTTGGAAGCACAAATAGCATTTTTGTCCAGAAGGAGAGTGTTTCACACAATCGCCTGAGGTCAGAGTGCCTTTGGCATATTTGAGGAAGAAGCACACGGGACTACCTTGGACTAGGAACGTGAGAGTTAGGTCTTTGGAGTCAGATCCCAGAGGGCCTCATGAATCAGAATAAGAATTGTGGGTTCACTTTGAGATATGATGGCAACTACTGAAGGTTTTGAGGTAGGAAAGAGGGGCAGGACTGAATTTGTGTTCTACAGCCTATCCTGGCCTTAATCTCTAGGCTAGACTAAAAAGAATTAGTATGCAAGCAGGAAGACCGGTTAGGGAGACAGTGGTAGCTAGTCAGAAGCCTTCCTCCACATGTCCAATACATTAATGATTGTTATCTAAGAGGGAGTTAATGTATAAAATTATCTAAAGTCTGGGAAACTCAAGAAGCCCAGTTTTTTATTTTTTATTTTTATTTTTTACAGGGACAGAGAGAGAGTCAGAGAGAGGGATAAATAGGGACAGACAGAAAGGAACAGAAATAGATGAGAAGCATCAATCATCAGTTTTTCGTTGCAACACCTTAGTTGTTCATTGATTACTTTCTCATATGTGCCTTGACTGTGGGCCTTCAGAAGACCGAGTAACCCCTTGCTCGAGCCAGAGACCTTGGGTCCAAGCTGGTGAGCTTTTTGCTCAAACCAGATGAGCCCGTGCTCAAGCTGGCAACCTCAGGGTCTTGAACCTGAGTCCTCCGCATCCCAGTCTGATGCTCTATCCACTGTGCCACCGCCTGGTCAAGCAAGAAACCCAGTTTTAATGTTGCTACACTTTAGGACTCTGGTTGGTTACTGTTGAACACTGTTTGAGGAAGTCAACAAGTTCTAAAATCTTTAAATTCTTGGTTCCTTGTATCAGTAAAATAAAATGATACTTTTTATTTTACCTCCATATATGATGGTGACAGTATCAAAGGGGATGTCATGTAATAAAAGCTCTGGGTAAACCATAATCTTCAAAGCATGGTGCTCTTCATATGTGGGGTATTATTATGCATAATTATTGGTCTTAATTATTTTCTCCAGATTGATCAAAGAGAAAGCCAACATTGTTCTAAGCTACAATTAAATCTTGCTACCTAGTACTCCAAGAAAAGTAATTGGAATCTGAAAGAGGCTATTTAATATCTTTTTGTTGTTTTTTAAGAAAGGGAGTCTTTCCTTGAAATTTGGTAGGCATAAAATTGACCATTTGAAATACTTCAAATTGCTGGAGTACCTTAAAATGTATCTCTGTGAAATGTCAGTATTGTCATCATAACAGCAGCTCTAATTTCATATTGACTGTATTGAAATTAGAGCTGCATTTCCAAACACTCAGACGTCTATCTATGTATGCCTGGGCATCCTGAGCTCCTGTCCAGAAAAACAACAAAGCTCATAAAATGGTGCTCCTGATTTTAAAGAATTTAATCTAATCTAACTCTTTTTTAAGTGAATACAAAACCAACAGAACGTTTCTCACAATCCCCTCATCCTTCATGTCATTGGATTTGTCCACTCTTCTTTTTTTTCTCACCATATGGAGAATATTAAGGTCTACAGAGAAGTTAGAATGACTGGTTAAGGAAGCTCAGCCTGTGTTCTGATGAGTTCTAGCCCATTAGGGTGTCCCTTCCTTTGTATTTGACTATTTTCTCATAATGAGATAGGGGCCTTTCTCCAAGCCCTCCTCACTCAGACCTTGTCTTGGTTTCCAGGGAGATGCTGCCTCTATCAGAAGCCTTCCGTTTCAAAGGAGAAAGGAAAGAAAGAGGAAACCATTTTAAAAATATTGTTCCTTCCTCCCATCAAGCCTTTTTTAGATAGCATCACCAAACATTTTTGGCAATCAGAACTAGTATTAATGGAGGTTTAGCTGTCATAACATGCTTTTTCATACATTATCTGTTTTTTAAAAAGAGACACAAACTGAAGCACATATATAGAAGCGAGATTAAAACCAGAAAATTAACCTATGCCTTTCAAATTTTATTATTATTTTTTAATTATTTTTATTTCTTTATTCATTTTAGAGGGGAGAGAGAGAGAGAGAGAGAGAGAGAGAGAGAGAGAGAGAGAGAGAAGGGGGTAGGAGCAGGAAGCTTCAACTCCCATATGTGCCTTGATCGGGCAAGGCCAGGGTTTTGAACCGGCAACCTAGGCATTCCAGGTCGACGCTTTATCCACTGCACCACTGCAGGTCAGGCCGCCTTTCAAATTTTATTCCAATTTTTTTCTAAGGAATCACAGTTGCCTAGAAGAACTATGTTAGTGTAGTCTTGCAAATGTATACACACAAAGAATTTAGTATTTCAAATCAGATACAGGTGTATCTGCCCTGACAGAGATTAGGAACAGAGAGGGGAAGAGGGCTGTCGGAGATGTTTGCAACTGGGTTGGAATCCCTGCCCTTCCCTCCCTAGCTTTTTAATATATTCTTTTTATTCAAAACAGTATCTATTGGTCATTTATCAAGCGATGGGCACTGTGACAAAAACATGTGCCAGAAACAGCTAGGGCTCTCATTTTCTAGATGAGAAAATCAGAAAAGCAAAGCAAATTACCTAAGTGTAAAAAGTGAAGTCAGGAAAAAAATATGCTCCTGAACTCCAGTTTAATTCTCTGTCCATTATGCCATACTGTGGTCTAAATGCTAGTAAATACAGGTGAGTCAGCAGTAGCCCTACAGTTGTGAGTACGTGAAACACAGAGTTTATTCATTTAGTATTATTTATTATTTTATTATCTTCCAAAGAAACAACTATAAACCTACTTTTGTCCAGCCTTGTATCCTAACTTTATTTTTTTTAAAGTATGATTTTTGCAAAAAAAAAATCTATAGAAGAGCTTATTTTTTTGGATTTAGATATAAATCAAATGGATAAACTAGTTTATGGGATGTTTGGATCAAGCTGTTGGATGTTTAAAAATCTGTAACATCTATTCCTAACAAAGCATCTATTCCTAAACAACCACAAGTAGTTAGAAAATAAAGCAGGAAATTAAAATTACTTTAACAGATCACATATGGTTGCTGAGTGTTATATGTACTATTAGCAGATGATTGCAAATATGAGATATATACAGACACCATTGCCAAAATCAAAGGAAAAGCTATCAAAAGCCACATAAAGTATATATAAGAATTTTTCTTCATAACTTATAAAAAAGAAAATCAAGAGAGAGGAAATGCATTGTAAAATTATGTCAGTGAAATGCTTTACAATATATTCATCAAAGAAAGGACAGAAAAGCCCAAGGTGGTTAATTATGTAATAAAAGCAGTATACGATAGATGTCACACAGTACATAGAGTAAATTGCACGGTGAGATTTATCTTCACCAAATCTTAAAAAAGAGATTTAAATAATCTTGAAGAAGAATGTTAGCATTTATTAGAGTTCATTTCATCTGACCATTTAATTTTCTAAAAGAACTATTGATGGCATGTTTATTTTCTTATACACAAGGATGTCTGAAAACCTCAAAATACAGGTAGTTGACAGAAGACAAGTATGTGATTTTTTTGCAAGTGTTTAATTTTGCATTATTTAAATCAAAGGAGTAGCACCAAACTAAAATTAATACATCAAGATTTAATAATAATGTTTACTTTACCAGCTGTGTATATTACCAGGCCTTTAATTCTGAGTCATTCACATTATTTCTAATCAAGAAAACACCTATAATTCAAGCCCATTTTAACTGGTCAACACAGTGAATATTTTGAGGTAAGAAGATAACATTTTGAAATACACATACCTCTATTCCCATAGCATTATAACCTGTGCACAATCTACAAATAAATAAAGGCTGGTGATAGGTAGGTAGGTAGATTGGTGGGTAGACAAATAGATGACAGATAGATAGATAGATAGATAGATAGATAGATAGATAGATAGATAGATAGATAGATAGATGATAGATAGATGATAGATAGGCAGGCCCTGGCATTATAAGTAAAACATTATATGTAAAAACTTATTTCTAGATAACCAGGGATAGTTTAAAACTATTGGACTTTGGCCCTGGCCAGCTGGCTCAGTGGTAGAGCATCAGCCTGGCATATGGAATTTTCAGGTATGTTTTCCGGTCAGGTCACATAGGAGAAGCGACCATCTGCTGCTTCTTCACCCCTCCACCTCCCATTCTCTCTCTCTCTTTCTCTCTGTCTCTTCCCCTCCAGCAGCCATGGCTCAAAATGGTTCAAGCAAATTGGGCCTGGGTGCTGAGGATGGCTTCATGGCCTTGCCTCAGGTGCTAAAATAACTTGATTGCTGAGCACCAGAGTAGTGGCCCCAAATGGGCAGAGCATCACCCTGTCGGGGGCTTGCCAGTCGATCCCATGCAGGAGTCTGTCTGCCTGCCTGCCTCCCCACCTCTCACCTAACTAAAAAAAAAAAAAAAAAAAAAAAAAAAATTGGGCAAAATGTTTCACTTCCCCTCAGAGATTCTCTTAGGTTAACTAAGCTGCAGGGCTCTACTGCCAGTTCCTGCCCCTCAGCTCCAAGGGGAGCCGTGAAACCACCTGTCTGACAGAGTGAAACAGTTACAGTTTATTTTTCTCTTGCCACGTGTGTGGCTGTACAGATGGCAAGATTCTGGGCCCATTTGAGGACAAAGGAACAGAATCATCTCCCCTTTTTACCTTCTCTGAGGTACTAGGTGGACATGAATTGGGGGGCACTATTCCAGACAATATAGTTCGTAACATAAAAACCTCATTCTTGTTCAGACAGCATTTAAGGTGTCTCAACCCTTGAGCACATGGCATATATTCTTGTTTTGGATATAAAACTGAGACTTATGGACATAGATAAAAGTGAAGTGGTTACCAGGGGGACAGGGATGTGGGGGAAAGGTGTAAAGAGGGACATATATGTATAAAAGGTGAAGGAAAATGATTTGACTTTGGGTGATGGGTATACAACATAACCAACAGTTCAAATGCTAGAAATGTTTACCTGAAATCTATGTACTCTTACTGATCAACGTTACTCCTTTAATTTTAATTTTCTAAATAAAATTATTATTTAAGAAAATTATTTAAGAAAATATTTTTAGTTAGTAGAATAGCAGTTTTTAGTATTTACCATGTAAATAAAGAATGTTCTAAATAGCTTGAAAGATCATTCCTCAATTTTTAAAAAAATAAAACAGCTTTATTGAGATATGATATATACTGAATTGAAAATTTTAAAGAATGCAATTTGCTGAGTTTGGGTCTCTTCAAAGTGTATGTTCTAGAAATGCAAATTTGTAGTTTAGGAACTCTGCTGTCCTTACCTACCATGTTTTATTTTTTATGAAGACAGAAAAAAATGCCTTTCTCCAGTTTATGAAATTATTTCAATACAGTGATGCCCACAGATTTACCATTTGGGTTCTGTTGTGACACTTTCATCCTAAATGTTACTACCTTTCCTAATGCAAGCTTAAAACTAAACTAAGCTAAAATAAAATAAAATAAAAATACAACATAAAACATTCAGCAAAGAAGGTTTACCAGAAACTTACTGACTTGCTTAGAAAATGCTTTCTATTTCTTTTTGTTTTTTTGTTTTGTTTGGAATTGTGAGACTGATATAACCTTGGAGGATCCAAGCCAAGCAAAAGAAACATTTTGTTTACAATAATAGCTAACATTTATTCAGTGCATATGCTTTGTGCCAGCTCTTTCTAAATGCTTGACCTTTAGCATCTCATTTAATCCACACAATAATCGTATGGAGGTTGATAACAATGATAGTCACTTAATACATGGAAAAACAAGACTCGGGGGAGGTAAGTACTGTACTCAGCATCACTGCATAGAAGAGGTAGAGCCAAGCTATGAGCCCAGGTAGCTGGAACCAATCTTCTTGCCTAACAGCCTCATTCTAACTGTTCTGTCACATGGATTAAGTCCATTTAAGCAGCACTGAGTTGGTCACTAACAATTTTCGTTATCATATGTAGGGTATTATATTGGTTTTACATAATTATTAGGCCCTTCAAAAAGGAACTGAACTAATAAATTTGTCATGTATCATGTCTGGGAAAATAAAAGAGCAATAGATTTTGACTGGCATATATTTCCTCTCAGTTCTATAAAAATTTCTTTGTGACATGACTGTTTCCTGTCTTTCTCTCTTTATCACAGCTTTCTCGATGTTGTCTGCATTTTCTCCCATGTGTTCTTCTAACAACGATGGCCTACAGCAGCGATGTTCAACCTTTTTTTATCTCATGGCACATAGAAACTAATTACTAAAATTCTGCGACACACCAAAAAGAATTTTTTTTTGCTGATCTGACAAAATAGGTATAATTTTGATTCATTCACACCAGATAGCTATTGTGTTGGCTGTTGTCATTTTATTATTATTATTATTATTATTATTATTATTATTATTTGACAATTTAAGGGAAAAGAGGTCAGTGTCCCTGACTAAATAGTCAGGAATTGCATGTTTTAAAAATTCTTTGGCACGCAGTTTGAAAAATGCTGGTCTACAAGATCTTAGGTTCAGGTATTTTTTTACATCAATTTCTGAGCATTCAGCATCAATGTCTGTTTCACTAATGATTTCTGACTTCTGTTGGCTACTGTGCTTGACTGAGAGCTCTGGGTTAGTATTGACCATTGTCTACTTAAAGCAATTAAGATCTTCCACAGGGACAAGACACCAGAATTAAACTGACCAGTGTCCTCCCTAGCGAAATTTCTATTTTTTACTATTTTTCTCTTTTTTAATTGTTAGCCATATCATTATGATATTATCCTAAAGAAAATCCAGTACTATACTATGTTGCCCATCTTACTACCTTTACCTTTCATATTCTTCTAGCTATGAAGTTCTGTAGATTTTATTTTCCAAAGTATTACCGTGTTGTTTCCTTCCCATTCATTTTATTTCTGATGTACGTTAGTTATGTCCTTATATGCTGGTATGTAGACGGTTATAATAAATTCCTACTTGGTCTTCACTGATTTTTCCCCCTTCAATCTGTTCCATTTTCTACTTTAAAATCTAGTATCCTTTCTAAAAATGATACTCTTCTTGATATTACTTACTTGTTACACCTCTGTCAATTCCACATGCCCAAGGAAAATCTCCTTGATGTGATGTATAAGGTTTCAAAATCATCCTGCCCAACCGTATTTCCCCACTTTCTTGAGTTAATTTTCTCTTACTCTATATTATGGCCACACTAAACTTCTTTTCCCTGAACATATTATTTCCTGTTTTTTTTTTTAACAAAAAGCTAGTGTCCAATCTCTCTGAGATATCTCTCTCCATTTACTTAGATACTCATATTGTTTATTCATGATATAAATTGCAACCCATTTATAGAAGAACAGCCATTGGTAGGGAAATTATTCCTCTTCTTTGTTTGATAGCTCCTGTTTTTCTACCTACTGTTGCAGTAGACATACTGATACCTTTTTTTTTTAAAAAAAAAACTTTACAGGTTTTCAGACCTAAGTATTTTTTCTGTTTCTTTTTCTATGTTCCACAAAGATATTGGCCTATAGTTTTCTTTTCTTGAAGAATTCTTTTCTGGTTTGGTGTCACAGCAAAATTAGCCTTATAAAATAAGTTTGAAAGTATTCCCTTACCTTCTATTTTTATTTTTGAAGAGTTTAAGAGGATTTGATATTAAGTCTTTAAATATTTGGCAGAATTCACCTGTGAAACCATCTGGTATTGAACTTCTGTTTGTTTGGGAGAGTTATTTGGTTACTGATTCGGTGTCATTCATTACTTATAATTGATCTATTCATATATTCTCTTTATCCATGATTTGGTCTTTGTTGTTAGGTGTTTCTAGAAATTTATTTTTTTAGGTTAGTTTGTTGACATATAATTGTTTATTTGATCCTTTTTATTTATTCTGAGCCTTTGTGCTTCTGTGGTATTAGTTGTAATATCTCTTTTTGATCTGATTTTATTTATTTGAGGCTTCTCCTTTTTTATGTTGAGTCTGACTAAAAGTTTCTCTATTTTGTTTAACTTAAAAATAGCTCTCAGTTTTACTGATTTTCAATTGTCTTTTTAGTTTCTATTTTACTGAATTTCACTTATTTTTGTTCCTTCCTTCCTTCTGCTAACTTTAGGCTTTGTTCTTCTCTTTCTAGTCCCCTGAGATGTAAAATCATGTCGTTATTTTGAGATCTTTCCTGTTTCTAAATGTAGGCATTTATTGCTATGGACTGTCTTCTTAGAACTGCTTTTGTCCATTCCAAAGTCTTGGTATATTGTATTTTCATTTTTATTTGTCTCAAGTTATTTTTAAGTTTTTTTTTTATTTCTCTTTGACCCATTGGTTGTTAAGTAGCATGTTGTTTTCACATATTTGTGAATTTTTCATTTTTTTTCTTGTAGGTGATTTCTAGATTTATACTGCTGTGTTTGATAAAGATGCTTGATATAATTTCTATTTTCTTTAATTTATTAAGCTTGTTTTGTGACTTAACACATGATCTATCCTGGAGAAAGTTCCATGTGCACTGGAAAAGAATGTGTATTCTTCTGTTTTTTGATGAAATGTCTGTAAATATCTGTTGAGTTTGAGTCTACCTGGTCTAACATGTTATTTGATTCCAATGTTTTGTTACTGATTTTCTGTCTGAAAGACCTATCCATCAATGAAAGTACAGTATTTAAATATTCTATTATTTTATTTCTATTTTTCCCTTAATATCTCTTAATACTTGCTTTATATAAACTTAATTTTTAAGATAAACTTAATCAGTAATATGGTATTAATTATATAGACTTTGTGAAAACTTCCCTTTAAAATATTTTTTGGTATATAGTAAACAAGCAACAAATACTACCAAGCTGAAAATGATTGAATAGTAGAAAATAATTATGATTTGTATGGAATTGGCATATATTGAATATTTCTCTCAGAAAGCAACAATACACAATAAAAGATATCTAATTCAGGTGCCATAAAACCCAAGAAAAGGATACTTGCATCAAAGCAAAAGCAATAATCTGTTCACATAATAGCCCAGACTCCACATTGTTATAAAATTCTTATTACTACACTGAAAAGAGTTGCAGACATTAATTTTCACAATACAGATCTATAACAAAACTGACATTTTAAGGTCAAAAATGCTAATTGAGTCATGGGAAAATGTAAGATACAATATTGAAAAGAAGTTGGAATAATTAATCTTGCAGATAAAGTACCTTACGTTGAATTAATATAATTAGAATATCAGTTTACAGTAAAGATTAATGGAAAAAATGAAGGTTTTTTGTTCTCCATAAGATTACTGTTATAGACACATTTATTCATTCATTCATTCATTCATTCATTCATTCATTCATTTCAGCAAGCCAGAGAGAGATAAACAGACAGGAAGGGAAAGAGATGAGAAGCATTAACTTGTAGTTGTGGCACTTTAGTTGTTCATTGATTGCTTTCTCATATGTGCCTTGACCAGGGGGCTCCAGCCAAGCCAGTGACCCTTTGCTCAAGCCAGCAATCTTGGGCTCAAGCTATCAATAGTAACCATGGGGTTATGTCTATGATTCCACACTCATGCTAACGACCTCTAGGTTTTGAACCTGGTCCTCAGAGTCCCAAGCCAATGCTCTATCCACTGCACTACCAGCTGGTCAGGAGAAAGTACTGTTACAGATACTTTATATGCCAATATTTTTACTCACACTATTTTCTGTATATATTATTCTGCTTAGAAATTTTGGTTAGTTTGTCTTTCAAATTTCAGTCAGTGTTTCTTTTTTTAAACTTCAGCATGCATATTAATAACCTAGAGAGATTGCTAATAAATAGACTCTGATTGGGTTGGTCTAGTATAAGGCCCATACTTCTGCTTTTCTAGCAAGCCCCCAGGTTTGTTGGTCTGATGAAAGTTTAAATTGAGAGGATTCTCCAAATTTTATTGCACATTGGTATAACCAGAAAATTTTTTAAAATTACTGGTACCATACTATAAAAGCAAGGATCAACAAATTGGGAGTATATCAAACTCAAAAGCTTCACAGCAAAAGAAACAATTATATGAAAAGAAAATTATCAAATGAAGGAAATATCTGTAAACTATCCATGTGATAAAGGAGTAAGATACAAACTATACAAGGTACTCATACAATTCAACAGCAGAAAACAATCTAACTAAAAATGGGCAGAAGTACTAAACTGACATTTTTCCAGAGATGATATACAGATGGTATAAAGATGTGTCAATAGACACATGAAAAGATATTCAGTGTTACTAATCATTGAAAAATGCAAATCAAAACCATAATGAGATATCACCTCATACTTGTTAAAATGGCTGTCATTGAAAATATATCAGATAACAGGTGCTGTCAAGAAATGTAGTTAAAAGGAAACATGTATACATTGTCAGTGGGAATGTAAATTAGCCCAACCACTATGAAAAACAATATAAATATTTCTCAAAAAATTATAAATAGATCTACCATATGATCCAATAATTCCACTTCTGGGTATAGACACAAAGAAAATGAAAACAGGATTTTCAAAAAATGTATATGGACTCTCTTGTTCAGTACAGCAATATTCACAATAGCCAAGATATGGAAACACCCTAAATGCCCATTAACAAGTAAGTGGATAAAGAAGATATAATGAAGTATTATTCAGTCGTGAGAAAGGTGAATAGCCTGCCATTTGCAAGAACATCAGTAGACCTTTAGCACACTGTGTTAGCAAGATAAGTCAGACTTATCTAGATGTTTCTAATAGGCAGCAAATTTGTGAAGTCACCAGTTTAAAAGATAGTTAAAACTATAGCATACTTACTTTCTCACAAAATAAGTTAATTATTTCGGTTATTTTTATTTATTTGTAGTATACCTATGAATCAATATTGGAATTAAAGTAAGTATCAAATATGAATTAATTCATGAAATTTCCCCCAAGATATACATAATTGATGAAAATAAATACTATATTGTGGCTCTCTTATAGTGAATATACTAGGAAATACAGGTCAATTTAACTAGTAATTAAAGTTGTTGGCTTAATAAAAAAGTATTACATTGCTTGCACATATACCTGAACACACAAATAGTTACTAACCAGAATATCAATTGTTGATTGGAAATTATAGGAAAAGGAATTCTTCTTATATCAAGTAACATTCGGGCATTGACAGCCTTACCTTCCCCCCACCTACCGTTCTCTTCTCCAGGGTTTACATCACATGTGAGTGAAGCAATTGTTTCAGATGCAGGCACCTAGAATAGCCTGCAGGATGGTTGCTAAGGAAACCTAACTCTGAATTGTAAAGGGAAGCCACTTCCATCCTCCTGTATAGTTTTAGTTTATGAATGCTTTTTAATTGATGGCAGAAAAATGTTATATCTCTGAAGTGCTTCCAGTTGCTAAGACTTTACAGAGCTAAGATTGTGGAAGTGGAAGTTCATGGATGGGTTTCAGGGAGTCTGTACCTATGTTTACAGGAACATTTAATGGGAATAGAATTCGTTGCATTTCACTATATATCTAAATGTACATGGGAATGACTAAATTTTAAGAACCACCACTTTGGAGACATAACTACATTCAAATGCCATTTTCTAGACAGGGCACACTTGAATTATAAGAAAACAAAATGCCCATTTCTGTTAGAAACATATTTTTCTATTTTATTTTTTATTTCTAAATTTAGATATTGTCAGTAGTGCAGACAGTTAATATTTCTATTCAAAATATTTGCATAAATGTTTACACCTAAGGACAATAATCCAGTTGATTACTCCAGTGTAAACATAATCAGAGGACCTTATGAAAAGAAATCTTTCCTGGCTCTGGCTGGGTGGCACAGTGGATAAAGCACCTGAGATTGTGAGTTCCAACCCTGGTCAGGGTATGTGCAAGAAGCTATCAATCAGTACACAATGAATTGGAACAACTAAATGAAACGACGAGTTGATGCTTCTCTCTCTCACTCCCTCCCATTTTCTCTCCCTCTCTCTCACTCTCTTAAATCAATGGGAAATGTTTTTTTAAAAAGAAAAAGCTTTTCTGTTTTATAGACTTTTAAATCTTTTTGTACCCTCCCATTTCTACATCTGTAATTTTTTAAAGTTCTGGTTTATTTTCTTTCGACCAAATACAAAATTTATTTTGTAGGGGAATAAAAACAAAAAACCACTTTAATGCTAAGAGCCCAAATCTGCTTCCTCATAATTTTTATTTTATTTCAAAAGAGGTCACAAATGCATTTAATATTTAGAGTAGTATGAGTACCCAACAGGCTTTCATATTACACAGAAGGGCTTTTTCTCTGCTACAGTGCAGATGGGCCACTGTTTTTCAGTCTTATAAACAAATGCAAGTAGACACAACTGAGAGTTGAAAGTGAGAAGGGGAAATTGCTATTATGATTAATTTTAGTTCTGCTTTATGCTCTTTTTTTTCATCAAGCATAGCTATAGAAGAGATCAAGTGAGGACATATCAGAACACCTTCACGAAGCCAAACATACCATCATAAAATGAACAATAAATTAGAAACTAAGCATGAAGTCTGTAAACACAAGTTTTAAATAAAGTGGGCCAGCCATCATTCATACTTTGATGTCAAGATACAATGTCTTCACCATATGAACAACTTAAAAATATTCTAATCATAAAAATGAATTTAAAAGGTTTAAAATATATTCTAAGAGGAAAAGGTATTTATCTGTTCTGAGTCTCTATTAATTTTTAATTATATATATCTGTATAAAATGTGCATATTTTCAGAAATTGTTTGGAATATATTATTTAAACAAGTGCACTTGGCTCTCAAGACTTCTAACCAGAAGTCATTTAGAACATTTAATACGGTTAGAATACTTGAACGCTGCACCTTTCTAAACTTTAAATGTCTTAATTCTGAGCACTGTCTTTCATAAAAAATAATAAGAAATAGTGATTATAATCTATTAAGGACCTTGTCTTTTAGAGAGGCAGCAAGAAACATTACCAGTCATGATGTCTTACTCTAGTTGATGTCAGTGTGCAGGTGCAACCCCAAAACATACCTGTTAACTCACTTTGGAAAAGAATAAGTAAACTCACTTGTATTCTGCTGGTAACACATTGACCACATACATCTAATGCCATATATGATATTTAAATGGATTAAACCAATCTGTGGTTTTCTGCCAGGCATATTTGTTTTTCTTTTATTTTACTGATTTGTCTCTATTAAATTTTAATGTCTGGTTCCTAATTTTATGTGAAATACCCAATTAAAAAAAACAGTTAAAGAACAGAAATATTTGGCCCTGGCTGGTTGGCTCAGTGGATAGAGTATTACATAGGTATATGGACATACCAGGTTCTATCTCTGGTCAGGGCACACAAGAGAAGCAACCATCTTCTCTCCCCTTCCCTCTCCTGTTTCTCTCTCTCTTCCCCTCTTGCAGCCAATGGCTTGATTGGTTTGAGTGTTGGCCTCAGGCACTGAAGATAGCTCTGTTAGTCCAAAGGTCATCAGCCTCAGGTGCTGAGAATAGTTTGGTTTATTCAGGCATCGGCCCAAGACAGAGATTGCCAGGTGGATCTTGGTTGTGGCACATGTGGAAGTTTGTCTCACTATCTCCCTCCTCTTACTTAAAAAAAAAAAAAAAACAGAAATATTTTAGAATTCTGAGTTTCTTTTGATTGCCACATTTGTATTTAGATAAGGCTTTACATGTTAGCACAAAAACCAGTCAAGGATGTCTAAATCAACTCTAATTCACATTATTACTGGAGATTGATGGGCCCCAGGCAAATGCTTATAAAAAGAAACCAGGAATGAGGAAGTGCTGCAAGGAGAAAAGCAGAACAAAGAACCCAGTATGGGGCCACCACCAAAATCCAAATATTTTATTGTAAAATCCTCAACAAACTAGAAATAGAATGAAATTTTCCCATTTATGAAAGTTCATATGTAACATTATCCTTAATGGTGAGGAGGCCCACTTATTCTATTCAACATTGTACAGGAAGTTCTATTGAATTAGGCAAGAAAAGGAAATAAGAGGTATTCAAATTAAATAGGAAGAAGTAAAACAACCTCAGACAGATGACACAGACTTAAATAAAGAAAACTCCAAAGACTCCACACTCAGAAAAAGTGCTAGAATTAATACTGAGTTCTGCAAAGCTGCTGGATATAAGGTTAATATGAAAAAATTAGTTGTATTTCTATACACTAGCAATTAACAACCTGAAGATAGAATTAACAAAACAATTCCATTTACAATAGCATCTGAAAGAATAGAATCCTTAGAAATAAGTTTAACCAAGGGTTTGTAAGTTTTGGTGGTGCAAAAATGTAAAATATTGTTGAAAGTAATTAAAGAAGACCTAAATAAAATGAAATATTATTTTTACTGGAAGACTTGGACTCTTAATATAACAATACTGTGCAAATTGATCTACAAATTTAATGCAATCTTTATCAAAATCCCAACCACCTTTTCACCTTTTTTTTTTCAGAAATCGACAAGTACATCCTAAAATTCACATGGAACTTCAAGGAACCCTGAATAGCCAAAAAAATAAATAAATAAATAAATAATGAAAAAGAACAAAATTTGTGGATTCTTGTTTCTTCATTTCAAAATATATCACGGAGCTACAGTAATCAAAATATTGTTATACTGGTCTAAGAATAAAAATATATCAATGACATAGAAATGAGAGTCCCCAAATGAAACCATACATGTATGGGGAAAGAAGCGTTTTTAAATGGTTATAGTGGTTAAATGGATATAGATTTACTAAGAAACTACAGTAATCAAGAAAATGTGGTATTGGTAAAAGAATGGACCAAAAAAAATACGTGGGACAATAAAATCCCAGAAAGAGATCCCATAAACATAGTCAACTGATCTTTTAACCAAGGAAAAAAAAGGAATACAATGGCACCAAGGTAGTCTCTTCAACAAATGATGGTAAAACAATTGTACATTCATATGCAAAAAAAAAAAACCAAAACAAAAACAAAAATATGAATCCAGAGAATGCCTTATATCCTTTATAAAAATTAAATCTTTCACAGACCTAAATATAAAACTTCTAGAAGATAGCAGTAGAAAATTTAGATGTCCTTAGGTATGTCTATGACTTCTTAGATACAACAAAGACGTGGTCTATATGAAAGAGGTAATTGATAGACTGGACTTGATTAAAGTTAATTACTTTCGCTCTGTGAAAAGCAATTTCAAGAGGAGGAGAAGACAAACCACAGTCTGGAAGAAAAATATTTGCAAAAGACAAATCAAGAACTGTTATTCAAAAAATACAAAAATAAAACTTCTTAAAAACTCAACAATAGGCAACATACAACCTGATTTTAAAAAGGGCCAAAAAACTTAACAGGCACTACACCAAAAGGAGATACACCAATGGTAGAAAAGCGTATGCAAAGATGTTCTACATCAGGGGTCCACAAACTATGGGCCCGCTGGCCACATGCGGCCCCCTGAGGCCATTTATCCGGCCCCCGCTGCACTTCTGGAAGAAGCACCTCTTTCATTGGTGGTCATTGAGAGGAGCACATTGACCATCTCATTAGCTAAAGCAAACCCATAGTTCTCATTGAAATACTGGTCAGTTTGTTGATTTAAATTTACTTGTTCTTTATTTTAAATATCGTATTTGTTCCCATTTTATTTTTTTACTTTAAAATAAGATATGTGCAGTGTGCATAGGGATTTGTTCATAGTTTTTTTTTTATAGTCCGGCCCTCCAACGGTCTGAGGGACAGTGAACTGGCCCCCTGTGTAAAAAGTTTGGGGACCCCTGTTCTACGTCATATGTCATCAGTGAAGTGCAAATTAAAACAAGGAGATACCACCACACACCCATTGGAATGGCTAAATTCTGCAACACTGATAATGCCTAATGCTAGCGAGGGTATGGAACAACAGAAACTCTCACTCACTACTAGCAGGAATTCAAAATGGTACAGCCACTTTGGAAGACAGTTTTGTGGTTTTGATCCAGTAATGCTGCTGCATTTCAACTCCCAAAGGATTTGAAAACTTCTGTCCACATAAAAGAACTGCATACTAATGTTTCTATCAGCCTTCTTAAAAATTTCCCAAACTTGGAAGTAATTAAGATGTCTTCCAGTAAGCAAGTGGATAAATAAACTGTGGTACATCCAGATAAGAGAATACTTTTTATCTAGTGCTAACAATAGAAATGAGCTATCAGCCATGAAAAGAAGTGGAGGAAACTTAAGGCCATATTCCGAAGTGAAAGAAGATAATCTGAAAAGCCTGCGTAGTATATGATTTCAACTATATGGCAACCTTTAAAAGGCAAAGCTATGGTGAAAGGAAAAAGATCAGTCGTTTCCACGAATTTGGAGTGAGGGAAGGCTAAAGTAGGTGGCACATAGAGGAGTTTTAGGACAATGCAAATATTCTGTGCAATAATATAATGATGGATACATGTTATCCATTTGTCCAAATCCACAGAATGGGAAGCACCAAGAGTGAATCCTAACAAACTCTGGACTTTGGATAATTATGATGTGTTAGTGTAGGTTTATCAATGGTGGTACACGTGCCATTCTGTTGGGGCTGCTCATGGAAGAGAGTATTTATGTGTGGGGCTGGCAATATGTGTAATTCCCTGTACTTTCCTCTCCATTTTGCTGTGAACATAAAACTACTCTAAAAATGATAGTCTTTAAAAATAGAATTAATTTGCCTGACACAATAAAATAGATAATTTATTTGATGCAGAAAATCAGATCATGTTCCTTAATGCTTACGTGCTAAAGCCACTGCTTACTACTGAGAATAAATTTCTGTTGTCTCAACCAACAGTTATTATTTTCAAGGAAGAAAAGCCCAGTCAAATGAGCTCAAGGAAAAACAACATGTATGGAGACATATAGGGATAACTCAATGAACCCAGGCCCAAGGGTAAAGCAGGATCTCTTGGGTTTAAGGACCAATATTTGGAAAGGCAGGTACTACATTTTCACTCTTGGGAAGGCATCCTTGAAGGTGGCTGAGGGTAATGCACAGTTCTCAGGGAAGGGTGCCTAGAATGAGAAAATACCCCAAATTTAAACTGCACTTTAGGATTGCATCGAAACTTATCTTTTTCTATTTTCTATTATTATTTTTCCATGTTCACCACTTGCTATTATAAAAAGGAAGAAAGAACAATTAAGTTATGCAAATAGGTGAATTAATAGAGTAAATAACACTTGACAAAAAAGATGAAGTCTTTTCCAGGATAAAGACTTAGTAATAAAAAACAGTATACTTATACATTCAGGAATTCCCATGGTTTTACATAAACCATGGTGACACATATTTAAAATTTTTCACAAAATATTAATTTTTTAAAAGAAATCCCTCCCTTTAATTCAGTTCAGTCTGATAAAGAAATAGTGATTTACCAATAGTTACATGCAAAGTGCCATGTAACTATGGCCATGGGAATATAAAGATAAATTAGACAACATTTTTGCCCTTCAGTGTATAGCATGGACAAAAACATCAACACCCAAAAGAACAGAAGGAGATTGATTTGTTTTGGGGGAAACATCACCTTGAGGCACATAAAAATTTCACCAATTCTACTCTTTAACACTACTTAAAATGTAATAGGAATTTTAAAAATATATGTGAGATTTATATCATTTTACAAATGTGATTTAATTTTTGAAGGGAGGGATTCTTTACTGTGGAAACAGAATAGAGAATACCAAAACACACAGTTCTGAAACTGAATCATGACAAGTTCACTCAAGGACTCTGGCACTTCCTAGCTGTGTGACCTTGGAAAAGGTACTTAACCTCTCCACGTTTCACTTTCTTCATCTGTAAAGTTGGTATAACATTTCATAAGATCTGCCTCCTTTAGTTGTAAAGATCAACTTAGGTTTTTATTATTTCTAATTGAGTTTATTGAGATAACATTGGTTAATAAAATTATATAGGTTTCAAGTGCATGATTCTATAATACAGTATCTGTATATTACATTGTGTGTTCACCACCCCGAGTCAAGTCTCCTTCCACACGACTTATGCCTCCTTTAACCTCTTCTACCTCCCTCCATCCCACTCGCCCTCTTGTAATTACCATACTGTTGTCTCTGTGTCTATGAGGTTTTTGACTTTTTTGCTTCATCCCTTCACCTTTTTCCACTAGTCCCTAATCCCCCTCCCCTCTGACAGCTGTTAGTCTGTTCTCTGTATCTGTGAGTGTGTTTCTATCTTGTTTGTTAGCTTATTTTGTTGATTGAAGTCCATATATGAGTGAAATTATGTGGTACTTGCCTTTCTCTGACTGGCTTATTTCACAGCATAATGCTCTCCATGTCCATCCATGCTGTTGCAAAGGGTATGGTTTCTTTCTTTCTTTTCTTTTCCTTTTTTTTTTTTTTTAAACAGCTGGGTAGAAATCCAACATGTAAAAGTACCACAGTTTTTTATCAACTCATCTGCTGATGGGCACTTGAGCCATTTCCAAATCTTGGCTATTGTAAATGACACTGCGGTGAACACAGGGGCGCATGTATTCTTTCGAATTAGTGTTTTGGGTTTCTTTGGATATATTCCCAGAAGTGGAACCACTGGGTCATAAGGCAGTTTCATTTTTAATTATTTGAGGTAACTCTATACTGTTGTCCACACTGGCTGCACCAATCTGCATTCCCAACAGTGCATGAGGGTTCACCAACACCTATTTTTTGTTGTTGTTGATTTATTGAGGATAGTCTTTCTGACAGGTATGAGGTGATATCTTATTGTGGTTTTAATTTGCATTTCTCTGATGATTAGTGATGTTGAGCATTTTTTTCATATGTGTATTGGTTTTCTGTATGTCCTCTTTGGAGAAGTGACTATTCAGGTCCTCTGCCCATTTCTTTGGATTGTTTGTCTTTGTTGTTCAGTTTTATAAGTTCCTTATAAATTTTGGATATTAAGCCCTTAGTAGATGTATCAGTGGATATGTTATTTCATTCAGTAGGTTGTCTTTTAATTGTGTTGTTGTTTTCTTGGCTGTGCAAAAACTTTTTAGTTTGATGTAGTCCCATTCATTTATTTTTTGTTTTGTTTCCCTTTCTTGAGTTGATATATCCAAATATATATGAGAAATGTATGAGATTTTACTGCCTATATTTTTTTCTAGGATTTTTATGGTTTTGAGCCTAGAATTTAGGTCTTTAATCCATTTTGAGTTTATTATTGTGTATTGTGTAACAAGGTGGTCTATTTAATTTTTTTGCATATATCTGTCCAATTTTTCCAACACCATTTATTGGATAGACTGTCTTTACTTCATTGTATATTCTTTTTTAATTTAATTTAATTTTTATTTTTTTACAGGGACAGTGAGAGAGTCAGAGAGAGGGATAGATGAGGACAGACAGACAGGAATGAAGAGAGATGAGAAGCATCAATCAGTTTTTCATTGTGGCATCTTAGTAGTTCATTGATTGCTTTCTCATATGTGCCTTGACTGGGGGACACAGCAGACCAAGTAACCCCTTGCTCGAGCCAGAGCCAAGGTCCAAACTGGTGGGCTTTGCTCAAACTGGATGAACCCGCGCTCAAGCTGGCAACCTCAGGGTCTTAAACCTGGGTCCTCTGCATCCCAGTCTGATGCTCTATCCACTGTGCCACCGCCTGGTCAGGGCTCATTGTATATTCTTGCCTCCTTTGTCAAACATTAATTGAATATAAAGGTGTGGATTTATTGCTGGGCTCTATTTTCTATTCCGTTGATCTATATGTCTGTTTTTATGCCAGTACCATTCTATTTTGATTACTATGGCCTTGTAGTATACTTCGATATCAGGTACTGTGATTCCTCCAACTTTGTTTTTCTTTCTCAAGATTGCTGTGGCCACTTATGGTCTTTTGTGGTTCCTATAAATTTTTGGAATATTTGTTTCTAGTTCTGTGAAATATGCCATTTGTATCTTCATAGGAATTGTATTAAATCTATAGATGGCTTTGCATAGTATGAACATTTTAATGATGTTCATTCTTTCTATCCATGTACATTAACCCTGAAAATTCCACCAAGAAACTACTAGAACTAATTAATGAATTCAGTAAAGTAGCAGAATACAAAATAAGTATCCAGAAATCCATTGCCTTTTTATACACCAATAATAAAGTATCAGAAAGAAAAATTTAAACAAACAACAAGAAACAAACAAAAAATCCCCAGTTTCATTCACAATTGCTTCCAAAAGAATAAAATACCTAGGAATAAATTTAACCAAGGATGTAGAAGACTGGTACTTGGAAAATTATAAGATGCTAAAGAAAGAAATTGAAGAAGATAAAAGTCAGTGGAAGCATACACCCTGAAGATCAATTTAGTTAATTCATATAACGTGCTTAGTATAGCTTGCCCTGAGTAAGCCCTCAGTGAGTGCTGAGTTCATGTCTCACAAACAAGTCACTTGCTTCCTTCTAGTGCCAACTATCCCTCCCAACCCTTTCATAATCTGATTACCATTTTTATTCTTCAGTTCTAATCTTAAATATTACATCCTCTGGATAGTCGTCTTGATCCCACTTTGATAGAGTAGATGTCTCTTCTTACACTTCCAGTCATTTTTAGGTGTACACCTAAGGGCATTTGCTTTGCAGAATTAAATTACTTGCCTACTCATCTATGCTTTTCATGAGACAAAAAAAAAAAAAAAAAAAAAAAAAAAAACCTGAATAAGAGAAGAGCAGTGTCTGTCTATGCTCCAATGGGATAAAAATAGAGTGAGAGTTTTCATATATTGTTAAATGAAAAAGCCATGAAGAGAAAATATCAGACCTTATAATACAGGATAGAAGGCAAGAAGAACCTTATCCGAAATCAGACATAATTAAAAGCGGGAGGGGTAAAGGAAGCAAGGAAGGAAAAAGAAACACAAAGAAATGTCTTGGTAATTGCTACGGATGAGTTTATTAATGTCTAAGTTTTTTAGGACAGGAGGTTATTTATTCTGTTACCCATTCAAGAATCACTCCTAATAGTAACAATTTATCAGAAATCCCTTTCTCCTTTTTTTATCAGAAAACTAATTTTTTTTAACCTTCTCCTTCCCCCTCATGATTCAGGGACTTTTCCAGAAAGATTTATCTCAAGGCTATATTGCAAGAAAATATGCTATTTGAAGCCTGGAGATGTCAGATAATTTCCAGAAAACTAATGCATTCATTTGGGGAATTAATAGATTCAGTACAGTCATTACTGAGAGTGCTTAGACTTGATTTTAGTTTCATTCTGACAGATAATAAAAAAGGAAAACAAGTTCTTTTCAAATACCAGAGAGTCAACAGTGGGACATTTCTTGTTTCTTTCTTCAAAATATACTGCTCATGAATATTAGGGGATATTTCAAAAATAAATATGAAGCTATAAAATATCCCCTAATTTTTGTGAGCAGTATATATAGAGAAACAAAACTAAACCAAACGTACTATTTCCATGTAGTCAGGCTTGCTCAGGAAAGTAATAAAACAATATGCATGCATTCAGAAAGATGTCTAATTAAACCTAAACGTTTTGAATAGCACCCAGCTCCCCTCAGTTCCCACAGCCGCTTCGTTCCTTCTGGCAGCAGGATCGTTCCATTCACCTGCTACCTAGAACCTTTTTCTGGTGTCTTACCCTGCTCTACTCCATCCTCCACATTACTGCCAGAGGTTATTGTAAAAGCTTAACCTTGCTCTCAGTTCACTTTGCTTTTGCCAATCCACTCCAGATTTTTTTCTGCTTCCTAAGCCTAGGGAATGCTGCCCCCTCTGCCTGAACACATGGATGCACCCTTAACCACTTAGCAATCTCCTCCTTCCTTCAAGGGGGTCAGCTCAGGAGTGACTTTCCCTGTAGAGGAGCCATCCATTTAGGTTTTCTCCAGCTAAATTGGGTTTTTTAATGTCCTCATGACACTGAGTATCACTCTACTCTAGAAATTCACAGTGACTTCCTTCCTCATCTAATTCACTGGTGGGCTGAGAGACAACTGAGGACAGACTGTATGTGATAGTTATGCCCCCAGCTCTTAGCTAAACTCCTGGGCACAGAGAACATACTCCAAAATATTTATTGAAATGCATCCATAAAGTTATCCATAAAGCTGCAAAAAATATGGTCTCACACCAGGGATAAGAATGTAAAATCTGGGATATCCCATATAATCTGAGCTCTCTGAGCAATTTAACTCCAACCACTGAGAGAGAAAAAAAAATTGGTGTTGAATTTTATTTTTCTTTGTCTTTTTTAATATATTCGGGTTAGTGGGAGAGCTAAAATAAAAGGGACAGACACAGTTTTAAGTGGGTAGTTAGAATTACTCAAACTATTGTAAACTACATTTAAAATAATATTTTAACACTTAGAGTAATTGATATGTATAGCAAATAATAGTCACGCCTGCTTGTCAAATTTACTGATGACAAGGGTCTGGAGAAATGACTAATGCTTTGGATAATAGGGACAGCATTTAGGAAGAGCTAATGAAACTCCAAATTAACAACATTAAATTAATATATGCATGTATCTTTTGTCACATGGGCTTTTTTGACCATCTGTTTCTAACATGGCCATTGGGATTCTCCACTCACCATCACTTCACCCTGTTTGGTTTTCAACATAGCACTAATTGTTTCCTAACATTTTTCTTATGTATTTATTATTTGATTTGTTTTTCTTCTAAATTCACTGGAAAGTAAAATTCAAAGTAGTAACCTTGATTAACTTGTATCACTCAGAGTAGAATAAGAGCCCTAAGTAAGTACAGTATATGTCCAAAAAATGCCTATTTATTCCCTTAAAAAGAAATTTGACTAGAGAAAATACAATTGTATTTCTTCTGAAATATGACATTTGTAAAATAATAGAAGCATCAAACTAGGATAAGATGAACTGGATGGTTTTGCCACTAAGCAGTGGATTGACTTGGTAAATTATGTAATTTCTTCAGGAACAGCTTTCCTATCTGTGACCTAATAATAACCCCCCAGGTTTAAAAAATAATGCATATAAAGGAATTTTGTAAAGTATAATGTACAATACCAATGTGAAGAATTATGGTTGAGGCTCGTGGTAAGGTGGTTGACTAAATGCTCAATATGAACCCTCAATGTCTTGTGACTGTTGAAGAAAATAATTAGATACAAACATTGGTTGCATCTAAGTAATAATAGACAATTTTTACTGGCAAGATCCAAACCAGATTATTATAGTTTCTCTTAGGTGCATGTTATCCAAGTTATTGACAACTGTCTAAAGGAAGAACAAGCAAATACAGGTTGTAGAGATAATGTCATTTTGAGAAACAATAGAAATAATTGGGGAAAGGTAAATAAATGAAAAGAGCATGGAAAGAGGAGGGGGCTGTGATGCTTATTTTGAATGTGTGAAGAATTGTCATTTGGAAATTTTATTTCGTGTAGCAGCAAGATGCAAACTAATAGTAATTGGGAGTAAAAGACTGAGAAAGACAAGTGCCGGTTTAAGAGCTCGTTTCCATGTAAGGAGCAGTTTTCTAATCTTCAGGGCAGACCCATCCCAGCGGGGGTAATAAATGATCACATCCAAACCAGGTAGGGACACATCAGGGGCTTCTCATATTTAGCTGAAGTTTAGCCTAGTTGACTCCAAGGTCCTTCCCTACTCCGAGATAGTAATCAATCAAATGCAATATTCCTAGCATGCTTATTGGGAATGAAAGAATCCTGAACTCAAACCCAGACAAATCTCAAAATACTTTTCTCCGTAGAGCCCAAATCAATTAAGGAGAGGATGACAGGCGCTGTCAGCCCTGAGTCAACGAGGAGAAAGCCCAGCGGGGCGTGGTATTCACCAGAGAGAACACTCTTGTGTCTACCACTCCTTCCTACTGAGAATCTGTTTCAAGCTGTTTGGTATGTCTCCTCTGCGTGACACCGTTAACAATGAGCACATCCATCACCCTCGTGTCCTTTAAGGATCTGCTGCTGTGTCATATGGCACTTGCTGTTGCAAATACAAATTCCGACTAAATCTATCTTAACCAGGGTCTCTTTCCCCAGTTTGGAGGAAGGGGAGAGAGAAGAAACGATGTCTTAAAAGATGCAGCAAGTGCTAAATTGGCAAAGGAAAACACATGTTAAAATAGTTGTCCAAAAGGACTTTTTTGCACGGTCCTGCTGAGGACCACAGTGGTTCCTCCTCATTACCTCTGCATTTTCCATTGCAGAGACAAATGCATCAATAAATCCCCGGTTAACCATGTGTTGACATGCTTGCCATGTCCACAGACCCACACGTCTACGGTGAATGGAAACGGCATGTGAAACATGGACGGGGGGGAAAAAGTAGAAAAGAGGGAGAGTGAACCCGCAGACAAACAGGTAAAAATCATTTTCGTTACTTTTTCCCCCCTCCTACTTGGGCTCTCCGTCAGCGCGGAAGGAGGCTGCGGGCCGCGGGCTCAGTGCTGGAATGAGGAGTGATTGAGCCGAGCCCGAGGAGCGTCTGCTCACGGTGTCATTTCTGCAGCCTCTGGGGCCGGGTCCCCAGCTCCTCTGCCGCCTGTCTCCCGGCGCAGAAGCTGCTGCCCAGACGGCCCCGGCGCTGCAGAAGTTGCCCGGCAGAAGACTCCGGAGGAGGCATTGGCTCGTTAACTTTTCACGTCATTTTCTGCTCCGGAGCCCCCGGGCGCCTCTCCGCGCAGCCTGCCTTCCCACCGCGAACCAGCAGTGCTCATGGGGCAGGAGAGGAGCAGCTTGCAGCACTGAGCCGAACCGGACTCGAGCCCGTGATGTCCGGCACCAGATTGGAGGACTCACCCCCTTGTTGCAACAACTGGTCATCTGCTTTGGAGCTGAATGAGACTCAGGAGCCCTTTGTAAACCTCACCGACTATGACGACGAGGAATTCCTGCGGTACCTGTGGAGGGAATACCTACACCCCAAAGAATACGAGTGGGTCCTGATCGCGGGGTACATCATCGTGTTCGTGGTGGCTCTCATTGGGAACGTCCTGGGTGAGTCTCGCGCGGCCACGTCCCCCTTCGCCCCAGGCTGCCAAGGCTCCGAGACCCCCTCCTCCCCCCCGGGACGCAAACAAAGAGGTCGCCGCCGCTGCTCTTGGGGTGGGGCTTTCTATTAAAAAAAAAAAAAAAAAGTTTTCTGGTTTTGGGAACCAGGACCGAGCCCGGGAATGGTGTTTCCCTTTTTTTCTGCAGGGAGAAGCGGAGAACCGCGTTTCTTTTGCGAGCACCTGTGTTACAAGTGCCTTGGAGAGAGGGGCAGCGACGGGGATCTCCAGGTGGATCCCGAGTGGGGGAAATTAGTCATCCTTTTGTGTAACGTGGCTGGGTGTTTCGGGCGCGTGTGGGGAGAGGCGAAGCGGGCAGAAGGCAAAGCCGTCCGTGCCTCCCAGGAGTCACAAAGGGTTTGTGGGCGAGGTCGAGCGCCCTTTGGCGAGGAGGTCCGGGCTCTGTCTAGAGGTGGGAATAAAAGGGCAGGGAGTGAGTGAAGTCGGCGGCGAGGCAGAAAGGCGCACTCCGGGCGCTGAAGCGAATTATACAGGAACCAGGCTGACAACAAGCAAGAGGGAGGGGCCGTCTGAGGAAAGTGACAAGCAGATGCAATCATTCATCATTCATTCATTCATTCATTCAATAACTCGGGTCAATTTTTTTTTTTTTTTTCCTCAGAGCATGCCTGTCCCCACGCCTGGGAAAGATTTGTAATTGATTTTTTTTTTCTCCCGAAGAGGAGAGCAAGCTTAAAGCTCGGCTCTCTCTATCTGTCCTTGTCTAGGTTTACGTGCAAACTTCCCCACTCCTCATTTCTGCACAATTTCTGAGGGTCGGGCAGTGGATGCCATGGCGATGTGGTGGTTGCGGTGGTGGAGTTTATTAGGGCAGCTGGAAATCCACTTAAGAAAAAGAGCTTCGGGAGGAGACACAGGAAGGCTTCACGCGAATTGTGAATGGAAGGAGAGCTTGTACCTTGATGAATGGAAAATGAAAGGCATTTCATACGCAGACGGCAGTGTGGAGGGACCTCTGTTGAGAATATCAGGAGATAGGAGAGGCTGGGAGCAGATGCTCTTGATTTTCAGTTATAAAAGGTGAACAAAAGGAGTAAGGTGAGATAGGCTAGGAGGATTTGAAGTCCAAAGCAAAAAATCTGTAGCTGCAATGGAGAATAATAAGGAGTTTATCAGGATTTTAGTACTAAACTCATTTTTATCTTCTCTCCCCTGGAGTGTCAGTCTGGGCAGGAGGCACTCCAAGTAGTCTCACCGCTTCAGCAGGTAGGGTAGTTGGTAGTGTGTGACTGAGAGGTGTTCTGGAGAAAGTTGGTAGAATAGTGTTTGATAATAATAGTTAACAAGACTCCCCTAAGAACTTTAGTTTGCTCTTCCTGTATTATTTTAGACTATTTTTCTTTTGTTGGCTTTTTAAAGGTAAACAAGGGAATATTTGAGGGATGCAAACAAGATGGATGAAGGTGGAAATACACATGATTAGGGTTCTTGGTTACAAGGATTCATCTGTTAATAATAATGCCTTTCTTGCTTTTTTTTTTTCTTCTTGCCATCCATTCTTAGGGTTACAACTATTAAGATGCATGACCACTACTAGTATATAGCAGCATTTCACTGCATTATGTTAAAACTTAATGAGAAACAAATAATCCAAAGTGAAAATCTGTTGAGTACCTAACATGTGGCAGACCCCTTCATATACATTCTCTCACTTAAACCTCAAAGTAATCCACATTGGACAGAAGAAGAAGCATGACTTACAGAATTGAAATGACTTATTAAAGGAACATGATTCAGAGCCTGTTTTATTTCATCTGACTTCTGACCCAGAATTCTTTATTGATATTATACTCTGGAGCTAGAAAGCATACAGAAAATGAATTTCTTACTTCTAAGTGTCTCCAAACCTATTACATGTACTTCCTGTTTTACTTTGTACCTATGTCCACTGCTAATAAATTACCACAAGGTGTTAATGACTCTGTCATTCCCTCTGACAAAAATCTATCCATAGAGAAATGTTAATGCATTGCAGTAAAATTTTGACTTGTTTTGTAGGAGTAGCTACAAATCATAACTCTTTCCCTCCTCTAATCTTATTTCAGGTTTAATCTCTATGATAAAGTTTGCTCCACTTTGCTGTTATTTTATTCTGGCTTTGCACAGACCTGTGATGCACAATGCTTATATACCAATGGAGTAGTTTAGGGGTACATGCTTGCTAGCCTGGGGTGTGTTTTAATCTCAAGAAGGGAACTCATCTACTGTAAGACAACTTGTTTCATGACAGAAAGAAAGAAAGAAAGCACTGTCCATAGCACCAAGTGCTGAAATGGCCAATTCCATTTAGCTTTAAACAGAAAGGTTTACTCAAAGCACTCTGCCCTCAAGATACTGACGGCTATTTTCCTTAGCACCGAATGACACTAAAATCCTCTGGCTGAACTGAAACCTATTCTTTACTGACATATTTCCTGAAAGTTTATGAGGTTAAGTTTGACATTTAAGCAAATGAGTAGTGCCATTACTCACAGACAACTTCCTGCTCTTTGATGTCACTGTCAAATTTACAAAATGGATTAGATTGAGGATCTCTTTTTTGCCCCTCTGGTGTAAGTCATTTTATGCAGAGACTAGCAGGACAAGAAATCACATTATTCTGTAAAATGAAGAGGCAACATTGGGCTTGAAGGTGGAATACCACAGTGTAAGTAGCAGATATACTCACTGACCTTCAGGCCCATTCACCGTTAGCACTTGCTTATAACTGACTACTTGGAAAATCTCAACCTTGTTGAACTTACAAATGTAATGTACCTGTTAGAAGTCATTTCCTCCACAATGTCCTTTTCTGAAGTGATGTAACAGGATGACCAGTATTGATCATCCCCACCTAATTTTCTTTACTCCGTAGTTCCTCTCTCTCATTATATGCCCTCTCCACTATCAAGTGCTTCTTTCCAGAAATGGAAAGCAGTTTCCTGGAAAAAATGTGACAAAAGACATTAAAACTGAGGCAACTATTATGCTACAAGGAATTTCATTAGTATATACAGTCTAATAAAAGGCACACATGTTTTTAATTAAAGAACTTAAGTCCTAGGGGGAAGGTGGGACAAGCTTCTTTTTGGAAACAGTGTTTATACATTATCTTTAAAATGATGCCTCATAAAACCTATTTTTAGTATACCTTGTACCACAGCAAAATAGATGTGTCTACTTATTTGACCAGTACATTTTAAGCAATATTATGTTTTTAAAAGTAATGTGTTTGGGGGAAGAAAGCTCTTAGAAACACTCAAAGGAAACTATTTAATGTAATATCTACTTCTTACTTTTTATAGTTGAAACTGGATGGAGAAATGGGTTCTGGTAGCTCAGACAGTAAACATTTGAAGGAAGGAGCAGTTTTCTGCCTCTGTTCCTTCTGCATTTAAAGACATCTGAATTTTTACCTGGAATGCTTCTGTTTTTCCTGTTGCTTCTATATAAAAGATAAGAACATTCAACAAGTGACATTAGTCCAGCTGTGCTTATTGCTTCTTTTGTGACCATTAACAAGTTATTTATCTCTCCAAGTCTGTTTTTATTCAATTGAAAATCAAGCTGATAATGCCTGCCTTATAGAACTTTGATGAAGATATAATATATATATATAAATATATAGCTATATAGAGAAGAGTATACACATGCAAATATGTCTATATGTATGTATGCATTTACAATATCATATGTATGTGTGTATATATATTTTTTTCTTTGACTTATAGTAAATGCTCACTGCCAGTTCCTCCCAATGTGGTTCGCATCCATCTTCTGCCTCTATGGCTGGTCGTCTTAGTTCTGTAGCTATTTATGGCCTCTGGTCTAGCCTTTTTCTGAATTGTTTTACTAAAAGGTATTAGTAAAATGGACCTAGCCTTTCTCTCAATGATTATTTAGCTAACAGCTATTAGTAAAATGGAGTTGGCATGTGTTATGCTCCTTTTCAAACCAGCTTCACCCACCCATTCCCTAACAGGTGCTTAGTGCCTCCATACCGAGTGCTTAACGTTGGCTTCCCACCTCTCTGTGACAGTCATTTTTTTCATGGTCATTTTTTTCTGTCTCACAGTTTCAATTTGCCTGCACTGAATTCACAGAGTTGTTATTTGGTTGGTCTACTACCGTTAATGTTTTAAATAGCCCCCACATACACACACACTGGGAATGATATGCTGGTGTAGCTCAGTTAAAGCACACTGCCCGTTAAGGATTTACCCAATAATAGTTAAGCTAAATTGAGTAGGTGAGATGGGAAAAATATTTGTGATAGCATTGTTTTATGCAGAGCTAAAATTATGTCACAGATGTGAAAATGGTAGATCTATAGGTTCTCACTACTCCTAAGCATAAGAGATTTCTTTAACACTTCTTCTCCTAATGCGCAGTTCAGCTTTGTGAGTGTGTGCAAACCCTCTTTCTCCTACACAGGAAGCAGAAAGAGGTTAGAGATAACACATTGATTATCTCTGCCAGGAATCCATAGCAGTCATGAATAGTGACTGTAAAAGGTCATATTAACATAGTAATTAAGCTTTAAATTTATGTGTTTTTAGTAACAGAATGCAAAACATGCTTATCTGAACTAAAGTAATGCCTCCACATTTTTCTTAAAATTATAGCCGTTTATTTTTTTTAATTTATTTTATTTTATTTTTTTTTTTACAGAGACAGAGAGAGAGTCAGAGAGAGGGATAGACAGGGACAGACAGACAGGAATGGAGAGATGAGAAGCATCAATCATTAGTTTTTCGTTGCGCATTGCGACACCTTAGTTGTTCATTGATTGCTTTCTCATATGTGCCTTGACCATGGGCCTTCAGCAGACCAAGCAACACCTTGCTTGAGCCAGCGACCTTGGGTCCAAGCTGGTGAATTTTTGCTCAAACCAGATGAGCCCACGCTCAAGCTGGCGACCTCGGGGTCTTGACCCTGGTTCTTCTGCATCCCAGTCCGACGCTCTATCCACTGTGCCACCACCTGGTCAGGCGCCGCTTATTTTTAATGAGTAGTATAAATCATGTTTTTAAGTTGAACAAATCTGAGAGATAATTTTTTAAATGTCTGTCTCAAAGATAGCAACATTCATCATAAACAGACACTAATGAGATAACATGAAGATAATACCAATTTTCAAAAGAGGCCAAATTTGACACTCAAATACAAATGCAATATTCCAGTTTTAGATTTTTATTTTATTTTATCAGGGCATACATATGCATTTTACTTATTTACATGATTTTAATTATTTTATATATTAAAATGTATTTGCAAATCCTCAGGTACTGCAACTATGTTAACATCCCAAAGTCTCTGAATTCTCACTCAGCTCCTCAGATTTCCGGAGTATCCACCCCTGGTGAAGGAAGATCATTCCCTCTGTTCCCGCAGCACTCTGACATATCACACAGCCTTAGTGACATTGGCTCCATTCAGTGATGGCTCCCTGGGAGGTTTCAGTCAGTGTCAGGTGTTGGGCAAAGTTGAGGATATTCATCCTCAGGTCCTTTTCTCACTGCAAATGAAAATGAATTTGTATTGAGTACTATATATATCAGGCTCCACAATGAATGTAAACATTTCACTGATGCCTCATAGCAACCTTAATGAGGAAATTAATACCTTTGTCTTACAAATGAGAAAAATGACATTCAAAAAGTTACTTGAACTTGTTCCGCAGTTTAGTCACCCAGTAAGTCAGTAGCAGCAGTAGATTTCCAGTACGAACTGCCCGGGTTCCACGGCCCGCTTGTGTTCTGTTATTGCATTGTGTTTCTCTCCTTTGCTTCTAATTCTGATTAAGAAACACAGAAGAAAAGAAAGTGGAAATGACACGTAGGTGTGCCCTTTAGACAATTTACAGGGTTGTCCTGGCATGTGGCCATGCCATTTTTCTGATAGACTACAGCTGTGAGCTCATCTGATAAGCTAATCAAGGTCAGGCTACAGTTACTTCACAAGAAAAAATTTCAAGGTAAAATAGGTGCTGCCAAAAATGTATCTGCCCAGTCAAGGGGGTGACTCACTGGATATATGTTAGAAAATTGTGGCCAAGGATTATTTCGTTATTGAAGGTGTTGTGTTTAGATACGATGTAAGACTAAGGGTATAAACATTCAGTATCTTGATGATCTAAAGACTTTTTTATTCTTTTTAAGTTTTCACACTTACACATGAATTTTATTTTTTCTTCTATGACATGATTAATGTTAACTTTTTAAAAAATCACAAGCTTCTTTTGATCGACTAAATAGGTCAATCTTTATATCACACAATATTGTTTTTAAAGCATATGTCCAAAGAAGCATTACTCATCACACCAGAGATGGAATGACCTTTATTAGACACTGACAATAGAACACTTTGAAATGGTATTAGATGAAATACATGGCATATATGACCAGTATTAATAGATGACTCATAGGACTAAATTTGTTCGTTTTACCTTTTTCTCAATGAGAGATGAACTCTTAACCAAGTAAATGGATTTTATATATATATTTAAAATACAGGGGTCCTTGGGTTACAACACTATTCCATCCCTACAACAGTGACATAACCCAAATTTTGGTGTACATCGAAACATACCCTAGCCTAGGTCACTTACCTATCCTAGCATAGTTGTAAAATCATAATCTTAAACACAAAAAACACAACTAAGTCATAGAAAAAGGAAAGGACATAAATATACTGTACTGTAGTAACAGAAAAAAAAAGACAAAAAATGAGTGTAAAATAATTCCTTCCCTTTATTCCTGTGGTTGGCTTGTACACTGGAAGGGGCATTGCAAGGTGAGAGAGAGTGACCTATTGGGAGGAGGAAGCTGGAGAGACAGGAGAACCTGCAGAAGGTGCTGGAGATACTGGGTCAGGTGAACCAGGATTGCCTAAGGAACATGCAGGAGACGCTGGAGAGGATTCTACCTGGACTACAGGTGTTTCCTCTCGAGAAGCAGCTGATGTAGAGGGTACAGGATCTGTTTCAGGCCTCTCTACCTTCTTAAAGAATTGTTCTAGGCTAGTCTGGAAGTTTGATGACTTCTTCTTCTCCAAACTAGTTCACCCACATAGTCTGTAAGCACGACACGAACAGTGTAAGCCAAAACACTCACATTTCAATTTTTAATAGTTTTTATGCGAGTAAGTGTTGTAAACTCAAAACATCATATGTCAAGACTATCCTAACCTGAGGACCCCCTGAAGTGTTGAATTTCTTGCTAGTAGAACCATTTTGTCATAAACAAAAACCAAACTGTTCAGAACAAATTTTTACTTTATTCTTTTAAAACTTTGGAATTATTAACATTGAATCTTTTCCAATAATTTACTTTCAATATCAAATACCTATTATATAGTATTTCACTCTTCAGAAGACATTGTTACATATATTGTTTCATTTCTCCTTCATGACAGTCTTTTCAGATGGGCCTTATTGAGTGAAAAAAAAATCAAGTATTTGAAGTGATTTAAAATCACCTTAAGACCTGTGGTAGCGCAGTGGATAAAGCGTCGACCTGGAAATGCTGAGGTTGCCGGTTCGAAACCCTGGGCTTGCCTGGTCAAGGCACATATGGGAGTTGATGCTTCCAGCTCTTCCCCCCTTCTCTCTCTCTGTCTCTCTCTCCTCTCTCTTCCTCTCTGTCTCTCTCTCCTCTCTAAAAATGAATAAATAAAAAAAATCACCTTAAAAGAAAAGTCTAAGTACAAGAATCAGGAATTATATGTTAGCTTGGGAAAAATTTGCCAGTTTTCTATGTTAGAAGTGGCCAGGATAAGGGAAGTTAACTACCTTTGTCTGGCCTTCAGCTATGATGTCTCTGGTATGTGATTTTGGCAACATTCTGTGTTCAGACGTACCATAACCAAATTTAGAAACCTGGTCAAAAAATAAAATAAAGAAAAAAAAAAGAAAAGCAAATTATAGTGTTTTAATTTAAAATAAGTTGCTTTTACAAGTTCTAGAGTACTTGAAGTTCTTTCAATTATCACAGACTTTCTGTAGACGTGTCTTTACAAGAGTTTTATTGGTCTGAATAGGTAGGCTATGCCATACTAACAAATTAACCCTGAATTTTCATTAGTTTAGCATCACAAAAGTTTATTTTTGCTTATCTAATGTCTAATGTGGGTTGTGGAGTCTTTTCCATACAATAACTCATGGTCCAGGTGTCCTCTGTGTTTTACACACCACGTTAAAATGTGGCCTCTCTGGTAGGCCTCCAAGAGGGCTTCCAGTATTCCTCTATTTTCTAGTCTTCACACCCTTGTGTAGTCCCCTGCTACATGGTGCCAGGAATGGTCAGGGTACCAACAACATACAGCACAAGTGACAGTATGTCACTTTCAAGAATATGTTGTCAAAGATTACAGCTCTGCTTGATTTCCCACTCTCTCTCTTGCTCTTGGATTTCTTGCTCTGGAGAGAGTAAGATGCCTCATTGTAAGTGACTCCTATGGTAAGAAATTTAAATGACCATTCAACAGCCATAGAGCATATATGGCCATCTAACAATCACATGTATGATCTTAAAAGCAAACCTTTCAGCCAGATTAAGTCTTGAGATGTCTGCAGTAGCAGCCTTGACAGAAACTTAATAACAGACTCTGAGACAGAGAAATCAAGCTAAATTTCTCAAATTCCTGACCCCTTAGAAGCTGTGAAATAATATGGTTTTTGTTTTATTTATTTGTTTTTAATATTTTGATAAGTTGTTATACAGTCTCTCAAATTGTCATTGAAGGAGAAATGTCAACTTGAAAGAAATTTACTGGCTTAACTACCTTTGCCCAAAATTTATACATGTCAATTGTACACGTAATCATTTGGCCAAAACCCATCACATTGGATCACTCTAACTGCAAATGGGTCTGAAAAGTGTATAGAAACCCTGTCTCTGCCATAAAAACCATACAAGAGTTAAAAGTATTTTTAACTTGTATAGACACAGAACAAGGGAATTTAGAGGAATCATGTACTTTATGGCATGAGGCTAAGATAAGCTGATAGATATATCCACTTTACATTTTGCATCTCTGTCAATAAAAATGACTTATACAATTGGGAAACATTGCTAAATTAATTACTGTGATAAGAATCTAGCCTGACCAGGCCGTGGCACAGTGGATAGAGCATTGGACAGGGACGCGGAGGACCCAGGTTCGAAACACCAATATCACCAACTTGGGCATAGGCTCATCTGGTTTGAGCAAGGCTCACCAGCTTGAGCTCAAGGTTGCTGAATTGAGCAAGGAGTCACTCACTCTGCTGTAGCCCCCCTGTCAAGGCACATATGAGAAAGCAATCAATGAACAACTAAGGTGCCGCAACAAAGAATTGATGCTTCTCATCTCTCTCCTGTTCTGTCTGTCTGTCCCTATCTGCCCCCCTCCCGCACTCTCTGTCACAAAAAAAAAAAAAAAAAAAAAGAATCTAGGGTCCAAAGATAATATAAACCAAGGAACCTAAACTCCAGTTGGAGAGACAAGCATATTAATTGATTATGTCAATTTAATGTGGCAAGTGCTCTGACAGACAGTGATAGGCTACAATGAAAGCATATAAGAAGGGCACTTCATTCCAGTTGGGGGATTAGAAAAAGATCCCAGAGGAGATGACACCTACACTGAGTTTTAATGCATAAATTCATGTTATACAGGTGAAGAAAATTGGATAAGGGTGTTCTAAGCAGAGGAAACAACATGAGCAAAGCCAAAGATGCGTGAAATAGCATAGGCTATGAAGAGAATGTTAAGCATTTGGATATCTCGAGTGTAACTGCAGACAGGGAGAGTCTAGACATGAGGCTGGAGCATTCGATAAGGCTGGGTTATGAAAGGCCTCGTGTACCGTTCTGAAGATCGAGGCTGGCTTTGACCGTGTCATTTAAAGGGAGCCTTAGAAGGTTTTTAGGAGAGTGCTGCCATTGGTCTGCATTTTTTTTGAGAGCATTCTGGGGCTAATATTTATATAAAGAGTAAATCCAAAAGGAGAAAGACTTGTGAAGGTTTTACACTTAAGTTTTTGTCCTATTTGGGGCTCATTATCTAAGCCTTACTTCAATAAAAATAAAATTGATAATAAAAGAAAATCAAAATTCTCTAAATAATTACCTCAATGAGGTTTTCTACATGCTGAGGAAAGGAGAAAGGAAGAAAATGAGGAGAAAAAATACAGAAGTGAAAAGACTAAAATATAGAAAAAATTGTTGCTATTTTTGCTTTACAGTTTATATTTGAGAAGAAAATTCTGTTTAAATAAGTTTTCATAATTTTTTCCTAAATGATGTATGTATCTTACATGTCATGGCTTTATTAATATTTTGCAATATTCTGTGTAGTTTTCACTAAAATCATTTTTATAATAACTTAGTTTGGAAGTTTTAAAACATTTCTTTTTTTTTTTTTTTTTACTCTTTCTGAAGCTGGAAACGGGGAGAGACAGTCAGACAGACTCCCGCATGCGCCCAACCGGGATCCACCCGGCACGCCCACCAGGGGCGACGCTCTGCCCACCAGGGGGCGATGCTCTGCCCCTCCGGGGCGTCGCTCTGCCCCGACCAGAGCCACTCCAGCGCCTGGGGCAGAGGCCAAGGAGCCGTCCCCAGCGCCCGGGCCATCTTTGCTCCAATGGAGCCTTGGCTGCGGGAGGGGAAGAGAGAGACAGAGAGGAAGGAGGGGGGGGTGGGGGGTAGAGAAGCAAATGAGCGCTTCTCCTGTGTGCCCTGACCGGGAATCGAACCCAGGTCCCCCGCACGCCAGGCCGACGCTCTACCACTGAGCCAACCGGCCAGGGCTTAAAACATTTCTATACTCTTAACCACCTATCATATTGGCCTATAATTCATTTTTTAGACTCAAAACGCTAAAACCCATAAATGAAATATTTGAGATCTGATGAAATTTATTTTATACATTTCAATGAAATCTCCAATTTTTATTCTAACTTACTTGCAATTTTCTAAAGATGCTAATTTGAAAATTAATCCTCAATGGCATTTTTATCATTCAAAAATCAATGAAGATATCACATTGACCCCAGGTTAGACGTAAGGGAATTAACAGGAACATTTCTCTACAAGTCGATATGATAATACTTCATTCAAAAATTTTAAAACCTGTGGTTATTTAAAAAAAAACTTTTGCACAATGGAGTATAGAGATGTTATGTTAGAAAGTTGTCCACCTGAAATTTATATAATGTTATTAACCAATGTTATACCCAATACATGTATTTTTTTGAAAGTTAAAATAAAATATATAGAAAGTTTTAAAACTGGAAATAATTAAATATATATTTTAAAACCTTTTATTTGCTCTTTCTACCTCATAATGGAAATACAGTGGTGATTAAAAATTGTCATGTTCTGTTCTAGATTTTCAATGAGTTTTTATTCCTACTGTGTTATTCCAAAATGAATTTATAAAGAACGTGGTTTATAACCATGTGGGACCTTGATTTCATCACTACATTGCTAGAAATGGGGTCAAAAAGGCACTGCCTATAATAATTCATTTCATCAGTTCAGAGTAATTTTGATGAGTCATCTATTTTGGTAGAGAACTACATTGCCTGTAAATACCATTTTGAAGCCAAATTGTCTTTCTTAAAATGTGCAGATTGTGCTAATCTTTCTGGGTGGAAGTCCAAAGGTATCATTAAGCATTTACGAAACCATTTTGTCATTGGGTAAAACTGAATCAACTCTTCATTATGATAGAATAGCTTAAAACTTAATCTTTCCAGTTGGAATACTTAATATAAAAATTTCACAGTTTTAGAAAGCTTTAACAAATTTATTAATAAATCTCACTAGCTGGTGCAGAAAACTGCTTCATAATTATTGGGACATGTATGCTTGAGTTTGATTTAGAATTCAGACATAGTAAGCCTCGAAAGACATCACTTTTAAAGTCATCAGAGATGGTGATGATGAGACACATAGATTTCTGAAAGTCAGTAACCCTGGTTTATAGACTTATGTGTTTTATTTTTCTCAGACATAAAGAACTTTGCAACCAGTCACTGAAATGAATCCACACTATCTCAGTGGAAAAGGGAAAGTGAGATTTAAGAACTTAAAAACTCATAAAGACACATGCCTGTGTGCACCCAGGCACATACACAGACACTTGAGGGATGCATTTTATGGCTAATAGGATTTTAATACAGCCTAGTTTTTTTCATGCAAGAGTAAGAAGTTACCTTCTAATCATTAAAAATGTCAAAACTGGGTATAAAGCCTTGACTTTCCTTCAAGAGATATTTTCATCTATGCTCTGAATAAAAGCAGAAAAGCAAAAAAAAAAGTAAATACACTAGAGATGATCAAGTCCTTGAATTAACATTCATGCAAAAAGGAGCATCTCTTGGTCATCGTAGCATAAGTTAATTCCCTTGAACAGACTCCATGTATTCTTGCTTCAGGACCTCCACAATGTCTAACCCCTCTGACCCTCTCAAGGCTGACTCCTTCTTAGGTCACATGTCACATCTTCTGACAAAGTCTCTAAGAAGGCCCTGTCTGAATCATCATTCCCCTCATGTACTATGATCACGACCCATTTTATTTTTGTTATAGAACTTATTACTGTTTGAAATTATACTCTCAGTTTATTTGTTAATTTTTTTTCTGTGTCTCCCTTTCGGTATCATGCAAATTCCATGAGAATACAGCCTTCATTTTTGTTTTGAAGGTGCATCCTCATTGTTTAGAACAGTGCATTCTGCAATTTTTACCTACCAAGTGAATGAAAGTATTAGGCTTCCATAAGGAGACACACTTTAGTGATGAGTACATAAAAAAAAAAATTAGGCATCGCAGGCTTTAAATTTCTTTGATATAGAAAGCTAAGATAAAACCTCAGTAAGTTGAGTTATGTTAGTGATAATTTTGGTCAATATCTTGAACGCACACTTTAAAATGAATATTATATAATTACTACAGTAATGATTTGGGAGAACATTTGCAACTCCCTCCTTAGTACTGAGATCCCCTTGACATTACTCTGAAACTACTTGGCTCCTATCATGAAAAACAAGTGGGATGTGTAGGATTTTTTTCCCCTCAAGAAAGTTATACCAAGATTCTTCTAAATAAATTTTTGCAATAACTGAGGAGAACATGTAATGCACAAAAGTTGTCGTAAGCCCTCTTTGTTCTTTATTTTGAAGTAATTCTTAGTTTTTAAAAATGTTTATATAAAAATTTAAGAAAATATTTGACCATTTGTATCCAGACATAGTAAGAGTGCTGGGACTGACTGTTACCAGGACTCCACGCTTTCTACAAAGGGCCAACTGTACCCTCATCTGCCAGAATGTTTTAGGAATGCCCGTAGGGACTCAACAAAAGAAATCCTTTGTCATTCTGACCATTTCCAGTGGTATGACAATTTTGGTCATAAGTACACTAGCTATACAGACAATTGAAAAAAATTATACTTTCAGATGTAGCATAAGAGCAGTGTTAATAATAGCTGAATTGTTTTAGACACTTCATTTAATGAGGAATAAGGAAAAAGAAAACCCTTTAGACAAATTCTAGACCTCAGTTTCCTGAAATGTCCATAAAATTATAAATTTTTTAAAATCAAAGTGCTATCTTGCTTAAAAAAAAAGGAGGTATTGCAGTTCTGGCAGACTTTGACCAGTTAAACAAATTTTATCAATATTTCTCATTGTTAATCAAGTAAATTCTAATAGAATTTACACACTAAGCTGTTTGGAGGTGTTATAATGCCCTCATTACATAACTCTTCAACATTTTAGTTAATTGTACAATAACCTGTGTGATTGGGCTATTATTCTTTTTTTTCTAGGTAATGAATAACATTTAATATTAGAGAGATGCTGTTGTGTTAGTTGTTTAAATAGCTTTTCATATTATCACTTTGCTTCCCCATTTCTGAACACTAAATACATGCAGTGCTCTGTTCTCTAGTTCCATTCCTTCTTGGATAATGCAATGATGCTAATGTGCATAACAAGTTGAAAAATAAAATATATGTGATTTAAGGGAAACACATTTTCTTACACATTATTTTGTAAACTCAACTGAAAGGGTCTCAAGTTTTGATGACTAATCACCACTGCCTCAGTAATATGTAACTCACTGTAAGTACCTGGCCACAGAGAGGGGAAGAGGAGCAACAGCAAAAGTCAAGCCTGGCATAGATTTTTCTCTCTTGCTAAACAAGAGTTGATAAGACTTCTTTGAGTGTTCAGTCACAATCGACAACAATGGCAGTATCTACAGATGGTTGGTTGAAGTCATGCACATGTACCTGTATCATCCAAATGGAAATAAAAGCAACAAAGAGAAGCAAAGTGCTCAGTCCAACTATAGCAGCAAAAGGTATACAAAAAATAAAATAAAATAAAGTAGCCTGAACCAACATACATATAGGTTTTCTAGGGCTTATCTAATTTGGAGCTATTTTCTTTTCTTATTTCATCCAGCAAATATTTATTGAACACCCACAATGTGTAATCTGTTATATTACATTCTGTGGCAGAAACACAAAAGTGAATGAGGCATTGTCTTTACCTACAAGGAATTTCTAATCTTGTGGGAGAGACTAACATAGAAACAATAGACCATAATATAGGTTATTGACCAATCATATACTAAGTGTTAGAATTTGGAAGCACAAAAGTTGGAACTGACTTGGGTTGGGAGGTTGTCCTTTGCTTCAGAGATAAGCATTTGAGACATTGTTGGCATTTGAGTATAATTTTTAAAAGCTCCAGTGGATGAAAAAAATTATACCTAAATTGATGAAGTAGCTAGAGTAAATTCATGATTGCTTACAGATATATAAATAACTATGTTGAAAATGTCATTTGGGGAATTTCAGTAAAACACAGGTTTTAATGAACTTTTCCAGGTAATTTTAAGTAACCGAGACTTCAAGTAATCTCCTCTGATGTTTTGTTGCTTTCTAAGACCTTTACTTTGTGGGTATCTGCCACACAGACACATGTTGTGATATATTATGGTAGAGTCAATGTAAATAGTTTAAAATCCCTGGAGTTTAAAAACAATAAGTTATGATATATCAGAACTTCCAAAGGAGGATTAGTCGAGGGCAACGTTAAGAAGTGGAATTTATGAGAGACCAGATAATGGGAAGCCAATTAGGAGCCTGTTGAGACTTTTCAGAAAGATGATTATAAGGGTTAAACCAAGGCAGTGAAATTGAATACAGAATACACACACACACACACACACGCACAAGATATTGATGGGAATAATCTTTTGAATAATAGACATTTTTGCCGAAAGAAAGAATACTGAATACTGTCTTATCTGTCTTTTCTAACATAGACAAGGACTGTAAAAAGATAATCAAGTGTGAGTGGAGGATCAACATGAATTTGGCCAAGGCCGGTTGAGGTAGAATCACTAGAAATGTATACAGATATAGCTGTTCACTAGGAAGTACGGCTTCCTTCCTCATATGGTACTCACAATTAGTTTGCTACTGAAAGGTATTTTTCTTTGTTGCTATGCCAGCAATCTATACAGTTTGTGTGAGCATTAATTAAACAATGTCTTCTGGAACAATTAAAAGCATACAAAGAGATATAAATTTGTTAGGTGAATCAAGTGGAAGGACCTTCTTTGCAACACTAAAATTCATTGTTTCAAAAAGAAACTAGCTATTGTGTACTATAACAACTAAACAAAACAGGCAAAACTCCTTTCCTTTGCAAACTTATATTCTAGTGGTGACATTTATGATATATTTTGACAGTAGGACCAACAGGATTTGCTGATGGATTGCATATGGGCATGAGAAAAAGAGAAGAGTAAACATTTTCATGACAAGTAAATGGATGTTGGTGCCACTTATTGAGATATGAGGAAAAGAAGGTTTCAAGTAGGGAAGGGGAAAGAATCAAAGCAACTATACAGTTTGAGATTGTTCAGGGAAGTGTATGGTGAGCATTTGCATATAGAGTCAGGATTTTAAGTACTAAGTCAAGCCAGGTGAAGTAAACCTGTGACTAAGAACCAGTCATCTTTTATGTCCATAACTTTTCGTGCATTACCATAGATATGAAAGACTATAGAAGGTTCTGCATAGTGAATACAAAATTCTTTCTTACATAATGTTTTACTCTTGGCTTTCCTATGTATAAAACCACCACAACTGTGCTTTCTTAGATTGGGAAGAGGTTCACCTTGACTCAAGCATCAAGAAACAAAAATGAAAAATTAGGATATATGGTGAAAATTTTATTTCAAGGCTCATGCCTGAATTTTTTAGTTAGATTTTATTGGTAACTCTAGAATTGACATTTTTGAAAGGGCCACGGTACACTGAATAGGAGAACCCTGCCATAGAAAAAAGTAAAAGTAAGCTTCCAATGATATGACACCTCCTATTTTTGGAGTCCAACCTGAAAGCCAGGTGATTTTACATTTGACATAAATTTAAGTGTGCCTGTCTATAAAGTGCTATCAGAAGAGAGGAGAAGATGAAAAGGCCTGTTTTGAAATGGGATTAGGCAGAAAAACAAGAAAATGCAGCAAAAAGATTTATAGGAGGTGTTAAAGGAGATAGAAGAAGGTTAAAAGTTGATGAAGTCTCAAAAGTTCAGTGATAACTTTGAAGTAATAGTTACATAACATTTTGAGCAGAGTTATCAGTGGGCACATTGGCTCAATTTATCATTGTAGTCATTAGAACACATTTTTTGCAATCCAACTTTACCAAAAAAAGGACATTTCAGAAGTTTGTCATGACACACAAAATTCACTGCATACAGACTTAGTAATGCAAAGATTTAGAACAATTCTAGAGAAAAACAAAATTAGTAGTGCAAAGGTTTCTTTTTTGCATTTTTAAATTTAGGATTTTCTACATAAAGTCATTGTTTCAGAATTTAAATGAAATTTACTTTCTTTTACTGTGTTCCTTGAATCATTAAAATCTAAACATATATTTCTGTGCATAATAAATGTAGTCAATCATTTATGTTATCGAAGTAATCTGAGGGTCTGCTAGGGAAAGATGTTTGACCACACAAAAGCATGGGAGAAAAACTGCTTTTGATTTATAGATAGTGGTTCTGATTTATTGAATTGCAAATGTGAGGAGTTGTTAGCCACAGAACAGAAACTAGGATTAGGTGAAATTATAAGAATATCAAAGACTTTGGCAATAATGTTAAAGATATGGAAATACTGGATGGGTATGGATTAAGACAAGGAATACAAACTTTCCTCCAAGTGTTTGTCCACACTAAGGTTTTAGAAATTCAGTTGTTCAATAAAATAGTCTTATTCCACTGTATGTAAACAAGGAGGAAACAAAGACTCTAGCAAGCTCCGTCTAAATCCTCCACAGGCAGGTGGTTACCTACCCTTTTCTTCAATATATTGAAGTTTGCAAATATTCCATTTCCAAAGAGTAGGTGTTGCAAAAATATTATGAAAGATTTATGACTTGAGACAGATTTAGTTATAGTAGGTTAGAGAAATAATATTTTTATTATGGACAATAATAATTCAGATTTGGAATATATGTTTAAATTTTTTTCTATATATTACATATATGGTGTATATATACATAAAAACCTGGATATACTCACATGTATTTTAAGGAGTTAGTGGTATTAGTTATAAATAATTTTATTCTCCTTTATATTTATTTCAAGGTACTCAAATTTAAAGTTTTCATTTTCATTTCAAGAAAAATATTTAGGATCTATGTTGGCTTTGGTTAAGAAAGCCATTATCTTCAACTTTCCTGCAAATGGATCCCAAGTTATTTTTTATTTACTTGAAGTAGTAAATGTTGAGTGATAAAACTTTTTTTTTAAGTGAGAGACAAAGAGGCAAAGAGACAGACTCCGCATGCACCCAGACCAGGATCCACCCAGCAAACCCCCTACTGGCCGATGCTTTGCTCATCTGGGGCCACTACTCTGTTGCTCAGCAACTGAGCCATATTAGTGCCTGAGGCAAGGCTAGGAGCCATCCTCAGTGCCAGAGGCCAGCTTGTCAAACCATTTTAAACCATGGCTGCAAGAAGGGAAGAGATGGAGATAGAGATAGAGATATATAGATAGAAAGAGAGAGAGAGAGAGAGAGAGAATTGGAAGGGTGGAGAAGCAGATGGGTGCTTCTCCTGTGTGCCCTGACAAGGACTCAAACCCTGGACTTCCACACACTAGCCAATGCTCTACCACTGAGCAAACCAGCCAGAGCTGATAAAACATATTAAACTCATTCTTTACTAAATTTGTCTTTCTCTTTTGTAGGCAATCTCTAAGTATTATATGTTGATCTACAGATGCTGAATATAACCCAGGAACAAGCTATATTTGTAGTTTCATGAGCATTTTTCTATTTAACATTCTAATTAAATGCCTAAAGTTCTATTTTTAGCATTGTATTAGTATATGAAAACATGATCTGTGCTCAGATTTCAAAAGTAAAGAAAATGTACTGAGGGTTTCTGTATAATAATACAAGGTCATAGGGACTGATTCATTTGGAATGTCATGGACTGCCATTTTCTTAAGAGGAAATGTCAGCCTCTGCAGTCTGAATCTTGATGTTCTCCAGAGATCTAATATGAGTGGTCTGCTACTTTTGAGTACGTATAAATGAAATCTGAATAATAAACGACATACATTTATTCATGACACAGTTATTGGGCATGTATCTCCTTGACATCAGAAAGAACAAAGATAAAGAAGATAGCATTTTCTTCAAGGAGTTATTAGACTCCTGAAAAGGACCAAAATGCAATACATTAAAAAAACATTATGTGGTATCTACTATTAAATAGATATGAATAGTATACTGAAATATAAGATCATATGTATAAATTTAGCTTAATGAATGAAAAGAAAACATTAACACCAGTGCCCTCGGCATCAAGGAAGTGAATGGCAAGAGAGACAAAACATGAAGCAATAAAGGTCCTGTTGGGACAGGTCACAAGCCAGCTAGAGTTTTGCTGCCTCCATCTTTTCATATCCTCAGAATCTCACACACACACACACACATACACACACACACACACACACACCACACGAGTTTGTGTCCTTGCGATTTTTCTTTTCCTTCCACTTCTACTCTAAGCAGTAAAACTTAGGGTTTGTTCACCTTTCAGGCAAACCACAACTTATGGAGAAATTCTCACTTTCCCCATTCCATCTTCCTGTTTACCTGGGCAACTTGATCAAAGTTTCATTACCTCCAAATTTCTCATAAAAATATAATAGTTTAGTTATTTTATTATTATTTTCTTTTAAGTCTATTAAAAATAAGTCATTGAGAGTTAGTATTATTCTATCAATGTATGATTTTGATATGACAGTTAATTTCATTAATGAATGCTGATACCATTTGCTTTCTGACTTGTGCATGTTTTTTTCTCTTCTGTTGCTGCCTTAAGACTGGTTCTCACTTGTTACCTCCTCAGCAATGAAACAGAGGTGGGTAAAAGTCTCAAGTTAACCAACTTAGTTCCTGTCTGCCCCAGGAACACTAGCTATTTCTTTTTCTATAAAAGCAAATTTTAAAAATAGTGGCTTAAATAATATTTCTGTATCAGTTGTCTAAATTCCCTTTATTTTTCATGATCACAAATAGTTGAGTTACAAGAACAGTTTCTCCTACATTTCTATTATTGACTTAACATTGGGGAATAGAATATTACAAATCTTAGAATGGGGGTTTTAGCTTAAAGGCTTTGCTTATTTTCAATAGCTTTGGTATGAATATTATAGTATTGAAAATAATGGTTATTTGCCAGTTCATTGATTTAAAACTCTAACAGGATACAGGGGTTGGCAAAAGTAGGTTTACCGATGTGTTTTTTCTTGTATTATTATTAATTTGTTATTAATTAATTTTTGTATTATTTCACATACAAACAACTGTAAATCTACTTTTACCCACCACTGATTTATGTTAATTAACTATGTAACATCCCTTTTAGAGAGAATGTTTTGTCTTTGAACAACAATAGTGAATGAAATAGAATTCATTTTAAACCTATACTTCATATTATAACCTGTTCTTTTAAAAAAAATAATGTCATCTGGTAATGCTGATTATTTAGCAGAATTTTGAAAATGATTTGGTATATAAATATGGATATTCATTTTCAAATTTCAAATAAGAAAATATATTTGAGATGCTAACTAATTTCAAATTATGTGTTATTTCTACTGTACCATCAACGTAATAGAACTTAGAGTAGTAATACTAGAGGCTAATTTTATAATAATCATGATGAACAAAGTCAGAAATAAACTTTTGAGATTTACTTTGGGAAATTCTGTTCAGTTATGTTCAGCTTCATAGTGTTGTTTCCATAGGTTTGGTATTTAATTATGTTTCTCTGTCACTGGATGGGTGGGAAGTATGACTAGTGAAACACCGAAACAGTGAGGTATTACTGACAGTTCTTTATCTTCAAATTTGGTACTTTCTCAGTGCATGAGATGTTGGCACCTTGAATTTCTATAAAACAAAACAATTATTGGAGCTAATAAAAATATAATCATACAGGAAGACAAAATTAGATTAAAAACAAACATGGACTGACTCATAGAAAATATTTAAAGTCTAATAATGCAGACAGAAACACACTATTTCTTCTAGTCATGTTTTCCGGTAAATTTCTCATGAAAAACACTGTGAAAATAATGATTATGAAGTCATTAACTTTCAGAATAACAGGCAGGGACAGAAAGGAATAAATGATGAAGTTACCGGTAACAATATAGAACAAAAAGCATAACTTGAGATACAATGAAAAATCAATAGAATATTGACTTTTTTAAAAGACAGAAATATCACAATATAAACACCTCAGGAGGGAAGTATCACACATACATGCAATCCCAGAATAATACAATGAAAGGAAAAGCATACCAAAATGACTTGAACACTGACTTAAAATATTTAAAATGTGTTTAGGTAAACATATCCTGAGGAAAATGTTGTATCAAGACCTTGTTCTAGACATCCACTGAAGGTAAAACCAGAGGAAATGGCTTAAATTAAAATCAGAGATAATTATAGTACCTAACACAGGCACAGAAAGAGTACAGTAGATAAAAAGAACACAATCCTGTATATCCCCATAATGCTTAAATGTCAAAAATTATAAATGTCATTATAGCATAGAGATCTGAATTGGATACCTGTTGCTTTTTTTCTTTCCAATGGCCATATCTCCCCTTCTTTACATACTGTCATTAACATTTCCCTTAGGAAACTGTCCCTTTGCCATTCCATGTAAATACGGTGAATTTAATAAAGAAAATACCAAACAGTGCCACCCACTCCCTACCCATTCCCTCCACTCCCAAGACAGTCCCATAGAATCAGAGAGATAAATAACCAATCCTCTCCTCCCTCCAATTGTAGTGCTTCACAAAGAGATGATAATCTGATCTAAATGAAAATAGCTAGAGTGTGTCTGATTTTTGTTACTTGAGATGTGATTAGACCTTGAGATACCTAAGATCTTCCCCTTTGCCACATTAAAACACTTCATCTCTCCTAGAACAATTAGACCAGCTTTCAGAGATACTGACCAAGAGAGGGAAAGAACCTTCATGATATTGTTAGGATCCCTAGATCTAGTTAGACCACCCTTTCCAAGGTACATGAGCATTATTTGTTTACGTTCATTAGATTTTGATGGTCTTACTGCAAAGAACTGATTAAAACATGAACCAACCTGTATGATACAGGCAGTGAGAAGGGAGAAGAGAGAAAATGAGAGTGAAAGAAAAAACAAAACAAAACAAAGGACCGAGTGGAGAAGAAACAAGAGAAACTCAGAGTACCTTTATTCTTTGACATGGTTTACAGTCCTCAGAGACTGTTCTCTAGGTTAAGGTAGAAGGATGGTGATGATACATATGCTTGTAGCCTGGGTGGTTCTCCGAGAGCCCTGGATGAATGAATCAAGAATATGTTGTTCCCTCAGGAGCTTTAAGTCTACTTTAAAGTCAAATAATACTGTAACACACTAACAAGAAATCTGATCCTTCCTATGACCCTAACTGTACCCTAACACTAACAAACCTAACTAAACCTAACCTAAAGTAACTCCAAGACTAATTCTGATTCTGATTATAGCCATAGCCCAACTTACCCCGACCTTTGACCTGAAAACCAAATGTAAAGCTAAACCCAACTTCACCTCTAAAACTTAACTCTAAAACTAACCACAATCCTATCTCTGTGTCTAACCCTAAAAGTAGCCCCCGCCGTAGCTCTAACTCCAACCCTAACACTAACTCCAAACCTGTCTCTACTCATGCCTCTAATCATACCATGAAGATTTACCCCAAGCCTATTTCACTCTAACCTAAACACAATCCTAACCCAAATATACCTCTAATTTTAATTATAACCCAAACTCCAACCTGCCCCAACACTCTTACCCCAAACCTACCTCAGACACCAACCATAGTATAAATTCCATTCCTACTCCTAACCCTAACTCTACATATAGTCCAAATATAATTCCAAGTGAGAGTCTAAAACTAAACACAACCCTATGTTGAGCCCCAACTACCCTCAATTCTACCTGTAATCCTAATATGAATATTGACACCAAACCTATCTCTAACACAGTTTATACTCCTAACTCTAAACTCATCTCAAACCTAATGCTAACTATAATTGTAATTCAACTTTGCCTCAAACTACCACCCTAAAAATAATTCTAACCCTTTTTCTTATGCTAAACCAACACTAACACCAAATCTAATAACTCTAATTCTAATTATAAACCTATCCCTATGATTAACCCAGAACCTACCTTTAACCCTTTCAAAAAACTCCAGCCCACCTCTACCCCCATCCTAACTGCAAACTACATCAAACCCTAAACCTAACACAAAATTTACTTCAAATTTTAGCCTTAACCAAAACCCAAATTCTATCTATAACCCTAATCCCACACCTATTGGTTCACTTAACCCTAAAACTAACCCTTATCTCTACCCCAACCCTAATATTACCCAGAAACCCATTTTTAACACAAACCTTAAGTTTCAAAGTAAATTTATCTCTGATCCTAACACTACCATTAACCTCAAATCTACCTCTAACTTACCCAAATCCTTCCCTAACCCCAACCATAATTCCAAACCTGATCCCTAATTTATCTCAGCACCCGCTAGAGTTCTGAGTCTCTCTGTCTGCTTCGCTTCGTTATCATCCAGCTTTGCTCACTGCATTTGATAGTGAATCAGAAAATACCACTATGGAATGAGAGGTTTAGAACTATTGTATTACCCAGGATTTGTTCTTCTGTAATTGACAAAACACACACCAAAAAATGTGTGTTTAACAAAATGAAGAAAATGAGTGCATGTGTGTTGAGGTGAGAGAAAGGTCATGTTTAATTGGATCAAGGAACTGAAAATTCCAGATTGCATTTTATAGATTTCAAAGATTCCAATACTTCCTAAGGCTTTGGTCTTTATCCACCTCCAGACTCCTCTCTCTCTGTGGCTTCATTATCAAGTTTCTTGGGACAACATGGGTGCCAACAATGCCAGGCCTATAACTTACCCAGACCAATTCCAGTGGTTTAGAGTCCTTTTTTCCCCTGATTCTTCTTAATTTAGATTGAACCTAATTGATTTTGCTTGCGTCAGATTTCTATTCTTAATCATCATAACTCAATTGAAATTATGATCGGCTTCACCAGCTCTAAATGATGGCCACTCCCTGAGACAGGAATGGAGGGGAGCAATGCCATTGGGGGCGTTTACATGGAGAGCGGGATGCTAGGGGGTTCCCCAAAAGAAAAATGAAGTTACTGTTTACAGGAGAAAGGTAAATGGATGCTGCATGACAAAAAACTCAAATGTGCACTACAAATTTTAAGGAAGAATTTTCTTCATGATATCTAGCCAACTTTGTAATTTTAGGAATGAGGATATTGTGGGTTTGATCATTGCTTTAATGCAACATGTTACAAAGTTGGGGATGGATCAGCATCTTGAAAATGTGGAGACTACTTAACTAAAGATGTTGAGAAGAGAAAAGATTGAATACTTTTTAGGAATGTCAACAGTGGCCTATCTTGGGGAATGTAGGTACTTGTGAGAGCAAGCTGACTCATGACTTTGTTTATTTCTAACTCTTAATACTATTTTTGTCTATAAAGTTATATCATTTCTTTAATAATTTATCTAACCCAAATACACATATCCAAATTTTTGTATTAGATTGATTTTTCTAGTAATACATTAATTTAAAGAGCAATGGGAAGACATATACAAAATACAATCATGTGTTCAAGTATAATAGTGCTCGGTGTCTATTTTGTGCATTTTGAAAAATTATATTTTATTTAAAAAAATTAATAAGATGATGTAATTGGGGGCTAATTTAAAAATAGCAAAAAAAAAAAACCCATTCACTATAATTAATGATGGGAGAAAAATAATATATGAAAAGTCCAAGTTTCTCCTCTCTGTGAATGAAATGAAATATTCATAAGGGAAGGATTTAATTAGTCTGTCAAAAATCTAAATCCATCACAACATTATTCATTCATTGCATACTCTCAATATGTTCGGGACTTGAATGAATACATTTGAAAAATCTACACTTTGTAAACTGACGAACAAAATAGAGAGGCATGGCTGCATGGAACAGACTGACAGCTGCCAGAGGAGAGGGGGCGGGGGAATGGTGGAAAGAAGGTGAAGCGATTATTCAATAAAACATATACACATATCACAGAGGCACAGGCAACGGGGTGGTGACAGCCAGAGGGAGAGGGGGTGCAGGGGTAAGTGGAGGTGAGCAAAGGTGAGTGGGAACGTGGACAGAGCTCCACTCTGAGTGCAGCAGGCAAGATGGAAGTGTTCATCATTTATGATCCTCTTGTAAAAAAAAATAGGTGAATCTAGATATTCTTTTACTGTATGTATTTTCTATCCTTAAAATGTTCTTTTTTTTTTTTTTTTTAGTTTAATTTCACTGTAATTTTTGGGCCCGTTTTATTATTTGTTAAAATCTTTTTCAGTAATTTTGAAGGTGAGATTTACAAGCTTAAATCTTTAATGGTTGTTTTTAAATCTATGAACTGTTTAGTAAAGTCATCTAAAATAACTTTCTCCCTCTGCCCTGCTTATAATTTTTTATAATCTCATATATCTTTATAATTTTCTTGATCATATTCTCAAAATTAAAATTTATTGGGTAATTTTTGTTTTTTGCCACTCATGAAAAGATATTTAGTATAATTTTTACTCTTTTCTACAATTACAGTGCAACATATTTGATGTAATATACATTTCTTAAATCTTACTCTGTATAAGTAGCTTTCAGCATTTTCTTTGAATTCTGTATATGTATTCACAAATTCTTGTTGCTTTTTATAATATAATTAGTTATATTATTTAACTATAGTTATTCATATTTTGTTTTTCCAGAGTTGATGTCTAGATTTCAACATATTTATTGGTTTTGTGAATCCAAATTTCCCTCTCCTGGCAGATAGTGTAATTTTATTAGCTTTGCAAGTGAACATAAGATTGATTGGACATAAAATTATTTAATGATAAAGTTTTAATATCTGATTCTATACACATTTCTTCAAATGTCTTTACACTTCAGTGCTGTGAAGAAATAAGTTTAGTCAAACCTGCTCATTTTGCTTTTTGAAAAGTAAAATGTTTTTCTCCCTCCCTAATAATCATTCATATTATATGAAATTGTATGACTATATTCCATCTGACTTGATTGAGTCTTATGTTTAGGAAATATTTCTATTCTTTTCTAGGTGCTTCTTATTTATTTATTTATTTATTGTATTTTTCTGAAGTGAAAGGCCTGGGAGGCTGACAGGTTCTCGCATGCGCCCAACCAGGATCCACCTGGCAAGCCCACTAGGGGGTGATGCTCTGCCCATCTGGGGCATTGCTCCATTGCAACCAGAGCCATTTTAGTGCCTGAGGCAGAAGCCATGGAGCTATCCTCAGTGCCCAGGCCAACTTTGCTCCAATGGAGCCTTGGCTGCGGGAGAGGAAGAGAGAGATAGAGAGAAAGGAGAGAGAGAGGGCTTAAGAAACAGATGGGCACTTCTCCTGTGTGCCCTGACCAGGAATCAAACCCAGAACACCCACACACCAGGCAGGTGCTCTACCACTTAGCCAACCAGCCAGGGCCCTGGTGCTAGATTTTTGTAATAGTGCATATACTTCTTAAACTGTTTCTATGTCTATTCTATTATCTTTTCTTCCATATATTTTCTCATTCTCATTTTCTACTGATTTCTGGGATGTTTCTCTGCATAGTGTTGATTCTAAATTCTAGTGCCTCTAGTGTGTTTTTAAGTTCCTCCTTTGAATGTCAAGTCTCATTGTACTATTTTAAATTATTTCACCTTTTATTCTCTGCATCATCTTAGCTCATTCATGAATCCTTATTCTTCTTCCACAGAGGTAACTGTATTCTTCCATTTTGGGGAAAAAACTGAAGCAAAACGTTTCCCAAGACTTCCACTGTTCATTAGAATAATTTTTAACTATGCCCTGTTTTTGAGTTTTCAGTCCAATATTTTCTTTGGTTTGCTTTGGTTTCCACTCATGTATCTTTCTTTCCCTAGTTTCATCATTCATTTTCAAATTCATGAAGTGATATTTACAATGACTTCATGATTTTAAATCAGGGGGCCACCCTAATGGTGTTTTCTGGAGGAGCTTTACCTTTCCTTCCTGCCCACTGAGTGCTGAAAACTTTTGCTTCTCAGAATCAATCCACAATATCAAGTTATGAGTACAGAGCCTATTCAAATTTATGATATTTATAACACAGGCTTTCTGGGCTGGTACTGAATGAAATCTTTTTTCTACAGAGGATGATATACTCTAACTCAACTAGAATTAGCTATGACTTTTAATTCTTGGAATAAAATAGAGCCTCAGAGAAGAAAATGATTGAATCATTTGATAAACACTGAGTCCACCTCACTCTCCCTTGCCTGAGTACCATTTGTGTGTTTTTTCACTTGCATAAGTGAGAACCTCATCTGTCTCCCGTTTGCTTCCATGTTGCATGCTTATATGCGTACAGAAAGAATTTGAACTGATGAGAGTAGCAATTAAGGGGAATGTGTTTTATAAGTTTTTAAAAATTTCAGAGGATGCCATCTTCTTTTCTTGGTCACTGAAGCTCTTCCTGTCTTAGAACTAGGCACAGCCTGAGCAGATGCCTCAGACTTTCTGTCTTCCTTAGTGCCATTTGTCCGATTGTGCTTTAGGCAGAGAAGCATATGTAGCCCAAGCATTTCCATCTAGCTGCATCAATGATGCAATTAGTGAGATTCCATTCAGATTTAGAATTTAGCTGTTCTCTTTTCTATCCGTGTAGGTCATGCTGATTATTCAGGCAAAGCTTCAGATGGTTTTTATCAAAATACACACCTCTTCATGTCAAAACACATGTGTGTGAAATTCTAAAAGTAAATTTTAATGAAATAATTATAATTTATAACAGGAAAAATAAGATGATTTGGGGGCATTTATAAATATATTATTAAGTAATAGATATAACACATAAATTAATCTTTTTCTTGCTTAGAGACATTGATTTATTAGTAACAAAAGAGAATCCTAGGGAAAAATATTTTTTATGGGTATGAATAAACCCATAAATGATATATATGCTTAGAAGGACTTTGTATAATTTTAAGACTTGTATTTCACCTCCTACCTACCTGGAGGTTAATTTGATATTCTATACTTTCAGAAAATTTGGGGTAGATTTAGTTTTTACAAGGTTATTTAAACCAAAACCTGAAAATTTATAGCAAGTGTCTAAAAAATTAAGCCAGAAACATCTATTAACATCTACTTACATTGCTCAGATTTATAATATAATCACAGTTTTGTTGGTTTAAAAATATTTTTTGATCATAGACATAAATAATATATTTATTCAAAAAACAATTTTAAGAATCTAATATCAGAAAAGAACCAGAGATAAAACAATATTTAAAAATTAAATAATATCTGCACTCACAGTGGAGATGAGTTCAAAGTTATACAAGAGCCTGTGGGCTCTCAGATTTGGCAATAAGAGTATAGAAAACTTTTCAAATAAGATAAGATCTTAATTAAGTTTCAAAGAAATCTTTGATAATCTGGATAAAATAAGATTTTTCTTTCATTTGTATTTTTGATATTCAGGCAGAAAATAATACTTGCAAGCTACATAGATCTGTTTCTTTTTTATCCCACCATCTATGCTTGCTAACTTCTTGCCCATTTACAAAATTTAATCCTATTGAAAAGTATTTATTGACTATCCATAAGTACAAGATGTCTCCTTTTCTGTGGGGGTGATACTTCCATTAAAAGAAGAATCAACATAAATCTTAGCCTTTGTCAACCTTGCTTTATATGTACATGACTAACTTCAGGAGCCGAGCTATTTTCATGAAATGGCTTTTCTCTGGGTAAAATCCTGTCAAAAGTATGGCAGGGACAAATGGTTTGGGAACAACACCCCCCCACACCCCAATGCACACACCCCATTTAAACTTTAGTGGCTCCAATGTTATTTATGTAATATTTGGTTCAACATCAAAGTTGTTTTTAATATATTTCCATTGCTTTGCTAATGTGAAAACAACTGGTTTAGAAAGAAAAGTCACCTTCCTTTAGTCAGAGTTCACCAGGTTTTATTGATATGTCAATATTAGAATTGGAAACACCAACATAATTAAGCCAAGATACACTAAAATCCCTCTCTAACATTGCCTCTATAAAAAGATAAACCGTGTGCCATATATATGAGTGTATAAAATAAAATTCCCCTCAGGTTAGAAATTTGTTCTTTGTCATATATAAAAAATTCATTTGACAAATAACATGCATAATTCAAAGCTTGAGAAATATTCTGCTCACAAAAATTAGGGGATATTTTATAGTTTCGTATTCATTTTGAAATATCCATTAATTTTTGTGAGCAGTATAGTTTTGTTTTGTTTCTTTTCCCTAATTACTTGCTATATCTTTTATTGCACAATGGTATTCAATGCTGTAATCATAATTTGGTTTTTTGTTAGTTTAATTTTTGTTTTCCTTGTGCGCCTATCATGTGCCAATTTGTGTTAGAACAGGGATCAGGAATCTTTTTGGCTGAAAGGGCCATGAACGCCACACATTTTAAAATGTAATTCTGTGAGAGCCATACAACGACCTGTGTATGTTATGTATTATCCAAAAAAAATTGATGTTGTCCCGGAGGACAGCTGTGATTGGCTCCAGCCACCCGCAACCATGATCATGAGCGGTAGGAAATGAATGAATTGTAATACATGAGAATGTTTTATATTTTTAACATTTTTTTTTTATTAAAGATTTGTCTGTGAGCCAGATGTAGCCATCAAAAGAGCCACATCTGTCTTGTGAATCATAGGTTCCCGACCCCTGTGTTAGAAGTTAGAAGTACAAGGGATAAAGAAATAAACAAGCAGAAAAAACCCCTGTCCTTCTGGTTCTCATTTCTATTGAAGAAGACAATGAACAAAAGCAATAAGTAAATGTATAAATTAAAATTTTAGATGGCCTGACCTGTGGTGGCACAGTGGGTAAAGCATGAACCTGGAATGCTGAGGTTGCCAGTCGAAATTCTGGGTTTGCCCAGTCAAAGCACATATGAGGAGCAACTACTTTGAGTTGATGCTTCCTTTCCCCGACCCCTTTCTTTCTCTCTCTGTTTTCTGTAAAATCAATAAATTAAATATTTTTTTAAAAATTAGATAAAATTAAATCCTATGGGGAAAAAAACAATGGGAGAGGAGTTAGAGAATGCCTGGTGAGTATGGGTTCCTTACAATTGGATGGTTAGAGAAGTGCTCATTGAGAAGGTAATGTTTGAACAGAGATCTTCAGAAAGCAGAAAACAACCTGTGCAGGTCTCCTAGGAAATAACATTCCCAACAAAGGAAACAGCTAATGCAGAACGCTGATGCAGAATTACACCTAAGGCATGTGAGGAAAAGTAGTCATGGGGGAAAAGAAATATAGTTTAGGAATATATGGAATATTTGATAAGAACTTGTAAGTAAAAACGTAGGGTTTGTTGTTGTTTTTTTCCCCAAGTGAGAGGGAATCCATTGGAATGGTTTGAGCACAGAAGTGAATCATCTGATTTACATTTCACATCATCACTTGCCATTGGCTTGAAAATAGACTGATGGTATATTGACTTTACCTTATCTGTTCAATGCATAGCTCTTCAGCCTACGTTTTTGTGACATTTTGCATAAAGACATTATCTGTGCTCTCTCATAAGGGTTATGAGTATTTTTCCTAATACTTTTGTTTATTAACTCCCAATTCCCACTAGAATGAAAATACCATGGAGCACAGATCAGAAACACTCCGCATATGACTCATCACAGTGGGTGGATAAATACCCCACCCACTACTTTTCTCCCTCCTGGGTGGGATAAGTCTGAGATGTGTCTTCAGAATCACCATGAGGGCCCCATCTTAATTAAGCTCAAGTTATGAACAGTGGTATCGTCCTCCATGACTGCCATTATTAATTTTCTCCCCTTCCAACCTCACTTCTCTATTTCTCAACAATGTTTGTGGGAAACATTTTCGAAATATAGTACATTGGCTTGAATTCATTTCTTAGAATTTTTTTCCAAGTGAACCATAGCTGAGACTGGGGCCAAGAGTAAAAGCAGGGTAGGGGAGGGAGAGAGAGAATTCATGGTGTCACCAAAGCTTTTGCTATAAGTAAGTAGAAGTCTGGATTTTGGAGAGTTCGAATTCAAGAATATAAATTTCTTACTTTCAGCTCTTTGAATTTTAGATGTCTATTAGATTATCCAAGTGGAGAAGCCAAGCAGGTACTTAAATATATGAGAGTGGAATTTGGTAGAGAAGTCCAGGTTTAAGACACATATTTGGGAAATGTCAGCAGGTACTTGGTATTTAGTGACGAGCCTGGATACAATCACTAAGTATGAGAATAAAGAAGAGAAAACTTCCAAGGACTGGTGTGTTGAGTACTTTAATAAATATTAGGAAAACAACAAAACATAAGAGGAGACTGAAAAGAATGGCCAGTGGAGAAGAAATCTAAGGGAGCCAAGATACTTAACTGTTTTAGGAAGAGTACAATTAATTGTGACATATGGTACTGAGAAGTCAAAAGAGATGTGGAATTAGAATGTGCCATGAGGTTTAGCAGAGTGAGGATCAAAAATGACTTCTAGGAGAATTCATTTGATGTATAGTAATGGTATAGGCCTGGTAGGGGAAGAATAAGTAGAGTGATTTCAAGAGAGAATAGGGGAGGAATTACAGACATTGACATAGACGGTACTTTTAATGAGGTTAATTAAAATAAGAAATAAGAAATAGAAAGTGCTGAAAGGGCAGAATAGTCTCGATTTCATGAGTTTTCCTGTTGGTTGGTTCATGTTTGGTTTTTAGATGGGAGAATTCATTTTTATTCATATCCATGTTTTTATTCTTGCTCTAGCTGCCTACTAGTGCACATTTGTATTTATTGTATGTCTATTATAGTTTACCTCGACTGGATTTTCTCATGTGTTACATTATGTTCACACTTCCATTGTTAAAAGATTGTATAATAGGCCCTGGCTGGTTGGCTCAGTGGTAGAGCGTCGGCCTGGAGTGCAGAAGTCCCGGGTTCGATACCCGGCCAGGGCATACAGGAGAAGCGCCCATTTGCTTCTCCACCCCTCCCCCTCTCCTTCCTCTCTGTCTCTCTCTTCCCCTCCCACAGCCGAGGCTCCATTGGAACAAAGATGGCCTGGGCGATAGGGATGGCTCCTTGGCCTCTGCCCCAGGCGCTAGAGTGGCTCTGGTCACGGCAGAGCGACGCCCCGGAGGGGCAGAGCATAGCCCCCTGGTGGGTAGAGCGTCGCCCCCTGGTGGGCGTGCCGGGTGGATCCCGGTCGGGCGCATGTGGGAGTCTGTCTGACTGTCTCTCCCCATTTCCGGCTTCAGAAAAATACAGGGGGGAAAAAAAAGTATAATACTTTTACATTTTTGAATAATGTTTATTAACTTTATCACTCATTGTTAGCATTGTTTATCTCTCTATCTCTTTTTATTTTTATTTTTTTGGAAGGTTGATGCCTAAATAGGTATTTAATATGACTGAGAAATATTTAGTAAAACTAAAGGAATGCCAGCCTGACCAGGTGCTGGCCCAGTGGATAGAACATTGAGCTGGGTCGCAGAGGGCCCAGATTCAAAACCCCAAGATTGCCAGCTTGAACACAGGCTCATATGATTTGAGCAAGGCTCACCAGTTTGAGCCCAAGGTTGCTGCTGGCTTGAGCAAGGGGTCACTTGGTCTCCTCTAGCCCCCCCCCCCCCCGCAAAGTCAAGGCACATAACAGAAAGCAATCAAATGAGAAATTAAGGTGCCACAAAAAAGAAATGATGCTTCTCATCTATCTCCCTTCCAGTCTGTCTGTCCCTACCTGTATCTCTCTGTCTCCGTTAAAAAACAAACAAACAAACAAAAAACTAAAGGAACACCAAATATTTTTTTAAGAAGTTTGTTTATTTATTTATTTATTTATTTTGTATTTTTCTGAAGCTAGAAACGGGGAGAGACAGTCAGACAGACTCCCGCATGCACCCGACCGGGATCCACCCAGCACGCCCACCAGAGGCGACACTCTGCCCACCAGGGGGCGATGCTCTGCCCCTCCAGGGCATCACTCTGCCGCGACCAGAGCCACTCTAGTGCCTGGGGCAGAGGCCAAGGAGCCATCCCCAGCGCTCTGGCCATCTTTGCTCCAATGGAGCCTTGGCTGCAGGAGGGGAACAGAGACAGAAAGGAAGGGGGGGGGGTGGAGAAGCAAATGGGCGCTTCTCCTATGTGCCCTGGCCGGGAATCTAACCTGGGTCTCCCGCACGCCAGGCCGACGCTCTACCGCTGAGCCAACCGGCCAGGGCTGGAACACCAAATATTGATTGAAGAAAATTTCAGCTATTTTGATTTTAGAAAGACTGAATTATGGTTCAAGCAGTTTTAATACAAATATGTGGATATAGTTATACAAATTATCTTTTAATTTTTATAAATATTAAAATATTTATTTGAATATATAATATTGGAAACAATTTGAAAATTAGAGAACTTCTAGGTATAACTGTAAAAATATAAAATTACAAGATAATTATAAACAAGAAATGATCTCATGACTGAGATTAGATCTGGGAATTTTCTTCACCTTCTTTAAAAGAAACATATTTAATATCTTACTTATATTTCATTTATAAAACTATATGTTCAAAAGATAAGCTAAGATAAAGTATGAGAATATATATACATTTTCAAAAAGAAACTGGAAGTAATAGAAACTGTGTGAGGCTATTAAGAATTCAATAAGCATTGGTTCATTTTAAAAGAAAAATGACTACAAAGAATGTGGTGGAAATAATATCTACCTATCAGGATGTGCAAAGCCACTAATGCTTTTTAATGTCAACAAACTGAGGATTAAGGCTCATGTCTTTGGTTCATTGTAACTGGATCAAAAAAAAGATAATGGCTGTGATAATAAGATATGTGATATTTATAGAAAATAAGAAAGGTTTAAATGCATTATTATATATCAGAAAAACTTTATCATTTAATTCATTTAAAAATTTTTAACATGACATGTTCCTCTTATAAAGATCACATCAGAAAAGAGAAAAAAATAATTGAATGATTTAAGTGAAATAATTTATTGCATTTCAACTAAGGGTCAGTTTCCAAGTTTAGCATTTATCCTGCAATTAAAAAAAATATCTAGGACACAGGAGATTTTATTAAATTCCTGTCCTTAAGATTCATTTATGTGTGCCTTATAAAATATGCTATCCTTCTAGGCCTTGGTTTGCTTTTCTATAAAATGAGAGAATTGAAGATAATCTCCAAATTATCTCATGACTCAAACTTTTCATTTAGATATAAAAAATATATATTAATTAATAAACACATTTTCCTAAAAAATTAAGGAAAATTTATTTTACAGGCGTTTGTTTCTAGAAATACACTTGTAAAATAAAAACACTCAATTATAAAAACATTTCTTGCCTGACCTGTGGTGGCGCAGTGGATAAAGTGTCAACCTGGAAATGCTGAGGTTGCCGGTTCAAAACCCTGGGCTTGCCTGGTCAAGGCATATATGGGAGTTGATGCTTTCTGCTCCTCCCCCCTTCTCTCTCTCTCTCTCTCCCCTCTCTATAATGAATAAATAAATAAATAAATAAATAAAAACATTTCTTAACATTTTAAATAAAATATTTCATATATAATATAGAATGTTTTTCTTGCTTTGAACTCAGTATATATAAAAGTTAATAGGGTAAGGATTTGAGTGTTTCATGAGTTTAATGACTCTTTGCTCTTTTTTCAATGGTTTCCATATCAAGTCTGTAAAATACAGATGTGATTTCTTTTAAACTTGCCATTTGAAAAAAACCTAAAAGTTCAGTTAGATTATGAAAATGTAGGAGACAAGGATCAAATTTGTACTTTTGTAGGGTTGTATTAGAACAAAAGGGTGGAAATAATAGGGAGAAAATTTTAACTTACAATAGGAAATACCTAAGAATTATTGCAAATAATGTAATAGGCTGAAATAATGACTTAAGTTTCTGAACACCTGAAATGTTTAAACAATTTACTATAACAGGAATATTTTACTAAAGGTTTTTGCTTTTGAGTGAGAGGTCAAACAAGGTGACCTATAAAGTTTCTTCTAAGAGTAAAATAGCACTGCTCACTTTTTTTCTATACTATAAAAATATCTAGTATCAAGATAATTTATTCAGTAGACTATTGCTGAAATGTCAATATATCTGTTTTTATGAAAAAAGAAACCTGCTACAACTCCAGATATTGGAAAAAAATTGTAATTTATGCAATCCTAGAGCACATTTAGCTTTTAAAACCATGCTTCCCTGGCTGGTTGGCTCAGCAGTAGAGCGGTAGAGCATCAGCCCAGCGTATGGAAGTTCTGGGTTCAATTCCAGCCAGAGCACACAGGAGAAACACTCATTTGCTTCTCCACCCTTCCCCTCTCCTTTCTCTCTCTCTTTTCCCCTCCAACAGTAAAGGCTCCATTGGAGTAAAGTTGGCACAGGCTCTGAGGATGGCTCCCTGGCCTCCACCTCAGGTGCTAGAATGGCTCTTGTTGCAACAGAGCAACAGCCCAGATGAGTGGAGTATCGTCCCCTGGTAGGCATGCCGAGTGAATCACAGACCAGCGTATGCAGGAGTCTGTCTCACTGCCTCCCCGCTTCTCACTTCAGAAAAATACAAAAATACAAAAGAAAAAAAAAAAAAAAGAAAAAACCACGCCAGCGTTTCTTTTTTTTTCTTTTTTTTTTTTTTTTTGTATTTTTCCGAAGCTGGAAACTGGGAGGCAGTCAGACAGACTCCCGCATGCACCCGACTGGGATCCACCCGGCATGCCCACCAGGGGGCGATGCTCTGCCCATCTTAGGGCGTCACTCTGCCGCAATCAGAGCCATTCTAGCACCTGAGGCAGAGGCCACGGAGCCATCCTCAGCGCCTGGGCAAACTTTGCTCTAGTGGAGCCTCGGCTGCGGGAGGGGAAGAGAGAGAGAGAGGAAAGAGAGGGGAGGGGTGGAGAAGCAGATGGGCGCTTCTCCTGTGTGCCCTGGCCGGGAATCGAACCCAGGACTCCTGCACGCCAGGCCGACGCTCTACCACTGAGCCAACCGGCCAGGGCTTGTGTTTCTTGTTTTAATATCTCTTTCTTGAACCTAGCTGAGCTTTAATGACATCATCAGGGCATACACTTGAGATTTTTATTTGGAAAAGCTTTGAACAACCATGGATTTCTACCTCCATTAGGCACAACTTGCAATCATTTTAACAAGAACTATATTTTGTTAACAAAAGAATCAGAATTCTGATTTATTTTTAACCCCACACTTAGGAATGTATTACTCATAAATTTACCCAATTGCTGATTAGATCTGAATCCTCAGGGATATATATTTTGATGGGAGTGAGGTTGTTTTTCTTCTTCTCTATTGACTTCTGCTCTGATGTATGTGGATAGAGTTGCACCTCGCATTTTAAACTGCTGTCATTCTTCTCTCTCTCTCCCTTTCTTTTCACGTGCATTTTAGAACCTCCACATTAAATCTGTAATGGAATTTGGTGATAATAAATATTTACAGGTATATTTAGATGAACTCAGTGATGAGCTATGTATATATATCAACATCAGTCTTAGATGAACTATGTAAATGGAAGAATGATCCATTAAATTGACATTCATGCAAAGATGCTCAGTGTCACCAATCATCAGAGAAATGCAAATTAAAACCACACTGAGATATCACCTCACACCTGTCAGAATGGCTATCATCAATAAATCAACAGACAAGTATTGGTTAGAGTGTAGAGAAAAGGGAACCCTCCTGCACTGCTGGTGGGAATGCAGACTGGTTCAGCCACTGTGGAAAACAGTATGGAAATTCCTCAAAAAATTAAAAATGGTACTGCCTTATGACCCAGCGATTCTACTTCTAGGAATTTATTCAAAGAAACCCAATACACTAATTCAAAAGAATATAAGCGCCCCTATGTTCACTGTAGCATTATTTATATACAATGGTCAGGATCTGGAAGCAGCCCAAGTGCCATGAGTAGATGAGTGGATAAAAAAGCCACGGTACGTTTACACAATAGAATGCAGGGGGTCCTCGGGTTACAGCAGTCTCAACATACAACGTTTCGAGTTTACAATGCTCACTTCCATAAAAGCTTTAAAAAGTAGAGATGTGAGACATGAGTGCTTCAGCTTATGCTGTTAGCGTCGTACTACAAACTATATGGGCGAACTATAGTTACACTCGGCAGCCAAATCTACAATCCAGTATATTTATATCCTTTTTCTTTATCTGTGGCTTAGCTGTGTTTTTATGTTCTAGATTATAATTTTACAACTGTGTTAGGATAGGTAAGTGACTTAGGCTAAGGTGTGTTTTGACTTACACCAAAATTCGGGTTATGTCACTGTCGTAGGAACAGAACCGTGTCGTAACCCAAGGACCCCCCTGTACTACTCAGCTGTAAAAAAAAACAAAGAAACCTTAAGCTTTGTGACAGCATGGATGGACCTGGAGAGCATTATGCTAAGTGAAATAAGCCAGGCAGAGAAAGACAAGTACCGTATGATTTCACTCATATGTAGAATCTAATGAACAAAATGAACTAACGAGCAAATATTGACAGACCCATAGATAGAGAGCAGGCTGACAGTTGTCAGCTGAGGGCTCGGTGAGGGGGCAGAGGTACCTAGCAAAAAAGGAAAAAAGAAAACTAACTCGTGGACATGGACAACAGGGTGGTGATTGCTGGGGAAAGGGGAGGTGGAGAAGGGTAGAGGGTAAAGATTACAGTAATGGGAGGAAACTTCATTTGTGGTATTGAACACACAATATAGTGTATCAGTGATATGTTGTAGAACTGTGCACCTAAATTCTGTATAATTTTGTAACTAGTGTCACCCCAGTACATTCAATAAAAAGGAAAATAAAAGATGTTTATTTAACGCAAAAAATTAAAAAAAAAAAACCTGACATTTCTACAAAAGCATAATTTACAAAAGTTCCTGTGGAACTAAGCAGATCACTTGGAATTTAAGGACTATCTTGATTTACATCATCACTTAAATAATATATTTTGGACCTAACTCAAGGCCCAAATAGGAGTACGACTGCTGAGAAATCCTCAGAAAGGAGACGCAAAGTACAAATAAATATATTTTCAAGTTGAGAAATTATTTTTATTTTACTTATCATGATTCTGTAATTATAAATGTATTTTCTAAGTTAACTCTTTGTGTTAACATTTGTGCTATGTTAACATAATGATAAAATAATCCATACTGTCTTTTAAATTTGTTAAGGTGGAGGCCTGTAAGGGAGTTATAAACAATTATATTTTACTACATCTTATTGATATGCTTCACAAGATATGATTTAATCTATAGGCTACCTGAAATCATATAATATCGTATAATAAAAGAGGCTTAATCATGGCATTTAAGTATTATTGAAAAGTTTATTGGTCAAGAATATTTACTTAGCCTGACCAGGTGGTGGCACAGTGGATAGAGGCATCAAACTAGGATGCCGAGGACCCAGGTTCGAGACCCCGAGGTTGCCAGCTTGAGCGTGGGCTCATCTGGTTTGAGCAAATGCTCACCAGCTTGGACCCAAGGTCGCTGGCTCTTAGCAAGGGGTTACTCCGTCTGCTGAAGGCCCGAGGTCAAGGCACATATGAGAAAGCAATCAATGAACAACCAAGGTGTCGCAATGCACAAGGAAAAACTAATGATTGATGCTTCTCATCTCTCTGTTCCTATCTGTCTGTCCCTGTTAATCCCTCTCTCTGACTCTGTCTCTGTAAAAAAAAAAAAAAAAAAAGAAAAAAAAAGAAAAAAAAATTTTAAAGAATATTTACTTAGAAAAGGATTATAAAGTACTTTATAGAATGAACTATTTTCCCAGAAAATGTCTTTTGGTTTTTTGTTCAGAATGATACCATGTGAAACTATGTAACTCAGAATAGCTTCTTTGATGTTAACCCTTTGAGTAGTGGGTTTTTTTCATGCTCGCTGACTCCCGGGAGTAAATTTTTTTTCAAGAAATGAGATTAGTTTCAGTTACAGTTTTATTAACTTAAAATCATATTTGTTTGATAACCAATTTATGGAAACAAGAAGAGCATACATTTGCCTTTTTAATGTTGCCTTACACATTCTTAAAATAAAAACTTTTGTTACTATTGTACTCTGGATGGTTAGGAGGCACAAGGGCGTACATGAACATTCATACTACTCAAAGGGTTAAATAGAATACATATATAAGTAGGATTTCTTGAAATGTGTTAGTTTTTAGACTGGTATAATAATAGATATCGTGTGGCTACATCCCTTAAACTACTAAATACAATTATTAGAATAAGAGAAATCTTTAGTTTGTTAGTGCTATAATAAAACTTTGGGTTCATTCCTAGCTCAAACTATTATATTTGTGGGGACCTGCTCTTCAAAATCATAGGCCTAAATAGACAGCACACATGCCTTGTAATTCTGTAATTCTGATCCTCGCTGAATAGCCCAGTGGTGGACATCTGCCCTGGGCCTTCAGATGATTTTTTCTTTAAATTTATGGCATGAACTAAGAAGCTGTAGCTAATCTCTGCTGTCACTTCCATTAGAATAAGACCAGCACTCACATTTCACTCTTTCAGTGGGGATCAGAGAAGTCCAGCCCTCACAGACAGCGGAAGAAGAGAATAAAACAGTTAAGCAAGAACAGGAAAGAGAATGAGACATGCAGAGAGGGACCTGACGGTTTTCTATTTCCTGGTTACAGTCCTTGCCCGTGACCAGACATAAACATGCCACTGGGCTCTGAAAGACATGCTTGCATCTTTACAACATATTTTTTGTTTATTTTCATAAGCTGGATTTGTTTTCTTTAATACAACAAAAAGGCCTTGACCAGTACAATCTGACTTTGCCACATTCTCCCTTTAAAAGTCCTTCGGACATTGATTGGCATTGTTTTTACTTCTTACAAGTATTGTGAAGTCAGTTTTATTTTACAGCACTACATTTAATGATGAGGTCATTGAAAATAAATAGAGTTTTTAAAGGTACAGTAAATTTTCAAGAGCGAATGCCCTAGACCATCTATTTCACAAGTGTTTTGCAAAGCATAAAATTATTTTACTTCATATCCCTGCTAAAAGCGCCTACAGTGAAAACTCTGGTTCCGGAAATGTCAGGCTGCCTAAATATTTATAGGAGAAGATGATCCCATTTTCCCTATCCCTATCATTTCTATTTTGCTCAGGACTTTATTTAATTTAGGGATTATGTGTTGCATAAATTAGGGGTTATGTCCCTATGTGCTCTGAAATGGAGATAAAGTCCAAATATCTTGATATTTTTAAAAACTCTTCAGGGTCTAGCCCTACCTTGCATGGCTTTCCTGTCCCACTCTGTACCCCCACCCTGGTGGGTATCCCTCAGATCCCCTGAACTTTGGGCCTTTGCACATATAATGTTCTTGATTTGGAGCTTCTTGATCAGTTCCTGCTCCTTTGGGTCACCCTGTGGACATCACTTTCTGTGGGAAGCTCTCTCTGACTTCCAAGGTACAATGATCTGTACTCCCACAGTGTGCTGGACTGTGTGTCACAATCCCTAGCTCATTTCATTGGTATTTATTCAATGGTGTCTCACAGCTAGGCCATGAGTACTGTCAGAGCAGAAAGGACACTGTCCTGTCCCCTATTTAGCACAGCAATTCTCTATAAATAAATGCTCAACAACCAAGTAACAAGTGTTAGATTAATTAAAACTCACATAGAGAAATACCTGTCTTTACAGACATCCCATGAATATGTTGAATGTCCCACATCTGTTCATAATTCCTAGACTAGCACTGAGGATGAAAGATGAATCTGATGTCTCCCAAGAACCCCATCATGGCTGCAGGTCTATCCTGAGTATGAGGTTTGATTTTAGTGTGACCGGAGGAATTTTGACCTCTTAGAACTATACATATTAGGAAGTGATACTTAGATGGATATGGTTAGATACCTATCCATGTCATTTTGCATTTTTACTTATGGGCATCCCAACTATGTCTAGCTTCTATAAGGAACCACGATTTTTCCAAAGCAGCCAGCCATATGAGTCCTGTTTCCCTCTCCAATGAATAGTATGGAGGTGGACACGTCAACAACTTCTAGCCAATGAAATTTAAAGAGAGTTCAGATTTGGAGATTTTGATAAAGATTTTGCTTCCTGATGGAAAACAAAAGCAGCACCAGGGAAGATCTTTTTTAAAGACCTTTTTTTATCCTCTTCCTCACTTTAATGTGTGGAGAAAGTCTGGTGCCAAGATGTGAGATAGATGTTCTGTAATTATCTGATGACTATCTAGGGAAGAAAGAATGATATGCTGAAATGATAGAGTGAAAGAATAGAAAGAAATTGGGTCATTTTTACCTTATGAAGTGCTGACCAAAACCTAAGGCAGAATTTATTGGGATTCTTGTTAAATAATAAGCGTACTTGCAGTTTAAGCTGTTCTCTACAAATAAACACACCATAAATGATGCAATCTTCCTTTGGTCCAATTAAATTGTACCTGACAAGGGGCCACCTAGTTTAAAAGTCTCGGAAAAGATAGTACCAAGGTGCTCATGTGTTCAAAGGGGATAACTCCATATGCTATTTCATTGGCATTGTAACAATAAATCTTGGTTTCTGTTCAGTGTGGATCAGATTGTGGCTGGGTGACCTCCAGGGCAGAGATGATAATTAAAGTCCATGAAAGAAAAGAGAGGCAGGAGGAGAGAGGGCAGACAAGAAAGAATAGCAGGCCAAGGTCAAACCCTGGGTAGGAATGAGAAGCTACCAGTGTGGAATGTAAAGTCCTGAGGTGTCGGCGAACTCAGGGAGGTAAGATGGAATGAAAAAAAACTCATGGGACAACAGCACACGGAGCCAGTGGGATGCAGAAGGTGCTTGCCTGTGTAGCAAAGGTCAGGTTTCAATAAAATGACAATCTTGTGAGATCTTAAAATTACCCACATGTAAAGCAAACAACAATTATTTAGAAGATTTTCAACAGGTCTTGCTACCTATTAAAAATTTGGGGAGAATTAAAAATGAACCAGCAACTGATGGCCACATCAGCGAGGTGGCAGAATAGGAAGCCTCAGACTATTTTTCACCCAACAGAGACACCAACTCAGTAACAAAACCTGGACCAAGTCGTTCTGTGAGAAATCTAGAAATGAATTCAGGGGCATACAACAGGAGATTTGGAAGGAAATTCCCCGATTCTGACTTCTGTCTGGGAAAAAAGAGAAGACTGAAATATGCACGTAACATGTAGATTTCAGGGGGCTGCAGCAGGAATTGTTTCTGTCTTGCCTGAACCGAAGCCCTGAAAAGAAAGGGCACGAGGAACAGTATAGGCAGCCGAGAACAACCGCGATGCTTGGACTATCACGTAGTCACTCACTACTGTCCCTCCCTCAGCTCACTGTGGGATGAGCATGAGAAAACCTCTAACACTCAGGTTCTCCCTGAGAAAGAAAGGAGTTAGAGAATGGGTCCAATGTTTCAGACTCTACTGTACATTAAAATTTTATTAAGATGATAGATTTTAGGTTATGTGTTTTATACTGCAATTAAGAAAAAAGAACCAAGTGGCTGGTAGTGATACAGTGGATAGAGCATAGACCCAGAACTGTGTGGTCATTGGTTTAAGGCTCCGAGGTTTCCAGCTTGAGAGTGGTGTTGCTGGCTTGAGTGTGAGATCATCGGAAAGATCCCAAGGTCACTGGCTTAAAGTCCAGAGTTGCTGGCTTGAGCCCAATGTCACCTGCTTGAGCATGGGGTCACTGGCTTGGCTTGAAGCCAAGGTCCAATCCCCAATCCAGGCATATATGAGAATCCGTTAATGCACAACTAAAGTGAAGCAACTACGAGTTGCTCCCTCATTTTTTCACCCTTCCTATTCTCTCTCCTTATTAAGAAAGAAAGGAGGAAGGAAGGCAGGAAGGCAGGAAGGCAGGAAGGCAGGAAGGAAGGAAGGAAGGAAGGAAGGAAGGAAGGAAGGAAGGAAGGAAGGAAGGAAGGAAGGAGAGAAGGAAGGAGAAGGGGAAGGGAAGGGAAGGAAGGGAAGGGAAGGGAAGGGAAGGAAGGAAGGAAGGAAGGAAGGAAGGAAGGAAGGAAGGAAGGAAGGAAGGAAGGAAGGAAGGAAGGAAAAAAGGAAGGAAGGAAGAAAAAAGGAAGGAAGGAAGGAAGGAAAGAAAGAAAGAGATAGAAAGAAAACCAGTTGCTAAAGAATTTGCCAGATATACCTGCAATAATTTGAGTGTACATAAGATGCTTCTAAGAAAAAAGGAAATAGTTTAATCTACTTAATTTGTTAATACATTTCTGTTGTAATTTCAGTGAATTTTTACTGAAGCAGTATACATAAAGTTTGTTTTCTTCTAATGGCCCATTTTTTCAGTTTATTTCTCATTTTTCTGAACTGCTAGTTAATTTGCCTAAATTATTGACATCATATTTGACAATTTGTTGGAATTCTTTCAGTTTTATCTATGTGATACCAAATAATTAGAGATTTGGTCAACTTATGACAATAGGCCATGTGGTTACCTTGGTGAATAGACCCTCACTCAATTCTCCTTTATGCCTTCTCTGAATTATGATTATTCTGTAAGCATGAATTAAGAGTAAAGCATCATTTATGAAACTTCCTGAAGGGGTTATTACAGTAATAAGAGAGATAGATTTCCTCTGTTTGGTGTTCTTTGATCCTAATTAACTTTTAGAAACAAACTATCCTTCAAAAATCCTTGTTAGTTGACTGGGGTCAGGATGGATCTTTTTCTGATTATGTATAAGGTCTACCGGAAAGTTCTGTCCGTTTCTGCCACAACAAGTTTCGACATGTAAGCACATGTTTATTTGGCGCATGTGTGCCTCTCTATTTTTATCACTTAATGTATACATACTGACGTAGCAAATTAACTAAAACAAAGTTGATTCACATTAGTCTTATGTGTGAAACGATAGTGTACCCATGGCTACTGATAAAGTTCATTTACGCCACTGTATTTTTACGAATTTCAACAAGAAAGAAATGCTACAGAAGCATGTAGAAATTTATTGAAAGTGTTTGGTGAAGGTACAATTTCTGATAGGACATGCAGAAGATGGTTCGAAAAATTCAAAACAGGTGATTTCGACCTTTCTGATAAGCCACGTTCTGGGCGACCATCTTTGATCGATGATGATGTTGTTAAGATCATGTTGGAGCAAGATCCTTTTCTGACAACATCAGAGATCGCAGAAAGGCTTAATTCAGCTCAGCAAACCATTTTGTACCGTATTCAGAAGATAGGATTGGTGTGGATATATTCAAGATGGGTGCCACATGAATTAAGTCAGAAGAATTTATATTTTGTTTTATTCCAAAAACAGACAGAACTTTCCAGTAGACCTTATATTTGTCATTAATTTTATTACCTATGTTTTACTTAATTTTTTTCTTCTTTTTAAGTTGAGAGACATACTCCCATATGCACCCCAACTGGGATCCACTCAGCAACCCCATCTGGGGCCAATGTTCTGTCCATCTGGGGCCATGCTTGCAACTGAACTATTTTTAGCACCTGAGGTGGAGGTTCCACTGACCCATCCTCAGTGCCCAGTGTCAATGTGCTTAATTAAATCAATCTAGCCATGGCTGCAAGAGGGGGGAGGGAGAGAGAGACAAAAAGAGAATGGGGAGGGGAGGGGTGAAGAAGCAGATGGGTGCTTCTCCTGTGTGCCCTGACTAGGAATCAAACCCGGAACATTTACACACAAGGCTGATGCTATACCACTGAGCCAACTGGCCAGGACTATTACTTATATTAACTCTGGTTTTTATGCTAAACTCTAAGGTTGTTATCTATTGATCTTTTATCACTTCCATACTTTTTATACTATAGTTTTTCTAATTCCTATAAGGTGTCAAACTTCTCCAAATTTAACATAAAATGTAGCTTCCAAATACAAATGGCCAACAGATATATGAAAAGATGCTCAGCTTCATTAGTTATTAGAGAAATGCAAATCAAAACTACAATGAGATACTACCTCACCCCTGTTAGATTAGCTATTATCAACAAGACGGGTAATAGCAAATGTTGGAGAGGCTGTGGAGAAAAAGGAACCCTCATACACTGTTGGTGGGAATGTAAAGTAGTACAACCATTATGGAGGAAAGTATGGTGGTTCCTCAAAAAACTGCAAATAGAACTACCTTATGACCCAGCAATCCCTCTACTGGGTATATACCCCAAAACCTCAGAATCATTGATACGTAAAGACACATGTAGCCCCATGTTCATTGCAGCACTGTTCACAGTGGCCAAGACATGGAAACAACCAAAAAACCCTTCAATAGAAGACTGGATAAAGAAGATGTGGCACATATACACTATGGAATACTACTCAGCCATAAGAAATGATGACATCAGATCATTTACAGCAAAATGGTGGGATCTTGATAACATTATACGGAGTGAAATAAGTAAATCAGAAAAAAACAAGAACTACATGATTCCATACATTGGTGGAACATAAAAACGAGACTAAGAGACATGGACAAGAGAGTTGTGGTTACCAGGGGTGGGGGGAGGGAGGACACAGGAGGGAGGGAGGGAGAGAGTTAGGGGGAGGGGGAGGGGCACAGAGAAAACTAGACAGAGGGTGATGGAGGACAATCTGACTCTGGGTGAGGGGTATGCAACATAATTTAATGACAAGATAACCTAGACATGTTTTCTTTGAATATATGTACCCTGAATTATTAATGTCATCCCATCAACATTAATAAAAATTTATAAAAAAAAAATGTAGCTTCCATTAAAAATCTGGCTATTATAAAAAAAGCTGAAGAAAACTCTCTGACAATTCACCTGGCATGAAATGTAGTCACTTAATTCACATACATCACATATACACTTTGACTTAATTGATCACTTTAGAATAATTTTGTTCATTTTCAGTAAGGAGAAAATATCTAGCTCTGTCAATAGCAGTAAATCTGTAAGCCAGACCTCTACCTGCTAAGCAGAAGTAACAGCTGAACGAATACATATTTCTAAGTGGTTGCAATTTCTGTAACTCATATTTCAGAGACAGTTGCTGACACTTTTTCAAGTGTGTAATCTTATCCTCTAAATGATGAGGTATTTTTTTCAGATTTAGAGTTATCTTCTATTCCTTAGTTTTAATTTAAAGTTAATTTAAAGTGTTCTATTCTCTTAAATAATTTTGATTTCTAAACATTAATATTGTTAAATAAAAATACTTATAAATTAGAATATGAAAATTATTTATAGTGTATACTATTGGTCTTTATTCACATAGGTTTGACTGCCCAACTTTGTTGTAGAAATATACAAAAAAAAAATGTGACTTTACAAAATGGTACATATAATCATTTATCTCCAAGTTTTTCTTTTAACCTGAATCTTTTTTAAAAAAAGTAACACATGTTCTCATTCTAGCTTCCAACCTCCTATGAGTTGAATTATTGATTATAATCCAGAATATGGGTGTAGTGCTCTCGTCACAAATGTGGAGCCAAAGACATGAATTGTTGTAAGCATAGTCTCTGTAGGCAAAATAAATAACTCAGCAAGTGCTTCTTAAAAGGTTCTACTACAATATATTCCAGAACCTGTACAAAGCACAGGGAATAAAAATGTGAATACAACTCAGTCACTCCCATTTTATTCATTCAACAATGTTCTCATACCTGGCAATGTCAGCACTATGTATTTTATTTCAAGATACATAGACTTATATTCTTTTAGTTGTATGAAGAATGATGTTGCAAGTAATAAAGTGTAAATGCATTTAAACAATTCACTATAATCAAATTGCAATGATTTTTTAATCAACAGAAACTAAAAGTATAATTTCTGTTAGCTAGAACTTCTTTTTTTTTCCTTTTTTGTATTTTTCCTAAGTGAGAGGTGGGGAGGCAGACAGACAGACTCTGCATCCACCCAGCATGCCCACCAGGGGGTGATGCTCTGCCCATCTGGGCCATTGCCCCATTGCAACCAGAGCCATTCTAGTGCCTGAGGTGGAAGCCATGGAACCATCCTCAGTGCCTGGGCCAACTGTGCTCCAATGGAGCCTCGACTGCCGGAAGGGAAGAGAGAGAAAGAAAGGAGCGGGGGAAGGGTGGAGGAGTAGATGGGCGCTTCTCCTGTGTGCCCTGTCCGGGAATCGTTCCTGGGACTTCCCCATGCCAGGCTGATGCTCTACCTCTGAGCCAGCCAGCCAGGGCTTTAGAACTTCTTTTATGTATAGCTTCTATTATATGTGCTTGACAGTCTTTGCCTTATATACTTGAAACGTTTGGTAAATCCTACCTCATATGCTTATCAATGACAAATTATTTTCTATAGTTCCACCATAACAGAGAGGGGTCCCCAAACTTTTTACACAGAGGGCCAGTTCACTGTCCCTCAGACCATTGGAGGGCCACCACATACAATGCTCCTCTCACTGACCACCAATGAAAGAGGTGGCCCTTCCGGAAGTGCGGTGGGGGGCCGGATAAATTGCCTCAGGGGGTCGCATGCGGCCCGCGAGCCGTAGTTTGGGGACGCCTGGCACTGTTCTGTGCTTCCTCCCTAATTGAACATCAGTATGTAATGGGAGGGGTAAACAAGATGTTTTTAAGTGCAGGGACACTGGGTTAGGGAATCCTTGGGAGATTTATAAGATCAATAGTGATCAAATGTCACCAACACATAAATCCTTAGAGTGTGCTGAACCTCATGCCTTTTCCGTTATTCGTGATTTTTCTTCTTATTGTCCTTCTTTTTGTTTTTACCTCTGTGGCTTCGTGGGCAACATTCAACCCACATTACAATATAAGATGAATTCAACTGCCTTACAGTACTTTCTATTTGTTCAGGATATACTCTGAAAGAAAAAAAAAAAGATTCTTATGGCATATGGAAATTATAAGGACATCTAAATTCACTGCACTTATGTTAATCTCTGAGCTATATGGAGTGATATCAAATCCTAGATATTTTTGCAGTACAATAGAATTCATGAAAACAGTATGTGGGGGTTACTGAAGCTTTTTATTTTCATTAAAAATGTAACTTTTTCTATTTTAAATTTAGAACATCTACCAAAGTCATAGAATTTAAATTTCAAAATATGGATGATGTAAAACAAGAGAAATTCCACATAATTTAACAATAATTACAATTGATGTTTACTGATTATTTCATTAGATGTGAGGTATTGTTCTATTACTTAACCTTTGGAACATTCCATGAGGTCAGTACTATTTTTATCTGAGTGTAACAGATAGGGTGTAGGAGAGGTATAGCTAGGGTTATTTATACATTAGCAATGTTCTTGATACCCATTCAGTTGGCAAATACTTATCGATTGTTTACTAGGAGTCAGGCATGGAGATATAAACATGCATTATTTCAGTTAATTTTTACATTAATTCCATGGGGTGGAAATTCAAGTCTCCATTAGCTTTAAGCCTTTAAAAGAGGTTTATTTTACCAAAGTCACAGAGCTATTACATATTAGAACCTGAATTGGAATCCAGTTCTTTCCAACTCCAGTTTCTCTCCCCAATTTCTTGAATGTGTGTGTGTGTGTACACATGTGCACAGAACATAAAATCCCGTTCTAATGTTCTGTAACACAAATGGCATTAATGTTTTAAGACGTGTTTGAGTGGGGAATTTGGTACTGCATAAAAAGCTTTCTTGTATATTATACCTAGTCAATCACACATAACTAATATTTGACTATTGACTGTCCTTGTGTGTTTCTACAGTAGTTTTCTACTCTCATGAAAACTATACTAGTCTGAGGATAGGTACTTGATCATCTCTAGCATCCCTATGGTGCATAGTACTTGATTTATAGTAGGTACTTTTGGTTACACTCGGTGAGGAAAGTGTTGGTGTTTGGAGGGGATTAAAGATGATGAGTCCATTTTTATTGTGAACAAAGAAAGCAGAAAAAGGAAAGATAAATGGAATTAAACTGAAAGTGAAATTGTGATTTAGAAGCATAGGTAAATCTATATAATGAAGATATGAAAATCCTGGACAGAAAGTTTAGAGTATATAAAGATGGTCATGGCGATTATTATTTACCCAAATAAGTAGTAACTCGATAGCTGGAAGACAGGAGATTATTTCAGCACCGGTTAGAGTCTGAAAGATGATGCAGTAGGTTAGTTTGTTTAGGCCTAAGGCACTGTGGTAAGAACAGACAGTAAGGGAGGAGTCAGTTAAGACTGAGCACAAATGCAGAAGTCATGGTTGAAGTAGTAAGAGGATTACCCTGACAGTGATGAATAACAGAATCATAGCAGCAAGAATATATGGACTTATCATAACATGAATAATGATAGGACCAGGGGAAAAGAACTCAAGCAGAATAGGGGAAGAAAAAAGATTGGATTTTTTTTTCTGTAAAGGTTCAAAAAAAGAAGTTAAAACCTGGAGAACAAAGAATATTTATTTCTGATTCTGAAAAAAGAAAGTTTAATAAGCAAAAATCAAAATATAAAGGCTTGATATGTGCTATTGTGGGATTTGGCCAACCTGAGCACATGAATTCAGTTTGTGATGCTGTTTCATAGCTTCTTGAGCTTGAAATGTAGTAGATTGAAATGAAAGACTTTCTCCATTTTACCATCTGTGACTGTTGAGAAGTTGGAGCCATCATATTCAATATACTCATTTTTTTCCCCATTGGAAGCACAGTGATTTCTTCAGTAAACTACCAGTTATAATGTTGATAGACATTCAAGTGAACCAAAAAAATTTCCCATAACGTGTCCTGGTCTTTTGCAGCAATCAAACAGATAACCCCTGAGATCTCATCTGCATTCTAATCTCCTGTTGAGGTCTCACTCAACTTGTTTGATCAAGTGGAAGTGGCTTTCTCAAACAATGAGATCACTCGTATTCTTAAAACCTTTTCAGGTTAAACAATTCGATGTCTTTTCTTCTAAAATGACTGATTTTAACATCATAACAATTGAAACCTTTTCACTCGCCATTCCCGTTTAAATTCTGTAGTATAGATCTAGATATAATGAACTAGTAAGATTTGACCACTGACCATAAACTTAATAAATGGTTTGTTTTTATTGGTGCTATTTGTACTAACATCTCTAGGAATGTTAATAATAATAAAGCAACAAGAAAGAGCTTGAGATGACAGGGTACCGAGAGCCACGTTACTCAAGGTCTAGTTCATAGACCAATAGCAGTAATCCACTAATGCAGGAACTTCAAGAATTTCTTCAAAATGTATAATGTGAATTAATGAAGAGCTTAGACATAAATTTAAATGAAATCAATTTTAATGAATGAAAGTAAAATCTAAAATATATAATACAAATTAACAAAAAGGTGAGTAGTAGAAATGACATTAGTTTTCCTGATTATATGTCCCAGGATATGGTGGAAAAAGTATGGAAAAGATGCCTTCAGAATGTTTTCACCATCGCCTAGTGTACTGTATGCACAGCATGACAGCATATATCAGTTACTATATAAATCTCCACTTAACTTGAATAAATACACGAATACTTGAAAACAGATTGTTAAAATCCAAACCATAGTACAAAGTTTTGTGTTTTGCATAAAGTGAACAATCATAGGTTAAAACATGTGTAAATTATTATTAAAAACTGAAATAATAACTTTATAAAGGTGTTGAAAGAATGAATTAATAAATTAGAATTCAAGCAAAACCTCACGTGTGGGTCAGTAGCCTGAATGTCATTTCTAGCCGGGGAGACCAAGGCCCATTCCACATATCAGCCCCTGGAATCTCCCGACTTCAGGATCAGCTACTCACCCCTTACCCCAACCAACTTCAGCATATCTGCCTGACATGACAGCGAACTTACTTCACCCCTGGACAACAGCCTTTATCAAAGGCTGTGACTCATGACAAAGATTAGGTAATTTAATATTTTCCATGATTAGCCTAGGTAATTGCTCCTTCCCATAACTCCTATTCCCCTAGGCTCTTTCCCATGTCACTTCCAGACCAAGTGTCCGCCAGAGATGTGATATGAATAAGTACCAGGAAAAAGACACATTTTTGTCTGGAAAACACGGTCCAATCAATATCCTATTTACATTAGTCATCTATACACATTTCAATAACTAAGCAAAAGTACATAAAATTAGTATATAGCAATTTCTTATATATATTTTTTGATATAGACAGAGACTTGGATATTCTATTAAGGGTACTTTATAATCTTTGTCCAGCAAAAAATTTCAGTATCCATTTTTATTATTTCTTTAAAGTCACTGAAACAAAACTATACATGTGTGGAGCAAATACTTTCTTTTAAGAAGAGAAACAAGAATAATATGTTTATATAATTGTATAGTAAATTGCTTATTTTTGTTTTAATGTAGAACAGAATGAAAAGGAACAACCACTTTAACAACTAAAAATCTCAGGGTGTGATTTCTAATTTGAACGATGGTACTTGTATTTTACTTAAAGGAAAGAAAGTAAAGATTTGTAAAAAAACAAACAAACAAAAAAAACCAATTGTTTATTTTGTGTCTTTTTAAATTAGAAATGTATGACTATTATGGCAGATTCAGTTATAAAGTATTACTTTACAAAATAAATAAATAAATAAATAAAATGAAAGAAGAAAAAGCAATGAACTCAGCCATTCAGGGGAAAATATTGTCAAGGCCTGCAAAGTGATTATATGATAAAATGACAAACTAAAGGCAAGCCAACATGAGCTATTTAACAAGCCTTCCCTTTAATAAATGCTCTATCATTCTAGGCAAGTCTGGATCTTTCATCATACATTTTGTTGTCATTGCTCTAAATTTTAGTACACCACAGCACATCAAATTTAAATGTCCAGAATGAAACTCATAATCTTCTCACCTCCACCCTACTCCTCCTACTGTGATTAATTTCTCCATCTCTGCTAATTGTCTAACCTCTACCACAGAACAGATGTGTCCTAACCCATTTTTCTAAACACAATTTTGAAATCAAATTATTTCCTTTTTTCATTCCCAAGATCTATTCTAACAGAAACATTTGGCCTCAGCATATAATTAAAAGCTTAACAATACTAATAGTTGCTTCAAAAACCATCCTGTCTGTCAGTGTGCAACTACTTAACATTCATTTGCATGTAATTCACTCCCATATCCATTCACTGGGGTATGAATATTACTTAGGCAAATGGGCAATTAATTAATATAATCTTTAAATATTCCCTTATTAAAATGCACCACGCAATTCCTCTTTCCTTGGGAGTTCTCATGGAACCCGTGGGAAATGTGAATTTGAAACAGCTGCAGCCGTTTATGCTATTGCTGTTGTTGTCCAGAAGAGCCAGGTGGACAGGAATTTTTTGTTTTCTGTCCTTGCATTGAGTTGAAATTTAAAAAAATCTTATGTTCTCTGATGTGCTGTCTAAAATAATGTTATCTTACCTTACACATTGTGAGTCCGAAAACAATGAAATGTTTATCGATCACTGATTGCAAGTCACAATTCAACTATTGAATGAATAAAGATCAGAATCCCCAGTAAATTTTTAAAAAGAGTCAGTGCTAGACGTCTTTGTTGTTGAATGACAGAGATAACTTACAGAGAATTATATTAAGGGTCAATCTGTTGAAAAATATAATTTCAGGTGGATTCATGTTGCAAGCTCTGTTCCAAATACTTATATGTTCATTAAAACAATCCTAGGAGATAGGTACAGGTATTTCCATCTGATACTTGTCAAAACTCAAGCACAAAGAGATTAAATAACTTTCCATAATTAAAGAATATTGAAGCTCAAATTTATTTTTTTTGAAGCTGGAATTTTAATTAGGTTTTTAAACTTTGAAATATATGAGCTCTACCTATATAATATAATCTATTTTTGTTTAAAGAGAATATTTATAGTATAAGTGGTTTGATTATTTAAAAACCAGGCTCTCTTATATTTTTTCTTTGTAAAAAAAACCCAATTGTTTATTTTGTGTCCTTTTAAATTAGAAATGTATGACTCTATTATGGCAGATTCAGTTATAAAGTATTACTTTACAACTTTACAAAATGTTTTTATACCACTCCAGACTCTCGGCATTAATTTGAAGAATTACTGCTGAACGTTTTATGATTTAAGAAAAGTGAGACACACTTTATATAGCCACATGGAGGGCAAAGTTGTATTTTTAATAATTAATAACCAGCTTTTAAAAAAAAGGTTATCATACAGTATTATTGAACTTTATTTGAATGTCATAATCCTAGACAAGCCTAAAATTAGTAATATTTGGAGAAGACACAAATGGTGTTTCCTCCCATTTACTCAGTTATTACAACTATCGGTATATTCAGAGCTAGCAAGTGAAATATGACATAAAATTATTTAGTCAAGTTAAGTATATCGTAGATTCACTATGTCCATTACATATAAATCACCATAAAATAAAAATCAATATGGTTTTTAGCAAAGATTAGAGTTTTCATAATAATAATAATACGCCTATGGCACAGCAGAAAGGTTTTCTTCCGGTCTCTAGCTTAGGTGCCAACACACTTAACATGGTCTATTCAGTTATCTAAAAGGTGATTGGGTTGTTTTCCATCTTCGTTAAGGACACTCTCAGACACTAACTCTATCAAGGATACATGAGAGCAGAATCACATGCAGTCCCAGAGTGGAGGTAAATACTATGAATTATATATTGAATTATTTTTTCTCTCCAGAATTAAATAATCATAAGAAATTCTCTAATGTAAAAAACAAAACCTGAATCATGTAAATTTTATGCAATCAAGCAAACACTTAGCAAGCATTTATTATCGGACATTTACTATATTCAGAATAGAGGCTCTGCCTTTAGAAAATTAAAAAATTAAATATAGTTTCTTTAAAATGACACAATTAAAACAAAAGAAAAAGAGAAAAAACTTATATACATAGACAACTGTTATAATTGTGGGGGTGAGGAAAGTGGAGAAGTGTAGAGGAGTGATAAAAAGTGATGGACAGCCCTGGCCAGTTGGCTCAGCGGTAGAGTGTCGGCCTGGCGTGCAGGGGACCCGGGTTCGATTCCCGGCCAGGGCACATAGGAGAAGCGCCCATTTGCTTCTCCACCCCCACCCCCTCCTTCCTCTCTGTCTCTCTCTTCCCCTCCCGCAGCCAAGGCTCCATTGGACCAAAGATGGCCAAGACGCTGGGGATGGCTCCTTGGCCTCTGCCTCAGGCGCTAGAGTGGCTCTGGTCACGGCGGAGCGACGCCCCGGAGGGGCAGAGCATCGCCCCCTGGTGGGCAGAGCGTCGCCCCTAGTGGGCGTGCCGGGTGGATCCCGGTCGGGTGCATGCGGGAGTCTGTCTGACTGTCTCTCCCGGTTTCCAGCTTCAGAAAAATACAAAAAAAAAAAAAAAAAAAAAGAGGTGATGGACTGAGAATTTACTTGGGAGATGAACACATAATACAATATAAAGATAATGTGTTGTAGAATGATGCATTTGAAAGCTGTATAATTTTGTTAACCAGTGTCACCCCAATATATTCAATAAAAAGGCAACAAATAAAAGTAAAAAAATAATAAAAGGACAATTTTAGGAAAGATAACTACATCAGATTATAAAAATATTTAAGTTGATCAACTACTACAGCAAGAAGGGAGAAAATGACTAGAATAATTTGGGGGTACCAGGTGTTCCAACAACTCCAAATTTAAATCATGAAAATATCATGCTAATTTGAAAAGACATCATATCTTAGTAGCCATCAAATTGCCTCATAAAAATTTTAAGAATTTTTTAAATAACAAAAGCCTTGTAAAATAATGTTCTCTTCTATTTCCTAATAGCCAGTAAACATCAAAATGTTAAACTTGAATCTAACATGAAAAAAGACTGTGAGTACCTAGTGTTGGCAAAAATATAGAATAACTGAGACCTTCACCTTTGCTTCTGAGAGTAAAAACTAGTACTGAACAGCATTTTCGAACTCTTTGGCAATTATGTAATAATGGTGGTCATATACACACTCTTTGAATAACAATTTCACTCCTATATATAACTAACAGAAACCTGCACATATGTCTGTCAGAATGTATACACAAGAATGTTACTAACAGCTTTGCTTACAATAGTCCACATTTAGAACCAACTGAAATGCCTATCAATAGTAGAGTAAATATATAAATTGTAATATAATCACATATTGAAATATTATACAATGAAAACATAGTTCTATATCTACACATACAGCATGGATGATCTTACAAACAGAAGGGTGAGTGAAGGAAGTCAGACACAAAAGAACACATGCACTTTGATTCCACTTAAAAAATGATTAAAATTTAGTATTTGGTGTTACAAGTCCGGATATGGTTTTCTTTTGGATGCAGTACGGGTGGTGTGGAAGAGAAAATGTGAAGAGACCTTCTGATGTTCTAACCATATTCTACTTCTTTGTCTGCATACAAGCATCTGTATAATTTGTCTAGTGCTAAATATGATAAAAATTTTAATAATTTTTTTTAAAATAACAAAAGCCCTGGTGAAAAATGTTCTTTTATTTCCTAATAGCCAATAAACATCAAAATGTTAAACTTGAATCTAACATGGAAAAAGATTTAGTGTTGGCAAAAATATAGAATGACTGAGACACTCAGTCATTATATTTATATATACATATATATGTGTGTGTGTGTATATATAAGGTCTACCGGAAAGTTCTGTCCGTTTCTATCACTAGTTTTGACACATAAGCACATGTTTATTTAGTGCATGTGTGCCTCTCTATTTTTTTTTTTTTTTTTTTTTTCTGAAGCTGGAAACGGGGAGAGACAGTCAGACAGACTCCCGCATGCGCCCGACCGGGATCCACCTGGCACGCCCACCAGGGGCAACACTCTGCCTACCCAGGGGGCGATGCTCTGCCCCTCCGGGCGTCGCTCTGCCGCGACCAGAGCCACTCTAGCGCCTGGGGCAGAGGCCAAGGAGCCATCCCCAGCGCCCGGGCCATCTTTGCTCCAATGGAGCCTTGGCTGCGGGAGGGGAAGAGAGAAACAGAGAGGAAGGAGGGTGTGGGGGTGGAGAAGCAAATGGGCGCTTCTCCTATGTGCCCTGGCCGGGAATTGAACCCGGGTCCCCCGCACGCCAGGCCGACGCTCTACCGCTGAGCCAACCAGCCAGGGCAATGCCTCTCTATTTTTATCACTTAATGTATACATACTGATGTAGCAAATTAACTAAAACAAAGTTGATTCACATTAGTCTTATGTGTGAAGCGACAGTGTACCCATGGCTACTGATAAAGTTCATTTACGCCACTGTAATTTTTACGAATTTCAACAAGGAAGAAATGCTACAGAAGCATGTCTGTCGCATCCACCATATTCCCTGGACTTAGCACCCTCCGACTATCACTTGTTTTTGTCCTTACAAAATTTTTTGAAGGGCAAAAAATTCAAAAATGAAGAAGATATCAAACAAGCACTGGTTCAATTTTTCGCATCAAAAGATAAAACATTTTTCAAAAATGGTATATACAAATTGCCTCGATGCTGGCAAGAAATCATTAATAATAACAGCAGTTATATTATTTAATAAAGTTTATTGACGGTAAGAAAAATTTGTATTTTGTCTTATTCCAAAAATGGACAGAACTTTCCGGTAGACCTTATATATCATATTTTATCATATAACATATATATGGTTTTTATACATTTCCACATATAATAAAAAGTATAGTAAAAGCAACAAGAACAGTAGCAGCAACAAAGTGTATTAACTGCATGAGATAATTATACAAATTGACCTTTTTCAAATAAACACAGTGGAAATATCTTTTCTCACTCTTGCAGCATACTTTTTTGATGTACCTTAATTTTAGGGTTGTTTAATTTGTCAGATTTTTTCTTTGTGTTTAACATTTTAAAATTTATTTTTCAATTACAATCAATATACAATATTATATTAGTTTCAGGTGTGCAACATAGTGATTAGACATTTACTTACCTTACAAAGTTACTTACTCAATAAGTCTAGTACCCCTCAGACACCATATGCAGTTCTCACAATATCATCAAATGTATTCCCTGGGCTGTGTTTTACATCCCCATGTCTAACTTTATAACTGGCAGTTTTTCACTCATCTGCTCACTACCCTTCCATCTGGCAAGCATCAATTTGTTCTCTGTATTTGAGATGATTTCTCTTTTGTTTTTTTTGTTCATTTATTTTGTTTTTGTAGTTCTGCGTATAAGTAAATCATGCAGTATTTGTCTTTCTCTTTTTGACTTATATCATTTAACATAATACCCTGTACGTTCATTTATATTGTCACAAATAGCAAGATTTCACTCTTTTTATGGCTGAGTAATATTTCACTGTATTGATGTATTACATCTTCCTTATTTATTCAACTACATTTAATACCTTTGGGAAATAAGTTTATGAAATGGTTACCTGCCCCCAAGATCATAATAATGGGAGATTTATTTTTCATCTTCATTTTCATATTTAGATCTATAAGTGACTTCAGGTTGCTTTTTGTATATGGTATGATACAGAAATCAAATTTTACTTTTTCATATAAATATTAACTTGACACTGTTTTGAGAAAAGAAACTACTTTCTTAATGCAATGCGCACTTTTATCATATACCAAGAGTCCATGTATGTGTGGCTCTGTTTCTCAGCTTTTGATTGTTTCTTTGATCTATTTTTTCATCCTTTGCCAGTCTTCACTATTTTGTTTCTTGAAGCTTTATAATAAGATATGATAACTGATAAGGGTGAATCCTTTAAATATGTTCTTTTTTACTATCATCTTAGCTATTTTTGGCCCATTGTATTTCCATATAAATTTTAAAAGCATCTTGTCAATCTTCACCAAAATAACTGCTAAGATTTTGGTTTATAATACATTAAATCTATAAAATAATTTTAGAGAAAATTTGTATCTTTATAATATCCATTCTTTTGTTTCATAAATATGGCTTATCCCTCCCTATATTTAGGTCATTTTTGATACTCTCATGATATTTTATAATTCTATGTGTAAAATTTCTATGCATTTCTTACTTTTTTTTTCAACAGAGACAGAGAGACAGAAAGAAGGACAGATAGGGACAGACAGGAAGGGAGAGAGATGAGAAGCATCAATTCTTCATTGTGGCTCGTTAGTTTCCTTAGTTGTTCATTAATTGCTTTCTCACATGTGCCTTGATCAGGGGGCTACAGCAGAGCAAGTGACCCCTTGCTCAAGCCAGCAACCTTGGGCTTCAAGCCAGTGACCTTTGGGCTCAAGCCAGCAACCCCGTGCTCAAGCCGGTGAGCCTGCCCACATTCAAGCCGACGACCTTGGGGTTTAGCACCTGGGTCCTCCACATCCCAGTCTGACACTCTATCCAGTATGTCACTGCCTGGCCAGACTGCATTTCTTATTAAATCTTTTGTAGATATTCACTATTATTGACTGTATGATAAATGAAATAGTCTTTTTAAAATTGCATTTCTAGTTCTTTATTGTTGGTGTATAAAAACAAAATTTATTTTTGTATATTATATGTTTTCTATATTGATTTTGTGTATTTTATATATTGTATATTACTTCATATCCAACTAATGTGATAAATGTATTCAGTAAGATGAATAGTTTGAAGATTCTTCTATATTTTGACATACAAAATTATGCCCTCCATGCATCCTTTGTCTCATGACTTTTATTTCTCTTTATTACTTTATTGTTGGAAGTACTGGAATATTCTTATTCTACAAATCACTGTATATGTTTTGCTGATATTTTGTTTAAGATTCTAGCATTTATTTTTTAAAAAGTTCATGAGCTGATAACTTTTCTTCTTAAAATGTCTTTTTCGGATCTTTGATATCAAGATTTTTCTTGTCCTCATATAAATTGGGAAGGATGCTCTTTGTTTTAATTCTGTAGGATATTTTGAAAATTTTTATTTTTTTCCTTTAATATTCAGAAGAATTCATCAGTGAAGTGGTATGGATTTGGAATAATTTTTTGTGGAAAGATTTCTTATGCAATTATAAATTTAATTTTTAGAATTGATATAAGGCATCTCACATTTTTTATTTTTTCTTGAATCAATAGTGATGACTTCTGTCTTTAAGGAAATTATATACTTTATCTAAATTTTTAATTTGATAACATTATTTTTCTTATATTCTCTTTTACTTAACATTCATAATACGTAAATTTTATCTATAATTATTTATTTTGATATGTGTAACTACTCCTTTTGTTTTTTATTTATCTTGGTATGAATTTAATAATTTGACCTGTTTTCACCAAGAACCAACTTTTGGCTTTTGGCTCTAGTTTTTGCATTTTTATTCTGTGATTTATTATTCCTATTTTTATTTATTTTTACTTGCTTTAGTTTTAATTTTTTTTAAAAAAAACCTTTTAGGTGCATACTTTTATTGTTGATTTTTCAGCTTTCATTTTCTAATACATTCATCTAAACTAAAGCTATTACTATACCTTTGAGCATAACTTTAGCTTCAGCTCATGGGTTTTGATATTTTGGATTTTAACTATAATGTAGTTCCAAATGCTTTTAGTTTCTATTGTAGTGTAGCTTATGTCTCTTGTGTTATTTAGAAATACATTATCTAAAGTTAAAATATTTCCAATTTTTTGTTAAATTTTAGCTTAGTTCTGCTAAGTTCAAATAAAATATCCTTTATGATTTACATTCATTAAAATTCATTGAGACCCACTTTATAAACCAAAATATGATAAAATTTGATGCAGATATTATGCATATTCTAAAATAATATGTATCCTTTAGTTTTAGAGTACAATGTTCCAGAAAGATATAGAATGAGATTGAGATTTATAGATATATTTGTTTGTTATTTATACAAATCTAAAATGGATTCTGTTTATTCTATCAGGTACTTAAAAAGGTATCATATTCTAAATGTCCCTCGATGAGTCCCACTTTGGTTGTATCATCTTTTGATTCATAAATTTTTGAGGCTGTGCTATTAGAATTGTTGTTTCTTTCTTTATTTTTATATCTTTCTGATGGATGGAACCTATCATCACTGTAAAATTTCCCTCTTTATCTCTAGTAATTTTTCTTGCCTTCAAATCTATTTTATCAAATGTTAATTTAGCTATTCCATCAATTTTGAAATTATTATTTGTAAATTTTTTTTGTATAAACGTTTTGTCTTATGTTACTGCCATCCTGTATGCTTGATGACTTTTTATTGAACGAATGACATTTTAGATGAAAACTTGGTAGAATTTATTTCATGCTTTGGATAGTTTTCTCCTTCCATCAAAAAAAATTTGTCTTTACTTTGGCAGACAGTGTTGGGACAGAGAACCTCTCTCAAGTCCGTAATTAAAGGCATCCGAAGCTGAGCTTCATTTTTTAGGAGAGCTTGTCAGCTGTAGTTTCATTCCTCCTAGAGTTTGCCCTTTGGGATTATAGCTGAAACCTAGTTTGTTGGTTTAGTTTATAGACTTTGAACTCCACTTGTCACCCTCTGTTTAAGACCATTCAAGTTCTTGTTCAACTTCTCATAGTGTTGGCTGCTGCTTTTCCTTCTCAGTTCGCAGATGGAGCTTGCAATTTGCCAAAAAAGCTTTGGGAAGAAAAAGAGGTGCCGGGTGTCAGGTGAACATCTGTCTTCTATCCCTTTCCCTAGAATAGTGGCCCTGTGAGTACTCACTGCCTTGGAGGCTTTCTAATGTCCTGAAGAGATGTGTGGCACTTCTGGTCATCTTAGCTGGGAGGTTTGCTCTCCAACAAGCTTGTCTGCCCTTAGCAGAAATGCAAACTACCTTGCAATGGTAAAACCGATGTAGTACTATAATATTTAGTACATCAGAGAAAAATAAACCCTTTTTGAATATTTGGCAGCCAAGAATATATGGCTGCAATGGCAGAGTTCTGTTGATATGATTTAGATTTTTCTCTTCTTGCTACCTTACCTTAGTTGATATTATGCAGTAAACTGGCTTCGGTCACTATCTTCATTCTGTTGAATCCCAAATATTTATCTGAAAAAGAAATATATCTCCTGCAATATAAACCCATGGATCTAATTGCCAAACAGTTTTTCACAGTAGGATAACTCACAAGTGTTTCAAACTCACATACACAAAATGGAATTCCTCATCTTCTGCTCCTATTCCCAAATGGAGCCTCCTCATGCTTCTGTGCTCCATAGGCCACTGAGCAACATGACCTCTCCAAATGATAAGCAATATAGTTGGTAACCAGACTCAGTTGTGGACAAGTCCTGCTGGGGGTGAGGATGACTGAGATGCAAAGACCCGACTCTGGGGACCAGGTTCAGTGACGCAGATCTGCTTTATTCAGGAAGTAAGATAGCTTATATACACGGGTTCAGCCCATAGGACGTTACAGCGTGTTCCTCAAAGCCAATGGCTGAAAAGGTCAGGGAGCAACATGGTTGGTGCTGAGTCACTCCATTATGGCAGGTGAGCTTCCTTCCTGGGTATGCCAAGGAGGGTTCTGGGAGCTGGAGTATTCTCACAGCATTGCATCAGCCACAGCTGCTAGAAATGCGCTCTGCACTCCACCCTCATCTCCCCCTTCTCTTTTAATTAAAGCCAATTAGACTTGATGAATGACAGCTTGCTGTTGTTGTAGCTTCTGAATGCTACGCATTATACAATGGAACCCTAGTAGAACTAAAACAACTATAATACCCATTATACTATATGCTAATAGATTAGCTGGATTAAACAATGAGGCAAGCTTCTGTAATGTTTGACTTTTTAGGAAATAGAATGGGGGTCTTAAACAAGGGATTCCTCCTAGGGGTCAGGATGTCATTTTCCTCCCATTGTGTTACAAGAGACCTTCTAGGTGCCGTTAAACACAGTTCCATTTTGATTGTAAAAAATGGATGTAGGTCCATGCGCACCCTCTTCCCACAAAGGTCCCAGCATCCAAACACAGAGCAGATGGCTTGCCATGGGCTGCGTACTGCATATGGTTGCAAGGCACATTACACAAATTACAACAACATGACAAATCATACAATTTCAACAATCACAAAGGTCTCTTTGACATTTCACCAGTCTCTCAGCACTTTGCCAAAAGCACAAAAAGTCCTCGGCCTTCTTTCTAGTTGTTTTAAAAGCTTCTCAGGACAGGGCAAGGGCCTCCAGCAAAGCTGCCTCCCACCCCCATCAGAGTATTTCACATTGACCAAAGTTCATAAGTCCATCCAACAAAGGAGCCAGTGCTCACTCCGGTCATAGTCCAGGAAATCAGTCCACGCACATGAGGCCTCAGCCACCCCCCTCATCCCTGCCGTCCTGGCAGGTCTTACACTGTCCCAAAGAGGAGCACATGGCAATGGCAGTCAGCATTTCATCTCTGCTCCAGAGAGCATGATGGCATCCACCCCTATGTCCCAAACTGTCAGCGAACCCACCCGCGACTTAGCAGGCACTCCCTGCTGTTGCAGCGGCCACTCGGCGATGCAAGCCTGGCTTCCATTCATTCCCTCACTGCAGCTGTCGCTGTTTACCTTCTGGAGTCTGCAAATCGCAACTCCAGCCCAATTCTCCTCATCCTCCAAGGATAAACTAAAAACACCAGCTCGCACTGCTGGACTCAAGCCCCAGGCTGCTGCCGCCTGTGTCTGGGAGTCAGCGGTTACTATAGCACACATAAGGAAGAACAGAGCACCAGGGCCTGGGGGCCCGTCAGGGGCAATTCTCTGGGCCCACCCCACCAAAGCCTCCACATTCCCCCAGGTGATGGGGTGCGCACACCGGCCATGAGGTCTTCTTCTGGAGCACTGAGGACCTCCTCCCCTCAGGTGTAGGCAGTGTGGAGAAGGCCAGGGCTGTGGCTTTGGACAGGTGAAGACTGAACCATTCAGTGGGTGCCCAAGAAACCCTGTCAAGCAGGTTGGGGGGTTCCTGGGATCCAAATTGGCAGAAAAACACAAGCATAACCTCTCCCTTGCGTTAGAAGAGGGTGTGATCCCCGCCACTGTGCGTGACTGGGTCCTTCCAGCTTCATTTCAGAAAGAGGGGCGGGGGAGAGAGAGCGAGAGATACAGAAAAATAGACAAGACACACAGACAGAAAGGAAAAAGACACATGGGGGTGTATAGGCTGGCCCATAGGTCTGCAGCAGAAACATGTGTTGGAGTTAAAGCTGGGGTAGAAAATGGCGTCTGAGAGGCTGGAAGTAGCGACTTCCACTTTTTCTGGCGGCAGAGCTGATGGCTCAGTTAGCAATTTGGTTGGTTTTGTTTCTGTGCACTCAGCTGCGATTTTGTCAAACTCGGAGTCTAAACTACTTTCCTCTTCAGTGGAGGGGGGCGAATAGGAAGGTAGGGGCTCCTCAGAGAGAGAGGCAGCCTGCAGTATCTTTGGCACCGGTGGAGGGTCCCAGCAGGAGCACTGGTCAGGCAGGCGTGTATCGCTAGCAGGGCAGGAATGAGGCCAAGAGGGAAGGTTTGTCCTTCATGTACTTTGACCGAACAGACGCTCCGGAAAGCTCGGGTCCAAGTATTGGAGTCCCAAAAAGGCACTTCTCAGAGCCAAGGATTGAGACCAGAGAGGATCTCCCAGTAAGTACAGAGATCCTTTTCACAAACTTCAACTCGCCTACTCTGCAATAGGGCGTGCAGGGCTCGAGCCTGTGGGGCTTGAGAGTGGGGGAGAGGTTTCCCATTGCAGAGGGTCACTCACCCGTCCCTTGGATGCTGGTTAGGTCCCTGCCTGACATTGGGCACCAGTTGTGGACAAGTCCTGCTGGGGGTGAGGATGATGGAGACACAAAGACCAGACTTCGGGGACCAGGTTCAGTGATGCAGTTCCACTTTATTCAGGAAGTAAGCTAGCTTATATACATGGGTTTAGCCAATAGGATGTTACAGCGTGTCCTTCATAGCCAATGGCTGAAAAGTTCAGGGAGCTGCGTGGTTGGCACTAAGTCACTTCCTTATAGCGGGTGAGCTCCCTTCCTGGGTATGCCCAGGAGGGTTCTGGGAGCTGGAGTATTCTCACAGCATTGCATCAGCCACAGCTGCTAGGAATGCGCTCTGCACTCCACCCACACTCAGTTTCTCCCACATCCTCCTCACATTTACTTCCTCACTGAGACCTCATACTTCAACCTCACTATTATTTCTTGAATTCATTCATTTCCCCTTTCTTTTGTCAGCATTTATTTCCTTTAAATTTTAAAACATTCTCAGAATTGGTCCCCCTGCTTTCAGTTTAACAGTATATATTATATCCACATTCCCTATAGTCATCTTTGAAGAATAAAAATAGGACCTCATCATTCCTTCGCTTAAATTCTTCAGAGTCTTCATAATGTGTAGGACAATGTCCACATAATTTAACATGGTATAAATACATGCCATGATCCATGAATTGAATATGAAATAAAGATTGAATATCTAGAACAGGCGTCCCCAAACTACGGCCTGCGGGCCACATGCGGCCCCCTGAGGCCATTTATCACCCCCCCCCCCGTCGCACTTCCGGAAGGGGCACCTCTTTCATTGGTGGTCAGTGAGAGGAGCACTGTATGTGGCAGCCCTCCAACGGTCTGAGGGACAGTGAACTGGCCCCCTGTGTAAAAAGTTTGGGAACCCCTGATCTAGAAGGTAAAAACAATGTATTGATAGTTAGAAGTTTTGGTATGGAAAGCAGAAGAGAATATAATATTAGAGTTATCATTTTGGAAATTGATCTCCTAGAGATGACAGTTGAAGTTGTGACAGTAAAGAATCATAAAGAAAAACAGAACAGAGAAGAAATAGACAAGAGGTAAAAGAGAAAAAAGCATTTCTGCAAGGAAGAACAAAAAATAAGTACCTCACAGACAGGAAGGTAAACAGAAGTCAATGTCGTGAGAAAGTTAGGTTTGTGTTCATTGATGGAAGGAGCTAAGGATGAAGACTGGCCATATGTCTCTGAGCAGCTCTGAGGACCAGGTAGAGATCCAGATACAATTCTGAGAGACTGCACTGGGACCCAACACTTGTAGTGACTTGCCTGTAAGGACTAAGGAGACATGGGTAACCTGGACATTAATATTTCTGAATAAGCAAATTCTACTGAAGTGAGATTACAGCTACTAGATGTAGCCACCAATAGAACTGCAGATTCTAAGACCAGGGAGCCTTCTGCTCCCCTAGACTTCTCCACAGACCAGCCTTCATAGCCTAGGAATACCTGTTAATAGCAGTGCTATTTTGGTCTTTGACCTCTCCTTCTTGTACAGAAGCCTTCTGAGGAGCTTGAGCCCCTCCCTGAGAGGAACCATGCTACTCACAGACAGCTGAAAAGTCAAGCTAGCTTCCCACTTTCCTCCCTGTCTTTATCCTCTCTGGACCTGATTCTATAAATTATCTCCTTTGTGTTTCCATTTTATCACATTCTTCTATGCACAGTTTCTCCCTGCCCATCTGTGTGTGTGAAGATAGCGTTTTTCTAAATCACTTTCCAGATGGATTGTTAACTGTGGTGTCTTAATTATTCCCTACACTGCCTCACGTTTCAACACCACGGTGACATCACGTAGTCTCTCTGAGAATCCCTGCCTACATTAACATAATGGGCAGGTTGGTGCCGATAAAAACGTACTTGTCAAATTATAGACTTTTATATTTTCTTGAGGAAGTAAAAACCAAAATATATTTTAGATTGTTGTATGTGCATACATATTAACTTTTTTAAAAAGTTGGCTTTCTGTTAATATTAGATAACCGTTTGGGTGGCATGTTTCATTCACCTACAGATGTGGTTCCGGCAGTGTCCCATCTGTCAGACTGGTAAAAAAAAAAAAAAAAAAAAGTTTGGCCTGACCTGCGGTGGCGCAGTGAGTAAAAGAGTTGACCTGAAATGCTGAAGTCAGTTTGAAATCCCGGGCTTGCCTGGTCAAGGCATATATGGGAGTTGGTGCTTTCTGCTCCTCCCCACCTTCTCTCTCTCTCTCTCTCTGTCTCTCTCTCTCTCTCTGTCTCTCTCTCTCTTCTCTCTCTAACAAATGAATAAATTAAAAAAATAAATAAAAGAAGGGGCACATTTGCCTGCTGATCTCCTGAGTACCGAGAGAGAGATTTATAGACAACCTTGCCAAGGTGTAAAGGGGGAGCATGGGAGACTGAGCGTGGTATATTGGCATATTGTCCCGGAAGAGAAGGAGGCTATACTAAAAATATGAATGAGGGCCCATGGCTGAGTGGTTGGGTGCAAAAAAGGTGAGAAAAAGAAAAGCAAAACAAAACAAGAAACCCTAGGATTTCATGCAGAGTTTCTAATACCTTTATAGGACTACTAGTGAGCTCCTTGCTTCTTAGATCTATATTCTGTAATCCTTCCGATTGACTCCATTTCTACCTGCCTTCATCTGGGAGTTAAATATAGGCTATTTTCCGTGTGTATTCAATTGCTTTATTTTTTTGTTTGTTTATCATTTAGAAAACTTGTTTGTTTTTACTTTATCTCATTGGTATTTAATTGAAAAAATGGTTCCCATTTTATCCTTCCTAAAAATTCTTTGTGATCTAGAAAATTTCAGTTAAAAAAATATATTCATTCTTATATGATGAGGAAGATTACAATTGGTTTGATATTACCTGAAGTGACAAGGGAAGCAGTTTCAAAGGCTTTCACTGACACCTTGTGGTGTAGGGCGGAACTACAGTATTTTTCTAAAGAGAACTGACATGTTTACCATTTTATATGTGTGTAATACAGCAAATAACAATCAAGGAAATATCTTACATATCTATATGCATATATTTGTACAGTAAACTTAAAAAACCCAAGAAACTGGATAATCTTTTATTAGCATATCTAAATTATAATATCATAATGTAGTATAAATAACACTTTGATTCTATAAACAAATATTTTAAATTATATACAAAAATCAGGTTGTTACTTTCTTTAAAACTGCCACTAACACCGTAGAAGTAGAGTAGTTTTTAAACTATTGGAGCTATTTGTGAATTTAAAAATTCATAAATTGAGTAATTATGACTGCTCCCTGGCATTGTCATTCTGTGTTTAAGATTACTGAGGGACATAATTACAGTTAAAATTTTTTACTTTCATTCTACATCCTCCTTTTGTAACTTTTTTTAAAGACTTTTTTATTTTATTTTATTTTTTTATTTTTTACAGAGACAGAGAGTGAGTCAGAGAGAGGGATAGACAGGGACAGACAGACAGAAACGGAGAAATGAGAAGCATCAATCATTAGTTTTTCACTGCGTGTTGCAACACCTTAGTTGTTCATTGATTGCTTTCTCATATGTGCCTTGACCGCAGACCTCCAGCAGACCGAGTAACCCCTTGCTGGAGCCAGCGACCTTGGGCTCAAGCTGGTGGAATTATGCTCAAACCAGATGAGCCTGCGCTCAAGCTGGCGACCTCGGGGTCTCGAACCTGGGTCCTCTGCATCCCAGTCCGACGCTCTATCCACTGCACCACCGCCTGGTCAGGCATTAACTGAATTTGATTTTTAACTGTGATAAAAGATGCATAAATTTTAACAATTTTTAAGTGTACAGTTTCGTGGCATTAAGCACATCCATGTTGTTGGACAACCATCAGCACTATACATCTCCAGAACTTCCTCCATCTTGTAAAACTGAGACTCTGATCTTAGAAAATAACACCTATTGACCCCTCCTCTCAGCCTCTGGCAACCCGCATCCTACTTTGGATCTTCATGATTTTGACTTAGAACTTCACGTAAGTAGAACCATACAATCATTGTTCTTTTGTGTCTGGCTTATTTCATTTAGTATAACATCTACATCTTCTTTTAATGTTAAAAAATTAAATAAATTTGGAAATGCCTACAATAAAATTGATGTTTTTAATATAGATCTTTTCAAGATGCTCAGTAAAACACAACATACCATGCATAATTACCACTTGATATTATAAAACTAATTATTATTTGATATTTCAAGATATGAGTGTATGTTTAATAAGACATGCAATCTCACCTGTGCAGTTTGCATTTTTTGATTAACAGTATAACACCTTCTATAGTCTTAGTTAAATTTTTCCAATATGAGTACCAACTTGAGAGCAAGAGTAACTTTTTTTCTGTCTGTGGGTCTGATAGAAACTAAAGTAAAAAAAAAAATAGTTTAACATGAATGCAGAGTAAAGAGCTGATAGTGTTTTTAACCTAATATTTTCCATTTGAAAGTCAGTTAAACCTTTGGCCAATACAATAACAAGCAAATCGCTATGGATATTTCTAAGGACTATCTCTGTATATTACTTTTTTTAAAATCCCTCTTCACATCACAAGCTGCAGATGTTCCTATATATCCTGAGTCACTTTTCCATCTGCCAGTCCTGCAGAGAAAAGACAGGAGATATATATCATCAGAGTCTCACAGAAGGAGAGAAGGTAAACCAAATGAGGGGGCTGAGAGAGAAAGGAATAAAAAGATTTTCATCCTCTTTGTACCTCTGCGTCTCATAAATCTCTGTTTCCATGAAGTCTGTGTTTGAGTTGGGGTGTCACTAACTGCATCCCTGCCTTTGGTTCCATCCTCTCACCCCATGTTCTCAACCATTCCTCCCCTGTTCCTGGGCAATGAGGACAGACTCTTCAGTGCAAACTCACGACAAATGGACTTTAATATTGGTAGATCGTGATCATTCAAGAAACTGATTTCAAACCTAGTATCAAGTTTATATCTTGGGACCTTCCAAAGCTCATCAGAATGTAAATTATGGAGAATTATGAGCCAAGAACAACTAACAAGCAACTAAGTTTTCTATCGGCTGTCATACTTGACTCAAAGAGGAATGAAGAAAATAAATGCTTTATCCAGACAGTGGTTTTCTTCTCCCCTTTTCAAGAAGCTCACTGGCAAATGTACTATAACAATGGTAGCAGCATACTGTAAGTTTCTAAACACATCAGTGCCATGAATATTTATTCATCGCCAAGTATGTTCTAGGCAGTGTCTATGTTGGGGGAAAAGCTATTGAAACCAAGAAGTGTAAGAGAAAGAGAAAGACCAGCTCAACATGATAAAGAGCCTTTGTACCAGTAGGAAACTAAGAAAATAATATAAATACAAATATCCATAATAATTCATAATAATTTTAGATTGTGTTTCCTGACCAGGAAATGTACAACATGTGATAGAATTTTATGAAACAAAGATGTCATATTGTGTTAGGCTAAGTAAGAGAGATTTTTATGAAACAAACATTTTTATTTGGTGATTGGTTTTGGATAGTTTGCTAGGATTTAATTAATTGAAAAAGGGATTGAAATGGAGTATTGTCATTTACAAAAAAAGCAATAACATTTGCAATGGCTTGGGCATAGAATATGTTTGATACAAAATAAGGTATCAAACATATTGTATTCTGAGTATCTTATGTTGAGCATTGCAAGGTATAGGGGGAAAGTTTAACTGGAACTTAATGGTAGAATGGCCATCTCTAGATTTTTTTTTTTACATAGTGAAGAAGAAAAAGAGAGCTCCTGTGGAAATAAAAAAAAAGTAATGGAACTAGAGTGAATGGTATCAAGGAATCAACTGCATTGAAATAAGATAGGTCAGGTGCAAAATAGGAGTTTATTGCAATACTCTAGGTAATAATTAGCACAATCTGATGAAATATTTTCAATAAGAATAGAAAGAAAATTACAGGGGTAGAAGATATCAAACATAGATGATGGGGAGAAAAAGAAAGAATATTATACTTTGGAGAAATATAAAGTCCAAGCTGAAAACTTAGGAAAAGATGGTGAATTTAACTTTATATATATTCAATGTACTATCAAGAGAAGGTAGCGTTCGCCTTGTGTTTTTAATACTTTGGGTGAATACATGGACCAAATGGATATTGTTCACAAATTTAGGGAACTTACACCTGAAGATCTGTGTGCAGTTCTCAATAGCTCATTTTGAGATATCTACTGGTCATATACAGAATGCCTATAATAAAAGAAGACCAAGATGGTAAGAGGAAGAATCCTGCTATTATATTGTATATGAAGGGTTTGGTGAGATTTGGCCGCAAAACATAAGTAAGTCTTGGGAAATAGGCATGGCCATAGTTTTTAATATGTATTTGAATACACATAATGTGAAGATCATACTTAAGACATTTTAAAATAGCACATTATCTGACATAAAATTCAAATTCAATTTTCTTCAGTTGTGTAAATAATTGTTTATAGATTTTTTTCCATTTTTCTTCCTGAAAGTCAAAAGGAAAAATAAAAGGAAAAAAAATCTACATAACCAATTCTACAGAGCCAATTTCTCGTAATTGTACACATATATAATCTCAAAAAGTATGACCTGGCTTTTAGGGAGGCTAACACAATTTCATGTTGTCGCGATAGAGAGATATTGACCAAAGTACGGTAATTGTCCTATTCTTTTCTGCCCTGGTTAGATCACACTTGGAACTGAGTTACAGATAGCTCATTGTGAGCCATTGCTGATAATCTCAAATCAATTCAGAGTAAAGGTGTCAGGGTGATGTTGGGAACTAAACCCGACAGTTGAACAGGAGAGTTTGGGAGATATTTAGCTTGTGTAAGCAAGGACTTGAGGAATGGTCATAAGTGTGGTCTTTACATATTTAAATAACTACCATTAAGGGTTGACTTGTATCCTTACTCAAAGATTAGATGAAGTACTAACCCCCAGGATATCAGAATGTACCTTTATTTGGAATAAGGTCATTGCAAATATAATTAGTTAAGATGAAGTCATACTGAAGTAGGTTAAGCTTCTAACCCAATGGGCCTAGTAGCTTTTTAAGAAGCTGGCACTGTGAAGATGGAAACACAGAAGAATATCATGCGATAATAAAGACAGATTGCAAGCCAGGGAATACCAAAGGTTTCTGGCAAACCAGCAGAAGTTAGGAAGAGGCAAGGAAGAACTCTGGTCGGCTAGGAGAGCAGAGCCCCAAGCTTTAGCAGGGGTCCTCAAACTTTTTACACAGGGGGCCAGTTCACTGTCCCTCAGACCGTTGGAGGGCCACCACATACAGTGCTCCTCTCACTGACCACCAATGAAAGAGGTGCCCCTTCCGGAAGTGCAGTGGGGAGGGGGCGGATAAATGGCCTCAGGGGAATGCATGCAGCCCACGGGCCATAGTTTGGGGACACCTGCTTTAGAGAATTATTCCTAAACCTTAACACTAACGGGATTTGTCCTGCTGAGTTGCAAACCTGCTTTAGACCACTGGCCCCTTTATTTCTTGTTTTCTAGGTGTCACTGGGCCACAGATGGAGAGAAAATTTGTCCTTGGAAGGCTCATACCGTTGCTTTTCTTGATTTAGATCATATCTAAATGAAATGTAGGATTTGGAATCACTGCTGAAATGGCTTAAGAATTGGGGACTGTTGAGCTAGAATGAATGTATTTTGCATATAGGGAAACATGAATTTTCAGGGACCAGAGGATGGACAATTATGGGCTGCATTGTGTCTTCCCCAAGAAAAGATGTTAAAGTACTAACAATCTGTGCCTCAGAATGTGGAAACAGAGTCATTGTAGATAGAATTAGTTAAGATGAAATCACATAAAAGTAGAGTGGGCTCCTAATCCAATAGGACTGGTGGCCTTATAAGAAGACAGCTATGTAAGGACGGAGACACAGAAGAAAACCATGTGATAATGAAGGTAGAGACAGGAGTTGCCAAGAAATGCCAAAGATTACCAGCAAACAACCAGAGGCCAGGGAAGACTCACAGGATTTCTACAGGAGTCAGAAAGATCATGGCCCTGCTTACTTCTTGATTTTAGCCTCCAGAGCTGTGAGGCAATAAATTTATGTTGTTTTAAGAGACACAATGTGTTTCATCATGTTACAAAAGCCGCAAGAAACTAGTATAGATAGCTGACCTGTGGTGGCTCAGTGGATAAAGTGTCGACCTGGAACGCTGAGGTCGCCAGTTCAAATCCCTGGGCTTGCCTGGTCAAGGCACATACAGGAAGCTACTACTACTTATAGATGCTTCCTGCTTCTCCCCCATCTCTCTCACTCTCCTGCTCTTTCTCTCTCTCTCTCCCTCCTCTATCCAAAAATCAATAAATAAAATCTAAAAAAAAATAATTAAAAAAAAAGAAACTAGTATAGATAGAATGTAGAAAAATAGATAAGCTTTATTCCTTGGTTCCCAGAAAAAAAAAATCCATGAGCAGAAAGGAAAGGCAAGCAGACATCAACTCAACACAAACAAGAAATGACTAAGTAGTTAAAGCCACCACAAAACAAACTCAAGGTCTTTAGCAAGTCAGGAATTCCCTACTATTAAAAATGTTCAGGCCAGATGGATCAGGGATATTACTGAGATAGTTTGTGTATCAAATGGCAAGTTAGACTGAGTGGTCTCCAACCCTAAAATTCTATACACCTATGGTAAAGACATTTCAAATAGATGTTGGAAGCTTCCTTTTTATATTCAGCTCAAAAAAGGGCATCATGTAATGGCATAGCAAGGTTGGGGAAGATTTGAATCTAAGCTCTAACACTGACTAGTTCTTTGTCCTGGTGTAGGTTCCATCATTTCTCCAGCTTCAGTTTCCTACTTGTTAAATAGGATTATTAATAGTCATCACTCATAGTGTTCTTATGAGGGTTAAACTAGGTAATAACTTCAATTGCTTAGTACAGGACATGGAACAAAGTAAGTAGTATGAAAGTGTCGGTTGAAAAACATACTTATTTCCATATTAAACAGAATGCATTAATGTTTTTCTGTCAGTGCCATTTCTCATATCCAAAATATGGAGACTTGGGAGACAAATTAGAACTGTTTTTATTTTTTTTTGTCTTGTTTTAGGTTCAAAATTTTACCCTTTGGGCCATTTATTGACCAAATATTAGCAGTAGGATAATACTGTCAGAGTTCTTATTACAAGCCATCATAGTGTTAGTAGTCACTTCTGAGGATGGGTTTGTGCATGAGTGGTTGTGAGTGTGTGTATGAGTGGGTGTTTCAGTCTTTCTGAGAAATAAATCATTTTGCAGCATCATTTTTAGATAATAAAAACGACAGTTTATCCTGAGAAAGTTCACCTGAGTTTATGGATCCTAGGGTATTGCTGTTAGATAAAGTGTTTTTTTCAAAATCAAATCCTCAGAAATTCAGGTATTTTATTAAGTTAGCATCTGTTGGTAATTGAAGGGTAATTTCAGCTTCAGGAGCCAGTAAAAGCATTTTTCCGTATATCTAACTCTTAATACATAATACATAAATGTCAAAAAGAAATCCTCACTCAGTGAGTTAAATTGAACAAAGTGTGCTTTTATTTCTTCACTATATAAGGTTTCTAATCACTGTGTCATTTGGGTGCATAGGAGACAACTCTGGCAGGTTAATGATACCCCAGGCAAATTCACAGTGACGTTCAATGAAGCAAACCATCAATAAATGTGGTAGCAGTGCTTGCTCAGATATAATTCTCACACCAGTGATTATGTAACCTTTGTGCACACCAGACAGAGGCAAGGTAAAAGAATCAAGGACCGGATGTCCCTTCCATAAAGAGCAGCTCAGTGAGATAGCACAGCTCTTAAACATAAGGTTATACTAAACGGCTCAGTGAGGAAGGCTCAGCTTGAAAGTGTTGCAAAGGATATTTGATGTCAGGTGATGCTCAGAGGGCATCAAGGGTAATGGAAAGGAGAATTGCATCTCTAGAACTTATATGTGCTTTGTTATAACTCCTTCATTTTCACAAAAGAAGGTAACCAGTGTAGTGAAAGACTAGCCCTTGGTGTTTAATCCCAGTTCTGGGCTTTATGAGCCATTTGTCCTTAAACAAGTTCCATGAATTCCCTGTGTCTTGGTTATCTCACATTAGTAATGACGTCTTCCCTTGTGATTGCTGTCCAAATTAAATGATCAATGTGTATGAACCATCTAGCTCTGTACTGGGCAATAAAAAAAGCAGAATGATTGTTGACTTTTGTCTTTCAAGCCTCTTCATCTATTGAAGCTGCAAATGCAGAGTTTGAGATCGGATAAGGGTAAAAGTCATGGATGAGGCAAACACGACAGGTCACTGAAAATAGCCAGCTCCCAATTCCTCTCAATTCAGTAAATAGTTCTAGAGTATTCACTACATGTTGAGCACCTAGGGAACAGAAGGAAGAGTCAAAGATTGTTCTTGAACTTCTGGGAGTCACAATTCAAAATCAAGTAAAAGTAAATGTCTAGCAAGGCAAATGAACTGATTTTTTATTTATTTATTTATTCCTTTTAGAGAGGAGAGAGAGAGAGAGAGAGAGAGAGAGAGAGAGAGGAGAGACAGAGAGAAGGGGGGGAGGAGCTGAAGCATCAACTCCCATATGTGCCTTGACCAGGCAAGCCCAGGGTTTCAAACCGGCGACCTCAGCATTTCCAGGTCGACGCTTTATCCACTGCACCACCACAGCTCAGGCACAAATGAACTGATTTTAAGCATATATTCAGTATTCCCACAGATTGACCAATTCAGTGAAAACACAGCACAACCTTAAAATATCTTTCCTTTTCAATATTTATTTGTGGACTTCATAGGAATATCAATTAGCTTGACAATGTTTCCTTATTAGTACTTTTTTGTATGTTTATTTTACTGTCTTATTCTCTTTGGGCTGCTATAACAAAATACCATAACCTGGATGTCTTACAAACAACATGAATTTATTTCTCACAGTTCTGGAGGCTGAGAAGTCTAAGGTCAAGATGCTAGTTGATTTGGGTCTGGTGAAGACCCACTTCCTCATTTTTAGACCATAGACCTTTCACTGTGTCCTTACATATAGGCAAAGACAAGGGATCTCTATGGTGACCCATTTATAAAGACAATAATCCCATTCACGAGGGCTCTACCCTTATAATCTAATCTCTGCCCAAAGGCCCACCTCCTAATCTAATCACATGGACAGTTAGGATGTATGCATATGAACTTCAGGAGGACACATACATTCAGTTCCTAATATTTACTATTCCTTTTTCTTTCCAAACTAGTTTGTGTGGCAGTGTGGAAGAACCACCACATGAGGACGGTGACCAACTACTTCATAGTCAACCTTTCTCTGGCTGATGTACTGGTAACCATCACCTGCCTTCCAGCCACGCTGGTGGTGGACATCACGGAGACCTGGTTCTTTGGACAGTCCCTCTGTAAAGTGATTCCTTATTTACAGGTAATTGGTTTTTGAAACTTTTGTTGTTCAAACACAGAAGCTACTGAAAAAGTATTTTCAATTACAGTCATAGTGCTCTGTTAACTAGTTAGCCAAGACAAATATACTTGCCCAAGGAATTGGCAAACTTAAAGAAAATAATATTTGAGAATTTCTGTGTAAACAAGTTAACTTCTGGGTTCAAATAAAGCAACAGAATTCTCACGTCATTATTAAATGCTGCATAAACCGCTTTCTTTTTTTCATCTCTAATATTCTGATTATAAAATAGGGAACTTGAACAAACTAGTGATTGAACTTCTCCCAGTCCAAATGATCGAGAACTATCTGTTTTTATAAGTGGTTTTATTTAATGTTGAGAAAAGAGAAGCCATGTGATCAAAGCAGTATAGTAAACAGGTTTGAGTGTAGGTTTTGCATCAAACTGTAGGTTTGGAATACCTGTTCTGCAATTTACAAATTGTATGCTGTTAAGCCAAGTATGTAAGATCTTTGCGGTTCACTTATTTTAAAAGAATAATAGTTTTAATTATAGCTATCATCTATGGTTGTTCTTATCTACTTACGTAATTTATATAAATCACTTGGCATAATGATTACCTTCTGGAAGATGATCTTAGAAAAACACAGTATGTTCTCGTATAAGTACCGCGCACTAACTGATTGCGCCGCTGGAGCCTTACAACAGTATGTTCTCAATAACCATCTGTCATCATCATCATCATTAGATGCTTTATTGTTTAGCAGTGAGAGCAATCTTCCTATAACTAATTGCCCAATAAGAAGATAAGAACAAATACTTTCAGAGAGTAATTTTCTAATTGATATTCTGATAGCTTCAAAATCTTTTAAGAAAATTACTAAGCTACTGGCCATAGCTGTAATACTCAAAGACATGGCTTGCCTTTAGAAATTGGGCTAGGAGTAGGATGCTGACCGCTCCGTGTATATGTTTCCATACCCCATATCCCTTATCCATCGTCCAGCCTTCAGCCTGCACTCCATCCAGTCTCTCAGATAGTCATCATAGTATTTGGAGAAAATGAAAATGTGCTCCTGATTATAAAAATTTAGCATAAGTAGAACTAGAAATTGACAAGCAAAAGTAATAATAATAATGATGATTCTAGACACTGACCTTCCACCCTTCACAAAAAGCAGCTCAAAATGTATTATAGACTGGAATGTAAAATACAAAACTATTAAAATTAGAAAATAATGTAGGAGAAAAGATAGATGTTCTTAGGTATATTGATGATATTTGAAAGCAATAATTGATAAACTGACTTTTTTTAATTAAAAACTATTGCTTGGTAAAAGATAATATCAAGAAAATAAAAAGACAAGCTATGGACTAGGAAAAAACGTATGTAAAAGAAAAACATACAGGACTGCCATTTAAAATTACAGGGAATTTGTAAAACTAGATAATAAAGAAACACACACCCCAGTTAAAAAATGGGCCGAAGGCCTTACCAAACACCACACCAAACAAGTTGGCAAAGAAGCATGTGTAAAGATGACCCTCTTCATATGACATCAGCAAAATGCTAGTTAAAACCACAATGACACGTCACTACACAACTGTTAGAGTGAATGAATTCTGGAACGCTAGCAACACCAGAAGCTGGTGAGGAAGTGGAGTAATAGGACCTCCTATCCATTGCTGCTGGTGAGAATGTAAAATGGTACAGTCACTCTGAGAGATGGTTTGATGGTTTGTTACAAAAGTAAACATAGTTCCTCCATATGATTCAGCAATTTCACTCCTTGATATTTTCCAAAGGGAGTGAAAACATATATCCACATAAACACTTGCAAACAAATGTGTGTCGGAGCTTTACTCATAATTACCAAGTTTTGGAAGCAACCAAGATGTCCTTCAGTAGATGAATGAATGAATAAGCTGTCGTACATACAGAGAACAGAATGTCACTCAGCACTAAAGAGAAATCAGCTACCAAGTCATGCAATAACAAGAAAAAACTTATTACTAAATGAAAGAAGATAATCTGAGAAGACTATATATATTTTGTATGAATCCAATAATATGACACTCTGGAAAAGGCAAAATTATGGAGAAAATAAAAATAGCAGAAGTTGTCAAGGGTTGGAAAGGATGACTAGCAGAGCACTGAGGATTTTTAAGGCAGTGCAATTATAACATATAATGGTAGACCCATGTTGTAATATTGTACATTTGTTCAAACTCATTGAATGCAGACCATCAAAAGGGAACCCTGATGTAAACCACGGACATTGGACGGTTATGATCTGTCAGTGTGGGACCATCAGTTATAACAGGTGTACCACTCTGGCGGGGAGTGTTAATAATAGGGGAACCTATGCATGTATGGGGATGGTGGTATACTGGGAATCTCTGTACCTGCTCCTAAATTTTGATGAGATCTTAAAAGTATTCAAAGTCTTGATAAAATAAAAAGTTGTAGAAGACCACAAATAGCCCATTAATAAAATTATATTAATTAGTCTTTTGGATTTAAAATGTTACAGAAATATTTGTAGCCTAATAATTTTTAATGACCTATGATACAAAGAAGTAATCATTTTTTATATCAGATTGTTGCTAGAATAGTAAGTGGGAAACAGGAAGTGGAAGTATAAGCTTCATTCCAAGCATTGTTTAACTGAGGTTAGTTTATATCAGTCGATTGAAAACTATAAAGGGGTTACAAAATAAATATAGCAACATTCTTTGAGAGGAGCAACAGAGAAAATGCCATTTAAAAAATCAGTAAGAAAAGGGTCTTTTGGTGTTTTCATGGAATCACAGGGGAAATCAAACTAGCAGAAAATTTTAATATTTCACCATCCCTGTGGTACTTCCAGCAAGCTTAGTATTTCTCTTGGTTCCAGCAACTGTCCAGGGGCACATTATGGGGATTCTCTTCAGTTTCAAGATGGCTTTAGTTCCCAGGATTTTCCCATTGCAGACAGAGACTATTTCGTGCTCTCTTTGTGAAACAGAAGATTCCCCTGTTAAGAGTAAAGTGATGAGAAAGGGGTGTGTCACCCTGTGGTAGGTGCACTCCTGCCCTGCTGCACACTGATGGCTTTGTACAGACTAGGTATTCCAGATGCAAACTACGAGCACTGGAGGACAGACTGGAAGCAGTACGAGACAGTGAGTGAGCAGTGTATGGGTCTCTCTGAAGGCTTTGACAGTAATCTCTTACAAAGCAAAATTTACCACTTCCTAAAGTTGAGGAACAGTCCTTTTCCTAATAGAGGCTGCTTCTCTATAAACAGTGTCCAGTCTAATCAACTCCTCAGCTGATCCTCTTTGCCAGAGGCCACAGAGAAAACTACTGAGTAACCACAGGGTCTGAGTCAGATGGGAGAGACTAGTTCTATGTATTACCTCATTCTACATTACTTTTTATTTTTAAGTGAGAGGAAGGGAGATAGTGAGACAGACTCCTGCATGCGCCCAAGCAGGATCCACCTGGCAACCCCCATCTGGGTTCACTGCTCAAATCAACCGAGCTATTTTTAGTACCTAAGGCTGACATGGTTGGACCAACCGAGCTATCCTCAGCTCCCGGGGCCTCACTCAAACCAACTGAGGGAAAGAGGGAGAGAAGGGGAGAGGGAGGGAAAGAAAAGCAAATAGTTGCTTCTCCTGTGTGCCCTGACTGGGAATGGAACCCAGGACGTCCATTCACTGAACTGATGCTCTATCCACTGAGCCAACTAGCCAAGGCCTCAATATTACTTCTTGATGGAAAGTTGTAAATGCACAAAAATAATGACATACTGATAAAACTATCATCTTCATATTCTCTCAATATTTATTGTATATTTTCCATAGAATTTTCCCAAATGGAATGAACAGTATCAATGGTCAATAAGCCATTCATTTAAATTTGAGTAGTTTTTTTCTCTTTAGTTTTTTTCTCTTCATTATAATACCCTGAAACTTATGGCCTTTGTCCCTAATACAATACTGATGTCCTATTCAATATTTTAAAACATATTATAAAATCCCCAGCCAAATTTTAAGATTATTTGGTTGCTAACTTTTAAAATAAGTTATAGGTTCTTTTTCTTCTCAATACAATACAATACAACCTTTAGATTTATGAGTGATGTACTATAACATTTTGTAATATGTTCAAAAATTTTTAAATCTCACAAACATAACAAATCTTGGATGAATAATTAAAATAATACTTCTGTATCTGTAATAATTCTACAAATCCAGACCATTAACCTTTACCGGGCCATTTTCTGAATAATTATCATGAGTTTCTTGAATATTTTATTTCATTTTGTTTTCTTGCACTTACAGGAGTAGTTGGCTCCTTTTCCGAGTGCCCTTTGCTTTTAAGCCACAGGAAAAGCTGTGCACAGGAGATGCTGGGAGAAGAACAAAGGCTGAGATGCAGGTGGCGGGTGCTGGGCGGTCAGACGGGCTCCCTCTCTCTCAGAACAAAGGCTGAGATGCAGGTGGCGGGTGCTGGGCGGTCAGACGGGCTCCCTCTCTCTCAGAACAAAGGCTGAGATGCAGGTGGCGGGTGCTGGGTGGTCAGACGGGCTCCCTCTCTCTCAGAACAAAGGCTGAGATGCAGGTGGCGGGTGCTGGGCGGTCAGACGGGCTCCCTCTCTCTCAGAACAAAGGCTGAGATGCAGGTGGCGGGTGCTGGGTGGTCAGACGGGCTCCCTCTCTCTCAGAACAAAGGCTGAGATGCAGGTGGCGGGTGCTGGGTGGTCAGACGGGCTCCCTCTCTCTCAGAACAAAGGCTGAGATGCAGGTGGCGGGTGCTGGGCGGTCAGACGGGCTCTCTCTCTCTCAGAACAAAGGCTGAGATGCAGGTGGCGGGTGCTGGGTGGTCAGACGGGCTCCCTCTCTCAGTCACACATTCCCACCTTCCAGGCAGTCTGGGACTGTCATCCAAATCGGTGATATGGCAAATTGTCCACTTCTCCTTGTCATGAATCTCTGAGGTCCTTCATTCATTTCTGTATACAGATATAAAACAGACTCATTCTCCACTGAAGAAAGTCTCGGATGCTCACAGGACAGGTGAAAGATCACCCTGATAGCAGGAGAAAGTGACATCGTCTCTGTTCACTTCATTCATAACATTCATAAGCCCCACTAGATTCATTTTTTAAAAAAAATGTTTTAAATTGATTTTCGAGAGAGAGGGGAAGGGAGAAAGATTGCCGGGGTCCAGTCCCGGGGGGAAGGATCCAGGGGTCCCACAGGAAGAGACGGCGTCGGCACGAATCGAGTGAGAGAGCCGAATTCTTTTCTTTCTCTTTATTCTCCGGTTAGCATTTACTGCCAGGCATCTCTGCCAAATGCTGGTCTAGCTTTCTTTTTATGCACACACACTAAGTTACAATCACATGGTATTCAGAATACATTGATCAATCATTGTTTTTGTATCACTATGCTTACATTTTTTAGGTAACTATAAATCAGGTGGTAAGTCATTCAAAGTACAGTTATACAATCACTTGAACAGCAATAACAATGTTGGTACAGACTTCTAAAAGGTCAGTACTGAATAACAACTCTACCTTACCTATGATGCTATTGTCTAATCAAATTTTATTTATTACTATATTCATACTCTAGTAAAGTTCTAACTTTATTCTTCTCAAAGTGTTCCACCACCTGCAGGTCAGGTAAGCAAGAAGAATGGAAAGTTTCTTTACTCTACTACATGAAAAGGCTAGGGAGGAAAAGTGATGAATTAAGTGAAGGCTGAAAGGTGCTCTGTGTATAGTTACTGTTTCCTACCTATTCATAAGTCACAATCTATTCTTTCTAACATGATTAATAAGAAGAAGTTCTCCTACCAACTTAACCCTTTATGAGGGATATCATAGCCAGCCTCTTATGTCTATGAGCCCAGTTCAAGGGGCTTACAGACTTTTCTGTGGAACTCACACCCTCTGTCTCATTTCCAAAGAAATTACTATGAATCTACAGGGAAAGCACGGTACTATTATCCCTGTGCCATAAATGATAGCACACACCCAGAAAAGGGGGGATATAAGGCCAGATTAATTCAAAAAGGTCAAAAGGGGGAAGTATCGTTGTGCCTCTCCTCTGCGGTGACTTTGTCAACCCGCAGCTGTTAGTCTTCACTGCGGTGACTTTATTAACCAGCAGCCATTGGTCTTCTTCTGCTGTGACTTTGTCAACCAGCAGTTGTGGATCTTCTTCTGCTGTGACCTTGTTAGCCAGCACTAGTGGATCGGCTCCCGACAAAAGATACAGTGATTTGTTGTTCCACCCATTTATACATTCATTGGTTGATTCCTGTATGTGCCCTGATTGGGGATTGAACCCACAACCCTGATGCATCAGGATGATGCTCGAACCAAATGAGCTACCTGGCTAGGACTAGATTTATTTTCAAATGATTAGCTGTCTCGTTAATTTGATCTAATATCAAACTTTAAATGAAAAAGGCACCCAGAACTGCACTCCCAGAAGTGAAAGGCAGCACAAAAACTCTCATTGATAATCACTTATGAAAAGTTGAAATTTTACATCCCCCCAAAATAATGTAAATAGTATATACCAGCAAATATAGTCATAAAAAAGTAAACATTAATTCATTTGTTGCCAAGGTCCATATAGTGGATTCTATTGCTGGATCAGCCATACCAGCTTAGCTTCTCACATTGTTATGTAACAGAAGGCACTGCGCTTTGGCTAACTGTTAGTACTGAATGGCAGTTTTTCAAGTGAACTGTTCTGAATTGATTATTATTATCTACAGTAGAGGGAGATACTAGAAATGTATTTATAATTTGAACTTGTTATGTCTATCTCATTCATCCACATTGATTGGAATTCATGCATAATAAAGCACTAAGTCTTGTTGAACATTTCACAATTCTAATTTCTTAACTGGCTAAAGATAGCTCTGGCCCAGTAGTTATAAAAGGTCACTGTTCAGATCTACACTGTAACAATTCTACACCCAAGTTAGTGTTAGAGAGAGAGAAAGAGAGAGAGAGAGAGAGAGAGAGAGAAAGAGGAGAGAGAGAGAGGGACAGACAGACAGGAAGGGAGATAGATGAGAAGCATCAACTTATAGTTGTGGTACCTTAGTTGTTCACTGACTGCTTATTCATACATACCTTGACCAGAGGGCTTCAGCTGAGCCAGTGACCCCTTGCTCAAGCCAGCAACCATAGGGTCATGATCATGATCACAAGCTCAAGCTGGTGAGCCTGAGCTCAAGCTGGCAACCTCAGAGTTGCAATCTGGGACCTCAGCATCTCAGATCGATGATCTATCCACTGTGCAACCACTGATAAGGCCAAGTTAGCAATATTATTGAGGGGCTTTGGGTGCTTGATATATTGGCAGGGAAGTGATGGAGTTTGGGAAGAGAAGGGGATTGGTTTGGAAAAGAAATTTGAATGCATGCTAAGGTAGCACCAAGGAATTCCCAGGAGTCATCAGCTCTTCTAAGCCTACTCTGGTAGAGGTCAGTCCTTTAAGATTATACTTAAAATAAAATTAACCTCCAAGAATTTAATGTCGTTAAAGTTAAGTAAAGCTTTCTATGACTGTTCTTTACCGAAATATGTTCTGTTTCAATTAAAAGCTGGAACTCCAAGCTCAAGAATGAAATAAAATTGATAATCTAATCATCCTTTTCATTGCCATAATCATCAGAAGTTAACAATAAACACACATCATTTATATTCCAGCCTAAGGTTAAACACTGCACATCTCAGTTGGTTTTCCCTACTATTGACATCCAGTTTTACAGATGAGAAAACTGAGATATAGAGAGGTTAAGGAACTTACCAAGATCACACATTCATCAAGTGAGATAGGACTCGTGCCCAGAAAGCCTGGTTGCATAATGACTGCCTTTCCCAGAGAGAAGCAAAGCAATGAGTGGCCGGAATCTTATCCTGTTGGGTTCACTCACTTAACAGGAAAGAGAGACAACACATACGTATTAGGCCTAAAGTAATGGGAGTGACCCGCCCTTGCACAGCTAGCTAGTAGGAGAATGAGAATAGATAGGTCACCCTGATGCTTAACCCAGAATTATTTCTCTTCATATGCACCTATATTCAATGCATCAGCAAAGAAGGTCCTAATGTAAGTAAGAAGCAGAGATACCTGCCCTTCCAGGTATTGTAGGATCAGTCCAACTAGAAAAGAAAAAAGAGAAAGATGACTGGACAGCATCTGGTAACTCAGCTTGAGGCTTGCAACTATTTATTAACTCATATATATATATTATTTATATATATTAATTCATATATATATATATGAAACACATAAAACTCTGATGACTCAGTGGTGGAGAAAGAAAAATATAGTAGCAATTCCTTTTGCTGTGGAGTTTTGTTCCACTAGAAAAGACAGATAATAAATTAATTAATTAAAGTAATTGTATGTAAGTACTGGAAAAGTAAATAGAAATTTATAATTAAAAATAACAGAAGAGAGAATGAGACTTTGTTTTAAAGATGGGAGTTTGAGAGTGATATCAGAATCAATGATTCATCCAGTATAGGAGACTAAATGTATTTGTATAAACTGATCATGTGGGGTGTTGCCATACTTAACACATTTCTTTAATATTTCCTTAAATTTCCCAATTAAAATGTCATTGATGATGTTATTAATTATGGAAATCTAGACTAGGTAAATTTACCTGAATTTTAGAAGCAAGTTGCTTATCCTGCTGTGAGCAAACTATGGTAAAAAGATCTGTATACAGAATTTTCTTTTAACATAACTAATACCTTTCTTTGGCCTTCAACATGTTGGAAGGGAACTGATATACAAATAGGCTTTATTATTCCAAAAGATTAAATGAGCTACTCATAATTCAAAAATGCCAATTAAATGTAACTACAATCAAATTCCTATGTGATCATTTAAAAGGAAGACATGTCAGATTATTCTCTAGAGGTGAAAGACAGTTTTCTAGTTCAGAGTAAACATATGCATTTTATTTTTTCCAGTTGAGCCAATGATTTCCTCTATCAGTGGAAAAGTTTCAAGATAATATCATGATAGCAATCATTCAAAGACTACCAGATTATAAATGAAAACATTTGGCATAAAAAAAGGTTACAATCATAGTATCTTTTCTATTTGTCATAAGAAATATGTTTTCTCCTAATACATTTTAATATATATATTTTGGAAGAGCTATTTTAATTGGAAAGCACTCCATGAGGTGCTTTTGGGTTTTTTTCGGGGGGAGGGCAACTTTAAATATGGTTATTTGTTGTAATAAGGTAAGAATATTGAGCGTGATCCGTTTGGTACCGGTGCTTGTCTCTGACTGTGTCCTTTGCCCTAGACCGTGTCAGTGTCGGTGTCCGTGCTCACTCTGAGCTGCATCGCCTTGGATCGATGGTACGCCATCTGTCACCCTTTGATGTTCAAGAGCACAGCCAAGCGGGCCCGGAACAGCATCGTCATCATCTGGATTGTCTCCTGCATTATAATGATCCCTCAGGCCATCGTCATGGAGTGCAACACCCTGATCCCCGGATTAGCCAATAAAACCATCCTGTTCACAGTGTGTGACGAGACCTGGGGAGGTCAGTACCTGGGGACCCCCTAGCTGACATTTCTGTTACAGCTGTACGCTGAACGTTTCATTTGCATAGCCATGGTAAAGCTGGCCTTGTCTATTTCACTGGCGTTTGCTGGTATAGTGTTGTCAAAGCATGAACACCAAGTTGAAACTGGAAGTAGGTTCACCGAATAACTTTATCTGTCTTGGTCCTTTAGAACTGCTCTGCTTTGTTATCCAGTTTTCAGATAGGCAATGAAAGGAGTTTATTCCACAATTCAGATCAGGGCATGCTAGTTCTTCTTAAATTTTCTAAAACAAAATGGACTCTTTTATATGAATCCAAGTATGCCTTCTGCAACCGGTGTGTATTTTATAAGACGGTACAACATTATATTGCCTACAGTGTCAAGTTCCCTAATGGGCTTCAAACACAAATGAATTTTTCATTTGGTAACCATGTCCTGCCTAGAAACATTCCTGGAGTCGAGAGTGTGAACCTATGCTCTTCTCTGTGTCCAAGTATCTAAATTTATTTTCTCTGTCCATAACATATTAAATTGATAAAAAGTTATCACTGGCATAAGTCTTCTATAATTTAAGAATAATGTAAATTGTGAATCTTTTTCTTCCCCATCTGATATGGATGGTAGTAAAGTTTACGTAAGCAGAAGCTCGGAGGTCCCCTGCTCTTTAGGTCCAAAGCTCTCAGTGGCAGTCTTTGAGACTTTTCTGTAACCGTGGAAACACTTCTATCATTTCCTTATGACGGCACAAATCTGAACCCAGCAATGAATGACGGGAAATAAAATAATCTTGCATTTCAGCATAGCATGCACTAGTTACATAATTTTTGCATAAAATTTGAAAAAAAAAATGTCTTCTTCTGAATAAGTATGTAACAATGGGCCAGAATTATGGAATTGAAACATTTAGGAAAGCATGTATCCAAAAACAAGCAGTGCCCTGGAGGGCTGCTCATGAATCCATTAAATGCCAGTCTCTGCATTTTTAAATTTATGTTAGCACTTACCCTGGTACTTTTATTGAAGCACTGAAAAAAGAAAAAGTTCATAACCAAAAAATTAGGCAGACGCTTTCACTACAGTAAGATAAAATTTAAAAGATGCTAGGATAACTTTGTACATTATCTAAATTTCTGTAATTAAAATGTCACAGTTTGCTTTTTCTTTTTTTTTTTTTTTCTTTTTTGTATTTTTCTGAAGCTGGAAACGGGGAGGCAGTCAGACAGACTCCCACATGTGCCCGACCGGGATCCACCTAGCACGCCCACCAGGGGGCGATGCTCTGCCCATCCGGGGCTTCGCTGCTCTGTTGCGACCAGAGCCATTCTAGCGCCTGAGGCAGAGGCCATGGAGCCATCCCCAGTGCCCCGGCCATCTTTGCTCCAATAGAGCCTTGGCTGCTGGAGGGGAAGAGAGAGAGAGGAAGGAGAGGGGGAAGGGTGGAGAAGCAGATGGGTGCTTCTCCTGTGTGCCCTGGCCGGGAATCAAACCCGGGATTTCCACACGCCAGGTCGACGCTCTACCACTGAGCCAACCGGCCAGGGCCACAGTTTGCTTTTTCTATTGCCTCGTATATTAAATATCCTTTTCGTTGCTGAGATTTAGTCTTTTTTTCTAACATTTGGACAAAGTTTAAAGAAGGGCTAACATTTCAGCAAAGCATTATAGATGAGTAGGGATTCATCAGACAAAGGAGAGGAAAAGAGATGTCTGAGGAAGCAAGAAAACCCACACAATGGGCGCCATCACTGGCAGGAGAGAGGAAGAGGATATTCACGGACAGTTTCAGGAATGCAGGGTTATGTAGATTGGTGAATCGTTTTTAGAAGGAAGGTGGGTTGGAGACCGATTGTGGTACGTCTCTTGTGCAATTGCTTTACAATGAGTTATATTTGGAAACGACCTCAAGATCTCTTGGTCAGATACTTTAGTTAATTCATGACAGCTCTATCATAAACTGTTTACTCAATATTATAAAGCAAACAAGTACATCCAACCTTTCCACTCAAATTTGAGATTCTTTAAGTTTATGGAGATGGTTATTAGATAAAACACCCATCTACTATTCAATATGTGTCAGTAATATCTTTACTGAAGTATTTTAGTAGTTTTATTTATGTTTGTAGGCAGTTTTTATAAACTTTTTCTTTTTTATGTTGTCTTGAATAATCAATCATTAATTCACATTAACAGAAAGTTTGTAAAGATAGGGAATCTTGACAGTTATGGTTAAGTAAAGAGCCATATCACTTTCTAATTCTTTTTTTGAGCAATGAGTATATAAAACTCATTTCAAGCTTGAGTATTTTTATTATCTAGCTCTAGCAGGGACATTGAAAAAAAAAACAATGATTTTTGAATACTTAAAGATCCAAACTGAGCCTTCAGAAGTCATTTAGGAAAACTATTTAAAAGTGATTTTATATTAGCTCGTAATCACTTAAAATGATTATAAAGGCTAACATTAGATGGTACTAAATTGAATTTGATCACTCTCAAAATCAAACAGTAAATCTATTAAATTAGCTTTTCAAATATTAAATAAAATTTTTAGTCACAAGGTTTTCAGGAAGACTAAAATAATTCAAGTCAGAGTTTTCTTTTTACTTATTAGACATTTAGTGAACAATAATTTTATATAGCATAGGCTTTATTAATTTATGCTATTTATAAATCCATGTTCAACTCAAAATATTATACCTCAGACACATGTGTGATACTTACAATCTGAAAACATCATAGGAGTCATATTTTACAGTGTCAGCTCTCTAAAGTTTAACATCTTTGAAGTCTAAATACTATTTAGTACAACTTTTAAAAAATGTGTTTTAAACTGTGTTTCTTCTCTTTATCCTAAGTTATATCAATATAGAGTTATTACAAATAATATATAATATAATATATATATAATGTTATAAAAGCAGTGATATCATAATTGTCTCACAACCAATATTACAGTCAGTAACATTAAATCTTATTTATAAAATAAGAGTCAATAAACAATGTAATCACTTGATTCATATCTATCAAATTGCCTTCTAGAAAGTCTAGTAAAAGCTGTCTCATTCAATGTGCAAAATAACTGAGAACTCTGTCTTTTGAAAAGTAGTACCAGAAAGAGGTACTATGAAACTCATATTTATTATTGTCCATAGCTTTTCAGAAAAATAAAACACAAATCATAACTTTTGGCAGTCACACATGACAAAAACAAAATGTATTAATATTTATTTTAATGCGGTTGGCTCAGTGGTGGAGCATCAGCCTGGTGTGCAGGAGTCCCGGGTTCGATTCCCGGCCAGGGCACACAGGAAAAGCACCCATCTGCTTCTCCACCCCTCCCCCTCTCTGTCTTTCTCTTCCCCTCCCGCAGCCAAGGCTCCATTGGAGCAAAGTTGGCCCGGGTGCTGAGGATGGCTCTGTGGCCTCTGCCTCAGGCACTAGAATGGCTCTGGTTGCAACAAAGCAACGCCCCAGATAGGCAGAGCATCGCCCCCTGGTGGGCATGCTGGGTGGATCCCAGTTGGGTGCATGAGGGAGTCTGTCTGACTGCCTCCCCGTTTCCAGCTTCAGAAAAATGCAAAAAAAATAAATAAATAAAAAATAAATAAAAAAAAAAAGCTAGTAACCAAAAAAAAAAAAATTATTTTAATGATCTTAAAATATGTCTGTGTATATGTTTATTGTTTGCTTCAGTCCAATCCATTTATACTTCTAAAATTTAAAAATTCTTCCATAATTATATCCATACTTTCTTGATTTCTTGGCTTATAAATGCATAGTTTTACAGAATGGATTCTATGGGAGGAAAGCAACTTTACTTTTATGCTCAGTCAAAAATATTGTGTCATTATTCAGCCATCCAGTGTTTAATGAGCATGCATTATTTGTCAAACATTGTTTTGGACACTAGGAATTCATAATCTCTTTCCTTTTGAATTTTATTGCCAAACTGTTCTTTAGTGGTCTGAAAAGCCATAATAATGAATCTCTTCTTTACAGCCATATTCATTATGTCAACTGGTCTTCTGTGAGATTTTGAAAATATAAAAATATGTATGTATCTGTATTAATAGGAACATTTATTAAAATATTTATTAAGGAGAAAATAAAATATATTAAAGATTCGGGTAAACTTTAATGGAGCCATGAACTTTGATAAAGCAGTCCAAATTAAATACTTGGCAATTATTTTTAATTTACTTGTCCATTAAATCCCTGATAGGTGTACCATAAAGGAGCAAATGTTTGTGATTTTTAGATAATTAGATTAACATGTTCACTCAAAAATTGGCCTAGTTCATCTAAAAGAAATTATGTTTTATCTAATGTAATCTTCCTTTTTCTGTGTGAGTGTGTGGAGACAGAGAGAGGGACAGATAGGGTCAGACAGGCAGGAAGGGAGAGAGATGAGAAGCATCAATTCTTCATTGCAGCTCCTTAGTTGTTCATCAATTGCTTTCTCATATGTGCCTTGACCAGAAGGCTACAGCAGACAGAGTGACCCCTTGCTTAAGCCAGCAAGCTTGGGCTCAGGCTGTTGAACCTTGCTCAAACCAGATGAGCCCAAACTCAAGCTGGCAACCTTGGCTTTTGAACCTGGGTCCTCTGCATCCCAGTCCAACACTCTATCCACTGTGCCACCACCTGATCAGGCTAATGTATTATTTTTTAATCTCTGATTTCAAAGCTGAAATAAGTATCCACACTTGCTCCTTATTTGTTCATTTTATACCTACAAAAGAATTTATTCAGATATGCTTATTCACCAGTTGAGTAGAAACACAAATTTTTAATGGTTGTCAGTCTCCAAAATGCTATTTTCTAATTTAGGTTATCTTTAAGTAGAACAAATTATATGTAACTATATTAAGTTATACATAAATATTTTAAAATATATTTAAGAAATTACTCAAGTGTAGAGAGACTAAAAATATAGTTTCAACACATACAATTAAAGTTTTCAATGGCATTTCTGGATTTCCAATTAGTTTAGAGTTTAAGCATGAAATGATGAATTTAAGATTATATGTTACCCCTATTACCTCTAATAATCTCTTTATTAATACAGCCTCTCCTCTTCTGAAAATATAATTTTTTCTTTATCAACTTTTCTGTATGGGTGTTCATTATCATCATATGCATTTACCAGCCAAGTAAATATTTTTTTCCAACTATTTATATAAATATGTCGACATCTGAATGAGCTTTCTCTCCCATCCATTTAAAACTTCAAACTCTTATTCCAGTGATGGTATCCATAGCTGCAGTTTGAATAAAAAAATATGTCCATCACGCACTCAATTTAGTCTGAGGCAGACATCAAGGCTTCACAGGTATGTAAGCTTCAAAGCTATATTTTTATGTGGGAAGCTCATGTGACACCTTCTTCAAAACAAACAACAGTTCAAAGCTACTTGGGTGCCTGGAAAGTGCTGAAGTCACTCTCCAGTTTCTTTGAAATTGGCTCACCAAATGCTGCTCAGACTGGAGCACTTCAAAGAAAAAGGCTGTTTGTTATTCCTCCAGTCAGGTGCTTGAATTCTTTCACTTTTTATGTAGCTGGCCTGTTTCACAGGAGAAACTTGAAAGGGAGTTAGAAACTGATGAGCTAGTGTGAGCCACTTGGACCACAGAGAAACTAAAAATGACACATTTGGGCTCTTGGACCCCTTAGCAAGACATGTACTTTGTTGTTCCCTCTGAAGAGTCTGATAGAAATGATCTATCAGAGTAAAAAGACAAGACAGAGTTTGTGAAGAAAGAATAAGGTGAATATTAAACTCAATCAACTCTAGAAGATAAAGACTATGAAATCAAGTAGAGGACATTCAACTCAAAGATATGTTTAAAATCTACTCAGTAAGAATTAATTGAATGATTGTTCAATAACTGTTATCATTAGAATGGTGATCGTTGCAATCATTATTAGTTGATCCTGACTGTAAATTGCCCTGACCACATTTGATAGCATAAATGAATCTTCATGCATCTACACACTGTTTCTGAAGTAATAAAAATAATAAAATGCATGGAGGTAATAGAATTATCCCTCAATGATAGTATGAAACCAACTTCATTGCCAATATCGAAGTCAAAATAACTTGGATAGTGTTTAGAAGTGAATAAAAAAAAACCCTTTGTTTTGTTAGCTTTCAGTTAGAATTATATCTAATTTTTACATTTAATATCCATGGAATTCATGTAGAATATTTTGATTTTTGTTTTACATTTAAGTAAAAGTAACTGAATCACTGTAGTATATTTATATACTAGTAAAAGGTACATATTATTTTAAGTATGTAAAAAGTCAGTAATGGATCTATTTTAGAAAATCAAAAACAATAAATGTTAAGCCACAATGCCATAATAAATGCCTAATCTGTGATAGGTATCACTTGGGTTCATAGGATTAATGTTACATAAGAAATAACTATAACCCTAGAGATGCTTAGGACTAAAAACTGAGATGGACATAAAAAGAAAATACCCTGTTTTAAATACTAACTTAAAAAAAAACCCAAATCTCATTTCTATTAGAAGTATATGCATACATACATATACAAACACAACATACTTAAAAATTAATTTTCTATATGTACCAGTAAGTCGACCAAAAGAAGTGTATCATTAAATGTTTTCTGTATTTATTTCTTTGATTTTTTTTTTTTATACCCAAAGGCATAGCTTGGAATAGCATCCCATTTCTCAGGAAAATTATATTCTAATGAAGAGGAATCAACTGAGTTTACATTTTCTTGCTATTTTAACAAAAGCATTAGTAATTGTTTCGATCGAGTTATGTCCATTCTTGTAAATGCAAGTATAGGACAATCCAAATTAATTTTTATCAATTAGCCACATGCAATCAAAACAAAACTGGGCTTTTTGATAAATGAACATTGATTGGCTAGACTCTGGCAGCACAAATTAAGAAATAGCCTATTATTATTCCATTATTCCTCTCTGAGTACATTAAGTAAGATTAAGACATCACATTAAGTATATATGTATGTATATATACTGAATAAATGTAAGTAGTTAATATTGTACATTATTTTCCCTTTTTTGCATATATGTGCCAGTGAAATACAGAAGGTAAATCTGTATTTGGAAAGAAAAGCACTGACAAAGTAACCTTTAACAGTATCTATGAATTACAAGATTTTATTATTTTGACTGTCATTCCAGGTGAAATTTACCCCAAGATGTATCACATCTGTTTCTTTCTGGTGACATACATGGCACCACTGTGTCTCATGGTGTTGGCCTATCTGCAAATATTTCGCAAACTCTGGTGCCGACAGGTATGTATTTCAAATCATTTCTTTGTATTTTCTTCAGGATGTGCTTAAAAACAAAAGTTAAGAGCATATTGAACCACCATAGTATGCTTAGCAAAAGCTTGTGTATGTTTTTGAAATAATGAGGCTCTAGCCTTGGCAATATGTCTGTGCATTTTTAGGGTGACGTGTAGGGAATGTATTTTATGAATTACCTTAATGACTTTAAATATAAATCTCTGTGATTAACTGGCTTTTTTTTTTCTAGAACTAATATTATAAATTTTACTTATGAGGAATAACAAATTAAAATTTTATTAAAATTTCCTGAGATTGTAAATAAAAAAATTATATTCATGATGAGATTTATGTAATACATTTTTATTATATGGGTTAAATCTCCAACTTCAAGGTGTTTTTTGTTTATTATAACAGAAGAATCAAGCAGAATTTAATGTTTTAGAAACTATTTATAGTGCTGATTTAGGAGTGCTAAAATTTGTTAGATAGTGTTGCTTTTTCCACTTAATGTATTCATTCACTCAGTATTCATCAAATATTTATTTGTATTAATTTTGTATGCGTATCTGATTAAAAGATAAAGTCTTTGTCACTGATGAATTCATAGTGTATGAGAGGGAAACAGTCAGATGCAGAGTAGAAATTACCTTAATAAATATAAGCACAGAAAACCAGAGGAACATTTAGTGGAGGGGGCCTAATTCAAAGCAGGCAGCATTTAAGCCGAACACTAATTTGTAGGATATCACCAACAAACACATGTAGTAGTCTAAAGAGGCAGAGACAAAGGATGTAGCTCAGTCTCTTATATTGGTAAATTGTACATCAAAATGATATATTACTTACAGATGTTTATCTCTGTCTCTAAATATATATATTGCCAGTATTTTGAGCTTACCTGGTTTGTGAAAAGCGATTCCCTTAGTTGGCTTGCTCTGACATGTTTTACCCAGCTGAAAGAACTTACTGGCCCACTTCAATTCACTGAAATAATTTTTAAAAACGTATTTGGTCTCTGGCTGAGGATGAGTCTTAATTTGGATCTTCTTCAACTTTGTTATTCAAAGCAATTTCCAAGATCATCTTTTAGTGGTTGAATATGAGCAGCAGTTGCATTTTTCAATCTCATGTGTCTCATAATTCCAAATTCTTTCTTTTCCACTATTTTTGTAAAGCAGTACTTTCTTGTGTGATCTTATAATGCAACCTGTACTGATTCTTATTAGCATTTTGTTACCCGATGTTTTTAACTAAAGTAATAAATGTGTACACTGTATAATAAAAGTGATAATTTTCAAGATCCTATTGATGGATTTGCTCAGAAATCTCCACCTGACCATGAAGCCAATGCCACATATTATAGTCTATTTGTTACTATTGTATCCCATTTCTTTTCTTTTTTTTTTTTTTCTGAAGTGAGAAGCGGGGAGGCAGAGAGACAGACACTCCCATGCGCCCTACCAGGATCCACCCAGCATGCCCACCAGGGGGCGATGCTCTGCCCATCTGGGCTGTTGCTCTGTTATAACCAGAGGCATTCTAGCACCTGAGACAGAGTCCATGGAGCCATCCTCAGCACCTGGGCCAACTTTAGTCCAATGGAGCCTTGGCTGCACAGGAGGGAAAGCGAGAGATAGAGAGAAAGGAGAGGGGGAAGGGTGGAGAAGCAGATGGGTGCTTCTCCTGTGTGCTCTGGCCAGGAATCGAATCCGGGACTTCCACACGCCAGCCAATGCTCTACAGCTGAGCCAACCAGTCAGGGCAAGTATCCTGTTTCATAATAACTATTTCATACTAGTCAGTTTTTGCTAACTGACTAATCCCAAAGTATGTGGCTTATAAGAGTACTTTGTCCACTCATATTCGATTACGATGGTGAGTGTGGGCTGGGACTATGCCCTGCTTGTGTTCTCATTCCAAAACTCAGGCTGAGGGAACAGCATTCCCTGGGACATGCCATTCTGAGACTGAGGGAAAAGGCAAGAAAACTGAAATAAATATGTAATGTCTCTCTAAATTTTTGCTTGGAATCGGCATGTTATGTGCCTTCAGTTTTCATTTGTCAATACGTCATAAGGCTAAGTTTGACCAAGAAGAAGGGATGTACCCTTTGCTTACAGAAAGACACTCCAAGTCAAAGGGCAATGAGGATCCTCTTAGAAGCTAGGGAGTGAATAATTGGAAATGATGGGGTACAGAAAAGTCATAAATAATAGACTACTCAATGTCCAGACTGCATGAGTTGAAATATTGACTCTATAATTAAATTGATACATGAATTTTGTTAATTACTTTAATTTCTGTGTTTCTCTTTCATGGTCTTTAAAACATGGTTACATAGCATCTACATCACAGTGTCATTCTATTTAGTAGGTGAATTAATTCAAATGCCTAGTACTACATAGTAAATGTTCATTAAACAAAATATTTGAATAGTATTTGCTGTTATGCAGTCATTTAACTAATCTTGCTTGTAATTCTAAAATGACAAGCATAGTTTGAATTGATGTACATAACTACTTTCTTAAGTAGATCTCACTTGTAGCACTTTTAAATAACATTATAATAACTTTTTTAGTCTTTCTCCCCTACTCTCTTAAGTGGAAGAGAGTACACTCTCACCTTCATCTTTATCCTTCTAGTTAGTACATGTTTAGTCCATATCTGTTGCTCAGTAAATATAAGAAAAAAATGAGTAAAAGAATAAGAGAAAATGCTAAAAAAAAGTTTAGATGCAGGAAAAAGGGGAACCCGTTATCTATTGCCCAGTTACTCAGAAAAATGTTCAGAGGGAATCTGGGATTTGAAAATATTCTTGAAAGAGAAAAAGCATCACATATAATATGCGCTTATGTTTTATTCATTTATTTACAGATTGACATAACTTTAAAACTCTTTTGGGGGTTCATGAATCTGTCTATTTCATAAATGCAACCCCAATAATTCACATGGTAACTTACATAAAGAAATTATTTTTAAAATGTTTGTTGAATAATTGGATAACTATCAAACCCCATCTAATTTACTTCTTTGTTATTTAAGCTTATAGGTCTCCATTTCCCAAATTCTAAAATAAGTTTAAAATTATATTATACCTTTAAAGTTAATCCACATTCTTTTGATGGATTATCCTGATCAGTACAAGCCACATGATTCAGAAGATTTGCTGTAAAAGCCTGGGCTATGAAACTAAAAATGTTGACAAACATATTGGACTAGAAAATGGCAAGTTCAGCTGAGTTCACTTTAGCAGATACAATAAAGTAAATTAACCCAAATGTATGATTATGTAAAATTCTGCTTGAAGAGCTCTCAATTTACAACTGTTGATGTCTATAAACAGAGTTCCAAGGCGTGGAGTGTCATAGGCTAAATCAATTGAGCCATCAAATCGTGGCCTGTCCCATTTGCTCACATTACAGAAGTGCATAGAATCTGTTACCTACTCTGGAATCAGTAAGTGTAAGATTATTAGAGGGCAAAGTGCATGTCCTTGTCTGACTATCTCAAGGACTTAAAGCCTCCTTAAAAGAATTATCCAATGTTTTGCTATAATCAATAACCTCAACTCTTTCTTTGACAGTGTGACTCAGAAAACTCAATCTTGAAATTCTACAGGCTCTTCTCTAAAACACCTCCTTCTAAAATCCTGTTTAGTTTTAGTTTTACTTGGTCCTGTGTGCATCTGTCAGCATTCTTTCCAGTGCTAGCCCCATATATTTCAACCCTTTATCTGAGTCAAAATATGGACTCATGTTAATTTATTCCTTGAATATTTACTAAGCACCTACTATGTGTCTGGCCTTGTGTGTGGAAATAGAGATAAACTATAAAAAGTATTTGAGTCTGAAACTAAATTTCAACAAAGTTCTTTTGAAATTTGAAAGCCCTTCCCTTCTCAGCTTTTATCAGTTTTGTTTCCTTCCTTTTATTCTTCAACACTCTTCTAAGAGAACTTAATATTAGATGATGACAAGTCAATCTCGTGTGAAAGAATAGACAAAAAATGTAATTTCAGAAATACAGTGTGTCCGTAAAGTCATGGTGCACTTTTGACCGGTCACAGGAAAGCAACAAAAGACAATAGAAATGTGAAATCTGCACCAAATAAAAGGAAAACTCTCCCAGTTCATACCTATTCAGTGCAGTTTGATGTGGGCTCACGCACAGATATTTTAGGGCTCCTTAGGTAACTATCCCGTATAGCCTCTACAGACTCATCACTGACTGATGGCCTACCAGAATGGGGTTTCTCCACCAAACTGCCAGTTTCCTTCAACTGCTTATCCCACCGAGTAATGTTATTCCTATGTGGTGGCGCTTTGTTACAAAACGCGCTGATATTCACGTTGCACTTTGGTCACAGATTTGAATTTAGCGAGCCCAGAACACACTGAATTTTCCTCTGTACCGTCCACATCTGGACTGGCATGGCAGTGGGCTGCTCCGCTGTATACACGGCGTTATGTCATCATCTGCACATATGCACATGCTGCCACATCATCCTACAGAAACTGGGAGGGTTTTCCTTTTATTTGGTGCAGATTTCACATTTCTATCATCTTTTGTTGCTTTCCTGTGACCAGTCAAAAGTGCACCATGACTTTACGGACACACTGTAGAAGCAAAAGGCAGTAACTCAAGTCTACACATAGAAATAAGGAGCATCAGTAAAGTTAACTGTATACATAAATCTAGAGGAGAGTATAATGTATTTTTTTTGTAATTATTTTCCCCTCCTGTTTGACTTAAAAGACAACAGCATGAAGTAATAATTATTAAACTCTGAAGAGTCAGCTTTTACTGTGTAAAGATGTAATTCAAAGAAAAGAGGAAATAAAACTATATTAGAGGAAAGTTTTTGAATATTATTGAAACTAAGTTAGCATTAATCTGTAGTATTTGTCTTTCTCTGTCTGCCTTATGTCTCTTAGCATAATACCCGTTAGGTCCATCTGTTTTGCTGCAAATGGCAAGATCTTTCTTTTTTATGGCTGAGTAATATGCTATTATGTATATGTACCAAATTTTCTTTATTCATTCATCTATCAATGGACCTCTAAATTGTTTCCATATCTTGGCTATTGTAAATAATGCTTTAATGAACATGGGGGTGCATATATCTTTTGAAATTAGTGTTTTGGATTTTCAATTATTTGAGAAACCTCCACACTGTCCTACATAGTGGCTACACCAATTTACGATCTCACAAACAATCCACAAGGGATCCCTTTCCCCGACATCCTCCTGAACACTTGCTGTTTGTTGATCTAGTAGTGATAGCCATTCAGACAGATATGAGGTAATATCTCTTGTGGTTTTGATTTGCATTTCACTGATGATTAGAGATGTTGAGCATTTTTACCCATGTCTGTTGACTGTTTATATGTCTTCTTTGGAAAAATGTCTATTCATGATTTTTTTTTGATTAATCATCTGTTTTATTTATGTTGAGCTGTATGAGTTCTTCATATATTTTGGATATGAATCACTTATCAGATATAGCATTTGCAAATATTTTCTCCCATTCAGTAGTGTTCTTTTGTTTTGTATTTTTTTGATGGTTTATATTTTGGTATGAGAGCTTTTTAGTTTGGTGTAGTCTCATTTGTTTATTTTTGCTATTGTTGACTTTGGCCTAGGAGACATATCCAACAAAATATTAATTAGACCAACATGAAGTATCATCTAAAAAACAAACAAACAAACAAAACAGAAACAAACGCATAGACACAGAGAACAAAGCAATGGTCTCCAGATGGGAGGAAGACTGGAGGAATGAATGAAAATGATGAAAGAGATTAAGGAATACAAATTGCCAGTTATAAATGTAGTGATGAGGATATAAAATACAGCATGGGAAATATTGTCAATAATATTGTAACAACTACATATGGTATCAGATGGTTGTCAGACTTACTGAAGTAACCACTTGGTAAGGTATATAAATGTCTAATTGTTATATTGTACACCTGAAACTAAAATAAAACTGTATGTCAGCTGTGACTAAAGATAAATTTTTAAGTCTTAGCTATTAAAAGTGGTAAAATTATAAATTTTGTTATGTAATTTTAACCACAAAAATATAAAGTGATGAATAAAGAGTTGATATTTATCTAACCAGATTAAGTTTTTAATTGTCATTTTGAGGCAACTAATAAGAAAATAACTTTTAAAATGTAGTGAATGAAATAAGATAATTAAATTTATATACTAGAATATAAATATATATGTACCACAAACATAAAGCAGCAATTGAGAATGGAGGAACAAAGTATACATAATATGTAGTGAGAACAAATAACAAAATGGTAGACGTAAATTCTAGTTTCTCAATAATCGTATTAAATGTAAATTAATATAACACTCCAGAGACTGGCAGAGTGTATATATATCCATATATATATATACCATAATCCAGCTCTATTCTATCCATAAGAAACACAGCTCATATTTGAAAACACAAATAGATTAAAAGTAAAATATTAGAATAAGATGCACCAGGTAAACAAAATAGAGCTAGAGTAGCCATACTAATATTAGACAAAAGAGATTTTAAAAAAAGTATTGCTATACATAATGAGAGGCATTCATAGTAATAAGTCAATCTATTAGGAAAATTTAAAAATTGTACACTTATCTGCACTTAACAACTGAAACGCACAGTACACAAAGCAAGCACTAACGGAATTGGAGGAAGAAATGGACAATTCAACAATAATAGTTGAAAGTTTCAACATTCCTTTTTTATTTGATAGTAATAGGTAGAAACACTAGTCAGAAGATCAACAAGGAAATAGAAGATTTAAACAAAATTATCAACCAAATAGACCTAGAAATATATTTAACTCAATTGTTCAATTCAAAAAGCAGGAGAATGAACATTTCTCCCAAGAACACATAGTATCTTCTATGGGCCAGATCATATGATAGGCCATAAAGCAAGATTAAAAACATTTAAAATGGTTGAAGTCATAAAAGAATACCTTATTATATTACAAAAAAAATTACTGAAAATAAACAATAGAAATAAAATTCACAAATATATGGAGACTCACCATTATACTTTTAAATAACATAAGGTAAAAGAAAAAATCACAATAGATATTTGAAAATACTAAATATTCTTAAATGAATAAAAATTAAAACACAATGTGCCAAAATTTATGAAATATAGCAAAAGAAGTGTGTGGAGTAAGATTCACAGCTGTAAATGCTATGTTAAAAAAAAGATCTCAAATAAATAGCAGAACATTATGCCTTAACAATTAAAGATATATCAAATAATAGGAAGGAAATAATAAAGATTAGAGTGACAATAAAGTATAAGAAAGCAATAAAAAAATCAATAAAACTAAGATTTCTTTTAAAAGATCAGAGATAATGACAAACATTTACCTAAATTAGCCAAGAAACAAGAGAGAGTATTCAGATCACTAAAATTAGAGTAAAAGAGGGATGTCACAACCAATGTTACAGAAATAAAAAGAGTAAGAAAATAAAAAAATGCTATGAACCATTTTAGGCCAACAGATTAGATCATGTGAAAAAATCATAAAAAGACAATCTACAGAAACTAAAGGAGAATTAGAAATAACTAAATAGACCTATTATAAGTGAAAAGATTGAGTTAGCAATAAAGAATCTTCCCACAGAGAAAAGCCCAGACAGCTTCGCCATTAAATTCTACTGAATGTTTAGAGAAGAATTAGCTTTAAACCTTCACAAATTATTTCAAAAAAGAGAAGAGTAGTCTCATTCCATGAGGTCAGAATCACAGGTATTAAAACCAGACAAAGGTCCATCCATGTTGTCGTAAATGATATTATGTCATCATTTCTTATGGCTGAGTAGTATTCCATTGTATATATGTGCCACATCTTCATTATCCATAGGTAGAACACAAAATTGAGACTTACGGACATAGATAAGAGTGCAGTGATTACCAGGGGGTGGAGAAGGGAGAAGAGGGAGGAGGAGGGGCTTAAAGAGAAACAAATATGGGTGATGGAGGATAATTTAATTTTGGGTGATGGGCATATAGCATAATCAATTGTCTAGATGATGTGGAGATGTTTTCTCTAAATCTGTGTACTCTGGTTGAACAATGTCACCCTGTTAAATTTAATTGTCTAAAAAAAAAAAGACAAAGATATCACAAGAAAACTATAGAGTAATGTATTTATAAATATAGGTGTTAAAATACTCAACAAATTACTAGCAAACTAAATTTAATATATAAAAATTATACATGATGACCAAGTATAATTTGGATCAGTAACATAACATGGATGTAACACATGAAAATCAATCAATATAATATAACATATTACTATATAGAATAAAAGACAAAGACTGCACAATCATCTCAATAGTTACAGAAAAACATTGAGCAAAATATAACACCCTTTAAAGATAAAAGCACTAAGCACTTATGAATAAAAGAGAATTCCACAAACACCCCACAGCTAACATGATACTTAATGGTAAATGACAATATTTCCCAGCTAAGATCTGGAAGAAGACAAGAATGTCTGATCTTATCACTTCTATTCAATATTAAATAGAATTAGATTGTATACACATCAACTAGTCTAGAAATAGCATTAATAATAATAATAAATAAAAGGAATCAAGATTGTAAAGTAAAAAGCAAACTATCCCTTTTTTAGTTATATGATCTTGTATATAGAAAATCATACAGAATCCACATTTAAAAAATATGATAGGACTAATAAGTTCAATCAGTTTCTAGGATAAAAGATTAATAGACAAAAGTTAATTTGATTTCCATATACTAGCAAAGAACAACAAAAAGAATAAAATTAACAAAATAATTTGATTCAAAATAGCACCGAAAATATAGACTGCTTAGGAATAAATTTAGTTAAAGAAGTGCACATATTATACACTTACAACTAGAAAATATCATGAAAAATTAAAGACAGATTAAATAAAAGACATTCCATATTCAGAGATTAGAAGGCTTAATATTGTTAAGATTGAAAAAATTCCCAAATTAATTTATAAACTCAGTATAATACCTTCCAAAATCCCAGCTTTATTTTTTTGGCACAAATTGGCAAGCTGATACTAAAATTAATATGGAAATGCAAGGACAGAGAATAGCCAACATAATCTTCAAAAAAGATAAAGTTGGAAGACTCACTTCTTAATGTCAAAGCTTTTTTTAAAGCTAAAGAAATCAAGATAGTGTGGTATTTACATACAGATTTGTCATATAGGTCAATAAAATAGAATTCAGAGTCTGTAAATAAATTCTTATATTTATGATCAATGGATTTTATAAATGGTGCCAATACAATACAATGATGAAAATTATAGTCTAGTCAACAAACAATGGGACAAAGAAAAGATTTATCATCCTTATAATAAAAGTTAGCATGTGCACCTAAACTGAGAGAGCAGTACCAGCGAAAATAAAAATTGTCAAGAAGTCTTTGGAAAAGGTCACTGGGTTTTCCAACACAATCATCCTCAAATGGTACTCAGTGCAAGGAAAAAGAAAAAGCCCATTGTTCCTGCCGGACAAATGTAAGGAGCTTATTGTTTCATATGAGATAGCACATATCAAATATCAATTGCACTCCATTATAATACAATAGGTAATGAGTTAAACAAAGCAAAGATAACGCACTGTCTTCCTGGAACAGGCATTTGCTAAGTACTAAGAAAAAGTATCAACCAAATTTTCATACCTTGCAGCTACCAACTTAACTGTGTTCCTCCTCCTCCTAACTAAAATTCTGACAACGCCATTTGTTGGCTCCCTTTGCTCAACACCTCCCACCTCTACTAATTTCATCCCACATCATTCTGATTCAGGTTCTATCACTACACTGGAACAGCATTCATTAAAGTAGGCCAGTGAATTTCCAAAATAGATGCAAATATATTTCTCTAAAGATCTCTTGCTTGATCATTTGCCTGCATTAAACAGTGTTGTTCATGGCTTAATTGTTCATCTACTCCCTTCCAAAGGCCTTTCTATTTGTCTTTCTGCTTTTTTTTTTTAATTTTTATTTTTCGTACTTTTCTGAAGTTGGAAACAGGGAGGCAGTCAGACAGACTCCCGCATGCACCCGACCGGGATCCACCCAGCATGCCCACCAGGGGGCAATGCTCTGCCCATCTGGGGCTCTGCTCTGCTACAACCAGAGCCATTCCAGTGCCTGAGGCAGAGGCCACAGAGCCATCCTCAGCGCCCGGGCCAACCCTGTTCCAATGGAGCCCTGGCTGCAGGAGGGGAAGAGAGAGACAGAGAGGAAGGAGAGGGGGAGGGGTGGAGAAGTAGATGGGTGCTTCTCCTGTGTGCCCTGGCCGGGAATCGAACCCGGGACTTCTGCACACCAGACTGATGCTCTACCACTGAGCCAACTGGCCAGGGCTAACTTTCCGCTTCTTTTTGTTTTGATTATCCGCCCTTCCTTGACCATTAGAAGATTCCTTGCTAGGTTCTTTTATAATGCCTGTCAATGTAAAAAAAATATCTAAACCTGGGAGACTTTTTATGGATTTACTTTAGCCAAATTGACAATAATTACCAGGAAGCAAATTTTCAGTTGATTGATGTTGGTCAAATAAGTTTATAAATATGACATATATGTTTGCTCGCTTATAGTTTACATTGGATGTGGGGGACAGGGTGTAAGCAGGCAGAGTCATTATAGCCTAAGGCATAGTTTTAAGACTAAGCTTTTTCCCACATCCTTGACTGTTGCATGATGTGGGGTGGTGCACTCTCATGAGGAATCCCATTATGCCTCAGATAAGTGACTTGTATCAAAGACTTCCTTGTTTGTATATTGGATTAAAGGTTTTGATTTCTACACTATAAAATGGGGCAGAGGAGCCCATGCAGGAGGAGAGCAGAGAAAGGCCACTTGGAAGAAAGGAGAAGCAGCCAAGATGGCGAAGTGCTGAAAGAGAAGCGAGTTTGTGCAGAGAGAAGGAGATGGGGAACAGAGGTGAATAAGGCTGGTGAGCTAGAAACCTTTGATTCCAGGAAACTCAGAGCAGTCAATGGCTTTGGGAGCCCTGAATGGAAAGGGAAGTGTTTTCCCCCTGTGTGTATTTCTTGCCCGCCAGGTACAAGCTAGGATTAAAGCTAATGGCCCACCAGTTCTTGGCTCCGTTGTTTCATTACTGTCTGTCCGAATCAAATGCGAACTTGTATGGGCCAGGCGGCTGTGATGGTGGCCATGGCTACTGGCCCTACACTTGGCGTAGTCTGTGGCAGGATTTGATACAGATCAGTATGGAACCACCACCACCTTTGAGCGGTGGAGTAGAAAACTGGCTGCTGTTATGGTTCCCTATGGCTGTCCTTTTGGGGGCCATAGGCTGGCTGAATTTTACAGTCATGCATAATGAAACCAAGAGCTCTGTGGAGGAGGCTGCCTGGGACCTGCAAATCGAGCAGTGGAAGTAGCTGGTGCAAACGTGGGAGAAACCAATGCTTGACCCTGAAGCTGGAGCAAGCACTGGAGAAGGAGACCAACCAGGTTTGCAAGATTTGCTTGGAAATAGAGCAGCCATTGGAGAAGAAATCTCAGGTCCGTGAGTTGCAGATTGTCCTGGACATTGTGGAGAGAGAGCAGTGGTGGGAGGCCAGGGGCTAAGGCCAGAGCTAGGGCTGCAAGGCCCACAGAGCAGAAGGCGGCAGCGGCCCAGGGCTTGAGCCCGGCAGCAGGAACTGATGTTTAATTCCTCTTTGGAGGATGAGGAGAATCTATTTGGAGTTGCGATCCACAATCTCCAGAAAGTGAGAGCCCAGCAGCAAGGAGTACCTACTATGCCCTTGGTAGGTCTGCAATTTTGGGACATAGAGGTGAATGCCATCATGCTCTCCAGAGCAGAGATGGAAATGCTGACTGCCATTGCCACATGCTCCTCTTTGGGACAGTGTAAGACCTGCCAGGACGGCAGGGATGAAGGGGGTGGCTGAGGCCCCATTTGCATGGACTGATTCCTGGACTACGACTGGAGTGAGCACTGGCTCCTTTGTTGGATGGACTTACAGATTTTGGACAATGTGAAATACCCTGATGGGGGCGGGGGCTGGCTTTGCTGGAGGCCCTTGCCCTGCCCCAGGAAGCTTTTCCCATGGCTAGAAAGAAGTCAGAGTACATTTTGCGCTTTTGGCAAAGTACTCAGAGACTGGTGAAATGTACCTTTGTAATTGTTGAAATTGTATGATTTGTCATGTTGTTGTAATTTGTGTAATGTGCCTAATTTCCTTGTGCAGGAATATCTGTGCTTTAAATTGTGAAGCAAGCAAAAGGGGTGGAATGTTGGTCAAATAAATTTGTAAATATAATATATATGTTTGCTCGCTTACAGTTTGCATTGGGTGTGGGGGACAGGCTGTAAGCAGGCAGGGTCATTATAGCCTAAGGCATATTTTTAAAACTAAGCTTTTCTCCACACCTTTGACTGTTGCATGATGTGGGGTGGTGCACTCTCATGAGGAATCCAATTATGCCTCAGATAAGTGACTTTGTATCAGAGACTTCCTTGTTTGTATATTGGATTAAAGGTTCTGATTTCTAAACTATAAAATGGGGCAGAGGAATCCATGCTGGAGAAGAGCAGAGAAAGGCCACGTGGAGGAGAGAAGAAGCAACCAAGATGCTGGAGTGCTGGAGGAGAAGCGAGTTTGTGCAGAGTCTGTGCAGAGAGAAGGAGAGGGGAACAGAGGTGAATAAGGCTGGTGAGCTAGAAACCTTTGATTCCAGGAAACTCGGATAAGTCAGTGGCTTTGGAAGCTCTGAATGGAAAGGGAAGTGTTTTCCCACTGTGTGTATTTCTTGCCCACTGGGTGTAAGCTAGGATTAAAGCTAATGGCCCACCAGTTCTTGGCTCCATTGTTTCATTACTGTCTGTCCAAATCAAATGCGAACCTGCATGGGCCGGGCGGCTATGATGGTGGCTTCAGCTACTGGCCTTACAATTGAGAAAATGCTTCAGAGAATGGCAGTTTTGCACCTTATTTTATATTGTACATTACAATAAAAAAATGAGGCAAAGAGGGTCACATGAAATTCATTGGTGACAGGGAGGCAGGAGAAAGCAAGGGGAGATCTCTGGTATTGGATGAAAAGTACAAAGGATAGACACATACTTCTTTACATAGGTGGGCAGAGGAGAATTAACAATTAACAGTATAACATAACAATGAGGGGTTTTGGGGTCTCTGCTTTGGTGTGGTGGCTGTGCCCTGAGGGGTCTCTTAAAAAAAAGAGAACTTACTTTGACATTCTAAAAGTTTGTTATTCTTGATACAAAAAGACAATAGACACGCTCAGTTAAGGCAAATATTGGAAGATTGACCTTTGTCAGGGAAAATACTGGGCTAGGACATGACTCCTGCCATGACCTGCTCTTGGCTCTAAAGTTTCCATTCCACACCATTTTTACTGTAGGTCTCTGAGTTTGTAAGGCCTGCCGGCAGGCCTTCAATAAAATGGTCAGGTTTAGTATGTGGCCCCTTTTCCATCTACTCTCCATACAATTTTTAGGTGATCTCTTTTCCAGGCATTATTTTTATTTATTTATTTATTTTTGTGACAGAGAGAGACAAAGAGAGGTAGGGACAGATGGGACAGACAGACAGGAAGAAAGAGGAATGAAAAGCATCAATTATTCATTGCGGCACGTTAGTTGTTCATCGACTGCTTTCTCATATGTGCCTTAACGGGTGTGGGGGACTACAACAGAGTGAGTGACCCCTTGGTCAAGCCAGCAATATTGGGTTCAAACCAGTGACCTTGGGCTTCAAGCCATATGTCTATGATCCCACACTCAAGCCAGTAACCCGTGCTCAAGCTGGTGAACCCACAATCAAATCATCGACTTGGGTTTCTAGCCTGGGTCCTCTGCATCCCAGTCCAATGCTCTATCCATTACACCACTGCCTGGTCAGGCTTTTCCAGGCATTTTTTAAATGAGATGACTTGAAACGGAATATATCAGGCTCATACTCTTCTTTCCTCTGAGATATACAGAATCACACATAAAAATATGTATGCATTATATACATAGCTTTATTATAGTGTTAAAATCAGAAGATAAGAGTCCTCCAACTTTGTTCAATTTTAAAAATTATTTTGGCTATTCCAAATTCTTTATATTTTCATAAAACTTTTAAAAATCAATATTTTAATTTGTACAAAAAGATCATTATACTTTTGAATGGGATTTATTGCATTGAATCTATGGATCAATTGGCGAAGAAGTGTCATATCAACATTATTAAGTATTCTAGTCCATGAGCATGGTCTATCTCTCCATTTATTTAGGTCTTCTTTATCATCACAGCCTACACTTTTCATTGTTTACTGCTAGTGCATAGAAATTCAATTATTCTTGTTTATTGACTTTGTGTCCTGCATAGTGCTAAATTTATATATTAATTCTAATGGCTTTTTGTATATTCCTTATGATTTTCTATGTAAGCCATAGTGTCTTCTCAATCTCTTTGCCCTTTATCTACTTTTCTTTTTTTCTTGCACTGGCTAGGACCTCCAGTACAATGCTGAGTAGACATGGTTGGAGAAGACTTCACTGACTTGTTTCCAGTTTTCTTTCTTTTTTTTTTTAATTCATTTTAGAGAGGAGAGGGAGAGACAGAGAGGAGAGACAGAGAGAGAGAGTAGTGGGGGAGGAGCTGGAAGTATCAACTCCCATATGTGCCTTGACCAGGCAAGCCCAGGGTTTCGAACTGGCAACCTCAGCATTTCCAGGTCAACGCTTTATCCACTGCACCACCACAAGTCAGGCTTGTTTCCAGTTTTAAGGGAGGTGATCATCTTTCACCCTTAGGCAGGATGGTAGTGAAAACTTTTCATTGATGCCCTCTATCAGGTGGAGACAGTTTCCTTCTATTATTAGTTTACTAGTTTACTGAAAACTTTATCATGAAAAGGTGTTGCAGTTTTTGAATACTTTTCCTTTATCTTTTGAGATGATTTATTTTTTCTCTTTTATTCAGTTAATACAAATTACATTGATTGATTTTTGAGTGTTAACACTGCACTGCTTTAATCAAGCTGATTGATTTGTTGAGTGAAATCTATAATCCTTTTTGTATATTGCTAGATTTGATTTGACAGCATATTTTAATGTTTTTTTCATCTCTATTCATGAGTGATATTTGATAAATAAGTAAGTGTGTGTGTGTGTGTGTGTGTGTGTGCACGCGTGTATGCGTCAGGGAGAGCACTGAGCCCTCACTGACATGGCAGGAAAAGGACTTTCTCCCATGGACAGCTTCCTAGGAGAGATCTGTCAAAAGCCCTTTTTAATTATCATTATTGCTTTCATATAATTAAGTATATACTTAACATTTTACTGACCTTGTTTATCACATTGTGTTGAATTTTATAAATGAAAACCTTGCATCGTGATAAAAAAAGATGAGTAGTCAGACTGACCTGAGTGTAAATTCTGGCTTGTTTATTATTAAGGATGTAGGTTTGGATGTTTTATGTAATCCTTTTTAATGCCTGCTTGATTATTTATAAAATGAAATCTATAATAATCTACCTTTAGATATGCATTAATAATTACTCAAGATTATGCATACTTCCTGGCACTTGGTTAATTTTGGTGATTTCTGTGAATATTATGCTGACTTTCTCTAGTCATAAACAACTGACCAATGGGGTCATTTGTATGTCTCATCAAGATAAGCACGGGATTAATTACCTTCTATCTTTATTTAGATCATCATCTAAAAGAGGATGTTATCACTACCCCCCCCCCCCTTGTTGCTGAGAAGCAGGGCCAAGCTCCCTGACACACTCTCTCTACTGGAAACACTTCTGATGGTGGCAGAAGTCATCAGATGCACATTGTTGAATTTCTCCTTCAGGGAAGCACTCAACATTACAATTGCTAAAATTTAAAAGGTCTCTTAGAGCTCACTTCGAAAATGATTCAAGGCCATTTAGCAGACATTTGTAGGGTTACTCAGATTAAAGTTCTGAAACTTTCCATTGCAGTTTCTCAATTATTTTTTTTAATGTCTGTTTAAAAAGAGACTCACAGAGTAGGAAAGATTCTCAGTTCCTCTCTCCTGCCAACCAATGGTAAGAAGATTGAGGGGCCACCATTATATGAAAAGGTCAGGCTACATGACAGGACAGATAGAGTTGGAAGAGAAATCATTTTCTAATTTTTTTCTATTTAATGGCAGGTTTTCACTAACTTCATTTGTTCCTTTTTGAGAGAGAACAATTATGGTCAAAGGGAGCATCATACTCATTCATCTACAAGAACATCAAAGTAAAATTCTGTTCTCAAATTAAAGATCACCTAACAGACTGGATCTTGTGATGTATATAACACACCAGAATCCATCCAACGTCCATTCTGAGAGACCGCAGGGGCACATTGGTTTGTCCCAGTTTGCAGCATGGACATAAAAACAACAGCTAAATGGTCTAACTAGAACTGAGACGGCCGTATGGTGTGCTCGCCGGCACGATTTCCTTCTTAAAAGAAATTACACATGCTAAATTGTATTGTTTTGATTACTAATCCCTATCGATCTCCAAGAGTTTGTAATTAAGAAAATATTATACCTGGAGGGACTCCCTGCTCTTATCAAATAACTTTGAAAAGAAATGGAAAAACACAAGTTGTGTTAACTGTCTTCACAAATTCCAGGTATTTGGAATGTTAATGCTAAGAACACAAAGGATTCTCAGTGTTTCTGTGTACGTGTTAACAGACCGTAAAGCTGGCTTAAAGCAATTTCATAACAATACACAGAAAACAACAGAGAATATTTTACTTATTTTTTATTCCCTTCATTCAAAGCTTTGCATTGGCCAAATTTGAGAAGCCAAAAACCCAGTAAAGAAGCAAAAGGTAGTTAAGTCCTATCTCTCCATCTGGCAGCAGATGGCAGCAGCGATACATAACAAATCCATTCAGGTGCCGCAATTACCTGCTAGGTTTTCCTTCTCTTTCAACTTAGGTATCTGAGCTGAACCAGGATTCCGAAGATGATATGGTTGTCGTCCCTTTACTGACCTAACTCAGTTTTTATTTCTCTCTCTTTTTTAAAAAAAGTTAAGAGATTAGCTTTGGTTTGTTTTGTCTAGAGCGGTTTTGGTTCACAGCAAAATGGAGTAGAAGGTATGGAGAATTCCTACCTGCCCCAGCTCCACGTAGGCACAGCTCCCCCATTATCTACATCCCCGGAGGAGTGGTTACAATTGATAAACCCGCACGGACAGATGCTAATCACCTAGAGTCTACAGCTTACCTTATGGTTCTCTCTTGATGTTGTACATCCTATGATTTTGGAGACTGTATCCAAATGCATTGTATGACATGTATCCATCATTATGGTATCAGTACTTTCACTGCCCTAAAAATCCTCTCTACTTTTTCTATTTATCCCTCCGCAGTCAGCCCCTGGCAATCACCACCTTTTTAGTGTATTCATAGTTATTTTTTTCTCTTCCAAGAGGTAATGTTCTTGGAATCATGTACTATGTAGGATTTTAGATTGCCTTCTTTTACTTAGTAATATGCATTTAAGGTTCTTCTTTTTTTATGGCTTGATAGCTGATTTCTTTATAGCATTGAATAATAATTCATTGTCTGGATATACAACTTCTCTTTTTATAATGTGCTATCTTTCCCACTTAAAGCCCTTTTTAGACGTTGACAAAACTGTGATGTTTCCACATTTCTTCCATCCAAACTCCTATTTGGCACTTGAATGTATTACTCAAGAACATGCTCCATTCGGCAAAAGTTCTGTGGAAAATGGTCCTCCAATCCCTCAGACCACAGGCGTCTGGGACACTCTCCGTTCTGTGACTCCTAATTACTTCTCCAAAGTGGAACTTTCCTAAGTCAGATAGCAATACCGGGTCTCCACTTCTTTCAGATCCCTGGAACATCATCAGTCGTTCAGAGGAAATGGAAGCCCCTGCAGCCCATTGCACAACCTCGAGGGCCAGGACAGCAGACCAAGTCCAGGATTAGCGCCGTGGCTGCTGAAATAAAGCAGATCCGAGCCAGACGAAAAACAGCCCGGATGCTGATGGTGGTGCTTTTGGTGTTTGCAATTTGCTATCTACCAATTAGCATCCTCAACGTGCTAAAGAGGTACAGTTCATCTATTATTTGAAAATCAAGTGACCTGTCATTTCTTGCTTGTTAAGAACGTTTTATTTTAAGCTGCAGAAAAATCTAAACCCTCTGTCTAGATAGCTTGTCAGGTTTGATAACTTTGTTGTTGTTACCAACAGGTAAGGCAAACATCCTTCTCGGGGTGCCTAGATTGTAAATGCTCTTGTCCATGCAAATTCTCTCTTGAATGGCAGACACAAAACAGATGTTCCCCTGACCTCTTTAAGCTAATTGCAGAAAAAAAAACGTTCTAATGCAGAACCACATTCATTTACAGCATGGAGTTCTCTTTTGATCAGAACAAATGGGTTTTCCAAAACTTTGTTTTCAAAGCCATAGGGGAATTGTGACAGAATCTTATCTAAGGGTTAAAAAAAGAGATACGAAGGTTTTGTTAGCATTCTAATTATACTTAAAAGCACATCTGTGAGCACATGCACAAAAAAAATTGAAACCAAAACACGTAGTGTATTTGACTGTTTAAACAGAAAAAGAGAAAATCCATTTCCTAAAGTCATTGAATCAACCTCAGGGTGAATATAAATTTAAAAAAAAATTTTCAGTCAGAGAAAGTGTGTTATGTGTTACACTGCAGACACACTATTAAGTTAAAACAATTGAGCAACACAACACAGTCAATGCAGGGGAAATGGTTGAACTTCCCAGCTAGCCAACTTTATTGAGAATCATTAGAACTATTGCACATAGAATATTCCCAAGGTAATACTAATTCTGTTTATAATAGACTTAGAACTAAAACGAGGATTGCTGCTCTCACTTTTCCCTGATTCAGAGTCAATATCATGTTCCTCACAGCTGGGGACTCTGGAGAGAGCTTTGGCTGGAGTCACACAGACTAAAGGTGGTAGAATCAGCTGCAAAGATTTCTCATTCTCTTTGGCTCTTTTATCAATTGCCTCATGATTTTTTTCAATGGAGGAAAAGCGGGAAATGCACTTTTCTTTAGTAATATTATTTACTACAGACACAGTCTTTACAGTAAAAGATTTTAGCCACGTGGGTCCTTGAGACATATACTGGCTCACAAGAAAATGAGCAACTTTACTCCATATCTTTTCATAATTTCCTTCTGATTTTTTTTTCCTTGCCCACAGTAATCTTACACAAATTTATGGTGGGCTTTTGCTAGATGACGTTTTCTGCCCTTAAGAACTTTGTAAATATAATGTAAAACTGGATGGCCTTTCTCTTCATTTTTTTTTTCTTTTTGTACGTTTATTTTAGTCAGTCTAAATTCAATGAAAATTAGATTTATTGCTCTCTGGATTGCTCATGTGGGTTTCCTACATCTCAGTATTTGTACTTTTCTTTAGCTATTTCCAAATACTTACTTGCCCATAGTATTTCTCTTGTTCTTCCTACTTAAATACTTTCCTTTCCAAGGAAAGGAAATTGCTTTCTAATGAGAAAGTCCATGTTTAATTTAAAATATTTTCAATTTTTTGGGCATTCTGCTCTTTTCCACAGTATAAAAAAATAAAGAACCTACAAAAATTAAGTTTTCTCTTTACCACACACAATTTCTTCAAATGTTTGTCTTTTTGTTTGCCCTAGAACATAATACTTATTTCCTTTCTCAAATAAATTTCTAAATTCCTTTCCTAGAAATTTAATTTTTTTCTTGACTAGTCAAAACCCACCTTTTAAAAGCAGTTCTGATTTAACTAGGATTTCAAAGCTGTACTTTGGTAGAAAGTCATAACATTATTAATTCCATTTTTTCATGTTTCATTTTATTTTGTCGTTTTACAAACTTCTAGTACCCCATAGAGCATCACGTTATTTAGGAAATGCATTTCTATCAAGGACACAAATTACATAGTCAATGATGGAATTCTGGCAGGAAATGCAGTATAATCTTCAGCCTATAAATTTTCTGGTTAGTTACCTGATGTTGGCTAGTGAGTAGAATTAGATGAGATATTTCTTAATACAGAACAAATCTTGAAAATGACCATTAATTATATGACTGTCATAATAAAATATTTTGCAAGGTTAAAAATAATAAAAACATTAAAAGTCATGAATTTTAAAAAATTAACAGAATTGTGCCTACTGAAAACTAGCTCTTCTCTGGGAATGAAGAAGTCCCAGCGGCCAATTTCAGCATGCCTGGAAATATTGGAGTTGAGCAAATGTAATGCTTTGATCAATACACAAATAAAAGGAGGAAGAAATTCTTATAGATTGCAGTTAGGACTGCTTTTTAAATGACACAATGGAATATTAACATACACTGCTCAACAGTATTTAGAGACAAAATGAAAAAAGATGTAGACATATATTCAGCTTCTGTAGTCTTATTATATGGAATATTATTGTTTTTTGCGGTTTACAGGAAAGAGAGTCCTTCTTCTCTAACCTGATTTGACTTTTCGACGTACTCATTGTGCTGCAGAGTTTCTGTTCATGTGATATTGTGCCATAAACCTATCAGTGGTCAATGTAGCTGAGGAGGACAAGGGTCACGCAGCTTCCATCAAGGGCTTTGTTCACCTTAGAATTTAATTACTGAGAAGGTATACTCAGGAATCACAGTAGATTTCCTGTTATGGTTTCTTTTCTTACAGAGTATTTGGGATGTTTGCCCACGTGAAGGACAGAGACAGTGTGTATGCCTGGTTTACATTTTCTCACTGGCTGGTATATGCCAATAGTGCTGCGAACCCCATTATTTATAATTTTCTCAGTGGTAAGTTTTAAACTCGTTTCTTCTACATAAACCACAGTTCTAACCGAGTGTGAGGAACCAATGGCCAGAGGTTTCAAACTCTCTTGAACTGGTTGAAGAGGTTTGACTCTACCATGAAATGATTTTTTCCCAGATCTGATTTGTCTCGAGGATTTTCCCTTAGGCACAGAAACACGTTACTTAAGTCATCAGAGAAGCTTATCAGAGGGATTTGCCCCCCTAAACTTCAGAAGAAATTTTGAAATAAGTGAAAAGTAAAAATTATGAGAACTGAATAATACAGAGTCTTGCTTGTCATACATTAAACTTTAATTTATATAAAAATGTAAAAACTATTTATCTGAAAATAAAACAGCCTTGGTATATTATTTCCTTGGCCAATATTTGTAGCCTAAGTGAGATTGAATTGGAAAGTTTCCACTTTTAGGTACTTTTCTATATTTATATTAATCTCGTGGGTAAAATTTCTTAGGTTTTTCTCAAGATTTCTCAGTGACCACAAAAAATGACATTTCTCCTAAATAACACCTAAGCTAAATAACACACACACACACATGTAATTTATTTAACTCATTCATGGAATAAATACAATGATAAAAATCATTTAATTAATTATTGTTTAATTTACCAACATTTTGCCTGATGGACTTTTATAATCGTGCCTTAATCAGCTACATCTATCTCTAGTTAGTTGGCTATGACCTTTCATTTCTACCTTCAAATATATGATAATTATATAGAGAGTAATATGCAATTTATTTAACTGCTCACTTAAGAAAGTATGCGCATGTTGTAACTTCCTGTTTGGCCTTCTGGGGTACAACAATAAAAATGACAAGTGACCAGTCAATTAGATTTTTTTAATCATAACTTTGTTTTTCAAATATTGTATCCACTCTCTATGTATTACCTGTTTTATTTCATCTTTCAGAAAATCAGGTGATGCATGTGTGAGGTTTGTTTTGTATTCAGTTGTCGCTTTTCATGCCATCCTCTGCCACCCCCAATTCTGTCTCCAAAACAAAGACTACATCTGGGCTGAGACAACCAGATAAGACTGCTCTTGTGCTGTTTGAAGGGAGAAGGGGTCATGGGGAGCTGTGGCCCGGAAGGCAGTCGGGAAGCAATTGCCAAGGGGTTAGGGATGCCTCAAGTCCTGAGCCTTGCACTAAGCTGGTAAAACCTATTAGGAGGTTGGAAGGGGAAGTGTTTGAAACAGAAGCTACAGAACCAAGTCACAGTGCTATTATGTGGTTAAGAGTGAGGCAGGGAAGGAGGCTGGTAATCACCAGGGACTTGTTATGTCCCTGCTATTGCATTGGCCCTTCACCTTCATCTTCCCATTTAATCATTCAATGACTCAGTTTGGTAATTGAGGCTCTGAGAAAAGAAATTATGATTCCCAACACTGCCTTTTACCCTTAAAAAGGGAATTGTTTCATTATTTTTTTTACCTTCCTAATTCCATGTCAGTAATTTAAAGACCAGGAAAAACTTCTCAAATTTTCTTTTCAGTTTGTTGTTCTACCTATGCAGACCAGAACACTTTAGAGACTTTGCAGATATTTTAATATATTTTTTGAGATATTCTATCTATTTGATTGTTTAAGTAGAACAGTTTCTTCGGAATAAAATGGGAAATGTCTGTATAGTTTGTGTTGTATACAACGTAAGTTTTATCATTTTTTGAAGTTATTAACTATTTCTGGGCATTCCTCTGCTGATAATCATTTTTATTATAGTTAACTACTTAAAAGTAACCCATATTCACCAATGCATATTTTGACTCAAAAGGAATAAAGTAGACTCCAAATATCGCACATAAAAAATTGTCTCATTATTTTATAAAAATACCCATTGTTTCAAGAGTCTACTGAGCTTCCAATAATGCAATTTCCTTTTTCTATTTTCCCCATCTTTGCAAAATGTGGCACCTCATTGTTCCTTTGGCTCAAGGGAGCGACTTAGTTGTATCCTACTCATGATTTGTTAAAACATATTTACGCACAATTCTTTTTCCTTTCTTTCTCCCCGGTTTGCCAGGAAAATTTCGAGAGGAATTTAAAGCTGCATTTTCTTGCTTTTGCCTTGGAGTTCACCATGGCCAGGAGGATCGGCTCGCCAGGGGGCGAACGAGCACAGAGAGCAGGAAGTCTCTGACCACCCAGATCAGCAACTTTGATAACATGTCAAAACTCTCAGAGCAAGTTGTGCTCACCAGTATAAGCACACTCCCAGCAGCCAATGGAGCGGGACTGCTTCAAAACTGGTAGAATATTTATTTACATGACAAGGATACCCGAGTAAAACTATTCTTCTTTTTTCTTTTTTCAACCTCTGTACACAAATTTTATTATCTGAATGATCTGAATCTAAAATTAATTTGTGGACCCATTTTTGAAAAAGAAAAACCTATTGCTCTTTGGAAATAAAAGTCAGTTTAAATTAACTTCTCAACTTTTGATTTAACTATGTTAGAAGTTTAACCTTCAACTAAATTTATTTCAAGCTAGTTCACTTAGTTTCCTGTGTTACGAGGTGTGCCAATTAAATGTGTAAGCGTTTCCAATTCTAATTGTTATTTCAATTTCACGTTTGAAGTGATTGCTAAAAATTACCAAAAGTTCTCCAGTAATTTCCTTCTGGCAACTAAAAAAAAAAAAAAAAAAAAAAAAAAAAAGAGCAATTACTAACTTTGAATTAACGTGTTAGTGGACTTTATAGTTAAAAAAATAATCACAAAAGACTGTCATTATGATGTGGCATCTAAGAGAATATTTATATACAAGATAGCATATTATATTAGATAACTCAAAAGCTACCTTTTAAAACTATATAAAAATAAATACTATTAAATTTTATTTTCCATGAATTTTATCACTCAATAACACAATTTTCTCAGGTTTGCCACTGTATCATCACTAACATTTCTCAGCTCAATATATAACCTGTAAGACGCAGGATTAGAATAAAAATTTTGGAGTAACTACGAATACATCATCATTTTCATCTCTAAGACTTCAACATTTAAGAGTAAGATAAAACAACGTTATTAAGCTCTTCTAGCCAGTGATAATGATGTAGTTGGTGTTGGTGCATTAAATTGAAAATGCATTTTACAAAGAAAAGGAGTAGTGGAGGACTAAATCACAGCTGGGCTCCCTATTTGACAGGTGAATGCCACAGAGGTTTGATGGTAAACATTTGATTTGCATTTATTTAAATTTCATAAACATTTATCGAACACCTACCGGAAAGCACCAGCTGAGCTAGGTGCTAGGAACTTAGGTGGGGGTGGGTGTGAATGTGCCTTTAAAGGAGCGCAGGTCCACTGAAGGAGATACGCGGATAGTCTGCGGAGCAGCAAAGCATTATGGGGGACGGACTCCCAGACCTACAGAGCAGTGACCCGAGGGACCAGGAAAGTGATGTTGTTCCTCACTGGGAGGTTGGAACTTTTTTTTTGTTTCTATTTAATTACAGTGACACCGTTGATGTCAGCGAATTTCATCTGGGCCTTGGCTGAAAGCCAGGTGATTAAGCTAATGGAGGAGGGACTTGCTCTTAACCTGAACACAAATGAATTAGTGCAGTGTATTTCGTACAGATGTAAGCCCTGGATTTCAAAAGACCGAATAATTCGATTTTGTTTCCTGTAAAACGTTTCTGATTCAAATAGTTAAGTTGAAAGTAAAAGACATTTTTATGAAAACTTGCTCTTATAGTAGCAGGTACCTTTATTATATTATACAAAAGATATGGAGAACAATGTTTCAGAAAGATTTTCATAGAAGATAAACATTATCTCGTTCTTTTCTTGCTTCTACCCAGTTGATCATTTTTAGAAAGAAGCTCTACAACCAAATTATTCACAAGTTGTTTTCATATTTTAGAATTGGGGATTACCTTGTGCTTTTTACTACTCAAAGCAAAAACTATTCTTGCATCTGAGGTTTACTGAAATTATACTGCTAGTTAGCAAAACAGTATCAATGAAAACAAAGTATTGTAACTCTCTTCTTTCTCCCTTTTGTACATTTCAGAACTTTTTTGTTATTTATGCTGCATGGAAGGAGAGTTGTAAATTTCAGATTGTGATGGAAGCTAGCACTTTAAATAGTTTGAAGATAACTTCAGATAATATTGATAATATGCCTTAATAGCTAAGTAATATCTCAAAGTAAGAGCTAACACCTTTTAGGCCCTAATATATCTAATCCTTTACCATATAAGAATGAGAGAAATTGAGAGAGGGAGAGAGAGAGAGAGAGAGAGAGAGAGAGAGAGCTAGAGGGGGAGAGAAAGAGAAAGAAAGAGGCAACAGCTGTGTGATTGATGGCTGAGGACAGACTCAGAAGTCAGATTTCTTTGCTCTAAACCAGTGATTCTCACAGTGTGGTCCTGAACCATCAGCATCAGCATCGTCTGCGATCTAATTAAACATGCAGATTTCCACACTATCCCAGATATGCTGAATCAGAAGCCTTGAGGGTGGTATTCAGGAATGTGTTTTTTTTTAACTATTTATTTATTTATTTATTTATTTATTTATTTATTTATTTATTTATTTTTTACAAAGACAGTGAGTCAGAGAGAGGGATAGACAGGGACAGACAGACAGGAAGGGAGAGAGATGAGAAGCATCAATCATTAGTCTTTCGTTGCGCGTTGCAACACCTTAGTTGTTCATTCAGGAATGTGTTTTAACAAGCCCTGCAGGTGATTCTGAAGCACCTTAAAATTTGAGAACCACTGCTCTAAATAATACCAGCTGGCACCTGTTTATTAGCCCATGTGTTATAAAGTATTTAACTGAACAGATATCTACAGCAGGGACCATGGTCAACCCTACTGTCAACCTGATTGGAGGTTTAAAAGAAGAACCTGAATGTTAATATTGAATGTCACTCAATCTCATCTCAGTCAGAGAGTGTCCCTGAGTTACAAGTGCAGTGTGAAAGAAGACTGGTTGTAAAGCCTGTGTGTGCTTCACGGTTTCCCGGATGAACAGAGCTTCTGACAAAAATCTTTCGGATTACCCATTTTAACTGAGGCTAAGTTTGCAGAAGCAGTTCCTAAGAATGAATATTTTCTGGGAGATAAAGCAAACACCTGTTTTTATGAGGAACTATGGGAGTAGAATAATAGACTGTGCACATTGTTCTTAACACAGTCATTCAGTAATCCTTCTAAGAGGACTGGATCTATATCCTCTTATGTTGATGGCTACCTTAATGAAAGAAGGTAAAAAATAGCTGTTCCCCAAACCTGCCAGCCAGTGGAACAAAGGGTCAACTACTTACCTCATTATGTGCTAACAACACAAATGAGAAGACATCTTATAAAAGGAATGTGTTGTGACTGTTTTATGCTATATATAGAATATGTATCTTTTTTATATTTCCAAGATTTAATGTTACTTCAATTTGTTATCAGTAGAATCAGATAAGTTTTTTTAAACATAGAATCCATTTGAATTTTATTATTTATTGAGTTTGTACAAGCCCATGAAAAGCTTCATAGCTGAATTTATTTATTCTTAGGAAAATACTACTTTAGTTTCTGAGGAAAGTGACTTCTAAATTCTCCAAGGTTTGTAGTATTTCTTGGATGTTAAGTAACTGTTACAAATCATTGATGGGTTCATTGCAAAAGGGTTAGGCACAATGATATTGAATTTCACTCCCAGTGTATATGCATTGTTTTAATGGAGATACAGGTAAATATACCTATAAAATATAGTTTGAATACACATACACCTGAAATATCAGAATGACAAACCCTGAAGACACTCATGGACACAAATTGTGAGGGGGGCTATTATCATTTAGATACTAGTGTAATCATTGAATGTTTCACTTGATATAAATCATAATAGTAATCATTTGCATTTCAAAAACATTTGGGTAGTCATTACAATTTAGAAAGCTTTTCAATTCCAACTTTACAATAGATGCCTTCTTAATTTATTATTATAAGTTACAAGTCAAAGAAAAAAGTAAATTCTATTAGGTGATGTGCAATTAGATTTCAAACGGCATGAAACAAAATAATAGATCTTTTTTATAGACAGCATCTAAACAGAGCAATTACTGTCAATATGGCTATTCCATTACCTTATGTACCACAGAAAATGAACTGCAAAAGCATGAAAAACACTTTATCTCTCCAAATTCCAAGGGGATTGTTTTCTAGAAACTACTGTAATTAAAGAGGGAGCAAAAGGCGCCCTCCCGGTTGCCACATGTTTCTACTACCTTACATCTTCTTTATAAACTTTGGAATTAAAGTGTCTTTAAGGTTTTTCATGAAATGTATTTCTATAACTATTATATCCTATGTGTGTAACATAATGTCAATTGTTTAACAATTATCTTAAACACTTAAAGTTGTTTATGTCTGATTTATTGTGTCTTCATGAAGAAATTTTTTATCAAATCCAATGGGATAGCACACCAACTACTGTGAAGGATGCTTATTATGTAGTTTTTAAGTAAAAATCATATTCAGATTTTAATAATTACATTTACACTGTCCGCTGTATCATATGAAAAATCTAGTTGTTGTTGATTTGATAAGTTGGATATTCACTCTTAACTAGTGTCAAATCTTTGCAGTTAGAGATTGAATTAAGCTCTCTAGTACAGTACTTAACAACCAAAATATTTTTCCCAATAAGTTTATATAACTTGGGATAATCATGATATAAAAGGTTTTTAATGTTGTTTTAAGAGCAGGGAGTATAATAAAGATGGTTATTATTAATACAGAAATTTGTCACAAAAATGATGTCAAACCACACGTGTACATAGAGCATTAACTTTTGGAGCTTTTTTCTGAGTCAAGAGACAGAGACAATGATAATCTTGATTTTCAATTTGTTATTAGACTAGTAAGTTTAAGTTCAGCATTTAAATAATTAAACAACTTTTTTTGGTCATTATATATAAAACTTTTGGCACTATTTTAAGTTTAATGTTACATTTTTAAAATGTGTATTTCCTGTTTTTTATTTACCCAAATGATTCAGAGAAATGACAGAATCAACTACCAAGGATTTTGATTTAAAATTCATGTTTTATTCAACACTGTTCATTATTTTAACTTGTATCAGGAATGGAGTTGAAGTAACTGGACAAGGGACTGCCCAGCTGACTCCTAAGGAATATGCTTTGAGGGCAGGGTGCTTTCCAAGGACAAAGTGAAGCTCTCAGTAAAAATTCTGAGAAAGACTGGCTGTTTCAGTGCTGAGGGTGTTTTGCTTTGAGTAATCCATGTTCACAGACTAGATACCTGCCACTCCTCCTCTTAAAGTCAGCCCTGAAGCGAGGACAGCCTCTTCCCTTTCATCTAGACCAGTGGCATGAATGGACATAGGGTATCAAAGAACAGTTTCTTGAAGCACCTCTCTGGCTTTGTGCAGCTTTCCACTGTTTTCTCCCTCTCCAGCTGCAGTTCTCGCCCCCAGTCCTACCCCCAAGCTAAGCATGAGCTGACCTCCCTCCATTACCTGTGTTGCTCTCGTGTTCCCTGACCCTCCCTCAGCTCAACCCCAGGCAATAGGGGTGACTCATGGTCTTAGGTTCTTGTTATTGTCTGTGGTAACCAATGACAAGTGGCTAATTTGAGAACAGATGATGCAGAGCTCAAGGAAAAAGTAAAATCCCTTCACATGTTTATATTAAAAAACTTACAATTTTAAAACTAAAAAAAAAAAAAGACTGCTTTCTTCCCAGAATATCTATGTTCATCTGGTCTTCTGAATGTTTGTCAGCTCCTTTTCCAAGCTCTAGCAAGCTTGCCACCTCAGCTTGGAAGAGATCCCAGTTTTGAGATTTTTAGGTCAAGGTCTCACGGTGGGTCCCTTGGGACATATGCCTAAGGAGGAATGCCACTTTGGGAAGCAAACATCTGTTCCATCTGTTACTGTTCATAGGTCCAGACTCTTGGTAAGAACAGAAAGATAATACTCAGTTTTAAAAAATAAAAACTATGGCTTATTATGTTGTTTCTAATTAATTTTACAACATTTGAGTTAATACGATAACTCCCAAAGGGAAAATGGTGCAATCATTATGGGACTGGGAAATCCTGAACAATATCTGGCAACATGAAGCTTAATTTATTGTTGATGTATTAGCAAGACTATCTCCAGAAAGAAGTGAAGCTCCCTTTCACAGGGGCACAGGTAGCCAAGCTCTCCTGAGGTAGCTCAGGAAAATGAAGTGAAATTGTTTGTAAAGCTATTTCTAGATCATGTAGGAAATCCATTAAGGAATGGAAGAAATTATTTTAGAGCATTACCAACACATATATGCATATGTGTATGCATTTGTCTATATAACAGTTATAGGTAACTTAGTGACTGAGATAGATCATCACTTGGTTAGTCTGAGAGTATCCCACAATGCATATAAGTTTATGTCCCAGCCTTTTAGTTTACTCCATTTCTTAAATTATATCTTTTAGTTTGGTGGATAGTTTTCCTCAATATTTACAAATAGCTAAGTTCCATGTTTCTGCTATTCTACAAGCCTTTTCTGTAAGACAGTGTCCCTCCCTCCCTCTATTCCTTCTTTCCTTCCTTCCTTCCTTCCTTCCTTCCTTCCTTCCTTCCTTCCTTCCTTCCTTCCTTCCTTCCTTCCTTCCTTCCCTCTTCCTTCCTTCCTTCCTTTTTTCCTTCCTTCCAACCTTCCTTCAATTTAGCTAGCACTCTTATGGTAATAACAATTTGGACAAATAAAAAAGAGTAATCTGTAAACTACCTATACCCTAAAAAGTTCATGTAAGTAGCCTATGACAACCTAAGGTTCTTGATGTCATAGACCTTCTCTGTGTTGTTTACTGCTTTATCCCTGGTTTCTAGAATGCTTCCTGGCATATAGAAGTCACTTGATCACTATCTCTGGAGTTAATGACTAATAATAATCACATAGTAATCCGCCCTTTTTTGTATGTGTGACAGTGACAAGGAGAGAGGGACAGATAGGGACAGTCAGACAGGAAGGAAAAGAGATGAGAAGCATCAATTATTCATGTGGCACCTTAGTTGTTCATTGACTGCCTTCTCATATGTGCCTTGACCAGGGACTACAGCAGAGCAAGTGACCCCTTGCTCAATCCAGCGACCTTGGACTTCAAGCTAGTGACCTTTGGTCTTAAGCCAGCAACCAAGCTGGTGTGCCCGCACTCAAGCCACTAACCTCGGGATTTTGAACCTGGGTCCTCTGAGTCTCAGTACAACACTCTATCCACTGCACCACTGTCTAGTCAGGCTTCCCCATTTTATTATTTTTTTTTGTTTCATTTTCTACCAATTATTTTTATGTGCCCCCTAGAACTTCCTTTCCACTGAGAGCAAAGAACCTTATATTCTCAGAGTCTATACCACTCATACTTTTATATTCTTTACCAAAATTAAGCTGTGCATTGAGAACACTAAGTTCCTTTCTTCAGTCACCATCCAACTGGGAAGCAGCACCAGCATGGTCCTTCTCACTAATTCTAAACCCAAATGACTACTCTTCCATTCATAAGAAAAAGTTGGCCCCTTTGTGGGGCTTTACCATTATTGACTTCTCTCTGTTGCTAAATCACCAACCTCTTGATCTCTTTTCCTTTAATTCACGTACATTAGCACCTGGTTTGAAGTCAGACCCCCCAGACCTGGGTCCAAGTGGATGATGCACCAGAATCCAGTTTTATATCTCCTTGGTCTTCTTTTTTTTTTTTTTTTTGTATTTTTCTGAAGCTGGAAACGGGGAGAGACAGTCAGACAGACTCCCCCATGCGCCTGACCGGGATCTACCGGGCACGCCCACCAGGGGCGATGCTCTGCCCACCAGGGGGCGATGCTCTGCCCCTCCGGGGCGTTGCTCTGCCATGACCAGAGCCACTCTAGCACCTGGGGCAGAGGCCAAGGAGCCATCCCCAGCGCCCGGGCCATCTTTGCTCCAATGGAGCCTTGGCTGCTGGAGGGGAAGAGAGAGACAGAGAGGAAGGAGGGGGTAGGGGTGGAGAAGCAAATGGGTGCTTTTCCTATGTGCCCTGGCCGGGAATCGAACCCCGGTCCCCCACACACCAGGCCGACGCTCTACCGCTGAACCAACCGGCCAGGGCCTCTCCTTGGTCTTCTTAATGTGAGAAACTTTGACTTCCACTGTTCATCAGATTACTCCCATAGTTTTACATAATGCAGCTCACAGGCTGGCCTTTATACTTTATATGCAACAGATCCTTCTCTGAAATGCAAACTCTAGTGTCTATTCTGAGTCAATAGTTACTTATCTTTCCTTTACTATCACACTTATGTTCCTACTACAACGTTCTTTCTCAACCCCAATAGAACTATTGGATTCTTTACCCTTTTATTTTATCCCAGTTCACTAGTCCCAGCCTGGACTTACCTTCCTCCCCAAACAGAGGAGGGGAAAAAAAGTATGGCCATCGTGATATTGCACTCATTTCCATACATTATTTACTTTAAAAGTCTTTTTGCCTAATGAAGACCATGACAGTTCTCATACAACCAAGAGCCTGCTGTCCTATACTACTAAAAATAAATGCTTCGAGCATGGTGTAAAAGCCTCATTGCATTAGACACGAGGCCAGCTCTCTCTTCTTGTATATGGGATTGCACTCCAGAGACTCATATTCCAGGTAAAAATCTATCTGCTAAGGCATTAATGACAGCACTTTTTTACCCCATCTCCGCTATTAATAGCCCTTATTATTCTTTCTCCTCTGTCAGAAGCTGTTCTAAAAAATTATTTCCTTATTTACAAATTCTTTTTAAGATCATATAAATCTTCCTAATTTGCTTTTGCAAATCCTCTACAACTCTTCTGTTGTCTACTCTTGGCATTTACCTGTGTATTTGGGAGGAGGAATAAGTCATCTCATTTTCTTGACTGTTATTAATAATTTCCTTATGCGGTCATCTTTTTAAAATAGTAAATTATCCATTTCAAATCCACATGCAGCTGGAACTCTTCTACTTTATATACCCCGTGGCTTTATTCTTTCTGTGGAGAGCTGTTGTAATTGTAGAACTTACCTTCCTATCCTCGGCCATCATGAACAGTCAGCAGAGCTCTGTTCATCTGATTATAAAACTAATACTATCACATGTCTTACTCTAACAGGAGGATTCTCCAACATTTTCGCTTTTAAGAATTGATTTAATTTAAACATTTATTAGAAAACTATATCTTTCCCTTTACAAATTAGGTATCCTCCCTTGCACCTATAATCTATTGATTATGAAAACCTCAGGTAAAAATTCAGTCTAGGCTTTTAGGATATATATTATTATAAGGAGCAACTAAAACCTGTGGTTTTATTAATTTGATTGGTTTTACCGATAGAACCCAAATATTTAACTTTAAGTGATACTTGTGGTTTTTACATACCTGTTCTCTTTACCTTCTTGACCCTAAATTGGGCTTTTACAATGACTTCTTTTGCACATAAATGGAATGAAGTGAGATCATGGAATTCAGAAGATTGGGAAAGACAAAATAAATTCCTCATTCCATTAGTAAAAATCTGTGGTTCAATGTTGAAAACACTCTGCATATTCTTGAGGGAGATTCTTTCATGCTTTTCAGTCATCAACAACTTCCATGCAGGTGAAAGGCAGCCCTGAATGCAACTTGTTCAAGAAACCAAAATCATCCTCCTTTCTCTTTTTAAAAGAGCAGAGGTAAGCCCTGGTAGTGATGTTTGGACTGGCACTGAAGCACAGTATTTTCTCAAGTGTCAGGACCTGTCAAGATGTCCCCTTGACAAGATTTTTCAATGGGATGACACATTAAAGACTGCTGTCTCCTTCTTTAAAATATTTGAAAAAATTTGGCTTAAGACAATGTTTAAATCTGATATATGATCTCTTCTCCTGCCACATAGCACAGAATGATAGTCAATATTTGATATACATATGACAAAATCACATTGCTGATAGGAGTATCCAAAAAAGACCACTGAAACAGTTTTCTAATCATTACCCTCAAAAAGAACCTTCAATAAAATATTTTAAATAAACATTTTGTATAGGTATGTCCCAATAACACCACCAAAACTTGTACAATTTGATGCTCCAAACCTAAGATTGTAGCTACCATGAACCATGGTCACCCAACAAGACTCCTTATTCAATTGAATTTTTATTTTCAACCGGATGATCTTGGAAGGTATGTCCAAATAGCAATGCTTACACCTTGTATTCCGTGAGTGATTTACTAGGACATTTTAAATGGTGGATATTTGATGATACTTTATTTCCAAACTAAAATTACTGTCGCCAGGCTCTCATGGCAGGTACGTCCAACCCACCTCTGCTTTGGAATCCCCTAATATTGTTGTTAAAAATGCAGATCCCCCAACAACACTCCCAATGCTCTGCTTTAGTTGGTGTAGGGTGAAACTTGGAGATTCTGAGTTAGCCAGTCTAGGGTTGCCTTTGACCACTGATCTATTTCTTGGGACTCTAGGGGTTCAACTGCTCACTTTTCTGTTTTAGAGTCAACTATGGATCTTGAGAATATTTGTGGTCTATGGGCCTCTCTGACCACTTCTGACTGGAATCAGCAATATTGTATTTAAGCCATTGTCCTCATTTGGTTCCTTATTTTCAGAAAATGTCAACTCAATACCAGTTTCATGAGAGCTAAATTATATGGCTCTGCTCTTTGTGGTTAACATAACTGTATTACAGGTTCTTGGCAAGATTCACGAGTGTCTTCCCGGTTACAAATTTTCAACTAACAATATTTGATGACAAACGTTTTAGACCAAGCAAAACTCTATACCATGGGGTGGTATCACTTTGGACTTACCTGTAAAGAGACTTCCAAATGGCCTTCCAGAAAGTCACTGGTGATAATTAAAAGATAATTAGAACTATAGGACACACTATTGTCATTTGTGTATATCAAAACCTAAGACAGGAAACAATACCTTTGGAGAATTTTCTGTAGGATATAGTCTATGTTCCCCTCCAGTTACTTTAAAATTCATCCTTATATTTATTCCCAATGGAGCTGTGTCCTCTTATTCCTTTTTAGCACAGTAAACATACACACACAGAATAATATAGACATTGTATGTTTCCCTGCACTTTGCCACGATGAGAACACCCTTTACTGAGGATTACTGTAAGGAAGAGCACTAAGAACATGCTACTGCTTCCATACCAGTGTTGGGGACAGTGCCCATGGTATTCCAAGGGATCGTACCAAGGAGTATTAAATATAAAGAAAATTTTCTGGCTGGACTAGTGCAGGAATACTTGCTTTCACCTTAAGAATATTGTAAGGCCCTGGCCGGTTGGCTCAGCGGTAAAGCGTCGGCCTGGCGTGCGGGGGACCCAGGTTCGATTCCCGGCCAGGGCACATAGGAGAAGCGCCCATTTGCTTCTCCACCCCCCCCCTCCTTCCTCTCTGTCTCTCTCTTCCCCTCCTGCAGCCGAGGCTCCATTGGAGCAAAGATGGCCCGGACTCTGGGGATGGCTCCTTGGCCTCTGCCCCAGGCACTAGAGTGGCTCTGGTCTCAGCAGAGCGATGCCCCAGAGGGGCAGAGCATCGCCCCCTGGTGGGAAGAGCGTCGCCCCTGGTGGGCGTGCCGGGTGGATCCCGGTCGGGTGCATGCGGGAGTCTGTCCGATTGTCTCTCTCCGTTTCCAGCTTCAGAAAAATACAAAAAAAAAAAAGAATATTGTACAGTTTGCTATTTTTTGGGGGGGGAGGGGATAAAAATTGTACTCACTTTTCAAATTGCCTGCTAGAAGTATTAGAGGCAAATTACCTACCTGTCCACTCCCACCTTGACAAGTACACATGAGGTCATAGCCAGCATCCTATGGATTAAGCCCCATGTAGTATTATTTTGTTTACCTCTTTCCCTACTTGGCTCCATTCCCTGGCAGTTTAATTTTTATGTTGTACTTAAATTATTTTTGAAACAAATAAGTACAAATAAATCTGTTTGAGAGCACAAAGACAAACATAGCTGGAAAAATTTAAAGAGATTAATGTTAAGCAAAACTAAAATTAGCTTATAAAACCACATATAAATTCATATATTTTAGCAAATGATTTCTTTTCAAAAATTAATAACCTATAACAGAGAAGATGTGAACTTACAAAAAATATGAATAAGATACAAATGCCAAATTTGGGCCCCAATCTCCCTGACCATAGCTTCAGTGGAAGAGATGCTGGCTAAAAACAGCTGACTGGGCACATTGTCTCTGCCCATGTCACAACCACTAAGTGAACATCCCTGCTTTATATAGATCTCAGGCTCCCCGAGGTGGATTTTGGAAACATTCTGTATTGTGAGGACTCTCTTTAACCATTTTTATTTAAAAATATTTCCTGGAAAGGATTTTTGAAATGTCAAATCCATTTTAATGTTTTCCTAAATAATGAGTTTCAACTCCTAAAGGAAATCTCAGTTATAATTTTTTTATAGCACTATGGGATAAATCTATTTTTTTAGTTCAAGAAATTTTTGTCCCCAAAAAACTACCTTCTGGGTAATTGAATATATAAATATATTAGACTTAATATCTACATTTTCTTTTGTACCTATCTCCCCATGCTCTCCTCTTTGGAAACTGTCAGCTTATTCTCTGTATCTTTGGGTCAGTTTCTGTTTTGTTTTGTTGATTCATTTATTTTGTTCTTTTCCACATATAAGTGAGATCATATGGTGTTTGTCTTTGTCTGACTTATTTCACTTAACGTAATAATCTTTAGGTCTAGCCATATTGTCATAAATGCAAAATTTTATTTTCTTATTGCTAAATAATATTCCCTGTATGTGTATATACACAAATACTACATTTTCTTTACCCATTCACCTATTCACGGATATCTAGGTTTCTTTTATATCTTGGCTACTATTAGGAATGCTGCAATAAACATGGAATGTGTATATCTTCTTGAATTAGTGTTTTTATTTTCTTCAGATAAGTACCCAGAAGTAGAAACAGTGGGTCAATGGCAGCACTGTTGTTAATTTTTTTGAGGAAACTCCATACTGTTTTTCACAGTGGCTACACCAATCTGCATTTCCATCAACAGTGCATGAGGGTTGCTTTTTCTCCACATCCTTGCCAACCCTTTGTTGTGGATTTATTGATGATAGCCATTCCGACAGGTGTGAGGTGATATCTTATTGGGATTTTACTTTGCATTTCCCTGATGATTAGTGATGCTGAGCATTGTTTCATGTGTCTGATGGCCATGTGTATGCCTGCTTTGGAGAAATGTCTATACAGGTTTTTTTTCCATCTTTTAATTGAATTGTTTGTTTTTAGGGTGTGGCGTTCTATGAGTTTTATAAATTTTGGATATTATCTTTTTATTGGATGTATCATTTACAAATATTTTCTCTCATTTAGTATGTTATCTTTTCATTCTGTTCATGGTTTCCTTCATTGTGCAAAGAACATTTTAGTTTGATGTAATCTCACTTATTTAATCTTTTGTTTGTTTCCTTGCTCAAGGAGATAGATCAAAAAAAAATATTGCTAAGAGCACCGTGAAAAAGTTTACTGCCTATATTTTCTACTAGAAGTTTTATGATTTCAGGTCTATGATTTTCATAAAATTGAAAAGGTAAACATTTTTTGGAAGCATAAACAACTGTCCTCAAAAAAGTATAATTTAGTAATCTACTAAATACCCTTCAGAATCCTGCAGTACCAGTTATCTTCTCAATAACTTGTAGTTTGGGTCTTTTTATTTAGGCATTTTAATCCTTATTAATATATAAATTATTTGAAGGAAGGAACTGGGCTGTATTCATAAGATTTGTGTACCATCCTCTGGGAATAGCACAATGTCCTATAAAACGTAAGCACTCCTTAAACCTTTATTGACTAAATCAGTAAATAAAGAGCACCTATCTAAAATTGTACTTTATTTTGCTAAGTTCTGAAAAGTATTAGGATCAATAGGAACGTTGTTCATAAAGAAAAATAAAATATTTAGTGTTTACTACTTACCTAAATACTGTACAAAGGGAAATACAGAGGAAACAGATGTAATCCTGCCCACAGCTCACCCTTTAGTGAGAAAAAATGTAAACAAAGTTTTAGATGTTAGATATTGGACAAGATGAAAGTTTTGGCTCTGCCCAGGGAATGGTAACTTTAGGAGAAAAGGGCTTTGCTGGGGTTCGAAAGCAAAAATGAAGAAAACATACTAAGCAGAAGGGACGAATCCTCAGTGGGATGTGCAGGTGGGACAGCATGACCTCTTCAGGAATGACAAATAATTTGAAAGGAAAAGTGAGAAGGCAGGGCAGCAGATGGCGTTAAGTGGGTGGGAAAGGGTAGATAGTAAAACGTTCTTTATAGGATTTGTGGAAATTGGAAACTTACATTATATAATAGAAACAATTTAGGAAGTCTATCTAGAAAGTCCTATGATTAGATTTTGGTTCTGAAGAGTATATTTATAGCCATGTCACTCTGAATTTGAGAATTGGACATTGTTACTTCAGATATCAGGTAGGTTTTTAAGGAATTATTCACCTTCAAATACAATCATTGGATCTAAACCAGGACAGTGGCAATGAGGCTAGAAAAGAAACATTAGATTTAATATGTAGATACCAATTTGAGGCACATTAATGTTTAATTCTATTTACAATGTATCCAAGCCACCAAACACATTAACAGAGGTAATACTAAGGTGCTTTAAATAGATTTTTGAACTTGTCCTCGTCTTTGTAACATGCTCTTTTCTGACTGTATTTATAAGCAATTCAAAGTTAGGAAGATGTTTACTCTGTGAGTTGTTTTCTATCTCTTTTACCTCTAACGAGTGATTCCCCCCTTTCTGGCATATGTTGCCTCAAGTACCCAAATACTTCTGCCAAGTTACTACTGTTAGAGGCAAGAAACTGCCACCAACCTTGACCAGCTTGCTCGCTAGCTGTTCCTTCGTTTATGGCGGTCTTGATTTATAAGCATGGCCATTGACGATTCTCTTCTCTCCCCATATCTCTTCGAGTGTGTGTTTGTGGGTATGTATTTGAAAATGTAGGTGTGTCTACTGAATATAAAGAGAAGAACAGGTCACATTTTTTCCTCTTGTGTTTTATATCAAAACCTGTCTGTGGCCCAATTCTTACAGGCTCTTTTAATGGCGCAGCTCACACTTGGGCTGCTCTCAAGGGGCCACTTGCTCTCAACCAAACTTCAAAATCCAACTTCAGTGCCCCAAGTCTATAGTCTCTTAGACCTTGAATTCTGAGCCTAGGCGGGAACAGAAATCAGCTAACATCATAGATAGTGGTGAAAAGTTGAGAGCTGTTGCTCTAAGATCAAGAACAAAACAAGGGTTTTCACTCTCATCACTCCTATTCAACATAGTACTGGATTCCTAGCCAGAGCACTCAGGTAAGACAAAGAAATAAGAGGCATCTAAATTGAAAAGGAAGAAGTAAAATTGTTATATGATATGATATTATATATGAAATATCCTGAAGATCAACCAAAAAACCATTGGAACTAATCAATGAATTCAGTAAAGTTACAGAATATAAAATCAACATATAAAAATTAATTGGGTTTTTATGAGCTAACAACATCTAAACAGAAAGAAAGAAAACTATCCTATTTACAATAGCATCAAAAGCAATAAAATATTAAAACTAAATTTAACTAAAGAGGTAAAAGATGTATAAAACTATTAGACTTTGATTAAAAAAAATTGATGGCACAAGAAACATACCAAGGCATATTGTGTGCATGGATCAGAATTGTTATTGTTAAAATGTTCATATTACTCAGAGCCATTAATGGAGTCAATGCAATCACTATAAAACTTCCATTGGCATTTTTCACAGAAGTAGAAAAGAAAAATCCTAAAATTTGTATGAAACCACAAAAGACCATGAATAGCCAAAGCAATCTGAAGAAAGAACAGAAAGACAAAGACACCATAATTCCTTATTTCAAACTATAGTTCAATGCTGTAGTAATTAAGACAGTATGGTACTGTCATAAAAACAGACCAATAGATAATTGGAATAAAATAGAGAGCCCATCAATAAACATATACTTATACAATCAATTAGTATTTGACAAGGGAGCCAAGAATATACAATGGGGAAGGGGTAGTCCTTTCAACAGATAGTGTGGGAAAAACTGAACAACCACATGCAAAAAAATAAAATTGGACTCCTTACAAAAATTAACTAACAATAAATTGAAGACTTAAATGTAAGACCTGGTATTATAAAACTCCAAGAAGAAAATGAAGAAAGAAGGTCTTTGACATTGATCTTGGCAATAATTTCTTGGATATGACACTAAAAGCACAGCAACAAAAGCTAAAAATACACAAGTGGATTATACCAAACTGAAAAGATTCTATTTTTTTTTTTTTTTCCTTTTCTTTTTTCATTTTTCTGAAGCTTGGAAACAGGGAGAGACAGTCAGACAGACTCCCGCATGCGCCCGACCGGGATCCACCCGGCACGCCCACCAGGGGCGACGCTCTGCCCACCAGGGGGCGATGCTCTGCCCATCCTGGGCGTCGCCATGTTGCGACCAGAGCCACTCTAGCGCCTGAGGCAGAGGCCACAGAGCCATCCCCAGCGCCCGGGCCATCTTTGCTCCAGTGGAGCCTTGGCTGCGGGAGGGGAAGAGAGAGACAGAGAGGAAAGCACGGCGGAGGGGTGGAGAAGCAAATGGGCGCTTCTCCTGTGTGCCCTGGCCGGGAATCAAACCCGGGGAAAAGATTCTAAAAAACAAAAGAAACAATAAAAAAAATTAAAAAGTAACTCCTGGAATGGTAGATAATATATGCAAGGCATATATATTAGATAAGGGGTTAATGTCCAAATTTTACAAAGAATTCAAACATACCAAGAGCTAAAAACAAAACAACCCGATTTAAAATAATATAATATATTAATAGTTCCTATAAAGCAGCAAGCAGATATAGAGTATGGATGACAGATGAAAATTAAAATTGACAGCACAACAGGGAAGAGAGCGCTAACCTCAGATGGGTGCTTCTAGTTTATAGACAGAGGACTATAGGAAAGAGCCAAAGTTAAATTATAGCTGTGACTCAAACACTCACTTTAATTTTTTTTTTGCAGTAAATAAAAGTGCATTAGGTGTGGAACAAATATAATTTATATCTCCAATATCTCTCCCTTGTCCTCACATACTTCCACAGGTATTTCCCCAGTTCTCTGTTCTACTACAGAAAATTTCCTTGAAAGAGGAATAACCTATTATCGGAAATTCTTCTACTTTCCTTTTATCCTGAATCCACCCCAAATAGGTTTTCACACCCCAAAGTTCACAAATACTTTTATTATTATTATTGATGACCTCCACATTGCGAGCTTAATACTCTATTCTTGTTGTACTTGAGTTATTAGTCTTTGATGACTCCCTTCCCCTTGAAACACTTCTACTTGGCTTCTATGACGCTCTGTTCTCAAGGTCTTCCTTCTGCTTCATTGCCACTTCTCCCCAGTTCCTTGTCATCTTTCTAATCTCATATCTCAGTGTACCCCAAGGCCCCCAACAAGGCTTCCTGTCTTCACCAACTCCCTGTAGTCTGTTCTCCACATAGCAGAAACTGTGATCCTTTTTTAAAAAAGTAAATCAAATTCTGTTATTACTGACTTCAGTGCTCTATAGTGGTTTCCCATTTTAGTCAAGTAATGATAATGATAATAATAATAATAATAATAATAATAATAATAAATCAAAGTCCGTACTGCAAACCTACAAATTCTCACATGATCTGGCCACACAGCCCATCTGACCTCATGTCCTATCATTTGCCCTTTGCTCACTCCAGCCAAGCCACGGGGGCCTAATAGCTCATCTGTAAACATACCCAGCATTCACCCATCTCAAGGTTTTGCACTTGCTCCTCCCCTGCCTGGAGTCTCTCCTCTCTTGTTCTGCTGAGTGTCTTATTCCTTCACCTACTTACCCTATATAAAATAGTAATTCTGTGGCCCACAACTCAGACATTTGATGACTCATTTGCCCTCCCTTATTTTTCTTAGACTTACAGGTATCTAGTATAGATGGTTTTTATTTATTTATTTTTTATACTTTTATATCCCTTCTAGAATATATGAGGGTAGAAACTATGTCTCTTTTATTACCTATCTCCTAAATGAGAGCTGTGGCTGTAATATAGTAGGTGTTCAATAAATATTTGTTGAATAAATAAGTCAATATTAGACTAAATAAAGTTTAAAATATCCCCATAATAAAATATTAGGTAGACATAAATATGACAATTTTGATACTGACATGTGGACACAGAGAGGTGTTTATGGTACACTGTTAAGGGAAAAAAACAAATAATAGAACAATATGTGGGTCCAGAATGGTGGCTCAGTGGATAGAGTATTGGTTCAGTGTATGGATGTCCTAGGATCGATTCCTGGTCAGGGCACATAGGAAAAATGACTGTCTGCTTCTCTTTCCTTCTCCTTCTTCTCCTCTAGCAGCCAGTGGCTTGATTGGTTTGAGCACTGGCCCTGGACACCGAGGCTAGAATAGGTGGTCTGAGTGTGTCAGCCTCAGGCACTGAGGATAGCTCGGTTGATTGGAGCATCAGCCCCAGATGGGGTTGTGCGGTGGACCCTGATCAGGGCTCATGAAGGAGTCTGCCTCACTATCTCCCCTCTTCTGATATAAAAATTAAAAGAAAAGAAAAAAAAAAACAGTATCTGAGAATAATGTTAAAATATATTTGTAAAACTTATTTGTATATTTGTAAATATACCTAGAAAAAACTTGAAAGTTAAATATCGATTCTTAGCATCATTTATCACAGGAAGTAAAATTACATATTATTTTTATTTCCTATTTATAATTTTCTGTATTTTTCAAAACTTTAACAATGATTATAGATTTACTTGTACATTTACAAAAGACAACTGAGTAATTTCCACATACAGAAATAAAAGACACTGAGTGGAAAAATGTTTATTTCGTGTGCTACTAATGAAATTTGGGTTTCTGTTTTAACATTTAGGATTAAGAAAGTGTGACTATTTTAAAAAAATTAATATTTTAAATCCAAGAAGTGAATGTAGAATTTTAATAGAAATAACTGAAAATTCAGAATACATACTTTCACCCTCTTTATTTACATTATTTTTATCTGTACTTTATTAGTAATGTGCATATGTACATATATAGATTATTAAAAAGCTTAGGAAAAAATTTAGAATTATTATAACTTTCCTTCACATTTGCAATCAGAAAAATAAGACAATTTTAACATTTTCATGTACAGATATAATGGTCCTTTAAAAGTAATAAAAATATATATGTAAGATGATTTAAAGAAAATATATTGAAAGGTAAATAGTGCCTATCTCCTAGTGCTGGGGTTGGGAACCTACGCTCGTGAGCCAGATGTGGCTTTTTTGATGGCTGCATCTGGCTCACAGACAAATCTTTAATAAAAAATAATAATAACGTTAAAAATATAAAACATTCACATGTATTACAATTTATTCATTTCCTACCGCTCAAGTTCATGGTTGCGGGTGGCTGGAGCCAATCACAGCTGTCCTCCGGGACAACACCAAATTTTTATTGGATAATGCGTAACGTACACGGGTCATTGTGAGGTCAGGAAGTAAACTTCCCTCCTTTTAATCAAGTAGTCAGCTAGCTAATTGAAGAAACCCTTTTGACAAAGAAGATGGCTAAAAAAAAAAAAGATGAGGGATATTGTAGTTTTCAGCAGAAATGGACAGAGGAATTCGCCTTTGTGGGGAGAGCAGGTTCTGCAGTGTGTCTAATATGCAATGATAAAATTCCATTGATGAAATGGTCAAATATAAAGTGGCACTTTGACACATGCCATACTACATTTGCATCAAAATATCCAGTGGGGGACAGCAGGAAGAAAGCATGTCAAGAGCTACTGTGCAAAGTGCAAGCTAGTCAGCAGCAACTCCGTGTTTGGACCCAACAAGGTGACTGGAATTTGGCTAGCTTTGCTAGTGCTTTAGCAACTGTGAGAAATGGAAAGCCATTCACAGATGGGGAGTATGCCAAAACATTCATGCTTGATGTTGCCAATGAACTTTTTGATGACTTTTCAGATAAAGACAAGATAATCAAACGAATAAACGACATGCCTCTGTCGGCAAGAACTGCTCACGATTGTACCATCATGATGGCAAATCAAATTGAGGCAACACAAGTGAAGGACATAAATGCAGCACCATTCTTTTCTCTCGCTTTGGATGAGTCAACAAATGTAAGCCATTTATCCCAGTTCAGCATGATTGCAAGGTATGCTGTCGGTGACACACTACCTGAGGAAAGTCTTGCTGTTTTGCCTATGAAAGAGACAACGAGAGGGGAGGATTTATTCAAGTCTTTCACTGAGTTCACTAAAGAAAAAAATCTACCTATGGATAAATGTATTTCAGTGTGTACTGATGGTGCTCTGTGCATGGTGGCGAAAAACAGAAAATTTGTGGTGCTTCTTCATGAACATGAAAAGAGACCCATCCTAAGTTTTCACTGCATCCTACATCAGGAGGCACTTTGTGCTCAGATGTGTGGTGAGCAGCTTGGTGAGGTGATGTCACTGGTCATTCGGGTGGTCAACTTTATTGTTGCCCAAACTTTAAATGATTGCCAATTTAAAACACTGCTAGATGAAGTTGGGAATGATTATCCTGGTCTGCTTCTGTGCAGCAATGTGCGTTGGTTGTCAAGAGGGAAGGTGCTCAGCCGTTTCGCGACTTATCTGAGTGAAATCTGGACTTTTCTTGAAATGAAAAATGTCAAGTATCCTGAGTTAACTAACACTGAGTGGCTCCTGAAGTTCTACTATCTTGTGGACATGACTGAACATCTGATCCAGCTCAATGTGAAAATTCAAGGCATTGGAAATACAGTCTTCTCTCTTCAACAAGCAGTGTTTGCATTTGAATACAAGCTGAAACTCTTCATTACCAACATTGAAACAGGTAGTTTACTACACTTTGATAAACTGGCAGAGTTTTTTTGTTTTTGTTTTTTTGTATTTTTCTGAAGCTGGAAACGGGGAGAGACAGTCAGACAGACTCCTGCATGCGCCCGACCGGGATCCACCCAGCACGCCCACCAGGGGCGACGCTCTGCCCACCAGGGGGCGATGCTCTGCCCCTCCGGGGCATCCCTCTGCCATGAACAGAGCCACTCTAGTGCCTGGGGCAGAGGCCAAGGAGCCATCCCCAGCGCCCGGGCCATCTTTGCTCCAATGGAGTCTTGTCTGCGGGAGGGGAAAAGAGAGACAGAGAGGAAGGAGGGGGGTGGGGTGGAGAAGCAAATGGGCGCTTCTCCTATGTGCCCTGGCCGGGAATCGAACCCGGGTCCCCCGCACGCCAGGCCGACACTCTACCACTGAGCCAACCGGCCAGGGCTGGCAGAGTTTAAAGATGCATGCACAGCAAGTAACCCTGTTCAACATCTTGATCTCCAGCAGCTAGTGATCTTTACATCTAATCTCATGCAGTCATTCAAAGCACGCTTTAGAGAATTTTGTGAGCTCACTCGTCTTTTTAAGTTCATCACCCATCCACACGAGTGTGCAGTGGACAGCACCGACCTGAATTACATTCCCCATGTCTCCATCAGAGATTTTGAGCTACAAGCTGCTGACCTGAAGGCCTCAGACATGTGGGTGAATAAGTTCAAGTCACTGAATAAAGATTTGGAAAGACTTACACAACAGCAAGCAGAGTTGATGAGCAAACACAAGTGGAGAGAAATGAAAAACTTCAACCTACAGACCAGCTGATTGTCAAAACTTGGAACGCGCTTCCCATCACATACCACACACTGTAGCATGTGAGTATTGCTGTACTGACAATGTTTGGCTCTACCTATGCATGTGAGCAGTCTTTCTCACATCTAAAGAATGTTAAGACCAACCTATATCACATTTAATGGATGGAAGTCTCAGCACCTGCATGAAGCTTAACCTCACCATGTATCATCCAGACTACAAAGCCATCATCAAAACCATGCAGCACCAGAAGTCGCATTAATGGTAAGAAGTACTTTATTCATTATTGGTTAGCAACAGCATAACAACATTATTAAAAAGAATTCAGAGACTTATTGTACTTTAAAAGTGTTGATCTTTCATAAAATGCACACATTTACTTGTATTTAGTGTTAAACATATTGTATGGCTCTCACGGAATTACATTTTAAAATATGTGGCGTTCATGGCTCTCTCAGCCCAAAAGGTTCCCTACTCCTGTCCTAGTGATTTAAATATAAATATTTTCATTTGTTGTTTTTGAAATGCTATACTTAAATACCAAATATTTTACAGAGGAAACAAAATTTACCTTGAAAAGGAAGATAATTTAACCACTATGATCTTTTTCCAGTAGCCTTAGCAACATATGAACAATAACATGTTCTTGTATATTATTGTCATACATCTCTCCCCTGGGATGTACAAACCCTTTCTCCAATATTTCCTGGGAAGAATTATCTCCTAAAAATTGTTGTCTGTAATTCAACCAAAAGTTGTCCTTATTCCCAATCATTTATTTACCTGAAGGACAATGTCTGCACCATGTGCAGATGATCTAATTTCAAAGGCTACTTTATATTATTATAAAAGGGAGAAAATAAATGTAAATATACTATATGGTGCTTTGAGGTTATTTGGTAATATCCATTTAATTATAAATTTTCCAAGCCAGCAGATATTTTCCCACCATGATGATTAGAATGTGCAGTAGACTCTAATATTAACATGACATGGGAAGCAGAGAACACAGAGTTAGGAAAACAAACTTTAAAGGAATTCAAAATATCTTTCAACAGTTGGTCTTGATTCTGTTTTTAGAGATGTCACAAATTCCTAAAAATTAGATCCACTGAATAGATGTTCCAGAGAAAGCCAAAGCCATTATATGGAACTGCTGTTTCCATTAGGAATATTAGCTGCTTTGTAGACAAAACTCCATGGCATATATTGAACTCTTTTTTTAAATTTATTCATTTTTTTAGAGAGGAGAGAGAGAGGGAGAGAGAGAGACAGAGAGAGAGAAGGGGGAGGAGCTGGAAGCATCAACTCCCATATGTGCCTTGACCAGGCAAGCCCAGGGTTTTGAACCGGCAACCTCAGCATTTTCAGGTCGACGCTTTATCCACTGCGCCACCACAGGTCAGGCCATATTGACCTCTTATGATTAGCCTAATTGTAAATGATGTTCTAGAGTAAAATTATTTAAATTATCTGTGTCAAATCAAAGAATGTTATTAGTATGTTAGAGTTACAATATTTCTCAAGAGCTCGGATGATTAATTACCAAAATTTAAACTATAAAATCAGTAAAACAGAATTCTAGAAAGTTTTAGCAGAAAGAGTAGCTTGATTGAGTGCCTTAATTTACCCAAAGTAAGCACAAATGTGTCATATACCTCATTATCATAAAAAGTGATATCTGGGGGCTGTTCTCACCTGATGTTATTTTGTAGTCAGGTTATGTATAATTAATTATAGGACTAATCCTCCATAATCTGAATCCTTTTGTGTGTGTGTGTGACAAAGACAGAGAGCGAGACAGAGAGAGAGACAGATAGGGACAGACAGACAGACAGGAAAAGAGAGAAATGAGAAGCATCAATTCTTTGTTGCGACACCTTAGTTGTTCATTGATTGCTTTCTCATATGTGCCTTGACCTGGGGGGGGGGGCTACAGCAGATCGAGTGACCCGTTGCTCAAGCCAGTGACCTTGAGTTCAAGCTGGTGAGCTGTGCTCAAACCAGATATGCCTGCGCTCAAGCTGGCGTGGTTTAGAATCTGGGTCCTCTGCATCCCAGTCTGATGCTCTATCCACTGTGCCACCATCCTGGTCAGACCTTAATCTAAATCTTCTAAATCTTTCATCTATCAACTTTACCTTGTCAGCATGCCTACTAGATGGGAATTAGATTTCTAAATTGGCGATATGATTAACATTCCCATTTCTGTGATGTTTTTAAATGTTCATGAAGTCCTAAATGATAAATCCATTTTTGATCCTATTAGATTGAGAGCCAGACCTCATACAACAATAATCACCCACAGCAATGCTCTCTCATGGAGCTGCTTTGATCCTCCTGGCGATAGCCAACCTATCTTCCCTGGCAACGCATAGGCTATAGAAACTGTTGCTTCAGTATAACTTTTGAGTTCTTCAACGGCTAGTGTTACATTGTATATAGAGCACTGCATTTTGAACAAAGTGCCTCAGTAAATGACAACAGCTGACACCTGGATGCCTCCTTCTCCCCATTTCACTTCTATCTCAAATGGTCACCGGATCCTGTAATCATCTTGGATCTACCGGCTCCTCTCCTTTGTCACTATTCTTAGTTCAACCATTACCATACCTCTCCTAAATTACTGAAATAGCTTCATAACTGGTAATTATCTTTATTTCCAATCCGTCTTCCATAGGAGTGCTCAGTCAGTTTTTCAAAACACCAACCTGCTTGCTTTTTAAAAAAAACCCTCACTGATACCTTCCCATTTCTCTGTGGATAAACTCAAGTCTCCTTGATAAAGCATAAAACGCTGCTCATATTGTGTTTGTTTATCTTTTTTTCCCTCCCACCCTGAGTTTCAGTGATATTAGTCATTCTGAAGTCTCAGAACATGCCTCAGAGTCATGTCTCCATGCTATTTCTCAGTTTCTCCCAATCCTGACTTTCAAGTCCCCTAACTCATGGCCTCCTCACATCAGTTTATTAGGGAGGATACTAGTAGGCAGTTCAGGGTGAGGTAATTACATACACCATTGTGTTGACCTAGTTTTTCTTTTCTAGTGAGAATGTGTGTGTGTGTGTGTGTGTGTGTGTGTGTATACACATACTTTCCAGAGCTATTTTAGGTTGACTCTAAATGGGAGGCTGGGAGGCTGATTAGATTTTTGTGTTTCTTCTCTGGATAAGTATCTTATGAAATTTAAGTAGAAGAATATGGTGTCAATGCAGGGGTGGTTGGAGAGGAAGTCAAATATTATTAAACACAAGGTAGTTTCCTTATTTTTATACCAAAAAAATAAAATGTCTACTAAATAATTGTTCACTGATTTACTATGCTTTTTTTTTCACCAATTTTTTCTTTCTTATTTTTTTTTCTTTTACATTTGTAATTTTATCTGCACCCTGTTTTATCTAATCTGTGAACAAGGGACCATTCCTCATTTTTGTTTTTGCACAGAAGGATGGATATAGTAGGCTCTCAGTAAATATTTGTTGAGTGAACACCTTAGTGTCTTTTGCCCTGTTACAAGGTATGAGGTCGTGTGCACTTCATTTTTTTCCTGTTATAAGAATGGATTCTCTTATGTGAAAAATAAATAAATGAATGCAACCAGTGAGTTTTGAATAAGAGTTCTGGAAACCTTGGATGCCTCGCTGGACACTCTGAGAGGTGATGGCAAGGGCCAGTGAACTGAGGTTGGGCCTCCCCTTCCCACCCAGATTTCAACCAAATCAGCTTGACTCTCTTCTGTTTTATTTAGTCCTTAATAACCTATTCAAAACAGAGGTATATTTAAAAACCTCATACTGATAATCATTGTCAGCTATTGGAACTGATGATTTTGTCATTTCCTTCCACCTCTAAAATATTCTGATTCAATAGCTGATTTTCATTTGAGTAATTAATTGACTTGAAAGTACTGTTTTTGTTGACTTTAGAATAAATTTGATTAATTTGGCATTGCTATAAATTTACCTGGGACAAATTGTATTCTGTTTTTACTAAACTGTAACTGAAATTCGGTGCTTCTTGTGTGGCCTTTGTTGTCAATAGAAATGATAGATATTTTTATATGACACTGCATTTATGGAAATTATCCCACACTAGCACTCCGGCTCATTACTACATTGAAATGACGTATTACTGAGAGACCCCTGGATCTTGATATTTACTCTGTAAACAAGTAGTGTATAACTTAGTTTCTAACAAATTCGTTTTTTAAACTATTTTGATAAATGTATTTAAACATGGTTAAGTTCCTTTGTAATCCTTAAAAAATTGTATGTTTAAGAACAATCATAAAGTACGGAGAAAGGGTGCTGAAGGCGTAATGAAATGGTAAAAATTCCCTGATTTAGATGGTGACACAGCTAATAATTATTATTTTGGAATAAACAGTCCTCTGACCACAGATGCTTTCTGCACCTGTGAGTTCTAGGCCTCAGCAGCTGTACCTATTTGGCAAAGATTAACCTCATTCACCCAGTGTCATATGTCCGGGGTTCTTTGTATCTTTGTACTCAAGAAAGTCATAACTATAGCGCTTCCCTTGAACAGGAAATTGTGTTTTGGTATTCTTTTCCTTTGTTTCATCACTTTATTTTGCTGTGGCAACCCTACATAAATTCATCCTTTAGATGCTTTACTGAGATTTTGTTTGTTTGTTTTTGTTTTGTTGTTTACCTTCCCAGGTTCCTTTCACAGGCTTCTTCTAATACACTGATTTTCCTTGATGACGACGCCCTCCTCTTCCACCCTCAGGACCTATGGTTTCAGTCAGACCCACCCTACCTGCATCCGTGATGCTGGGCACCACATGAGATCTCTTTTATTGGTGAGATAGATGGGCATGGGACAAATGTAGAACTCAGGTGACTCAGTTCTGGAATTTTAACAGGAAAAGAGTCACACCTTCTGGGTCTGGCTCCTAAGAGAGAAGTCGGCACACTCAGGGCTCGTCAGCTGTCTTCTCACTGAAGGAAAGACACTGCCTGAGAATGAGGCTGACCCAGAAGAAACAGCTCAAGGACAGGAGGGGGAAACCCTCAGGCCCATAATACAAGGCTTGAAACATACCAGAAATCAAATTTACACCTGGACTCTTCCACTAGGGGAGGCTGTTGGAGAGGTCAAGAAGAGGGTGTGACTGCCTGTTGACCCTCAAGCTGGACTCAGCAGTTGGAGGCTCCTCACCCCCTCCTCTGTCTTTGGAAGGTACATCCTGTTTACAGTTCCCACCGGGAAAACCATTGCAGGGACATAACCATGAGAGAATAATGTATTGTTGAGACCATCTGGATCGAACATGTGACCGAACCCATTAAATTTCTATGTACACTGTGAAGAATCTGGCAGACCGGTGCGGAGATCCACTAATCTTTCACCTATGACAAGCCTCGTCATAGGTACGTCCCCTTGCATATTAAACCTGCCACCTACCAGTCGGGAGCAGCCTGCTTCTTTTAGGTCTCTCCTTCTCTCCATATACGGGGGCCAGTTCGTGAAATAAGAGCCACCAAAGCCACCTCTAGCTTAAGTCATTTTTATTTGGCTTATATCAAAATTACAATTAGCTTGGTAAAAGTTTTAATAACAAGTTTAATGACTCAGTGCCTTTAAAGGTAAACAATTGATTAGCTTTATGACATTACAATTATTTTGTTACATAGCTATTAAGTCAGTAGGTGCAATATAACTGGGATTTGTTGAACTCTCTGATATAAATCCCATCTACATACTTAATATTTATACAACCATGAATACCATTAGCCCATTTTTACAGAGGAATGAAAATATATATAACTTCTGATGTAAAGTCATCTACCTATATTTATAAAAGAAAAACAGTGTTATAATTTTTTTTTTTTTTTTAGGATTCCAGAGACTATGTTTTTTCATTTTGCTTTCTGGAAACAAAATATAACTTCTCTCCTAGTATAAAATAAACATGGACCATTGCAACCAACAACTTTATTATTGTATAGCTGTGTACACACAAATGCTTTTCTACTATCTCAATAGTCAATTATCTATACCCATATTCCTAATATCTTGTCAAAACAGTATTTCATATCTCTTGGGCATCTGTCACAGAAAGTTCTTTGAGGGTTTAAAAGTGGAAGCCTTGTGATGCCCCTGGGAGATGATAAGTTCTGGATTCTTAGAGGAAGAACACAAGGTCGAGGAGATAAATAAGGCCTGTCTAGGGAAGGCATTCCATTTTTGTTCTAACAAAATATTATAGACTGGGAGGCTTATAAAACAACAGAAATAACTCAGCCATAAGAAATGATGACATTGGATCATTTACAACAACATGGATGGACCTTGATAACATTCTACTGAGCGAAATAAGTTGTCGGGAGCCAATCAACAACTGCTGGCTGACAAGGTCACAGCAGGAGAAGACCCACAACTGCTGGCTGACAAGGTCACAGCAGAAGAAGATCAAAAACTGCTGATTGACAAAGTCACAGCAGAGAAGACCAATGGCTGCGGGGTGACAAAGTCACAGCAGAGAAGACCAATGGCTGCGGGGTGACAAAGTCACTGCAGTGAAGACCAATGGCTGCGGGGTGACGAAGTCACCACAAAGGATAGGCACAACGATACTCCCCCCTTTGACTTTTTAAATTAATCTGGCCTTATATCCCCCCTTTTCTGGGTGTGTGCTATTATTTGTGGCACAGGGATAATAGTACCGCGCTTTCCCTGTAGATTCGTAGTGATTTCTTTGGAAATGAGACAGAGGGTGTGAGTTCCACAGAAAAGCCTGCAAGCCCCTTGAACTGGGCTCATAGACATAAGAGGCTGGCTATGATATCCCTCATAAAGGGTTAAGTTTGTAGGAGAATTCCTTCTTAATCATGTTAAAAAGAAGAGATTGTGACTTGTGAATGGTTAGGAGGCAGTGGCTGTGCACAGAGCACCCTTCGGCCTTCACTTAACATTTTTCTTCCCTAGCCTTTTCATGTGATAAGTAGAGAAACATTCCTTTCTTCTTTGATCTGCAAATAGTGGTATATTCTGAGAAGAATAGAGTCAGAACTTAACTAGTGTTTAAATATAATAAATAAGTAATATTTGATTAGACAATAGTATCTTAGGTAGGTATAGTAGGATGGCCCATTGTGTGGCCTAGGATGAGAGCGTAGTCAACAAGAAAAGAATGTTTTACTAAGAGAATTGTCTTTTGACTAAAGGCAATTGCTAGACTTTCTCAATGAGATGTTCTCATGAGATTTAAAAATGTAGGGAAATCCATGGAATGTCTTGTGTTGCTGCTGGGCTATCTTGCAAGTGCACTCTGCATATCTTTGGGTGGAAGCTATTCTTGATGTTATGTTAATTTCTTTAGAGGCAAGCCTTTTAGAACTAATACTCTAAAAGCTTTTACTGATGTTGTTATTGCTATTCAAGTTATTTTGTATTTTGAATGATTTGCTACCTGACTTGTGACTCATAGATGTAAATGAACTGTTATCCAGAAACATGAAAACATAGTGAAACAAAAGTAATAATTAACACCATGTGATTGTAACTCGGTGTGCGTGTATAAAAAGGGAGCTATACTAGCATTTGGTAGAGATGCCTGGCAGTAAATGCTAACCGGAGAATAAAGAGAAAGAAAAGAATTCGGCTCTCTCACTCCATTTTCGCCGACACCGTCTCCTCCTGTGGGACCCCTGGATCCCCCCGCCGGGGCTGGACCCCGGCAATAAGTAAATCAGAAAGAATTAAGAAATGTATGATTCCATACAGAGGTGGGACATAAAAATGAGACTCAGAGACATGGACAAGAGTGTGGGGGTTACAGGGTGGGGGGAGGAGAGGGAGGGAATTGGGGGAGGGGAGGGGCAGAAAGAAAACCAATTAGAAGGTGACAGAAGACAATTGGACTTTGGGTGATGGGAATGCAACATAATCAAATGTCAAATTAACCTAGAGATGTTCTCTCTGAACATATGTACCCTGATTTATCAATGTCACCCCATTAAAATTAATTCAAAAAGGAAATAAGTCTAAAAAACCAGAAATATAAATTCTCACAGTTTTGGAAGCTGAAGTCCAATATCAAGGCACTTACATAGTCATGTTCTCATGAGAGTTCCCTTCCTCGTTCCACAGCTAGCCCCTCCTGGCTGTGTCCTCACAAGGTGGAAGGAAGGAGCAAGGGACCTCTTTGGAGCCCCCTTCTTAAGGCATGTAAAGCCAGGAGCCACGGCCAGGACCACTATCACAGCAGCCTTCTGGCCCATGCAGGTTCGCATTGGATTCGGACAGTCGGTAAAGAAACCATGGAGCCAAAAACTGGTGGGCCATAGCCTTTAATCCTACCTTGCACCCAGCGGGCAAGTAAAAATACACACTGGGCTCCAAAACCCAGTCACATTCAGTGCTCACAAAGCTACTGATTTATCCGAGTTTCCTAGAATCAAAGGTTTCTAGCTCACCAGACTTCTTCTCCTCAGTTCCCCATCTTCTTCCTTATCCCAGATACAAACTCTACACAAACTGGCATCTCACTCAGCACTCCGTCATCTTGGCTGCTTCTCCTGGCCTTCTCCACGTGGCCTCCTCCCGCTGCTGGCTCTATTCTCTCTGCTGAAGATAATCTCAGGAACCAAGAGCCCGAGTCCCGTTCTCCCTCCCTTTTATAGTGTAGAAATCCAAACCCTTAATCCAATATACATAATAGGGAAGTCTCTAATACAAAGTCACTTCTCTGAGGCATGATAGGATTGTACCACCTCACACCAAAAAGGGTGGGACAGGCTTAATCCCAAAACCAAGCCTCAGGCTACAACGATTCTCAACACACATTAATATCACCTGGGCAACGGCCTCTTTAACAAAGTGAGCATAATACATTTTATCTGCCCAACAAGGCACTAATTCAATTCATGAGGGTTTTATATTCAAACTTAAGCATCTCCCAAAGTCTCTGCCTGCTCATACCATCACCTTTGGGGTTTAGGATTTCAACATATGGATTTTAGGAGGACACAGGTATTTATTTAGATAATAGCAATGCCTGTCATTGAAGCTAGGAGAGATGTAGTTGTCAAGTGATGGGTATATGTGGGTGATTGCATTTCCAGTAAAACAGAACTTCTGCATCATGGTGAGGAGTCGTTTCCTACACTGTCACTGTATTTGGAGGCTTTGAGGATCTGTAGCTTTAAGCATACATGGGTTTGTGGTGCACATAGAGAGCATTTCTTATTTGGGAAGATAAAGAGCACCAGTTAGATACTAGTAAATCTTGAATCTGCCATACATTTTTTTTTTGGCTGCTTTGACACCTTTTCTTCTTTTCCATAACCTCAAATAAAAATTGTTTTGAGGAGGGTAATTAATAAAGTAAAAACTGAGCATGCTCAAGTGTCAAGGAAAGTTCTGAGATATACTTAGGTTTTTTATACCTTTTAGCATTCTAATTGTAAGGAAAAAAAACTATCATGAGTGTGCAGGCTTGTATCATTTCTCAGTATCTGGTTTGTGGGCTTTCTTGGAAGTATAATATCTGAGATCAGTACGCTCAGAATAAAATAATTGAATTTGGACATAATTTGGAAAGTTCACAGCTCAGAAAAGATTGATGAGGAAATGGTAATATAGGAAGATGACTTGAATCGTAATACTTTTAGAAAGCAAGAGTAGAAGCTGAAGGCTTGTTCCAGACAGTTACTGGTAAGAAGGTGATTGGAGAAAATACATCTGCCTTTCTTCTAGGTGAACAGCCCAAGTCAGCCAGCATGATAGTCCTCCTTCTTCTGGGTAAGAGAGTTTTGCTTCTGGTTTATCTAAATTCACAACACCAATTCCTGATGCATGAAGACATTTCTATCTAACTTAACTGTCAATTAAGCTAATAGGGGGTTATAATGTGAAGTATCAATTACAATTTAATATTTAACATGGTTTATTACTTTTTCAAAAGTGTACACTATTTTTTATTCATGTATAACTACAGAAAGTTTGTAATGTAAGAATTATATAATATTAATCAGTTTGCTTCTGTTTTATTATATAGAATAATCCAGTTACTTTGAGTTATTTATTAGGATTTATGGAACTCCCATGTATACTAGAACCTTTTAGAACTGAAACCTTCCAGTATCTATTTACAAGTTAAAAGATGACAAATTGCAAATTATTATCTAATTTTTAAATTAAATCAAAAAGTGATTAATTTAAACCATTCAGTTTCCCTAATTTTAAGGTGTTAATATTAAAAAAAAATCTAGGAGTTGTTTAATAAAATAGAATAACATCAAAGCAAATGCTTCACACATTCAGTTAGTTTCTGTGAACTAGAGATAAAGTAAGAATATATCCTTCTTATATTGGATAGTATACAGTGAATGTATTGTAAGATATTGGTGAAATAGAATTCTGCTTAAAGTAGAATTCATGAGATATACTGTCTTTGATATGTATGTTATTGCAGAAACTATTATATTTTCTTCAGCATTCAGTAGATTCTATCAATAGAACTGAGAAAAAAATGGATATTTATGATAGTAGCTACATATTTATAAACCACTCATTAAACCAAACCCAGTATAGTGTCTACACTAATACATATTGATGAAGAAGGGCATAATTGTGGGCAGGAGAATAACAAAGGTTATTTCAAATTATGTTGAACACAAAAGGATATTTAAAATAAATCAAGTCAAAGAAAATAAGGCAAGAAGGAAAGCAATTTTTTATATTTTTAGTTTTTCTTTGGTTTAATAAATAGTTATTTAGTGTTCCAAAATTTTGCTTTTTCTTTTATTTATTTCTAATAATAATTTCTTATTTCTGTTTTATATTATAAAGAGAATCTAGGAGAGTTTTACTTTTATAGATCAGGTAGCAATATAACAGAACACACAAAGTGTATCACAACCTCATTATGGCTCCAGCTGAAAAGGCAGTGATGGTCTCTTGTTTTCAACTTTTATTTTTAGATTAACCTTAACAGTAAGTTGCATGAAAAAAGGAAATCATTTCCAATACTTATAGGGTCAAAACTGTGCATTTGATAGTTTTAACTGATATTTACCATAGTTCATTCTTCAAAATACTTATTTAACATTATCTAAATGGGTCTTGTGATGTGGAAATGTCCAAAGAAGTGGGGGACATAGTGAATTATTAAAAGGGTATTTAATAACCTAATGAGCCTTTTATATCTTTAAGAGGGTGAATATAATATGCAATATTCTCCATCTTACTTATTTTAAAGTAGAACTTGTTTCTCACTGATTGTTTCAAGAGAATCCTTAAAAACTTCTGGATTAAATACATAGGCACAGTTAGGAATGGATAAAATTTTGGAAAGCTCAAGATATTTGGAGTCATGTGGGCCAAATCATTGAGATGGTTTTTCTAGTTCATTTAGTATTTCATCAGAGTGGAAGGTGTGAAAAGCTATGTAAAATAAATAATCAAATGAATTGTTTAACCTAAAGATTTAAATATAAAAGAAAATGAAAGAAATTATGGAAAGATAATAGGTAGAATTTTTTAATGGTTATTACATTAAATACTGGTGAAGTTTTTAATGCTATATCCAATCATCTGTAAATTGCTTAAGGGAGCTAATTACGAGATATAATGATCAATGGCAAATAATATTCCAGATTTTTTTTTTTTTTTTGTATTTTTCTGAAGCTGGAAACGGGGAGAGACAGTCAGACAGACTCCCGCATGCGCCTGACCGGGATCCACCCGGCACGCCCACCAGGGGGCGATGCTCTGCCCACCAGGGGGCAATGCTCTGCCCCTCTGGGGCGTCGCTCTGTTGCGACCAGAGCCACTCCAGCGCCTGGGGCAGAGGCCAAGGAGCTATCCCCAGCGCCCGGGCCATCTTTGCTCCAATGGAGCCTCGCTGCAGGAGGGGAAGAGAGAGACAGAGAGGAAGGAGAGGGGGAGGGGTGGAGAAGCAGATGGGTGCTTCTCCTATGTGCCCTGGCCGGGAATCGAACCTGGGACTTCTGCACGCCAGGCTGACGCTCTACCACTGAGCCAACCGGCCAGGGCTTATTCCAGATTTTTTTATACCTTAAATTTCTGACATAAAATCCCAGTTCAGGGTGTTTTGCAAACTAGATTTAAACCATTAGCCTTGGGCAAGAATCTAAGTAGTTCAGTTTATCTTTCTTTAAGCTTGCTAACCTAGAACAGAAGGTTAGCTAGATGAGGTTATCCATGAACATATAAAAACCCAGAAAGCTAATATGTCAATTTCTGCTCCAATCCCTCAATAACAAAATGTGACTGAGCCACACCCGTGGCCCTAACCCTCAAATGTGGCAACCCAAGAAGTAGTACATATGATCTAATCATTTGTTTTATAATCTCCTAATGAGAAGAGGTTTGGAAAGAGGTAAGATAAAGAAAAGATTCAATTGAAAATTATAACTCTATATTGTCACAGATAATTGATAATTAAGATCACCTATTTAAAACTTTAAGTAATTTTTTTTGGGGGGTGGAGAGAGAAACATCAACTTGTTGTTTTACTTAGTCATTTACCCACTGATTGTTTTTCATGTGAGGCCTGGTCAGGGCTTGAACCTGTGCCTTTGGGGTTGAGCCAAGGACCCCGGGATCTGTCAACCTCAGAGCTCCAGGACAACATTCTATCTACTGTGCCACTGGCTAGGGCTAAAGGTCTCAATTATAGTTAAAATAATACTTCTATAAATTTATAATTTTTATATTTTTCTATGAATTGATTAAGCAAGTGTCAGTTCGCATGCTTATAGAATCAATTTGAGTTATATGTACAATATACTAAATTAACATCCCTACTTTCTTGATATTTTTGGAAAACTTGGTGGAACTATTTCTCTTCTACCCAAAATAATTTGTGAATATTTATTTTAATTGAATATTACCAGCTATTTATGCATACTCATCTGTAAGCAACTATTCAAGTTGGTGTAATTTAACATTCATTTATTAAATATCTATAACTGCTTCATTGTGCTTGATGAGGAGGATACAGTTATGAATTACCCTTAGTGCCTATCCAGTAAAACCCTAAAACCCAGTCATGGAGTCAAACACAAAAATGCACACTTTCATTACAGAGCAATAAATGCTATCATTAAGAAAAATCTCAAAATTGTAGTGAAACAAATTAAGTGTATTAAATTCAATTTGGATGGTGAAAAAGGGGTGACCAAATTAAGAGAAAGTTTTCATACAGGGGGTAATTATTCTATTGAATCTTCAAGGACAAAACACAATATCCTAGAGGAAAAAGAAAAGGAGTGCCTACTAGGGACTATATAGCAAATGCTCAGAGGCACAAGACAGCATGGGGATTTGGGAAACTATACATGCTTGAGGATCTCCAGGTTGCACATGATGAAGAAGAAGAGGGTCGTGCTATGAGAGGCCATCCAAAGGACGAAGCAGGAAAATGACAGGACTGGAATATTGCATTAGGCAGGGTAGGGTATATAAAGAACCTGTCTAAATAGATAAAACTGGAGACAAACTGATTAGTGAGTCAGTCAAATATTCCAGTGAGAGTCCAATATTCTAAATGAAATATGCAAGAATGGGTTATGGAAGAGTGATGTTCAGGATAGAAAAAAGAGTCTATCACAAATCTCCAGTTTCTAGTTTGGGTGCCTATGTGAATGGTGGCATTGCTGATGAAGTAGAGTGGTCCATCAGGGAGGGTAACTGAGAACAATATGAAAGATCTATTTTGGAAGTGTGTTTGGAACATTTAGGTAAGGGGTAACAGCATCTCTAACTGGAATACTAGAAAATAATGGGAGAGAATTATACACCTGAGAATTGTCAGTCTACAGATATTAGTTAAAAGCACCCAGAAAGAATGTGTTAAAATCAAAATGGGAAAAGTGTGAGTACAGAACCCAAGCTGAAAATATACATGAACAGAATTGTAAGAGGATGCTGGGAAGGATCCTGAGTGATCAGAAAATATCAGATGGGTAAGTATCACGAGAATAGAAGAGAGTATTTATTACCAAAGGAAAGAAGAGTTTCCGAAACAAAATACCAATAAAATACCCAATGATGAAGTCTTAAAACTATTAAATTTTATGTTTCAAAAAAAATTAGAACATTTTAAATAGCAGTTTTGATGGGGTAGCAGTCATAAAAATAAATAAGTTGAGAAATAAGTAGGCTATAAGAAAGAGAGAAAGCAAATTTAAATTATTCATTTTAGAATCTTATGTAGGAGAAAAAATAGATCTAAAACTAGATGGGAGGTTAGAATGCATTCAGTCTTGTAATGAAATCATCACATTTTGTTTTCCATAATCATTCTCTTTATCATTAATAACTTAGTTTTGAGGTAAGTAACTGCCATACTGTAATATCGCAAACTTGTTTTTGTTGTTCTATTATTGTTGTTATTCAAGCTATGGGGCTATGCTCAGAAAATGAATCCCCTTCTCAAACCAATGACTGCACTTATTTCAGAGAACAATGCCTAAGGGATGCAAATGGATGCAAACATGAATGGAGAATAATGGAAGATGCCTGCATTGTTTCAGGTAAAAAAAAAAAAAAGATTTAAAATGCATTCAAATGATTTCCTTTTACTGAGATAAGAATAGGATTCGATACTGTCCTTCACTGTTTGGGGAACTAAGTTTTGCTCTAGTTCTTGAATGTGATATTCGAGTGATTCACCTGCAGTTGCTGATTATTGAATTATAGTTACAAAATAATACTCTTAAATTCCTTAATCACCTTAATGCATTGACATTATGGGAAACTTAACGCAAGGTTTCAGCCTATCTTTTTTACTTATTTCATTATATATAATGTAACAATTATATGCATGCTTCTCATAAGCATGGCAATTTTTTAAGTAAACTGTTATTTTGTTTATATATTAATATGTCAGTGATAAAATAGTGCAAATAATATTTGTGATGATCAAGGCATTATTATCTATTTGTATGTGTATAATATGCATTCTGTATTCTCACAACATATATAGTATTTTGCATTCCAACTGTATCAAGGAGAATTTAAAGTATATTATTATTTTTAAACTGTCCTACATTCCAAACATTTGAGGGTAGGCCCAAAGAGTAGAGAATGTGAGTACCAGAAAGTCACTTTACTTATTTGAAAGAAAAAGTAATGTGTTCTAAATATATCAAGTAGCTGAATAAATATTGAATGAAGCATTGTAGGAAGACTCCATTGACCAGAAGTAGACAAATTGATTAGGCAGTGAGACATCACCCTAATAGTATTATGATAAAACTTTTCAAAAAATCATATTCTAACATAATGATAATTTTATCATTCTGTATAATAAATATTAGAATACAATAAAACCTGATCAACTTTCTGGACTATCATCAGAAGTAATACAAAAGGAAATTAAAAAATATATTCTCCATGACTCACTTTATTTCACCAGCCATTTCACAAAGAGCAAATTCTGTACAATTCATAACATTTGCCTAACAGCATATGCTTTCTCTACCTCCCAAAAGATGTCAGGTGGAGTGTGTTGAGTTCCGACAATGCCAACATTTAAAATCCCTACCAGCAGAGGTGGAGCAATTACATAGGATGCAGAGGAAGGGAGAGAGATTTTCTTCTTTTCCCAGCCCTTGTAGGGCGAACAGAGACTGGTCATACTCCAAGGAAGCTTATGGTTTATTAATCCAAACATTCTGATTAATGATAAGGAAAAGACTTTGAAAGGCATAAATTGTTCAAAGTGACACAGTGTTTTTAAGTGAGAATAGAGGATAACAACAAAATACAATCTGGTATTTCATGAAGAGGCTCCTTGTAACATTTTATATAGCAAAATTAAAATATCACATTCAATGTGTCATGAATTCGGGCATGTTTATTTCAGTATACAAATAACAAGTCATAAGTAGCAAATTGCAATATTTGCATAATTATCCCATGCATAACATTAAAATTAAAATATTCACGAATACACAAAATCTCAAGTACTCTAATTTAGAAAAATACAAAAAGAAAAAGAAAATTTGCTGGGTAGATGAATGAGAATAGCTTTTTAAATCAAAGCAGAAGCCCTGGCCGGTTGGCTCAGCGGTAGAGCGTCGGCCTAGCGTGCGGAGGACCCGGGTTCGATTCCCGGCCAGGGCACACAGGAGAAGCGCCCATTTGCTTCTCCACCCCTCCGCCGCACTTTCCTCTCTGTCTCTCTCTTCCCCTCCCGCAGCCAAGGCTCCATTGGAGCAAAGATGGCCCGGGCGCTGGGGATGGCTCTGTGGCCTCTGCCCCAGGCGCTAGAGTGGCTCTGGTCGCAATATGGCGACGCCCAGGATGGGCAGAGCATCGCCCCCTGGTGGGCAGAGCGTCGCCCCTGGTGGGCGTGCCGGGTGGATCCCGGTCGGGCGCATGCGGGAGTCTGTCTGACTGTCTCTCCCCGTTTCCAGCTTCAGAAAAATGAAAAAAAAAAAAAAATAAAATAAAAAAAAATAAATCAAAGCAGAAAATGAATTATTGGCAATTATGTAAGACTCATTATTTAATAATATTTATTGAGTGCTTTTTGTCAGAACTACTTCATTTCTCATGATAACTTTGGAGCTTCCTGTACATCTCTTATTATAATCTCAGAATAATATGTAAAATAAAATAGCAAATTAAGACAAATAATTATTGAAAGAGCTAATCTGACAGAAGAGCTAAGATTACAGATCATTCTGGTCACATTTTACTAGGGAGGCCTTGATTATTAATGAAGAGAAATAATTGGCATTCTAAGAGGGGACAAAGCTATTTTAAAATATGAAAAATTTTAATTTATTTCAGAAACTAAATATTGGGGGGAAAATAAAAGTAAAAAATATATTTTTGATTAAAAATTACTTATATGAACATCCTGCAGAAGCCCCAGAAAATCTTACTATAATAATGAGTTATACACAAAAACATTGATACATAAAGACACATGCAGACCCATATTAATTGCAACATTGTTCACGGTGGCCAAGACATGGAAACAACCAAAAAGCCCTTCAATAGAGGATTACATAAAAAAGATGTGGTACATATATACTGTGGAATACTGCTCAGCCATAAGAAATGATGACTTAAGATCATTTACAACAATGTGGATGGACCTTGATAACATTATACTGAGTGAAATAAGAAAATCAGAAAAAACTAAGAACTTTATGATTCCATACATAGGTGGGATACAAAATTGAGACTAATGGACATAGATAGATAAGAGTGCAGTAGTTACCAGGGGAAGGGGAAGGGAGCAAAGGGAGGGGAGAGGGGAGGGGAGGGACATAAAAAACAAATAAAAGGTGACAGAGGACAATTTGACTTTGTGATGGGTATACAAGGTAATCAAATGTCAAAATGATCTGCAGATGTTTTCTCTGAATCTATGTACTCTAGTTGATCAATGTCACCCCGTTAAAATTAATTGTCTAAATCAAATTTAAAAAAGAATGAGTAAAAAATAAAATATTGTGCCTGAACCTATAAATGACTAAATAAATAAATAAATAAATAAATAATGAGTTAATGAGTTATACAGATTTATATGTTAAAAGAACTTTGGTTACATTTTTTCAAATTAATATCTAGAGTGCTATGTGTTTGGCTGTGATATCCAGGTAACCCCTGCAAGATGAAGGATTCATCAAGCTGTAACTTGGGCATCCAATCTTTAGTGGAAAGCAATTTCCAATTTAATGATTGTCTCTGCACAGATGACCTCAATTTCCCTGCTAACAAATTGCTTGGGAAAAAAATGTATCATCAGTGAATCAGGTAATACAGTATTATATAGAATATTTAAAGTCATGTAAAAGAAAAGTATGATTTTAAAATTAATCACAACTATGTAATTTTACATTTTTCATAATTTGGTTAATTTTTCATGCAGTTTAAGTTTCTGTGAGTTATAGATCTTAGTATGTGCATAATGTATTTCTGTAATTGCTAACCACAATTTCAGGCTTCATTCATCTATAATTCATTAGAATTTATAGATTCACTCATTCATTTGTGAGCTTATCGTGGCTTTGCACAAGACCTAGATGATAGAAGACAGATAAGGTATTATTTCTGTTAAAGAACTCAGGGTCTCCCAAGGAAGATTAAAATACAACCACTTACATAGAATTAAACTTACTTTTGAATAGGAGCAGTTAATCATTTAATATGCATTTATTTCCTGCCCCCTCAAAGTGCCAAGCTAACACTAGTAGTCAAACTAGTCAATTATGGTTCCAGCCTTCAGTGAAGACTACGAGGATGGATTCAACCAGGACGTGGTTTCCAGTTGGTAGTCAAAAGAATTTAGGAACATTGAGTATAATCAAAACTATGAGTTAACTAAAAATTTTAATTTCTGACTCCAGCTCTGTCCTTTCTGCCTGCATTTCTCCTAGGAAAGTAAAATTTAAAAACTTAATATTATGACTATGTCCAGAAGTGATTATGAAGAAAGAAGGAAATGCTAAAAGGTTTTAGCATAATGTTAAATTCATTCATTCCTTCATTGAATAAATACTTATGAGATACGTACAATATATGAGGTCCTTTGCAGCGGGATTAAAAAGCAAAACAAAAACAAAAACTCTCTGTCCTTCATCTAAGGAGTTTATGGTTTTTAGGGAACTTAAAAAATTAAAGAAATAAATAAGGGTTCTTAGTAATGATTATTTATTTAATAGGTTCTTTTTTTTTTTTTTTTTTTTTTTTTTCTGAAGCTGGAAACGGGGAGAGACAGTCCGACAGACTCCCGCATGCGCCCGACCGGGATCCACCCGGCACGCCCACCAGGGGGCGATGCTCTGCCCCTCCAGGGCGTCTCTCTGTTGCGACCAGAGCCACTCTAGCGCCTGGGGCAGAGGCCAAGGAGCCATCCCCAGCGCCCGGGCCATCTTTGCTCCAATGGAGCCTTGGCTGCGGGAGGGGAAGAGAGAGACAGAGAGGAAGGAGAGGGGGAGGGGTGGAGAAGCAGATGGGCGCTTCTCCTGTGTGCCCTGGCCAGGAATTGAACCCGGGACTTCTGCACGCCAGGCCGATGCTCTACCACTGAGCCAACCAGCCAGGGCCTTTTTTTTTTTTTTGAGTGCCTACCATGCCCTAGGCCATATTCTAAGACAGGATAAAGCAGGAAACAAAGCAAAAACCACCACTCTCTAGGAGCTTTCATTCTAAATTGAGAAGTGTGTTCACTCAGTTTCCCTGAAAACAGGTTCTGAGGTAGAGGTTTGTACACAGATAATGTGCTGGGCTTAGCTATCAGGAAGAAAAGCAAGAAAGAAGGAAAGAAAACAGGATACGGTGGAGGGAGAAGTTGAAATGCAATACAACCACCACAGCAAATTTAGTCAATCCCACACGTAGCTTGGACCTGGTGTGGCTTTTCAGAGATATCACACCCACTGAGACAAGAGAGGTGATCCTTGTGCACCTCAAACGGACTATTCTTCACATATAAGCTATCCCCTGGGAAAATCTGTAACTTGGGGTGTGCCAATTTTTTTTTTGGATGCGGGCAATGCCAGGAAAGGACCAGCATGACCCAGCACCCAAAATACTGTGAGAGGCTGGGGAAATTTGTACCTGGATCATCAAAGCGAGGGTCTTAGTAGTGAGCCACATCATCCAGTATGGAGACAGAGAAAACTAACAATAAATTAGCTACATGTGGAATCTACTTCTCCCTCCACCTAGCAGGATAAACAATTTTTAAGATATATATTTTAAACACTATACATGCTAAGGACAAAACTAATATGGTAAGGGGCAAAGAAAAAACAATTCTGAGTGGGTGGTTTATAGTTTTAATAGGATAACCAGGAAGTAGCTCTGAAAAATATTGATGTTTGATTAAGACTGAAAGTGACCAGGAATGAGTCCTGTTGGACATCTTGGGAAGAGAATTTAAGGCCAAAAAAATGGCTAAACATTCTGAGTTGGAAATATGTCTAGAGGTTTGAGGAAAAGCAAAGAAGAGATAAACTAGAGTTGAGAGAGCAAGGAAGAGAGGCGTAGGAGATGGCATCTAATATAAAACAGGGGACAAGAGCATGAAGGGCATTGCAGGTCATTTCACAACTATTGACTGTACTCTTATTGATATAGGAAACCACTGAAGGATTAGGGTCAGGGGAGTGTTATGGTCTGATTTATATCTTTAGCAGGATAATTCACATTTTTTTGTGTGTTGAAAGTTGCTTGAAGAGAAGGAAAGGCCAGGGTTGGAAAAACAAGGTGGGAGCTTTTATAAAGATAATGGGTGATGGACCCATATGGGAAGCTGTCAGATTCTGGATAAATTTTATATTAGTGGGTCTTATGGGAATGCAAGGGGAAAAAAAGAAATCAAAGTTGATGCCAAGGTGTTTGTACTTAGTAATTAGAAGACTGCAGTCGCCATTATTTTTATCAACGAAAGTAGCAACAATAATAGAAAAAAGAGGCTTTAGTGAGGGACAGAAGAGAGGTGAGAAGTGAGTTTTGGGTGTATTTGTGAAATGTTTATTAGATATCCAAGCAAAGATACTGAGTAGGAGGTTTTATATATGGAATTGATGTCTAAATTCCATTCATGACATACAGCAGTGAGATCTATGTAGTACCCATAAGTTGGGGTAGAGACATACTTACAGTTGATAAATCAGACCATAAAACTAGATAAAGTCAATAGAAAGATGCATGGCATCTTGAATCAGAATGGTGGCAGAATGTTGGATTCTGGATATATTTTGATATAAATGGATCAATAAGTATATATAATCTTATAACTCAGATTCAAGTCTGGTTGTTGCAGGATTCTATTTATTGCCATGACATATTTCCCTTTAGCTCCTTTTTAGCAATTAAGCTACTCTTTAAGATGTCCTCTGGGGAAAATGTGTGTGTGTATGCACATATATATATATTAATATATATTGATATATATTATATATTAATATTGTTAAGCCAAATTCGGAGGGACCCAAAACATGAAAGACAGGAACAATGTCTGTCGTTTACACATCAAAGCTTTATTGTCTAGCTTGGCCAAGTGGTGGCAGCTCCAACAGAAATCTGAGGGAGCGCGCGCTGGCCCTTTGTTCTACTTAGATTTTATAGTTTTGAAAGTGGGAAGTACAGAAGCAAAAATTGTATTTAGGAGCCCTTTACCACTATTGGTTATAGTCATATGTCCTTTAACATGATAGGACCATGTTCAATTTGCAAGCCATACATCATTTTGGAGAAAACAAAATTTACAAATCAACACAATGGTAGAAAGGTGTCTCTTTACATATTAAAAGGCCTTCCTATATTTTCTAGTGTTCATCCGCCATCTCTCTGTCCAGAGTCAGACGTATTAACCACCTGCATTTACATAAGAGAGGTAGTTTCCGTGGGGACAAATGCCAGCAAATGGCTCATAGTTATAAGAAAAGGTTTATTTTGGCTTTTCTCTTCCTGCACCTGGCTAGCCATTCACTCCTTTCCCCACAGGTGTGGTGGAATGTCAGGGAATCCATGTTTTCCTTCCCTTTTCATTTACAATACAATGGCAAGAGCCATCCTGGTTATGCCAATCACACAGTACAGAGACTATTCTCACAATTTCTCTGCACACCTTAACCCAAATTAATAAAATGTTCTCCAAGCCTCCTAAAATATTAATATTAATTCTGTAGCCTTTTGGTACTTTACAACACCTGTGGGTGAAATGGCTCAGTGGCTCCTCAAATATCTATTCTTAATATATAATAAGATATATATCATATTAAATTATAATTTAATGCACAGAGAATTTATATAATACATCACTCATAACATATACACCCAAGATTGTTTCCCCCGTGTTAAGATAAGATAACTGTTCTGTCGTGTTTGTAATACTTACATATACAGTGAGTGTGTTACCCTGCTCAGGCTGCCGTAACAAAATATTACTGGTTTGTGGCTTTAACAACAGACATTTATCTTCTCAAAGTGCTACAGGCTGAAAGCTCCTGATGAAGGTCCATCAGTGTCAGTATCTGGTGAAACTCTCTGCTGACTTGTAAACTTCTGGTCTTGTTATGTCCTCACATGCCATTCCGTGTTTTGTGTGGATAGACAGGGGCAAGTGATTAAGGTCTCTATTGTTCCTTCTTACTAGGACATTAATCCTTCTGATCAGGTTCCCAGGCTGTGACCTAATTTAACCTTAATGACTCCTTAGAGATATCATCTCCAATATAGCCACACTGAGTTTTAGGACTTCAATACATAAAATTTGGAGTACCACAGACATTCAGTCCATAACAGTTAGTCAATTTAATACTTATTTATATTTCAATGATAGTTTCCTGAATAGGTTTTAGTCAGTGGCACAGCCATACTAATCAGGTCTAGCCTAGACTCTTGTGTCTGTTACAAAAGCTATATGACCCTCTGAGATTTGCTTACTGGGATTTAATCAACATGGCATATTAGCAGAGAAGGAATATTCCCAGCTTCCTCAGAGAGGAAGACTCCAGAAGCGAGTGAGTCTCAGCTCAGTGATCCTTGAGCTGACACTTAATTAGTAGAGAGAGAGAGATCTGTATAGTGAGGACAGAATAGAGCAAGGAGTCTGGAAAGGATGTGACACGCTGGGGGGGGGGATTTTCCTGTGACTGTATACCATATATGTGCTCTAAATGAGCAAGCAGGGAGTGTGGACAGACAGCTCAAGTAGGGACAAATTACATCATGAAGGGACATTTATGCCATAACACCAGTCAATATATGAATCAATAACCAAAGAGATCAATGAGTACTTGATCTTAGAATAAAAATCTGATCATACATGTAAAGCCAGAAGCCACAGCTACCATCATAGCAGCTGGTTGGCCCATGCAGGTTCGCATTGGATTCGGACAGTCGGTAAAGAAACAACAGAGTGAAAAACTGGTGGGCCATAGTATTTAATTCTAGCTTGCACCCGGCGGGCAAGTAAAACACACACTGGGCTCCAAAACCCACTCACATTCAGTGCTCACAAAGCTACTGACTTATCCAAGTTTCCTAGAATCAAAGGTTTCTAGCTCACCAGACTTATTCACCTCTGTTCCCCATCTCCTTCCTTCTCCAGCGTCAAACTGCACAGACTGGCCTTTCACTCAATACTCCGCCATCTTGGCTGCTTCTCCTGGCCACATGGCCTCTTTCTGCTCTCCTCTCTGCTCTCTCCTTTAATGATAATCTCAGGAACCAAGAGCAAGCTCTTGTTCTGCCCCCATTTTATAGTGTAGATTCAAAACCTTTAATCCAATATACAAAATAGGGAAGTCTCTAATACAGTCACTTCTCTGAGGCATGATGGGATTGTACCACCCCACATCAAAAAGGGTAGGAAAGGCTTAATCCCAAAACCAAGCCCCAGGCTACAACAATCCTGCCTGCCCACAGCCTGCCCCCAACACACATTAATATCACCTGGGCAACGGCCTCCACGTGGGAAGCGGTGCCATCTTTAACAAAGTGAGCATAATACATTTTATCTGCCCAACAATACACTTCCCCAATCAGGTTTTTTTTTAATGTTTTGATGTATGTATATTTTTTGTTTATATGTCTGTATTTCCTGCCTGGCTGTGGAGCCTCCATGACAGGGACTGCAGATTTGCATCTTTGATATACCGCCTGATACATAGTAGGAACTCAACGAATGCTTCCTAAATAAAAAATTTTTAGAATTACATGGCCGCTGAGTTTATTTCCATCAGTAAAATTCTCCATTTCATAATGTTAACTCCTATGAACTCTGGGAAGCTAAAATAATCAGAGGTGGAAATAGTCTTCAAATTGCATTTCAGTCTAATTAAGACCCTACCAGGAAGAGGGTCTTTTTGGATCTGACAATATTCCTTCTGTTTTTTCTCCCGATTTTCTCTGATTCTTTGTTTACTTCAGTGCACATGGCCTAGTCGTTAGCATTTGTTTAAACCTTCAAGTAACTAAATCCTCACAGCAGGGCTGTTTAACTCACTTGAATGATATACCTGGGGTTTATTTTTCTTCATCTGTGCCTCACTAATTTTGAATAGCAAGAGTTAAAGAAATGTTATGAGCTTGTATGTGTTTTTGTTTAATTACTCATTTTACATGTAGGCCACATTCTCCTACTAAATGTAGAATTCTTTTTTTCTCTAATGAAAGGTTTCATTTTCCTTCTAGATAACATGGAAGGAGATAATAAATTCACATGGAACCTAACCACTCTTCCCTATCATGGTAATGTTTAAAATTTGTAAATGATAAACAATATAATTTACAAATGTAGTTACTAGGCTTTTTAAAGACATTTCAATACAAAATAAATTGTGCTGCCCTTTAATAGTTTGAATTGTTACCAAATGCAACAAAATCATTGCATTTCTTCTACTAATGTAGCAAAGCAGCTGATTTGCCCATTCATCATCGATTTACAGTTATGCTGAGGGATACTTTACAATTAAAACCAAAGACTAGATCTTGGTTAAATTTTGAATACTTGCATGAATAGTTTCAGGCCAACTGTTTCTGTGTATAGGGTTGTGTGTGTTGTTGGTGGTGCTGGGGATTCGTGTGTGCCTGTGTTTTCTAGAAGGCGAACATCGCTATATGTTGGGATAACTATATGGAACTTTTAGTCAAGGCATTGCCCCAAAATCAAAAGTGTAAGAGAATAAGAATCATTTTGATTTGAGCCAATGAACTCATCATAAGCTATCTAGCTCGAATAAAATTTCTGAAGATTTATTGTTTACATTTGAGAAACTTGGACTGAAGGATTTTTCCTTCAGCTCGTTTTGGCCCCACACACTTCCCATCTTTTCTGGATCACAATATGCATCCAGTAGAGATGAAAGATGATTCAACTAGTCCACTATTCAAGTCTCAGTAAATTTATATTAACTCTAAAGAAGAAAAGTAATGTTGTCTCCAGTAGAGTGTTGGTACAAAGTCCGATTTTGCTCGTAGACGTCTCCTAGTGTTTTGCAGATTCTGTAAAGACAGCTCTGTGTTTACGTTTTCACGACCTGGGCATATCATTGCTTTCAGGAATGAAAGGGATCCGGTCCTGTTTGGAAGTGGCAGAGATGTGTGTAGGGGATGTGGTCTGTAATGCACAGTTGGCCCCTTACCTTAAAGCTTGCTCAGCAAATGGAAATCTGTGTGATGTGAAACACTGCCAAGCAGCCATACGGTTCTTCTATCAAAATATGCCTTTTAATATTGCCCAGATGTTGGCTTTTTGTGACTGTGCTCCATCTGATATACCTTGTCAGCAGTCCAGAGAAGCTCTTCACAGCAAGCCATGTGCAGTGAACAGAGTTCCACCCCCTACTTGCCTCGATGTAATTCACAGCTGCCGAAATGATGAATTATGCAGGTGAGTAAAAACACGCATACCTTGCTTTCTTATTTCTGCACCTTATTTGTTACAGTCCAGTCCTAACACTTGATCTCGTTACATTAGCTAGAGTTCCCACCATTATCCAACGTGATGTAAACAAAGCCAGACAATTCATATTTTTGGATCTGTGATACATGTGTAGTATCCTTTTTGAAATTCAAATGCAGAACTTGTTTGGCATAAAAAAAAATTAAATAGGTCAGGATATGGTTGCCATGAAATAGCATTATTGAAATTATATACTCAAATTAGACTAATGAATAATGAATTCATTTAATAAACCTACCTGTTATGTGGATTTTTTAAATTTGCTTTTGTTATGATCATTTAGGGCTGTTAAATGTCATAGAATTTTGTCAAGGTGTTTCTTCAAACTTCATAAGTTCTTTCTGTCTTAGACTGAAGATCAGGAAGGAGAAGTAGCTTGACCACAGTCTGGGTGTCACCAGCACACATCTATGCCATGATGTCAGAAATACCTATTCTCTTCTTCCCAAATGTATACCCTTGAATCTAAGGGGGATAATGTTAGCCATGCATTTGTTTATTCAAAAAACTTTATCAAACATATAGACATCAGTGTGCAAGAGACAAAAATGCCTGCCTTGTGGAGCTTCTAGTGGGGGAGACGAATAATAAAGAAGAAAAATGTATATTGTGTTTTATTATATTGTAAGGTAATGAGTGCTCTATAGGTGAACAACAACAGCAAAACAGAATAAATGAGAGAGAGTGTGAATGGGCAGAAAGAAGGGCGAGGTAAATGGGGTGGTCTCGTAGAGAACATTTACCAGAGTTAAGGAAGTGTGGAAAGCAATGAGCTCTTCTCAGTAAATACCCAAAAGAGGAGACACCTAACAGACTTGCTGGTGCTGAGGAACCGATGTGTGTGGCCTGTCACAAAAGCAGTGAGGACAGATGACGCAAGGGGAGAGCAATGGGAGAAGTGGTTAGAACTTTAACCGCAGGGGGTGGCGCCTAGATCACATAGGGTCCGGAGGGACACTAACAACTTTGGTTTTTACTCCAAGTCAAATGAAAAGGTACTGGAAGAGTTTGAGCAGAGGTATAAATGATTTGGCTCATTTGTTAAAACTTCACCTCTAGCTGCTAGTTGAGACTAGACTGCATTTTTGCAAATAACTACTCCGGGGAAACATAACTCTAATCCCACACCGTGGCTATTTCTTTTCCTCACTATGGTCATTAACACATTTCCTTGTATATTCAAGGTGAATTTATCTTTTGTGTGGTTAAAAAAAAAATCCCCAGTCAAATAGGCCTCTTTGGATAAGAGTAAAAAGATGAAGGAAAAAAATGGAATACAAAACAAATTTGATGAGTCAAACTTATTCACAACATTGATGTTACATATTGAAGGAGCTTAATGTAACAACCACCATTAAATTGCATAATTTTTTAATTCTTTTTTTTTTTTTTTTGCAAATTTTTATATTAATTTGTTTGCCTGATACCTTCTATTAGGGACAGTTCTATTTAATTTTAGTAAATGAATAAAACTCCATATACACTAAATTCATTTAAGGGTCAAAATAACATTTAGTGTGGAGGAGTGAGAACTGTCACATTTGTTCCCTTGCTTCAACTGCTGGCAAGTGAACTAAAAGATTTAATCATAACTTTCTGAGGAAGCTGGTTCTTGGTAAACTGTCTTCTTTTGGCCTTGTCAAAAGATAACTGTCAACTCTGAACTCCTTTACTCTTATTCTTACTTGAAAAAGTAGCTCCAGGTCTTGTAAACTTTTGTCAAAAAAGAAAACTGCTTCTCCATAAGACACATTTAATAAGATAAAGAGCAAGAGTTGAGCAGAATGCTGAAAGATTGACTTATTTTTTGCATCAACTTACATAGAATGCCAAAGTTCTTAAGAAAGTTTTGGCCATGGCTATCGGCTCAGTGGATAGAGCATCAGCCTGGCATATGGACATTACAGGTTCGATTCCTGGTCAGGGCACAAAGAAGAAGCACCATCTGCTTCTCCCCCTTTCCTTTTCTCTTCATCCTCCCCTTCTTTCCCTCTTACCCTCCTGCAGCTTCTGGTTCAATTCATTCAAGCATGGTCCCAGGCACTGAGGATAGTTCTGTTGGAGCTCATCTGCCTCAGGTGTAAAAATAGCTTAGTACTGGAATATTGGCCCCAGATGGATCCCTGTTGGGGTGCTTGTGGGAGTCTGCCTCACTATCTCCCTTCCTCTCACTTAAGGAAAAATAAAATAAAGTTTTATTTGAAGATTCACTTATGTAAATGTTTATCATTTATTTTAAGGTTTATTATCTCTTTTGAGTCAAAAATATTGATAAAAATATTTTATATTGTAATTTAGATTTTTCTTTCTATTTTCCAAGTTATTATTTTAATACATTTTAACATTTAAATGAACTTAATTTAGATTGTAAACAAACCATTGCATCACACAATATATCCAACCCAATTTAAATACAGGGGGTCCTCAGGTTATGACAGTCTCGACATACGATGTTTCAAGTTTATGACGCTCCCATAAAAACTTAAAAGAATTGAGACATGAGTGTTTTGACTTTCGCTGTTAGCATCATACTTATGGACTATGTGGGCAAACTAGTTTGGTTGTGCATGGTGGGAGAATATGATGTAACACAGCACGTGAATGAGGGAGTTGGTTTCCCCCAGTATGCTTACCTACATCATTTTGGACTGTTAAAAGAGCAAACATTCCATTTGTGTTGCTTTGGTGATTTTTTGGCCCTTATCATGGCTCCTAAATAAAAGTCAGGGTCTTCAGATGGTAGTGCTTTGAAAAAGAGGAAAGCCACCCTGATGGAAGTGAAATCAGACATTGTAAAGGGATCAGAAAAAGGAGAATCAGCAGTGAACATCGGCCATGTGCCAGGCCTGAGCCACTCTACTGTAGCAACAATTATCAAGGAAAAAGACCATATCCTAGAGCATAAAATGGATCAGCCCCTACAAAATCAACTGTGATTACTGAACAGCAAAGTGGCATGATGACTGAGAAGAAAATATTGCTAGTTTTGTGGCTGGAATACCAGTAGCAGCAATATATACCAGTCAGTCTAATGTTGATTCAGGAGAAGTCTAGACGATTGTTTGAGGCAATAAAAAGTGAAAAGAGGAAAGGGAGTGAAGTGTTTGTGGCTAGTAGGGGTTGGTTCATGCATTTCAAAGCTCATGCCAACTTGCATAACCATAAGGTGCAGGGTGGAGTTGCCAAGAGTGGGCTATTGTGCTGAACAAGTGTTTAATGTTGACAAGACAGGCTTCTTTTGGAAGCATATGCCTAACAGGACCTACATCACCAAGGAGGAGAGGACAGCACCGGGCTATAAAGCTGGCAAGGAGAGACTGACTGCTTCTTGGGGGAAATGCTGCAGGTGACTTCAAACTCAATTCTCTGTTGGTGTGCCAGGCAGAGAATTCAAGGGCACTGAAGGGCATTTGGAAGGGTCAACTGCCTGTTTGTCTGGAGGTCTAACAAGAAGGCATGGGTGACACTTCAGATTTTTAAGGAGTGTTTTTCCAGCCATTTTGTGCCAGCAGTGAAGGACTACAGTGTTAATAAGGGGCTACTTTTTAAGGTGTTGTTAGTGCTGGACAATGCCCCTGGTCACACTGCCCACTTGAGTGATTTTAATTCTAATATCAAGGTTGTTTACCTGCCACCTAATACCACTGCCCTTTTATAGCCCATGGATCCAGGTGTCATTGCCTCCTTTCAAGGCCTGCTACCTCTGAAGGATGTTTGGTATGGCCCTAATGCAACTGAGAAGTACAAGAACCTGATACTCAGACTTCTGGAAGTCTTATAACATTTACAATGCTGTACAAAACATTGCTTTTGCCTGGGATAAAATGAGATGAACAAACTTAAACGGTATGTGGAAAAAACTAAGTCCCTTGTTTGTGTATGACTTCCGTGGCTTTGAAGAGTCAGTGGAGGCTGTAATAGAGAAGGTTGTTGCCATGGGTAAACAGTTTAATTTGGAAGTGGAGACTGAGGATGTCACAGAGCGACTGGCATCACATGGAGTGGAGCTGTCTGCTCAGGACCTCATTCAGCTGGAGAAGCAGCTGATTGGAGAGAAAGGGGTAGAAACCCCAGAACTCAAGCAATTTACTACCAAGGGTTTGGCAGAAGGTTTCTCTATGGTAGAGGATGGGTTCAGGCTGAGGACCCCAGCGATGACAGATTCAGTAAGGTCTACAGAGCTGTTATTCATGCTTTGCAGTGCTATAGGCAGATTTTGGAAGAGAAGAAGTCATCAACCTTCTAGACTATCCTGGAACAATTCTTTAAGAAGTTAGAGAGGCCTGTTACAGGTCCTGTGCCCTCTACATCAGCTGCTTCTCAAGATGAAACACCTGTAGTCCAGGTAGAATCATCTCCAGCATCTCCTGCATGTTCCTTAGGCAATCCTGATTCACCTGACCCAGTATCTCCAGCACCTTGGTTCTCCTGCCTCTCCAGCTTCCACCTTCCAATAGGTCACTCTCTCCCACCTTGCAATGCCCCTTCCAGTGTGCAAGCCAACCACAGGAATAAAGGGAAGAAATTTTTTTATACTCATTTTTTATAATTTTTTCTGTTACTACAGTACAGTGTACAGTATTGTATATTTATGTCCCTTTCCTTTTTCTGTGGCTTAGCTGTGTTTTTATGTTCTAGATTATGATTTTACAACTGTGTTAGGATAAGTGACTTAGACTAGGTTGTGTTTCGACTTACACTGAAATTTGGGTTACATCACTGTGGTAGCAGCAAAACTGTGCCATAACCCTAGGACCCCCTGTACCTTAATAGGCTTCCAACTTTTTTTTAAATTTAGAATTAAATTTTGTGGGGTGACATTGATTGATAAGAGTACATAGGTCTCAGGTAAACATTTCTGTAGCATTTGAACTGTTGATTGCATTGTGTGTCCATCACCAAAAGTCAAATCATTTTCCATCACCATATATTTGTCCCTCTTTACTCCTCTTCCCTTCCCAACCCCTGGTTATTTAGATTTTTCAAATTCTTTTATATACCTCAACTACTTTTTAGTAAAATATTGTTTTTCATTGATTCTAAGAGGTAAATGTTTTACACATTTTATTTTATTTTTCTTTTCCTTGAATTTGTCTGGGTGACAAAATTATACAGGTTGCAGGTCTACAACTCTATGACACATCATCTGTACACTGTGTTATGTTTCTACCACCTCATGTCAAGTCTTTGTCCATCACCATTTATACCCTCTATACCCTCCTAGGCCTTCCTCTCTCTCTTCCTCCTAACAATCACCACACTGTGGTCCATGTCCATGAACTTTTATCTTTTTTTTTCTTTCTTGCTCAATCCCTCCACACCCTCCACCTCCTTCATAGCTGTCAGCCTGCTCTCTATCTATGAGTCTGTCTCTGTTTTTTTAGCTCGTTTTGTTCATTAGATTCCACATATGAGTGAAATCATGTGGTACTGTACTTGTCTATCTCTTACTGGCTTATTTCACTTACCATAATACTCTCCAAGTCCACCAATGCTGTTGCAAAGGGTAAGATTTCCTTCTTCTTTTTTTATAGTATTCCATTGTAGAAATAACTTTTTTATCTACTTATCTACTGACAGATACAGGCTGATTCCAAATCTTGGCTATTGTAAATAACGCTGCAAAGGACATGGGGGTGCACATATTCTTTCAAATTAGTGTCTTGGGTTTCTTTGGATAAATTCCCAGAGGTGGAATCACTGGGTCATAAGGAAGTTCCGTTTATATATTTTTTTGAGGAACTTTCATACAGTTTTTAACAGTGGTGGTACCAATCTACATTCCCACCAATAGTGGACCAGGGTTCCTTTCTCTCCATATCCTTGCCAACACTTATTTGTTGATTTATTGATGATAGTTGTTATGATAGGTATAAGGTGATATCTCGTTGTGGTTTTAATTGACCTTCCTCTGATGATTAGAGTTGTTGAGCATATTTTTATTTGTGTATTGACCATCTGTATGTCCTCTTTGGGGTAGTGTTTATTCAGGTTCCTTGCTCATTTTTAATTGGATTGTTTGATGGGTGTTTGGTGTTGAGTTTTATAAATTTTTCATTAATTTTGGATATTAACCCCTTATGAGATATGTTATTGGCAATTACGTTCTCCCATTCAGTGGGTCATCTTTTCATTTTGTGAATGGTTTCCTTTAATGTTCAAAAATTTAAAAGTGTGATGTAGTCCCATTAGTTTATTTTTTCTTTTGTTTTCCTTGCCTGTGGAGATATATAAAATAATATTGCTATGAAAAATATTTGAGATTGTATTGCCTATATTGTCTTCTAGGATTTTTATGTTTTAATCTAACATTTAAATTTTTTATTGATTTTGATTTTATTCTTATATATGGTGTAAGAAGGTGGTCTTTCATTTTTATTTTACACATATATGCCCGATTTTCCCAACACCATTCCTATCTTTACCTCATTGCATGCTTTTTCCTCCTTAGTAAATATTATTGACTATAAACATATGAGTTTATTTCTGGGCTCTCTATTCTGTTTTGTCTGCTTTTATGACAGCACCATCCCATTTTGATTATTATGGCGTTGTAATACAGTTTGATATCTGTTAGCATGATTCCTCCAACTTTGTTTTTTTTCAAGGTTGCTGGGGTTATTTGGGGTCATTTGTGGTTCTATATAAGTTTAAAAAGTATTTATTCTAGTTCTGTAAATATTTCATTGGTTTTTTGATAGAAATTGCTTTGACTCTATTGATTGCTTTGGGTAGTATGAATGTAATTCGTCCTATCCGTGAACAGAGTATATGCTTCTACTTATTTGTATTTTCTTCAATTTCTTTCTTCATTGTCTTATAATTTACTGAGTACAGGTCTTTATATACTTGGTTAAATTTATTCCTAGGTATTTTATTCATTTTGAAGCAATTGTTAATGGGACTGTTATCTTAGTTTCTTTTTTTTGATAGCTCATTATTGGTTTATAAGAATGCAACTAACTTCTGAATATTTATGTCTTGCTACTTTATTGAATTTATTTATCAATTCTAGTAATTTTTTGGTGGAATCTTTAGAATTTTCCATATATAGTATCATATCATCTGCAAATAATTTGTTTTATTTCTTCCTTTCCAATTTGGATTTTTTTTTTGTTGTTGTTCTTCTTCTTGTCAGATTTCTATGGCTAGGACTTTCAGTACTATTTATACACATTTTAGTACCTTAATATATTTGGGATGAGTCTTAAGCTTAATGATAAGAAAACATTTATTAAATTATAACCAAAATTTAATTGCCAACCAGTGATTTTAGTTGTAATAAAATAATATCTCCTACAATTAATGAAATATGATAAAAATGTTTGATTATACTATTTTTTATATTACAAATAGAATATTATGACCTACTTATCAATTGTTTATCATATACACTAACAATGAAACCTAACAATTTTTTTAACCAGGTACAAGACACTTTTATTTTTTTACTTTTTTAAGTGAGTTCCTATAAGAATACCAGATGTCGCATGTATAGACATCCAGTTTTGCCTGATACTACTGCAAGGGTCGTAGATTTGCTACCTCATTTTTAAAAAATATTTGCATTTACCTTTCAATGCACAATATATCTAAGCTTCCCTATCAAATTAAATATTTTAATGGCAAGTGATCGGTTCTGCTGTTATAGTCCTTAAGAAGTTCTGTGATGGATTCTGAATCACACACTCTTGAAATAAACTCACCTTGGCATTGACACCTTCTCAAATTGACTGGTACATTTGTTGGTAATTTTCCTCCACAAGGACTTCCTGGGTTACTTACCTCTCCAAAGTGCTTGGTATAGGGTCTGGAACACAAGAGACTCTCAAAAGTGGTCATATGTTCCCTCTATGTTTAAATATTTTGCATTTAATTTTTATAATTCATTTATGTACATATATATGTTTCCTCTTATATAATATCTATCTTTCATAGATTAGACTAAGGACTGTGTGTCAAAAATAGTCCCTTAATGTGTATTTTTTAGAAGTAATGGAAATATACAATATTAGTAGTCAAGGTAATAAGACAAATTTTGTCATTTTCTCAAGCAAATTTTGCCTGAGAGAGATTTCCAGCATTTATATTAATTGATGTTAATGGAAAACAATCTCCAAAAGAAGAACCATTTCTTCAATGAAGGTGTTAAACCCTTCATCACTTACTTTTTGGCTGAGGAACCTGTACATGGAGCAAAGAAGAGCACTTGGTTTGAAAAGACTTGAGTCCCTGTTCCAGACTCTTCAATAAGGAATAGGTTTTGAAACTCCTTTATTTATTTGAAAAGGCCAAATAAGGCAATATAAAGACTATTTTTAATTAATTTTGTTAGTTAAAATATACACTGGTAGGTAAGATTATGTTTGGCCAATTGTAAATGTTTAGGAACATACAGACTAGTATAATGCATTATATTTTTATATTTATAAATTCAAGAAACTAAAAAAAAGGCTTTGCTTAGAAAAAATTTTAATTATTATTTTGTTTGTTTTGTTTTAGTGAGAGAGAGAGAGACAAGAATAGAGAGACAGGAGGGAGAGAGTTGAGAAGCATCAATTCTTAATTGAGGCACCTTAGTTGTTCATTGATTACTTTCTTATATGTGTCTTGACCAGGGGGCTCCAGCTGAGCCAGTGACCCCTTGCTCAAGCCAGCGACCTTAGGCCTCAAGGCAGTAACTTTTGGGCTTAAGCCAGTGACTGTGGGGTCATATCTATGATCCCATGCTCAAACCAGTGAACCTGCACTCAAGCTGGTGAGCTCCAACTCAAGTCAGATGAGCCCATGCTCACGCCAGCAATCTTGAGGTTTCGAACCTGGGTCCTCAGTGTTCCAGGATGATTATCTATCCACTGTGCCACTGCCTGGTCAGGCATAACTATTTTTTAGAAACAAAACTTCATTTTAAGTGCCATAAAACATTTATAAAATATGAATATTTATTAGGTCCCAAAGACAAATTTAATACCTTCTATGTATAGGAGTTACACAAACCACATTCTGTTGCATTTTGCAATGTAACTAGAGATCAGTAGCAAAAATAAAAACAAAATAATCAACTGCACTTAAGAAATTACTTTTAATCAGTTAATTTCTACAACAATAAACAGAATATTGTTGAATACCAAGAAAATAAGAATAGTGAAACACTACACATCAAAATATTTCAAACATGAAACAAAATTTATATAATATAAATTTTTTAGCTGTATTTAAATATTTCTTTCAAATGGTTTACATAACTAGTGTACTAAAATATTTTTATGATTTTTAATATTGAATTAAATATCCATTAAATCATTTTGCAAAATTTTACAAATTTTCTGAATGCATAACTGTCATGATAGATTTATTATGTAACAAGCTTTGTAAAACATGTATTTTTTTTAAATGTCAAATAGGTGCAAAGTTATTCTCATTCAACTCAAATGATAATACTCTCAATACATATTTAATTTAATTTAATTTATTATCTTGTTTTATTAAGTAAGAGGCAGGGAAGCAGAGACAGACTTCCACATGTGCCCCAACCGGGATCCACCATAAAAGCCCCCTACCCTGCAATGCTCTGCCCATCTGACCCCACTTCTGTTGCTTGGCAACCTAGCTATTTAGTGCCTGAAGAGAGGCCATGGAGCCATCCTCAGCTCTCAGGGACAACTTGCTGGAACCATTTTGAGCCATGGCAACAGGAGAGGAAGAGATAGAGAGATAGAGAGAAAGGGGAGAGGGGCAGAGAAGCAGATGGTCACTTCTCCCATGTTCCCTGACTGGGAATCAAATGCAGGACTTACACATGCTGGGCTGATGCTCTACTGCTGAGTCGACTGGCCATGGCCAACACTTACATTTAGAGAACATCTTATGTATAGCCATAATTATGTTAAAGAAACATGTTTATTCTTCTGGCCTCAGAATTATATGCTCAAAAATTTGCTGTATTTCCTTAAGTATAAATTATTTTGCCAGTATATTAAAAAGCTGATTCTTTTAAGATGACTTAAAATGTAAGATTATTAAAACTAATGTGATTTATGGATTTAAGCAGAGTAGTACCATGTGGACAAATAAGTTTATGACAAGTATCATGTGTTCAGAGGGTTTTCATACAGATTTACTGATGACCTATTCAAGAAAGGGTATAAAGTAATTTTAGGTGACAAATATTAAATATGCAGATTACTATCCTTTATTCTACTGAAGGGAACATCCTGTTATTGTGAAAATTTCAAAAATAAAAGTATTGTACGTTATTAAGACTTATTCAAAGCTAGTAAAGTGCAAATCAAATACGTGGTCAGTAAAATTATGAGTGGATGCCATTTTAATGGATTATCTTGTCAATTAAATAAACTCATTTATTTTTGCTTTAAATTAGCTCTTGCTGCCAGAGAAGCTCAAAGCATTTTTAAAATTCTGAATAGTCTGCTAAGAAATATTAAGAAAAAGTATCGTCTCACGCATTCTGTGGGAAATTGGGCTTGAATGGTCAAGAGCCTCATCTAAAATCACTTGGTGTGAAACAATGGCCAACTGTTAGTCTACCAAAGATGTATTCTGCATTAAAAAATAGTGCTAATAAATCTCCCAAGTAGTTCAGACCAAAAATCATCATCCATTGAAACAGAATTTGTAATGAAGGAAAATTCGTCCAGGGAATCATAAACTTTGCCTCTGTCTTTCATCACAAGAGGAAAGTAATTCAGAAGTTCTCTCTTCTTTTTCTTTTACACTCTCTATTGGGATATTTAAATGTACAAACATAGTTTTCAGCTATCTATGTACTGGCTATCTATGTACTGGAGGGATTTTGTTTTATGTCAGTCTTTTTCATTAGATGAGAAAGCACCTCATCTAAATAGTATTATTCAGAGACTAATTCCATTTTTTGACTCTTTATAGGAGACGCTACAGAACATTTCAGTCACAATGCTGGCAGCATGTGACTAGCAAGTGCCATGAAGATGAGACTTGCATCAGTATCTTGAACAAGCAGGACCTCACTTGCTCAGGAAGTGATGACTGCAGAGCAGTTTACATTGGTACGCTTGGGACGGTCCTTCAACTGCAGTGCACTTGTAGGGCCATTAAACAAAGTGAAGGATCTTTGTGCAAGATTTTCCAGTATATGCTTCATAGGAGATCATGTTTCAGTAAGTTAAATATATTCAGTAAATTACATATAATACATATTTCTTATTCTTTTCTGTAGCGCACTAAGTAGTAATCCAGCACAGGAATTTTGTTCACCACGATGACTTTGTTTGCTATCCCATTTAAAAATCTATTTTCTGATTATGTTTTGTGCATTTGATATTTTACTCATTTGTCTGAAAATGGCACATGTTTTAACTTATTTTTTTTTAATTTTATTTAGAAATAGGGTGACATTGATCAATAAGAGTATACAAGTTTCAGGTAAACATTTCGATAGCATTTGAAATGTTGATTATGTTGTATACCCATCATCCAAAGTCAAATCATTTTCTGTCACCTTACATTTTTCCCTCTTTATACCCTTCCCCTCCGCTCCACCCTATCTCCCTCCCTCTGGTAACCACTTCACTTTTATTTATGTCCATGTGTCTTATTTTTATATCCCACCTATGTGTGAAATCATACAGTTCTCAGCTTTTCCTGATTTACTTATTTCACTCAATAGAATGTTCCAAGGTACATCCATGTTGTCATAAATGTCATTATGTCATCATTTCTTGTGGCTAAGTAGTATTCCATTGTGTATATGTACCACATCTTCTTTATCTAATCCTCTATTGCGGGACATTTGAATTGTTTCAATGTCTTGGCCACTGTGAATAATACTGCGATAAACATGAAAGTGGATGTGTCTTTACGTACTGATTTTTAACTTTTATGATCGATGATCGATCATTTCTACTTATTGTTTATTGATTTCAATAGCAATAGGAAAAACAAATCCTACCAAATAACTGAATATACCAGGTATTTATTTTAAGTAACAAACTACCCCAAAATTTAGGGACTTGAAATAACCATTTATTTGCTCACAATACTGCATGCTAGGCTTGGCTCAGTTGGGTGGTTCTTATGATGACCTGTTTACTTAGGCTCACTTGAGTAGCTACAGTTATCAGGTGGCTCAACTGAGGCAGGGCAGTACAAGATGGTGTTTAGCAAGCACTGTTGGCTAGGATGCAAGGTTCTTCTCCCTGTGACCTTATCTGCAGTTGACCCTGAGACTCTTACATGGTGAAGGCAGCATTTCTAGCAGCTAAGCCTTAATGTGAAGAATTTATCAAATGTTTGCTTCTGTCACATTTGCTCATGTCCCATTGGACAAGCAAGTCACACAGCCAAGCTCAGAGTTACTGTGAGAGGGGGCTATACAAGAATGTATATATCAAGGTTGAATTCATCAAGGGGTTATTAATTTAATAATCTACTACTTGGCTGTCCTGATCTATGTAAAACATATTTACTCATATTTAGTTTTACTCCTCTTGGTCTTTAACATGTCTGCTGACCTACCTGTAATGATGGGATAGGAAACACATTTTCTAAAATTATTTTTTATTGATGTTTGCAAAGCAGAAAACTGAGATTCAGGAATTTAAATAGTTTCTCCAGAGTCTTAAATTGAGCAAGTGGTTGAAAGGGATATGTCTATGAATCTTTGAGAAAGAACCTAAGGAAGTGATCTCCTCTTGGCCTTTTGGAAAAGATCAAGTAAAGGAAGTGATCATATACTAATTCTAGATCTCTCCATTATCCTTCTTCAGGATTAGGTTAATCCATGCAACCATTTAAATTTCAAAACATCCCCAGGCACCTGGGCCCCTCATTGTAACCAGCCAACCTGCAAACACCATTACTATTTCTGAGATGAAATGATAAATGTTTAATGTTTTATTGCAAACCAAAGCTTTATATTTGTGAAAAATATTTGAGAGATATAGCTATGTATATATCTGTACCTATGCATTTATTTAGTCAACTATATACAGGTACATACACATCTTAAATTTTTTTCTATTTTTCTTTATAGATATTAATGTGATTAAAATAGGATTTTTGTATTATGTAACAGACATATAACTCAGAGTATATGGTTTTGGTTCCAACAGAGTTCTTTGTGAAATTTCTACAATTTTTATAATTAGCACTATAGACATATTTCAACTGAAACATAGTACAAGGAAGAAAATTATAGCATGATATTTATTTAGAAATATTTTCTAAATAACCTTGCTCTCTGATTAATATTAGGTGGATAATTCTGTTGGAACTAAAGGTATTTATAATAAATGGTTCATAACATTATAGAAGAAAATAGCCAATAAAATAATTTAAACCAATAATAAAGAGTTACATTATCATGGTTATTTATATCTGTTTTTTTCATGTTACATGGTATCCAGGAAAAAAGGTGCATGCTACAGGTTCCTAATAACTCTGTTCCTTGGGCAAAAGTTCCCTAAAAATGCCACTCCCAGCAGCCTAATTCTACTTTTAAGCCTGGTTTTCTTTCATGTATTTTGGTTATTATTATATTTTACTTTTATTGTATTTTGCTACCATAACCTGTAGAGAGCCAAAATATTTTGTAGAGAAAGAGTAGAAATGGCATTTTATTTCATTTTTTTAATTTAATTTTTTTTTTAGTTTATTCATTTTTAGAGAGAAGAGATAGAAGAGAGAGAGAGACTGGGGGGAGGAGCTGGAAGCATCAACTCCCATATGTGCCTTGACCAGGCAAGCCCAGGGTTTCGAACCGGCGACCTCAGCATTTCCAGGTCAATGCTTTATCCACTGTGCCACCACAGGTCAGGCCAGAAATGGCATTTTAAAATCAAGCCTGACCAGGTGGTGGTTGATGCAGTGGATAGAGCATCAGACTGGGACCCAGGGGACCCAGGTTCAAAACCCCAAGATCAATGGCTTGAGCACAGGCTCATCTGGCTTGAGCGTGGGGTCACTGGATTGAGCGTGGAATCATAGACATGACTCCGTGGTTGCTGGCTTGAGCCCAAAGGTCACTGGCTTGAAGCCCAAGGTCGCTGTCTTGAATCCAATCCACGGTTGCTGGCTTTAACCCAAGGTTGTTACCTTAAGCAAGGGGTCACTCGCTCTGCTGTAGCCCCCAGTCAAAGCACATACGAGAAAGCAATCAATGAATAACTAAGGTGCCGCAATGAATAATTGATCCTTCTCATTTCTCTCCCTTCCTATCTGTCTGTCTTTATCTGTTCCCTCTGTCTCTCTGTCTGTCTCACACACACACACAAATCCAAATCCATCATTACAGCATGTTTCCAAAGCCCTTTAGTTTTTGCTCACTTTACTTGAAAGAGACAAAACTGAGTAAAATTGAGAAGACAATTGGGGAAGGGTTTCAGTTTGTACACTTGTTGTTTTTTTTATTGAAGTTCTATACTATGTTTTAGAAAAATGAACATCTGAAATGACTTCATTTTCTTTACTCACTTAATAAGATTAAACTTTATGAGATTTGCTCCTCAAACATTACATATTAAAGGCAGGATTTTCAGTGGCAGGTTTATAGAATTAAAGGAAGCTTAAAGGCCTTTTGTCACAGTCTCTATATTTGAATTAAAGAGAAAAAGTTTCAAACAAAAACAAAAAACCACATTCTGAGACCTGGCTAGTTCTAAAAGTTTATTTATTTATTTATTTATTTTTATTTAGAAAATTAACTTTAACAGGGTGACATTGATAAATAAGAGTACATAGGTTTCAGATAAACATTTCTATAGATTTGAACTGTTGTTTATGTTGTATATCCATCATGCAAAGTCAAATAATTTTCTGTCACCTTATATTTGTCCCTCTTTACATACTTATCTCCTCCCCCTTTCCACCCTCTTCCTCCTGGTAACCATTTTACTTTTATCTATGTCTATGAGTCTCAGTTTTATATCCCACCTATGTGTGAAATCATACAGTTCTTAGCTTTTCCTGATTTTCTTATTTCACTCACTATAATGTTCTCAAGGTCCATCCATGTTGTCATAAATGTCACTATGTCATCATTTCTTATGGCTGAGTAGTATTCCATCGTGTACATGTACCACATATTCTTTATTTAATCCTCTATTGAGGGACACTTTAATTGCTTTCATGTCTTGGCCACTGTAAATAATACTGCAGTGAACATGAAGGTGCATGTGTCTTTAAATAAGAACGTTTTTGAGTTTTGGGGATAGATACCCAGTAGATGAGTTGCTGGTTCACATGTAGTTTACATGTAGTTCTAATCTTTTTTTTTTTTTCAGGAACCATCATACTTTCTTCCATAATGTCTATACCAGTTTACATTCCCATCAGCAGTGAATGAGGGTTCCTTTTTCTTCACAGCCTCTCTAACACTTGTTATTACCTGTCTTGTTGATAACAGCCAATCTAACAGATGTGAAGTGGTATCTCATTGTAGTTTTGATTTGTATTTCTCTAATAGCTAGTGAAGATGAGCATCTTTTCATATATCTGTTGGCCATTTGTATGTCCTTTTGGGAGAAGTGTCTGTTCAGGTCCTTCCTCCACTTTCTAATTGGATTGTTTGCTTGTTTGTTGCTGAGCTTTGTGAATTCTTTGTATATTTTGAATATTGTTCCCTTATCAGAGCTGTTGTCTGTTAATGTCATCTCCCATTTAGTTCTCGTTCTGTACTCATATGCTTGGAAGCAGTGGCAGCACATAAATGAACTGGCTCTCTAGCCATTGCCTCCTGACTTCTCACACTACGCCAGCATGCTCATGTGTTATCGAAGAGGTCTGTCATTACAGCATGTTTCCAAAGCCTTTTAGTTTTTGCTCACCTTACTTGAAAGAGACAAAACTGAGTAAAATTGAGAAGACAATTGGGGAGGGTTTCAGTTTGTACACTTGTTTGTTTATTTTTTTAGAAGCATTGTTTCTCAAATTCATTTAACCTCCAACCACAGTAAGCAATACATTTTCCATTCATTTTCTTTTTTTATGTGCAATGTCTTCTGTTTTTTTTTTTTTAATTATTGTTATGCTATTCCATCAGTTCTTTTCAATGCTGAGTACTACCCATGAAATAGATTTCGTAACTCACTAATATGTTTCTCTCTGAAGTCTGAAGAGCACTTGCTTGGAACATAAATTCATCTGGAAATAATCTATATGGATATATCCAAGTCATACTAATTTAATAGTTGTAATTATAAAGTTTATTGTTTGCTGAATTTTGGGCACATTTTCTGAACCTTAACAATTTCAGCCTGACCAGGCGGTGGCACAGTCGATAGAGCATTGGACTGGGACACAGAGGACTTGGGTTCAAAACCCTGAAGTCGCCAGCTTGAGCACGGGCACATCTGGTTTGAGCAAGGCTCGTCAGCTTGAGCTCAACGTCATGGCTTGAGCAAGGGGTCACTTGCTCTGCTGTAGCCCCCGATTCAAGGCACAGATGAGAAAGCAATCAGTGAAAAACTAAGGTGCTGCAACGAGGAATTTATGCTTCGCATCTCTCTCCCCTACCTGTCTGTCTGTCCTGTTTGTCCCTCTCTCCACAAACGGTAACAACAACAAAAACAATTTCACAAGCTAGGTGCTATTATTTTCTTCATTTCACACATGAGATCAAGGAAGCTAAGGGATGTGATGTCTTTTTCAGGATTCCACACCTGAGAAAGTGTGCAGAGTCAGCACCCAAAGCCCTGCCTGGCTGACTCACAGCCCACTAGGTCCTCCTGCCTGCCAAGCGATGGGCAGCAAGCTTGTGTGCCTTCAGCATGCTCCAAAGCCCTCTCAGGCAGAACCTCTTACTTCTGGTCACAGAATTAAGCTGTGAAAATCTGCCAGAGAGCCCATGTCCCCTGCAGGGCCAGAGTTAGGCAAAGTAGCATTTTGAACAAAGTGCATTTGGCCACCATCTTTCCCTTAGCTCTGTATACATACAGACTTATTCTCTTTTGATGGCAGTTATTGCTGATAGAGAGATGAGAGAAAACTTGGTTAATACAGAGAGGACCTCAGAGATGAAAAAAAATAGAGCTTTGCTACACAGGAATTCAGCACACAGGAGTGGGTGTGCAGCTCACTGACGGGAGTGTTCTCTTGTCACCTTGCTCAAAGTTGTCTTTTTGATGCCATCTCTAGTCATCTAAAAAAGATTTGGAAATATTTCTATTCTGATTGTAAAGATTCAGTTCCTTTCTTTCTTTTTTTATTTTTGAGGAATTACTTTTAAAACTAAAAATGAAAGAGACTACCTATCTCTATTAAATCCTACAGGGAATGAAAGACATAGCAATTCAATTATGATACAAGCTGAAATAGAATTTTAAAAATACATAAGTAAAAATAAATTAAATCTTCCCCATCTCAGTCTCCAGAGTGAGTCAATGTTCAGAAGATTGATGTGCATTCTTTTGAAACTTTTTTATTTTGAACCTTTTTAAGGGCATAGATATCTTGAATGCCTTGTATACACCCAAACAAATGTCTCCCTCACATTGACACATGCATATACATATATTTTTAACATAATATTATTATACATACTTTTACATTTTTTACATAATATATTATACATAGTTTTTTACAGCTTGCTTTTTAACTTAAAAATACATGATAGAATATTTGCAAGTATGTACATATATGATGGCTTTATTCTTTAAAAAGTATTCTACAGTATGTGTTTGTATGTATACCATAATTGAATTAATCTTCTAATGTGTACATTTAGATTAAATAGACTTTATTATTATAGACATAGTTGTAATGTTATTGCACATTTTTGCTGATATATCAATAGAATAGATTTTGAACAGTGAGGTAACTAGACCACAGGATTTTTGCATTTTTAAATTTTTTTAAAAATTTTTATTTATTTATTTATTTTTTTACAGAGACAGAGAGAGAGTCAGAGAGAGGGATAGACAGGGACAGACAGACAGGAATGGAGAGAGATGAGAAGCATCAATCATTAGTTTTTCCATTGCGCGTTGCAACACCTTAGTTGTTCATTGATTGCTTTCTCATATGTGCCTTGACCGTGGTCCTTCAGCAGACCGAGTAACCCCTTGCTTGAGCCAGCGACCTTGGGTCCAAGCTGGTGAGCTTTGCTCAAACCAGATGAGTCTGCACTCAAGCTGGCGACCTCGGGGTCTCGAACCTGGGTCCTTCCGCATCCCAGTCCAATGCTCTATCCACTGCGCCACCCCCTGGTCAGGCAGGATTTTTGCATTTTTAAAATTTAGAAACTTGAAAAAAAAAGGTTTGTTTCAATTACATTCTTAGTAAAAAAACTTTATTGTTTTAATTTGAATTTTTATTATAAATGATGCTGAGCATCTTTTGAAGGGTCTACTGGAAACATTCTATTTCTTTTTACTTAGTCATGTGCTTTCCTGAAAACATCTGCTTCTTCAGTACCTGTAAAGTCATTTTTCTTGCCTATATCAGATGTTTGCACCAATATGTGAGGATTCATTAATCTGCATACCTTATATAATGATCATGGTCTCTTAGGGCAAAGTGATGATCTGGTATAGTCTCGGGCTCAGATATTGACCCTGCTGTGCCATTTTTCTGGGTTATAAAAAGGGAAAATTTTTTCACTGATTTTAAATAGCCAATCATTCTTTCTCAACTAGATGCTTTCCATTGCCATTTTAAAAGATTTTTTTACGTGATTAATAGTTACTAGAGAAATGTATAATATAAAAACAACTATAAAGAATAATGATACCTACCATCCAGTTTAAGATACAGACACTGTCTTTATATTTTAAGTTTTTTAAGCATCCTTCCATATTATACCCTTTTCTCCCCCTACTCAGAGGTAACCAATCATGCACTGATGCACACATGCATGGTACATAACTGATGCACACCTGCATAATATTGTCTAGGCCAGTGGTTCTCAACCATCCCTGAAGGTAACAATCACTGAGAGAATAGAAATTCTAACACCCAGTAAACTAATACAATTACATTCTATAGAGGCAGGACTAGGTATTAGCACGGCCAATTTCATGGTCATGTTGCCAGAAAAGTTACACAGGTCTCGACTTGGGGATTCATATTCTGCAGTCATCATTTTGAAACTCTTAATGCTTTTATCTTTACAGTGTGTGTTGTAAATGGAGTTCCGTGGAGCAATTGTGAGGAGCCTGGATCCTCGGCTCGTGGGCCTGCCTCGTGCCACTTTCCCAGACAGGCAGATGCTCAGCTGTCTGCCCCACTTTTTGGTGCTTTGGGCCCCATTCGGCACTCTTCCATTCCCCTACCCTGCTCCTGCTGCCAGATATTTTAATGATATTGAATTTTCTGGTACATAGAGGTAGATTTTTTTAATGCCTTTCAATTAGTTTTTACTATTTTCTCAATTAAAATAACATTTCTCTTTTAAAAAGCTTTGGTTATAATTATTTCTAAATTTTGCAAAATATTACAATTGCTACCATAAATCATATCTTTTTTGGATTATATTTTAGATTCTTTGTAGCTGAACTGTAGATATTTTATTTTTATATGTTAATTTACATACCACAGCATTACTAAATATTCTTAACATTTAACAATCTATTGAATTATTTTGTATTTCCTATATGGATAACCATATGCTCAGTAATTAGAGCAGGGGTCCCCAGACTTTTTACACAGGAGGCCAGTTCACTGTCCCTCAGACCTTTGGAGGGCTGGACTATAAAAAAAAAACTATGAACAAATCCCTATGCACACTGCACATATCTTATTTTAAAATAAAAAAACAAAATGAGAACAAATACAATATTTAAAATAAAGAACAAGTAAATTTAAATCAACAAACTGACCAGTATTTCAATGGAAACTATGCTCCTCTCACTGACCACCCATGAAAGAGGTGCCCCTTCTGGAAGTGTGGGGGGATGCCGGATAAATGGCCTCAGGGGGCTGTAGTTTGGGGATCCCTGAATTAAAGTTTTGTTTTCTCTGTTCGGTCATCATTCCCTTCCTTCCTTTTTTGTCTTCCCCACCACCACATCTAGGACCCACAGAATAGTGTCTTATAACCCATGGTTATAAGGGTATTCTTTCACCATTAAGCATAATGTTTATTATAAGTTTTCTGTAGAGACTCCGTATCCGATTAAGAAGTTCTCCTCTATTCCTAAACAGCAACTCCCTTTAAAAATACATAAATGTTACATTGTAATAAATGATTCCCTACATTTGAAAATTTTGTTTGAAAATTTTCATCACTTTCTTGAATAAAAGTGATTAGTCATGGTGTCACTTCTGTCATTCTATCATAAAGAAATATTCTATTCATTTATAAATACACTCAAGGATTTCCATTTGTATGAAAATGAAAAAACAAAACAAAACAAAAAACCACTTGCTGATTCACACTCTGTCTTCTCCCCTTCACTTACAATTTTTCCAAAGAGTACTCTATGCTCCTTACTTCAATTTCTTCATCTTTATGTACTGATCAACCCACTCCAGTCTGGCCTGTGGTATAGACACTCACAAAAGCAGTTTTTCCCACTAACATGTTACCACCACATTTATGCCAGAGATTCCAGGGGTCCTTGACTTCCTGGAATTTTAAGTCACCTTCAAGAATAGTTGAATACCCGTTCTTTCTTGATAATATATATATATATATAGTCTCCTGGCTTTTATTTCTGTGATCACCCTGAATGCTTCTTCTAGATCTATGTTGTAGGCTTATTCAGTTGAATAATTAATATTTGTGTTGCTTAAGGTTTAGCTGTAGACTTTCTACTAGACTAACTCTATAACCTGCCACTAGGAGATTTCAGCCAGGACTACAACATCGTTACCCCTAATGTTGATTTACAATTTTTTTTTGAGAGAAAGAGAGGCAGGGAGAGAGAAACAGGAATATCAAGCTGCTCCTGTATGTGCCCTGACCAGGGAATTGATCCAGCATCCTCCATGCTTCACGACAATGCTCCAACCAACCTAGTTATCCAGTAAGGGCCTAATTTTTTTTTCTTTTTAGAGAGACAGAGGAAGGAAGGGAGAGAGAAGGGAGGGGGAAGGGAAGCAGTCATTTGTTTTTCCTCTCAATCATGCATTCCTTCGTTGTTTCCCACATGTGCCCTGACCGGGGATCGAATCCACAACCTTGTCATTTCGGGATGATACTCTCAACCGATGGAGCTAACTGGCCAAGGCTGATTTACAATCTTTTGGGAAGACCTCTTTTCTGTTGGGTGGGCAGACTTAATTATCTGCCCACCTATTTGATGATTTCTTTTGGATTTCAAGATTGTGCTAGATCTTGGATGATGTGCAATCCAGATGTTAGGGTGCTTTGTAGCAGACAGGGCACCTAAGAACTGTTGAGATTAGTTATTCCCTGCCATATCTTCCATCACAAACACGAAGTACACCTGCAACACACACATACACCACATTGTATATTGTAGCAGAGACAGTATAACCCCAATAAAATCTACCATTCAAAATAAGGAAAAAGGCCCTGGCCGGTTGGCTCACCAGTAGAGCGTCGGCCTGGCGTGCAGGGGACCCGGGTTAGATTCCCGGCCAGGGCACATAGGAGAAGCGCCCATTTGCTTCTCCACCCCCCCTCCTTCCTCTCTGTCTCTCTCTTCCCCTCCCGCAGCCAAGGCTCCATTGGAGCAAAGATGGCGCAGGCGCTGGGGATGGCTCCTTGGCCTCTGCCCCAGGCGCTAGAGTGGCTCTGGTTGCGGCAGAGCGACGCCCCGGAGGGGCAGAGCATCGCCCCCTGGTGGGCAGAGTGTCGCCCCTGGTGGGCGTGCCGGGTGGATCCCGGTCGGGCGCGTGCGGGAGTCTGTCTGACTGTCTCTCCCCGTTTCCAGCTTCAGAAAAATACAAAAAAAAAAAAAAAAAAAAAAGGAAAAATAGTGAAGTTATAGCACCCAATAATGAGATCCTTCTTGATAGGTAATTGAAGCCTTTCTGGCAGCGTGGGTTTATGTGGCTAACTATGAAGGATCACTTTTTGTGGCTCTGATTTTGCCCTCTGAGGGACCCGCATCCTTTTTAGCCATAGTCAGATTAGGTCTGGAGGCCTGTGCCTGCCTTGGGAACATGGTGCTCTTATAGGATTATCCTGCTCATACAGTTTGAGGGATTAAAAATTGTTTTGAAGTTTAGCTGTTGCACACTTTTTGCAAACTGACTGTGGCTTCTTTGGTAACATAATCTCTTTTTTTTTTCTTTTTTTCTTTTTTTTTTCCTGAAGCTGGAAACGGAGAGAGACAGTCAGACAGACTCCTGCATGCGCCCGACTGGGATCCACCCGGCACGCCCACCAGGGGCGACGCTCTGCCCACCAGGGGGCGATGCTCTGCCCCTCCGGGGCGTCGCTCTGCCGTGACCAGAGCCACTCTAGCGCCTGGGGCAGAGGCCAAGGAGCCATCCCCAGCGCCCAGGCCATCTTTGCTCCAATGGAGCCTTGGCTGCGGGAGGGGAAGAGAGAGACAGAGAGGAAGGAGGGGGTGGGGGTGGAGAAGCAAATGGGCGCTTCTCCTATGTGCCCTGGCCGGGAATCGAACCCGGGTCCCCCCCGCACACCAGGCCGATGCTCTACCGCTGAGCCAACTGGCCAGGGCCAACATAATTTCTTTGAAATGTGTTAGGTTTCTAATCCATTTGCTTTTACTCAGTTATATTGGCCAGTATCCATTTTAAAAAGGTGTTTTCTTGATTTACCTCCCAAGGCTGCCTGCCTCCTTACCTGTGGCTCCTCTAATCTAATGATTTAAATTAATGGAAACAATAGACTTGAGTGAAAATGTAATATCCTTCATTGGAATTTTGCTGCATAGTTTAATCCTTTTTTTTTTAACTCAGCAATACTGGTCCTTTTCTAACTGGAGATCTTTTTCAGTTTTGTCTCTTACTCTTTGGGATCTAGAAGCAGTTAGCTCTCAAAGTTGCAGAGGCCTCATTTTAATCTCTCTGGTCTCTGCTGGAAAACCAGCCAATTTCTACCTGAGCTTACATCTTTATTGTAAAACTCTACACAATGTGGGCAAACTATCACTACAGCTCTTTTGGGTTGTCTTGGTTTTTGGGGAGACCTTCCAAGAGGCTTTGGGAAATGCATCATAGAACTATATTCATGGCAGAAGAAAGGGGAAAGCATTTATCCTTTGGATCCTGTCTCTCACTTCTCAGCAGTGGCCTCATGAGTCTTGATTCTCTAGAAATTGTATATAGTGCACTCATGAATGCTGAGTGGAGCCCAGAGTACATTTTAGCCGCAGCATTAGAGAAGGAAGAAGGAGGTATATGACAAAAGGTGAAGCACTATCAAGTTGCATCTGCACAAAGGTGGATTAGGCATTTGAGGAAGCATGTTCTTGGTAAGGAACAAAGACAGCTTCCTATCTAGAGTAGGAATACATTCCAGTGGAAAAGTATCCCTGTCTTCTTCAGGGTGGAAGAATTATGGAATTATCATTCTGCCACTAACCTGCCACAGTCAGGGTTCAGTGCAGGTATTTGCTATTACTGGGAGTTGTGGCTTTCATCATTGGCAGAACACTGATGGATTAGTTTTAGGGAGAGGGAGTCCATTCTGTGGTGCCCATGCATTGACCTTTTTCTATAGTCTTTCTCTTCATGCTCATTGCAGAGGCATGTCGGCCTCCACTTGGTAAGCCATGAATTTACCTAATTGTTAAGGACCTCCTCTGTGATGGCTACTCTCAGCGAGGCATTAACATGAATACAAAGATCAGCCTACTATTTCCTTGTCTACAGTCTTCTAGGTTTACTCTTTTCATCTCTCTAATCAAGCAATTCCCTGCTGTCCAACAGCCTTAATTTCTATTCACTTCTTTCTCTACAAAGTGAACAATTCAGAGTACTGCTCATGCTCTGCCTGTGAGGAGGGTTTCCCTTCACCACTGTCTCCTCTAATACCCCCCTCGTGGATTTGTGCTGTGGCCACTGCCTGTTTACAGTTAGCACTGAGAGACTGCATTCATCTTCCTTGTAACCAATGACTTAATGAATTTGATGACACCCAGTAGCATGTTAGGATCCATATTTCAAACAGCCCTCCACCACAGTGGCATACCCTTGCCCCAGAACTTGGGGGGGTCTGTGCTGTGACTCTCCTATTAGGGCATGGCAAAGACTCCATATTCATCAGGACGATGTGACTGAAATTAAGTAGATAAAGTACCTGTTTCATAGAAAATACTCTATACATTCGAATTGCCTGTCTTTATAAACCTTTGTTTTGTGTTCTGAATTGAAGACTGAATCACTGGGTTTCTTTTTCTAATGTTTCACTAAAGACAGATGTTTTGACAACTCTATTAGGAAAAAAAATTTCCATAGTTAATTAAGAACCTGATGATCATAAAGACAAGCCCAAAGTATTGAGAAGATGAACCTTAACTTGTTGGTTCTCAAACCTGTTAACACTCATAAATATCTAGGGAATTTGTTTAAAATAGATACATTTGGCCCTAACCTCAGTTATTCTAATTCAGTGGGTCTAGAGATGGAGTTCTGATCTCTATATTAAAAAACAAAACAGAAAACACCCCAGGTGGTTCTGATTTGCAACCAAGTTTGGGAACCATTGCTCTAATCCACATGTGGGAAACACCCAGTCACCAGCCAAAGCTCCCAGAGCCTCTTTTCACTCACACCTCTTAGGGAATGAGAAACGTCTGTGCTCAGAAAGGCAAGACTAATACCATGCAGCTCTCAAGGTGGCCTGCTTCGCCCCAGTGCCTATTAATAGAAACAGTTGGTACACATGAGACACTCAATAAATAGTGAATGAATGAATGAATGAATGAACCAATGCTACTGTATCTCTGTGAAAAGTACTGTCTTCTTTCTTTATTAGAATTCTCCTAATATACAGGCTCCCTATTAAGAGCCTCATTCATTTGTGTTTCCACTTACGCTGGAATTTTCAATTTAAATATTTGAGCAAAGGAGTCAGGAATTAACAAGACCAAGCTGCTACTGCCTACTTTAATAAAAACATTTCAAGTCCCTTTTTATTTTCCAACACTTTTCCTCTTTAGAGATCAACTTTCAAAAAGTCTGAGTAGTAGGAAACTATTTTATAGTTGATCCTTGGGTGGTATCAACACTATAAATAAGTAATTGATCCTAACACATATTTGCACTTAAATATATGTATATCCTGAAGAAACTATATAATATGGTTAGCTCTGTCTGTAAATAATAAGGATGAAAGAAGATTGTGCCCAAAGGATTTGCAAAAGTAACTGACTTTTGTGAAACCTTAATATAATTTTTTTAAATGTGTAAACTCTTTTACAAAGCTAAGAGCCCTCATGATTAGTACCTTTTTCTATCACTTAATTTCTGTTTTGTAGTCCTATTTCTCATTTATCTGTTCATTATGGCCTCATCTTAGATATCAAGATTGATAGTAAGACTTTTATCAATCCTACTTGTTTGCATTCAGTGGATAGATAATTTGGCTGCATTTCATCTTGCCTTGCAACATTTCATCTGTTTATTCCCAATGAAGGTCTTGATCTAAAAATAACATTCCCTTAGTGAACATTTTTATACAAAGCTTTTTGAACACACCCATATATATGGAGGTACATAATACAGAGCTTTATACATTTTTTTCTAAACTACATAAAGTCTTACACATATTTTTAGCAAAATAACTTAAAGATTGGGCAGATTGGATTAATAAAGGCTCAAACTCACATTTGTAAATTCTTGTTTTAATCTTTATTGTTGTCTGAGAAAGGAAGATTATAGACTATAAATAAAACAGTGAACTAAGTGAATTGTGAAAGACATTTCCATTGCAAATCTCTCTCTCTCTCTCTTTCTCATGTAAACACACACACACACAGACACACACACACACACACACACACACACACACGCACACACCACCTTCCCTTATAGCCAATTCATATAGGTTAATATTCCAGGAGCTTTGTGTTAAATTCTGGCTTTAAATAAATCACTTCATCTAGCCAAAACCACTGACTTTTTCTTGGTTGCTACACAAAACTTTAATTCAAGTCCAGTATCCTTAAAATTCAGTCCAGGTGCTAAAAAAGTCTCTTGGTTTTCCAAGGAACATTCAACAGAATTTCTCTGCTCTGTATTCATATTTACAACATAGCTTCTAAATAGTCCAGTATTTTGTGTTTTCTGAATTAAATTGGCTCCAGAGTGAACTTGTAGTCCATCAAATTCATAGACACTCACTTATAAATGTATGTGTTTTCTCTTAGAAATTAGTGATTATTCCTTTAGGAACTTGTTTTTTTATTTAAAAACTCTTTTGAACTTTTTAAAGAATAGGCATGTGTGTTACAAGTTAGCAATAAAGTGAATAATAATAATAATAATAATAATAAAACACCTTTCTTTAGAATGACTTTAGTTACCACCCAACATAAAAATTCAGATCCATGTTAAATTCTGTAACTTTTTGGTTTTATGCTATTTAATTTATAGACTTAGAGATCTGGATATTAATTTGGGTTTTGGCCTCAGGAATAAATTAATGTACTTAAACGTTATTGACTTTCAAACCTAAAATATAAACAGGGCCTCTTCCACATCCCTTCTTCCTCAGCTCGACTCCTGAATTTTGGTAAAAACTATGATCAGCAACAATGATCAGATGCCAGGTTTAAAAGTGTTACTAGATTTCCTTAGAGATCATAACTCTAAGGAGGCAATATGGCACCAACATCTCTCGATTCAAATAATTTCTTGTTTTCTACAAGATAAGTAACAGTTAACAAGTTTATCTCTTAGCCTCATTATTTTTGTTTGTGAAATGTAAAATAAAATAATCAGTTCAAACCAGAATGCTGGTACAAAGATTATGTCAGTTAATTTATGTAAAGAATTCAGTAAATAGTAACATTACTAGAGATTTTGAGAAATTTGGAAAATCATGCAAATAAATAGTTTTTGCATAATTATGATAATGTTATATAGGTGTTGCTGGAGATGGACAATTTCAGGAAGATCTAAGGTGTCATATTTTCTCAGAATGAATGACTTCTTAAATATAATAGCTTTGACTGATGTTAGTGTATATGTTGAACTCAGATAATTAATTAGTCTTAGACTTTAGTGTGTATAAGAATAAAGTGGTTTCCAGTGAGAATGCAGATTTTGATACTGTAGTTCTGGAATGGGGCCTGAGATTTGCATTTTTAAGAATTTCCCAGGTGATGCTAATTGCTATTGGTTCAGAAATCACACTTTGAATATTGTAGATAATTTCTTAAAGTGACTTTTTAAGATATATCAAATAATTTCTATATCTGTCTACTATTAAGAAATAGATTAACCTAATCAGCCAGATCCATGGTGCCAATCTAGTAATCTATTCTTTTATGGACACTCGGTGTCTTAATGTCATGAAAGAGTTCAAGCAGGTGTCCTCATAATTTCCTTGAGAAAGTACCTTGGAGCAGATGTGAGATGGAACTTGGGCATTTTCTATTCTAGCGAGTTCCCAAGTTTGCAAATAGTGTTTGTGCTGATACCACACTTTGAGAACCTCTGGCTTAAAGAACTCATTAATTCTTTCCTGAAATCAGCCAGAGTCTAGCTAAGTTCTCTTACTTGGATCATCAATACAAGCACATACTTCTGTACTTTCGTTGAAGAAGTTTCAGCACGGGTTGTTCTGAGATATTGTGATTTATGATAAGAAAAATACATGACTGACCAGGTGGTGGTGTAGTGGTTAGAGCATCAAGTTGGGATGCAGAGGACCCAGGATCAAAAAACCACGAGGTCACCGGCTTGAGCACAGGCTAGCCAGCTTGAACCCAAGGGTTGCTGGCTTAAAGCCCAAGGTTGCTGGCTTGAGCCCAAAGTGGCTGGCTTGAGCAAGCAAGGGGTAAAGGCTCTACTGTAGCCCCCCCCCCATCAAGTTACATATGAGAAAACAATCCGTAAACAACTAAGGAAATGCAACAAAGAATTGATGCTTCTCATCTCTTTCCTTTCCTGTCTGTCTGTCCCTATCTCTCTCTCTCTCTGTCTCTGTAAAAAAAAACAATACATTTGGTTTATCACCTTATTCCTGGCCTAGAGCTTCTAACTTTCCTGTGATTAGAGCAATAAGAGTGTTTCCTGTTATGGTAAAGAGGTCACCTTTGGAAAGTTCCTGGGTACCTAAGAATCAATGTTTCTTGTCAGGGGAATCCCCTAAGTGATTAGAAGGAAATTTTAGTGCCCATCCTCCCAACTCCAGGAAGACAGAGGGGCTGGAATTGGAATAAATGGTCAAAGCTTTAATCAACCATTTCAATGTAAACAAGCCCCCACAAAAACCCAAAAGGACTGGGTTCAGAGATGTCTGAGAGTTATACATGTGGAGGTGCTGGGAGAATCTGCATGCCTGGAGAGGTCATAGCATCTCCTCGCCCTTTTCACTAATCTTTTCCTACCCGCCTCTCCAGTCTGGCTGTTTCTGAGTTATATCCTGGTGATCTACTAAGTAAAATTGTTTCTCTGAGTTTTGTGCACCATTCTAGCAAATTAATCAAACCTGAGGAGGACGTCGTGAAAACCTCTAATTTATAGCCAGCTGTTCAGAAGTACAGATAACTTGGACATGCAATTGGCATTCTGAGTTGGAGGGGGTTGTTAGAAACTCTGATTTATAGCCCGTTTGGTCAGAAGTACAAGTAACAACCTGAAATTGCAACAGGCGTCAGGGGGGGAAGAAGTCTTGTAGCACTGAACCCTTCACCTATAGAACCTGATGTTACTTCTGGGCACGTAGTGTCAGAATTGGATTGAACTATAGGACACCAGGTGGTAACTTTAAAATTGCTTGTTGTGGGGGTATATCCCCCCCCACACACAAACTGGAATTGGTCTCAAAACAATAAAAGAGATACCATCCCTAGAGTCATGATTCTTAAATGTATTTCAATTTGTTTACCAAGTCAGTGGAGCAAAAGATCTCATCACCTCCCATTTATGCCGACACAATAAAACATCCCCAGAGTCAACAGAAAGAGAGGCACTGGTTTTGATTAGAGAATAGTGAGGTGATGTCTGCTTTTTGTTAAGTATAAAAAAGGTATTAATATATTCCAGATGTATTAGTACCAAGGTTGTCATGTTCTAAACATGAAAAAGTAAACATGGGTCACTGGAAGAACTCACATTGTACCCACAATTTTATTGACCACGTTGATAACCAGTGAGCTGATGGATAAAAGTCATGTGTCAGAAAACATCAAAACAGTGTGATCTCTTGAGTTTCATCACGCAACATAAGGTACCAAATGTGTGCTCCATACCAATTAATATAGGCTCAGAGGTTAAGAATCACTAAAGGTTGATGGGAAAAAATCATCCTGATAAGGTTCCTGGTTGGAACCTCTGAAATAAAACCTGAATGTATTAGAGTAAGTCATTTTTCCCATGCTAACTTTTGCAACTTCAAAGGACACTTTGTCTTGGCAGTTGGCATCTCATCAGAACTGCAGATACAGAAAAATCTCAGAACTCTTAAATTCACCCTAGGTTTGCCTAACCTCCCAAGGACGCAGTAAGGCTGTCTCAGATACCAGCTTAGACTATGAGGAATAGTCCAATCTTTCTGATAGTGTAGGTGGGGCTATTCCTGGAGGCACTCGTCTTTAGAACAGAAAGGTAGAGCCCATAGGTGTCCTTTGGTGCAATTAGCTTTCATTTGAAATCACTGCTTTTGCAAAGCAATGACTATCAGGGATTGGTACTCTTTGAAGATATGATCACCTGCCTCAGAGAAAGTTCAGGAGTGAATAACTAATAGCCAGAAGCAGATCTTTAAAACATATCATTAATGACAGTATCTAATAAACAAAATGAACTAACAAGCAAAATAGAGACAGACTCATAGATAGAGAGCAAGCCAACAGTTGTGAGGGGAGAGGCTGAATTGAAGCGTAGAGTGATTGGGGGGAAAAAAGAGAGAGAGAGAGAGAAACTCATGGATAGGGACAGCAGTGTGATGATTTGATTGGGGCAAAAGTGAGAAGATAGGGTAGGGAAGGTAGAGGAGGGTATTGGGGGATAAATGCTGATCAATGGAGTCTTGACTTGGGATGGTGAACACACAAACAGTGTACAGATTATTTGTCATGGAATGTGTACCTGAGACCTGTATAATTTGGTTAACCACTGTTACCAATATATTCAATTAAAAATATATACTAATAGTATCAACATCCAGACCAACTCTTGAAAAGTATCCTACCATTTGAAAAACTGCAAGGAACAGTTTAATGGATCTGCTTGCAAACTCATATCTCCACATTTCAAAATAACATGGAAGAAACTGAAGCTATATAAGATATAATATTCTTCAAATGAAGGTTTAATATACACATAAAGGTATTATTTGGCAGTTTAAAGTTATACCTTGGTTATGAATGCGAGCTTACTTGTCTATTTTTTTTCCTTAAGTGAGAAGTGGGGAGGCAGAGAGACAAACTCCTGCATGTGCCCTAACTGGGATCCACCAGGCAATCCCTATATGGGGTGATGCTCTGCTCATCTGGGGCCATTGATCCATTACTCAGCAACAGAACTATCTTAGCGCTGAGGTGAGGCCATGGAACTATCTTCAGTGCCCAGAGCCAACTTTCTCCAAACAAGCCATGGCTATGGAAGGGGAAGAAAGAGAAGGGAGAGAGGTGAGGGGTGGAGAAGCAGATGGTTGCTTCTCCTATGTCCCTGGACCAGGAATTGAACCTGGGACATCCATACACCAGGCCAACACTCTACCACTGAGCCAACCAGCCCGGACCTAGCTTATTTGTCTTTTGTTGACTTAGAGTCCTGTGATTGACCTACTTGAGTGCTATATGTTAAACACTATTTTATTTATTTTATATATTTTGGTTTATTTAATTTTTACAAGCAATATATGAAGTAGATGTTCTTTTCTTTCTTTTTCTTTTTTTTTAATTGAAGAGGAAACTGGAGCACTCCAAAGTTAGTTACTTGTCCAAGGTCACACAGAAGGCAATAAAGGCGGAATTTAAACAAGGCAGTTTGGGGCACCAGAAACTGGGATTTCAATAATGATAGTATACCACTCTCATCTAATAATGTGAAATTTATAACTGTCAATTTGTTATAAATGTCATGATCTCCCAGGGATCGTGTGTGTGTTTAACAAGTGGATACTTGAAAATATGTGTTTGATGGAAGACAGTATGTTGTAATATATAAAACAAACAAGAGCCTAGGAGACAAATTTGATCTCTAAATGTACCAGGCGGTTCAGAGAAAATCAGTTTCCCTTACCCTAGAACACAGGTTTCTTGACTTATTAATTTTGGAAATGGTTTAACAAAGATAGGTGCTTTCTAATGTTAGTTGTGCCCTAAATATTCTCCAATTAGGTGGCTAAAGATATATCTGAGGCCTGTTCATTTTCAACAGACCTCCACACTGCCTGCTTATAGGGCCAATTCTGGAGTAGATTATTTTTTTTAATGCAAAAGACCAGAAGTCTGCAAGAACCTTTCCTTCCTATGATTATACCAAAATTTTAAGAACTCCTATATCAATTCTTTCTTTGCCCTTGGAAAAAAAACACTCACTGTTTCAGAAATCTAAATTGAGATTTGGACTAAAATGTTTTTGTCTCTTGTTGGATTACCTTTTTATTGCTTTGTTTCCCAAATTCTAAATAGCTTTATAAATAACATACCCCACACTCACTACATAATCATAATAGGGCATGTTGCTTTGCTTCTACTACTTATATGTTTAAATCTATAAAACATACTACTTATATGTTTAAATATATAAAAATGGAAGATTTTAAAGCAAGTAACACACAAAATTTTTATTTAAAGCATACTCAAAATATGATATGAAACTTTTGTTGTATATAAAAACCAATAAATCAGCCACAAGTTGCCTCTTTGACCAGACACTATTCTGTGTGCATGTCTGAAAGAGTTTCAGTGAATATTTGTGTGTCTGTTGGCTTGTGTTTTTATAAGTACACATGTAGAGGGAATTATTAGTTGTTTTAACTGAGGTAATTTGAAATCAGATTTCAGAGAGAGATCCAACTTCCTTTTATCTCTCTGAAAGAAAGGTACCTTATATCTGCTTGCACAATCCACCTTCGCTGGTTCAGATTCCAATCAGACACTCTAAGGAATAACCTGACAAGTTTCTCCAGGACATTTCAAAATTCAACACCCCCTCCAGGGAAGAGGCATGGGGGAGGGGAATAGCCCATAAAGACATAGCCCATTCCAATGGAGACAAATGCTGGCTTTAGTTTCACCACTAGGTTTACTTGTGCACAAAACTTCCCAATAAAATCCAGCTGGTTTAAATTTTGTCTGCAGACCTGAAACTCAGCAAATTTGGCTTGGCTTTCTATTTTGCAGAAAATGCTTCACACGACTATAATCTGGAAATGCTGCAGTGTACAAACCCTCAATAGAAACAACAGGAGAGCAGCTGTCTCCTACCTTCCCCTTCTCCCAACTCTACCCATAAAGGCTTAGGTGTTGTTAAGGGAGGGGAAAATGTCTGCCACTTAGCATGAGACATAGTATGAATCATCCGTGACTACCTTTGTTGTTCACTCTGAGCCAAAAAGAAAAGATTAAAGAGTTGCCATTGATGAGTGAGACAACTCACATTTTGGAATCACTAAAGAAGGAAGGAGTAGTTAAGATTATGGAAGGAAATAAAACAACCAAACAATACTGTTACAATTCGAGCAATACCATGCTGCCGTCTGTGAGAGCAGAGTATTATCTTTTCCATTTTCCACCCTTCTGCTTTCGCTGGCTTCAGAAAATCCCCTTGTTGCCTATAATGGGGGCTGGAGTTGGTGCCAAAACTGCATAAAATAAGTAACCTTTCCTTTATACTTTCTGTACATCATGATTGTGTATGCGAAGTCATAAAAATCATTTATTATGACCATGTGTATACCTGGCTTAAAGAGCCAAGTATTCTTGTGACAACTATATAATATCATCAGATGTATTCTTATAAAATACCATATGTGGGCACTTAAGAGTTATTGCCCTGGCACCTACATGCTAGGGTATCATCTTAAAGGGGGACGCCTTAGGAAAAAGCATTTGGTACTTAGGCCAATAAAATGAGATAGGTGAGCAAGGAACAGAGATTTTTCAAGAACCCATTGATAATAATAATTGTTTATCTTCCACTGGTATCACATTGTCTCAAACTATCTCCTAGAGTTCTTCACTTGGGTTCAAGGAACCCCTTTACGGTACTGCACACATCAGTACATAATCGCTCAATCTTAAAATTGTAAGAATGCTCTAACATCACATCAATATTAAGTAAGCTGTAAGAATGGACACAAAATAATTTTTATTCTTCTCACCTATTACTCTTTGGAAAGCATTTATTTGGCTCCCATGGTACAAATCCCAGTAAACAGATCAGTCTTCCAACTAGGTAAAAGAATGCTGAGCAAAGGCTTCGTGGGGTGAGTGAGTGATTGATGATGTTTTGAAAGTGTGTCTCTGTGACAGAGACTTCCACATTGTCTCTCTCCCTCTCTCTCTCCCTCTCTCTGCCAGCTTCCAGCTTAGGGTGGAATGGCTTCCTTTGATTGCCCCTTGGGCTGGAGACAGTGAATTTCTAATGCCCAATATGCTTTGAGTTTTCCAGAACTCCAGACTGATGTTTTATTATTGTGATCATCACTGCATTAGGTGGCCAAATAGTCACTGTCAGTATATATAATAGGGACTTTCAAAACAACCCAACTGCACAAAGAGGCCGGAGCACACTAATTCTTGCTTGTGTATCCAGTTTATTTGAGAGTCAAGACAATCTGAAAGGTGGGAAACCATATAAGTCAGATTTCAGGGCTTTCTTCAAAGGGTAACTTATCTTAGTGATATACTGCTGTGTGTCACTGGGTTCTGTGTAGGAAGATGCTGCTGGTGATGTTGTAAGTTTTCACGCCAGCCATGAGTCACTACCTGCATCTCTATTCACTCACTCTTCCTAATGTAACAGACAGCCTGTAACATACAATGGCATTTTGTTTAAAGTACATATGGTAGTTATTACACTGAAAATGTACACTAAACATATGTCTACAACCCTAATTGTGCCTTCTAACACTTCTACGTGGCTGCTTCAACCCAGTCCATTTCTCTCACTGTTCCTTGGCCCAAACTTCCATTCCAGCACCCTTCTCTACAATGGAAATATTGTTGCTTCTAATTGTTTTTGTTCTTTTAATACTGCCAGGTAGCTGAAAGGAAAACTCTGAGGTGGAAAGATCTCTTACTGATCCAAATAAATTTTTCTCTAATTGGTAAAACTGGCTTAAGAGTTACTATTCCTACATCTGGTTATTCTCTACCAGTTGCTGATTTTTTCAAAAGCCTTTATCTATCAATATAGCTTCCTGACCTCCTCTTCTCTCTTTCTCATTAAGAACTTGTATTGCATTAGCCTACCATAATGTGGTTTGAAATCTGGTTTCTCTCCCTTTCACCTCTAAAATCATGAATTCTCCATTCTCTATCAATGGTTCTCTATCCCAACCATGCATTGAAAGGGTCTAAGACAGCTTTTTGAAATTATGAATGTCCAGTAATTTATCCCCACTTATCCCTTGACCTATTAAATCAAACCCTATAGTGGTAATTCCTAGGAATCTTACATATTTTTTTTAGGTGAAAGAAGGGGAGATAGTGAGGCGACTCCTGCATGTACCCCTACTAGAATCCACCTGGCAACCGATTTGAGACAAATGCTTGAGTATTGAGCTATTTTTAGCATCTAAGGTTCACGTGCTCAGACCAACCAAGCCATCATCAGCTCCTGGAGCCACGCTTGAACCAATAAAGCCACTTGCTGCAGGAGGGGAAGAAAGAAAAAAGAGAGAGAGGGAGGGAGAGAGAAACAGATTGTCACTTCTCCTGTGTTGTGCCCTAACTGGGAATGAAACCTGCCGAGCTGATGCTGTATCCACTGAGCCACCAGCCAGGACCAGAATCTTTCATTCTTAAGACTGTATAATTAATATATATATATTTATATATATATTAATATATATATATATGAGAGATAGAGACATATTATATATATATATATATGAGAGATAGAGACAAAGAGAGGACAGATAGGGACAGACAGAAAGGGAGAGAGATGAGAAGCATCAGTTCTTTGTTGTGGCACCTTAGTTGTTCATTGATTGCTTTCTCATATGGAGCCCCAGGGGCTCCAGCCAAGCCAATGCCCCTTGTTCAAGTCAGCCACCTTGGGCTCAAGCCAACAACCTTGAGCTTTAAGCCAGCAACCTTTGGTCTCAAGCCAGCAATCATGGAGTTATGCTATGATCCTATGCTCAAGCCAGCGACTCACACTCAAGCTGGTGACCCAGGGGTTTTGAAACTGCCTCCTCTGTGTCCCAGGCTGATGCTTGATTCACTGCACCACTGTCTAGTCAGGCAAATATATTTTTCAATTAAAAAGAAATCACAGCTTTTATTCTATGTCTATCTTCTACAAGATAGTTTATATTTTATCTCATTTAATCCTCACAATAAGCCAATAAGTATTATTATCCTCATTTAATGTAACAGGAAACTAGAGCACAGAAGAGTCATTTTGTTGAAATTTTTTTTTTACATACTCCAGGTCTTATATTTGAAAAGTTTAGAGTGAGGACGTGAATCTATGGCTTGAAGTCAAAGGCTGGCCTCTTTTGACTATGTTATACTACTACTCACTTCACTATATTTACTTATTCCATTCTATTTACTAGTAACTTTTGTTTCCAAGTTTTGTATGTCTGTGTGGGTTTACTTAAAGTGACATAGCACCTGGAAAATTCATATTTACAATGGCCTAATATCTTGATGTGTAATGTAACCTAAATGTGTTTATGAATAAAAATAATGTGGCCCTAATTGATTGGGGTATAACTTAAATCCCAGTAGAGATAATGATGTTGCATATCATACTGACTTTTGATGATAAAGGGAACTTGAAGTTAACACTTGTAAGGAGAGAGAGCAATGAATGTCTACCCCATTGCCCACTATTAAATGGGGGAGAGCATTGCCATCACCTTTCTCCAAGTCCACTCTCTTCCTCTTACTTCTTCTCCCTCTATATACAATTCTATTGACATATATAAGAAAGAAGAGAAAAGAAAGAGCCAATATTTATTAAACACCTATCATATGTCAATAATTTTCATTAGTGGTATATTATTATCTCCAATTTAGTCTGTTTTTGCTCAGTTACATAGTTATATACACTCTCCGAACTTCAGTGGCTTGATTTCTAGGTCATAGTACACCAGGACAGCTGTGGGTTGACAGCTGAGGTTCTGTGACCCATTTCTAGACTCAGCCTAAAAGCATCACCACTCTTTGGAATGTGCCATATTTATGGCAGAGATAAGAAAAACAAACAATAGAATTGTTCTTAAGCTTCTGCTTGACATAGCATACATCATCACTGATCACATTTTTCAGTAAATCAAGTCAAAGTCAAGCCCAGTGTCAGTGGGGCAGTAAACATACTCCTCTCATAAAAATTGGTGCTTTAGTCATATGGCCTTGTACAGTAGGTATATAATTCATTGCAGTAAAAGAGGAATGAATCCTTGTGCAAAATAATACAATCTATCTCAATTCCCCTTCTACATATGAGAAGCAAGACACAGAGGTTGAATTAGCTTGTCCAAAGCTACTACAGCTAATGTAAGATGCAACTAGGATTGTGATGGAGTTCCTTCTGATTCTAAAGCCAGTGTTCTCTCAGCATTCAGGTTGAAAAGGGGGGAGAAGGACATTGTAGCCCTCTCCTGTATTAGTCCATCACCTCTTATACCAAAGCTATTTTAAAACATCATGTTGCCTCAAGAACCTGAGTTATCTTTGGTTTAACTCTACATGTTCAATATCAAATAAAACTCTATATAATATTTATTAATGATAAATTCACTGAGTACTTATTTTGTGTCAAACACAGTTTAAATATCTCTTTACATATTGTTATATTTTGTTTTTAGCCATAAATTTTATGGTAGGCATTATCTAATTTTAAATAAGTAAATCAGTAAGTAGCCTAAAAATGATAAACCTGGAGTGAGGGGGAGCTGAGGTGAGACAGAACTGGGGTGGGGCAGAGCTGGTTTTTCATCCATCTCTGACCTACATGTCTGTGCTACTATGCTCTGTATCATTCTACTGTCAACAAAAATCTGCTTTAAACTTACCCTTACACTTACTCTTTTCTCTGCTCTCATTCCCAACACCTATCGTAATTTTTATCTTCTCTTTTATTTTTTAGTGAGGGAGACAGAGAAAAGGACAGATAGGGAGAGACAGACAGGAAGGGAGAGAGATGAGAAGCATCAATTCTTTCTTGCAACTCCTAGTAGTTCATTGATTGCTTTCTCATATGTGCCTTGCCTCTGAGGGCTCAAGCTGAGCCAGTGACCCCTTGTTCAAGCCAGCGACCTTGGGCTTAAGCCAGCAACCATGGGGTTACATCTATGATCCCACGCTCAAGCCGACAACCCTGCCCTCAACCTGGTGAGCATGTGTTCAAGCTGGTGACCCCGGGGTTTCGGATGTGCATCCTAGGCCGATGCATCCTAGGCCGATGCTCTATCCACCGCACCACCACCTTGTCAGGCAGTTTTCATCTTCTCATACCTAAATTGCTACTGTTGCTTTTGAGTTAGAGCTCCACACCAAACCAGCCTGTTTATCATTGCTAGAATAATTCTCAAATTGTGTCTTGATCACATTATTTCTGTGGGCAAAAATCAGCTCTTGCTCTCTGTAGAGCCAGTTTTCACCCTTCTTACATCTAAACTCCTTCATCTGATTTTCAAGGACATCAGTGGTGGGATTCAAATAATTTAACAATTGATTATTTATCCTAATGACTGTTTTAAATATAAAAAATGATATACCAAAAGGTAGTTTAAATAAGAATAATAAAAGAAGTACACAAAACTAGATTATGTTATAAGAAAGAGTTTAAAATATTAATGAAAAAATATTAAATAATACTTGATAAAAAACAATAAAACTGTTATTTAAGATATTTCTAATGACAGCTTTTCACCCCCCTGGTTATTTGGCACTTTTTCTTTTTATATGTTTGTTTACTAAAGTAACAAATGCAAGGGAATTAAAATGTAATAGTTCATCAAAGGTATAAAGAGCTTTATGAAATGAATAAATGAATATTACAGGCATAGTTCTGTCCATTTTTTTTCACCTAAAGATGGAATGAACATGACTATGGTGCTGAGAATATGCTGTTGCGCAGATGAACATTAAAAAAGAGTAAAGAATGTAAATTTGTCATTTTCACATTGGGCGGCTGCCCGGGCGCCCACCTTAGAGAGAACCCTGATCACAAGTGCCATTTTAACATCTGGTTCGCTGAACTCAACAAAAAATTAGGTATTGGTTCTGCCAAACCAGGGCGAACTGGCTGGATTCCACCGCTGAAGGACACCCAGAATACATATCAGCCTTTCCCCTTCCCTTCCTCAGTGTACTTTCCCCTAGTTATCTCTCGTTTATTCCCACCTCACTAAATTCACATGACTCCCCTTACCTCAAACTACATTGTGAACTTTATGAAAGCAGAGTCATGGGTCAAGTATTATTCTACAAATATACCTCGTGTTGATTGTGCTGGCTTTGAAGTAGGAAGCAATTACTTAACTGGAACACCTGTACTTGGGTCCAAGTAGAGCAGGGGTCCCCAAACTTTTTACACAGGGGGCCAGTTCACTGTCTCTCAGACTGTTGGAGGGCCGAACTATAAAAAAAAAAACTATGAACAAATTCCTATGCACACTGCATATATCTTATTTTAAAGTAAAAAAACAAAACGGGAACAAATACAATATTTAAAATAAAGAACTAGTAAATTGAAATCAACAAACTGACCAATATTTCAATGGGAACTATGCTCCTCTCACTGACCACCAATGAAAGAGGTATCCTTCCAGAAGTGCTGCAGGGGCCGGTTAAATGGCCTCAGGGGGCCGCATGTGGCCAGCGGGCCATAGTTTGGGGACCCCTGAAGTAGAGTGCTGCCTCTGGTCCCGTGGACATTTAGAGGTGACTACTTATAAATAATCCACAAACTCCTTCTAGTTCTCCTGGAATAGGTCACTAAAGTAGAGAAAAAATTCTAAATTCACTATATCCCGTGAGGACAAGTTAAAAAATTGAAGAATGGAAGATTAACTGGAAACAAACCGGGACTAAATGTGGCATCATGCCAGCCTTTCCAAGGGGCCAAAAGAGTAGCATTTGGGAGGTCAGGAATCTCCCAAACCACAAGGTGAAAATTTTGTGTGACTCCCAGGAATAGAGAACAAGAAAAATTGTGACAGCAGGTCCCTGTGAATATGGGTCTTTAATAGAGGAAAGTAGTATAAATTAATGCCTACATCTGTGGACATAAAATCCTGTTAGTATTGTGTTATGTGACTTCCTGTTGACTCAGTTAAGAATCGTCAATAAATATCTTTTGCACACCTAAAATATATATGTGTCTATCAACAATCGCATATCCCCATGTCTTCTAAGACTTTTTTTTTGCAATCCAATATATATCCTATGAAGAAAATGAATTGAGGCAAAGTATGTTCCTCTAGCATAGTGAAGAAAACAACAGTAACAAAACTAGAGAACTCTTGCAGCAAGAAAATACATCTAACTTATTTTGTTTAATCTAGAGTTTTCCAAGTCAGTTACTTTTGGGTTCCCATATTTGTCTAACATACAAAAATATTCTACAGAACTAGTTTTTCCTTCTGAGACAAAGTTTTGAGCACTTTACTTCTTTTAACAAACTTTGAATTGTCTGGGCCCCCTGAGATATCTCCAATGCTTACTCTTTGCCATCAGTAAAAAAAAAAAGTAGACTCTCAAAATTAATAACCAGGAAAAATAGTTTCTTAACACATTTTTGGGGATTAGGGAACCATACACATTGCAGTTGGGAAATTGAATTTATATATTAAGAAATGGTGATAATTGCCTGACCAGGCAGTGCCTCAGTGGATAAAGCATCAGTCTGGGACAAAGTATCCAGGTTCGAAACCCCGAGGTTGATGGCTTAAGTGCAGGCTCACCAGCATGAGCAAGGGCTCACTCGCTCTACTGTAGCCCCCCCCCCCCCCGTCAAGGCACATATGAGAAAGCAATCATTGAACAACCAAGGTGCTGCAATGAAGAACCGATGCTTCTTATCTTTCTCTCTTCCTGTCTGTCTGTCCCTAGCTGTCCCTCTCTCTGACTCTCTCTCTGTATCTGTCAAAAATAAAAATGAAATGGTGATAATATGTGAAAAGTATATGATTTATACGACAACCCTGCTAATGTTAAAGATGAGAAAGACTAGTATAGAATCATATACTACACAGTGTATGTCACTATACAGTGACAGATTCAAATGTGAAAGTTGCATATATATATATTATTATTATTAATTTGTCCAATAGATAATTTCATGGACATGCCATTGTAGCAACCATGTTATACTGTAAATTAGATAGGATGGGATCAATTTTCAAGAAGGTTGCATCTAAGGGGAATTAAGAACATACATCATGCTTTTATATTCAGCTTTTCCTGAATATTTTGCAAATTTATATATAAGAAAATAAGTTTTTGAATTATCATTCCAAATGACTGTGAACGCTTTCCAAAATGTATCCCTTTATTTTATTTCTCTAACTTTCTTTTCCCTGGTGTTTTTAATCAGCTTTGAAAAAATTGTGTAAGCCAGCCAGGTAAGTCTTATACATTTCCAAAAGGGTAGACATCAGTAAATCATTCAATTCCAAATGGAGATACCATGTCAGAAATCTATGTGGACAATTAATGGTATTGTCACATATACTTGTTCATAAAAATTCTGTATGTTAAAAGCATATTAAATCATAAACTTATGAAATTAATAAAATATAATGTAAAATATTATAATTCTTATTCTACATATTTTTTTATTCCCAGCTCTCCTAGTGCTTACATAATATAATTCAAGATAAAAATGACTGTTCAATTTTGGGAATACATTATTTTCTATTCATTCCAAATATAGCCAGTTTCAAATAGTGGGATTATTTTTATCTAAAAGTCAGTATCAATGGAGATATAAATTATAGTAACCAAAGATGTAGTCAAGTATTTTTTTAAAAAACAGTTACATTGGCCTGACCAGGCAGTGGCGGAGTGGATAGAGCGTCGGAATGGGATGCGGAAGACCCAGGTTCGAGACCCCGAGGTCGCCAGCTTAAGTGCGGGCTCATGTGGTTTGAGCAAAAGCTCACCAGCTTGAGCCCAAGGTCACTGGCTCAAGCATGGGGTTACTTGGTCTGCTGAAGGCCTGCAGTCAAGGCACATATGAGAAAGCAATCAATGAACAACTAAGGTGTTGCAACGCGCAACGAAAAACTAATGATTGATGCTTCTCATCTCTCCATTCCTGTCTGTCTGTCCCTGTCTATCCCTCTCTCTGACTCTCTCTCTGTCTCTGAAAAAAACCACACCAAAAACAGTTACATTGATTATTTTGTGTATTACTCTTTGTATGCCCTTCATCTGATGAATACTCTGGAAATATTTACATATGGCCCTAACTTTGTAAAAAGAAAAAATGCTCACTTTTATATCATAGTCTAAGATAATCCATCTTAAAAATTACAGCATTCATTTTTTTAAATATTTATATTAAATCTCAAAGTTAAAGTGGTTGAGTTGTTTGATTACATTGAAAATGACAATCATATTTCTGAGATGTGTTCAAGTTGAAATATCCTACAGGTATATGTGAGGCAGTGTAGATGCTTTAGCTATAAGATTTTATGTCATCTCTTCTTTTTTTTTTTTTTTTTGTATTTTTCTGAAGCTGGAAATGGGGAGAGACAGTCAGACAGACTCCTGCATGCGCCCGACCGGGATCCACCCGGCATGCCCACCAGGGGCGACGCTCTGCCCACCAGGGGGCGATGCTCTGCTCCTGGGGGGGGGGGGTCTCTGCCGCGACCAGAGCCACTCTAGTGCCTGGGGCAGAGGCCAAGGAGCCATCCCCAGCACCTGGGCCATCTTTGCTCCAATGGAGCCTTTGGCTGCGGGAGGGGAAGAGAGAGACAGAGAGGAAGGAGGGGGTGGGGGTGAAGAAGCAAATGGGCGCTTCTCCTATGTGCCCTGGTCGGGAATCGAACCCAGGTCCCCCGCACGCCAGGCCGACGCTCTACTGCTGAGCCAACCGGCCAGGGCCTATGTCATCTCTTCTATTGTGAATTCAGCAACAGAAACATATATAATCTTAACATTTGATATCATATCCTACTATTCAATGCTTCTTATTGTAGAACACTATTGAGTACAACATCTTTCTATTATTTTTCAAACATATTTCTTAATCTAGTCATCTGCCACATTTAAAAAAAGCTAAAAGTATTTTACATTGTATGTACATGTGGTTTCTAGGAGGCATTTTATATGTAATTGGTAGGAGATTTTGCTGTAAATCACATCTCCACTTTTTATCAACTCTGCGATCTTGGACAAGACAGAACAACTACTCTGAGTCCAAGACTCTTGATTAAGTTGAAAAAAATTCCTATTTGGCTAGTTGTTACAAAATTAAATGGTTATTTGTCAAAGTGCTTTTTAAGATATCAAGTCCATATGTATAGACGTAAAGCATTCTGTGTGCCATCTGAGTGTGTATATGTATCTCTGTACCCCAGTCTATACACATATATGCAAATGTATAATTACACAAATAGACATAAATATATATATAGATATATATTCTTCCAGAAGCATCAGCATCACCTGCTTTATCTCATATTGAATTAAGTAAAAATTGGCATTTTAAGATAAACAGAAGATTCATGTTATAGTTTGGAATCGTTGTGTTATTTGGTATACTTCTAGTGTTATCTCTCTCTCTTTCTCTTTTCACAAACACACACATACATGAAGCAGCAAGAGAGCTAGGCAGTGATACCTAAAAAAATACAAAAAATAGATTTCCCATGTTGAGTCAATAAAAGAGCAATCTAGAAAAAAATTATTTTAAATAAAAATAAGTTATAGTAAAGGTAGAAGGTATTAAAGAGTTTATTCCTGGAATGGTAATGACTCTCTGTCAAGAATGAGGCCTAATGGATCACTACAGTGAAAGCTGGAATTAGATCACCTAAGAAGTTCCACTCAATTTTGTAATTCTACTATAAATACACACTTGTACATTTATAGATATATACTCAAACCAGAAATCCTCAAGTTCTACTTTTTATCAGTATATTTAGATTTGTTTTGTATGAGCCCAAAGCTGTAGGTGACTATTTTTCATTCCAAGATTTAAAATTATTGCCTTCTAGCCCTGGCCGGTTGGCTCAGCGGTAGAGCGTCGGCCTAGCGTGCGGAGGACCCGGGTTCGATTCCCGGCCAGGGCACACAGGAGAAGCGCCCATTTGCTTCTCCACCCCTCCGCCGCACTTACCTCTCTGTCTCTCTCTTCCCCTCCCGCAGGCAAGGCTCCATTGGAGCAAAGATGGCCCGGGCGCTGGGGATGGCTCTGTGGCCTCTGCCTCAGGCGCTAGAGTGGCTCTGGTCGCAACATGGCGACGCCCAGGATGGGCAGAGCATCGCCCCCTGGTGGGCAGAGCGTCGCCCCTGGTGGGCGTGCCGAGTGGATCCCGGTCGGGCGCATGCGGGAGTCTGTCTGACTGTCTCTCCCTGTTTCCAGCTTCAGAAAAATGAAAGAAAAATAAAATAAAAAAAAATAAAATTATTGCCTTCTAAAACCATTATATATTACTGATTTAATCTAGTGTTAGTAATCAGAAAGCATAATTTGTATTCCCATTGCTGGCATGCTGACTATTTCATTATTCGCAGAAACTATGAAGGAGAATGTAGATCATTTGGCAGATTTTACTAGTGCGGTTGAGAACTATAATCACCAAGGAAGTCGACTAGACATGTGAACTACACTGCCAGTCAACCAAGGGGCAAAAAGTTATTGCTAGGCTTGGCAATAGATGCTCCTAGACTTAGGATGGGGTTATGTCCTGACAAACCCATCAAAATTGAAAATATCTTAAGTCCAAAATGGCTTTGATTCACCTAACCTACTGAACATCATAACAGCCTGGCCTACCTAAGTGTGCTCAGAACACTTATTAGCCTGCGGCTGGCAAAACCATCCTGCTGCCACTGCCCAGTTCATGAGAGTCTCATACCACATGGCACTATTCCAGGAAAAGGTCAAAATTCAAAGTAAGGTTTCTACTAAACGTGTATCACTTGTGCACATTATAAAGTCAAAAATATCTTCATTCAAAACATCATAAACCAGGGGCCACCTATCATTTACTAACCCTGAGCTTTTTGGCTCATGTCAAAAGCTCAAGACAGATGTTTGGGGGTATTGTGTTGGGGGTAAGTATATATATATATACTTATGTATTGTTTGTTTTTGTTGACATGTAGAAAGCTGTACATATTTGATGTATGAAGTTTTACATATTTAATTAGTTTGAAGATGAGTATACACAAAGAAACATCACCATTATCTATACTATAAGCATATTTATCACCTCTAAAAGTTTGCTTTCATCCTCTTCGTTATTTTTGTATGTGTGATAAGAATGTTTAAAATGAGGTTGACCCTCTCAACAAAATTTTAAGTGTAAAATTTAGAATTGCTATCAATAGGCACTGCAGTGTACAGAACATCTCTAGAACTTCCTCTTCTTGTATAACTGAAATTTTGTACCCTTGACTAAGAACCTCCAAATTTTCCCTTTATGCAGCCCTGACTATAACCACCATGTGTGTAGCCAAGTGTAGAAAATAAACCTAAGACATGGTTTTATATAATTTGAAGTTTGTGAACTAATAAATGGACATACCTTATTGATGCAGATCATGATTGCTTAGGGCGACTGTATTATTTAGTTGGTTTAGTTTTACAACATAAGTTATACCATCAATGGTATCGTATACTGATATATTCATTATTTGTGTTCATACTTAGTTTATCAAGTTACTTTTTTTTTCAGGTTTAAAATGCTTATATATTTTCCTTCCTTCCCAATACTAGAGCTTCTGAGATCCATTTTAGAAGGGGGCTCTCAGACCACAATGATCAAAAGAGGCCATGATTTATGAAATTTCACTTCTGATTATAAGATAAAATAATTCAAAACATCACTTTCTATTTGGGAATTTGTATACTTTTACATAAGACAATACTGACCAAATTAGAAATTTAATATACTAAGGCTGATAAACAGCACCAACCCTTGGATATTGTCACACTTATTTAACCATGAAAATAAATAAAAAAACAAACAAAAAACAATGTCATGTTATGCATTAACAATTCAAAAAAGCTACAAAATATATTTTAAATTCTAAAAAATATTTTATTTTATTAAATATTTCTTCTAATCAGAATCTTCTAGGTTATGTTTTAATTAAAATTTTAATTAAAGGTTTATAAATTTGCAGTTTATAATATGTTTGATTTCTATTTTAAGTATTCTGACATTTATTTTTAAGCCATTATTTCATACATGATCCAACACATTGACATTGAATTTATCTTTCATATAAATTGTACAAAGTAGGGTTTTTAGTCTCAGCCATTTCTGCACAAGGATTTTGGAAGAAAAGAACAGAAATAATCACATCTCTGTAGCTCATTTGGGGAGAATACTATTTAAATTTGTTCTTAATGTAAGGCCGAAATTAATCTTGATTTCCCATCAAATGTACAGGGATTTTATAATATACTTCATAATTGTGTTTAATTCCTCTAGAGAACAAGTTAAGATAAACAAGTCACTGACAGTGTTTATCTATAAATATAGCAGATGGTGTGGGACTGAGGTTGGTTATTAACTCTGCCGACTTTAATTTCATGGTTATAAAACACAGTAAACCTCTCTGTTTATAAAAGGCTAGGGAAGAATCTCCAATGGGCCTCAGTAGCCAAGAAACTGTCTGTAACATTAATCTCTCTAACTGATATTCGGTATGCTCCAAGGGTGCAATATTGAAGATTGTGGAGTGATTGCTAGACACATTAAAATTTCCAGTGGGATCATTAGCTAGCATTCCTGTCATTGATCTATTATAACCTTGTTAATGAGTTCCATGTGAGTAAAATTTAGTGAATGAGATTATTCTAAAGTTTGTTAGTTGAATGTTTAACAACTGCTTTAGGCAGTTATGTATCTGAAAGATTCTCTAATTTGTCAAAATAATACCTTTTTTCTTATGCAAAGGTAAATCACAATACCTAACTAGATCAAATGTACTTAGAGATAGAATTTCATAAAGAAAAACTATAGTATCATTTGGATAATCAATGTAAATTATATATATTTAAATTTAGGCCATGAATCTGATCTAAAATATTATAAAATACATTGAATAAAAAAGCAAAATAAATTATCCTTTATATTCAAAATTGATTTAAAGATAATATTTTATTATAATCATTTATTTTACTAAAAATCTATATGCTCAATTTAAATAAAATAAATTCTTCCAAAAAAGGCCACTATTATCAAAATTCCAAAATAAATAACAAAATTTATTTTAGAACCATAAAAGTGAATATTTTTCACAAGCTCTACTTCTGTTACTTTTACATTCAGAAGAGTTTTATTTTACTTTATTTTTTTAGTTTCTGAGAAGGTCAGACTCCTAGAAATATTACATGGTAACCCAATGTGTGAATTGGGAATTTAAACATCTTAAAATAAAAACGTCTTTATTATATTAGAGTTGACTTCTTGAAAATGGATTTTCTAATGACAGAAATCCTCAGTTACTTTTCTAGCTCTTGTACTGGGTTGCTTTCCTGCACCTATATGAGAGTGTGGTTACTGATCTGAAACAGGCTGTGTCCCGTGCTCTCTACCAATGATCACTAAGCTAGTCCTCAAACATTGACTTCCCAGGAACTGGCTACTGAACAGCAGCAGCCTGGGAGGAGAAAAGGCTAAATGAAACTGTTGGTAGAGCATCTTCTCATCTCCCTTCCTCCTGTTCAGAACCTACAGTCACTAGTTGTCATCAGATGTGTTATCCACTACTTGATACATTATTTCTGAAAAAGCCCATCTACTATTTTTTTTGTGTGTGTGTGACAGAGACAGATAGAGGGACAGATAGGGACAGACAGATAGAAAGGGAAAGAGATGAGAAGCATCGATTCTTCGTTTTGGCACCTTAGTTGTTCATTGATTACTTTCTCATATGTGCCTTTACCGGCAGGCTACAGCAAACCGAGTGACCCCTTGCTCAAGCCAGCGACCTTGGGCTCAAGCTGATGAGCCTTGCTCAAACCAGATGAGCCCACACTCAAGCTGGCGACCCCAGAGTTTCAAACCTGGATCCTCTGCATCCCCGTCCAATGCTCTATCCACTGCACCACTGCCTGTTCAGGCTATCTACTCTACTCATTCTTGAACTTCTAGATCTCAAAATAAACAGGAAGCATCTATAGTGGAGGAAAGCAAAGCCTCCCTCAAGTGAAGGCCATGAAGACTAGAGTCACAGAATGGTTAAAAGGAGCCCTTCAGTGAGACAAAAGTAGGTAACAATTGAAGGGTTTAAAAAAAAAAACTGACCAGGGAAAATAGTAAAACTGGATATTGAAATGTCTGAGTAGAGAAGTGAGCAGAGTAATTGGTTTAGTTCTCTGTAAGAATTTATAATACAGTGGATCTTAAGGAAATGCCATTGGAATAAATACACATGCAAACAATCACTCTTCTAAAGAGAAATCTTTTTCAGTATCCTAATGGCAGCCTAAAGTTATTGTTATTCTGTTTTTTTCTCCCAGTCAATATATTTGAACTTTTTTTTTTCTAGCAAGAGGGACAGAGAAACAGACAAGAAGGGAGAGAAATGAAAAGCATCAACTCGTAGTTGCAGCACTTTAGTTGTTTATTGATTGCTTCTCATATGTGCCTTGAGCGCGGGGCTCCCGCTGAGCCAGTGACCCCTTGCTCAAGCCAGTGACCTTGAAATTTTGTCAATGACCCCACACTCAAGCCCACAACCCTGTGCTCAAACTGATGAGCCTGCATTTAAGACAAATGAGCCCAGGCTCAATCCTGCAACCTCAGGATTTGGAATGTGGGATCTCAGAGGCCCAGGTTGAGGATCTATCCACTGTGGCCCCATTGGTTAGGCTGTATGCACTATCTTATAAAATGTAATCTTTTTGCCCTGGCCGGTTGGGTCAGCGGTAGAGCGTCGGCCTGGCGTGTGGGGGACCCGGGTTCAATTCCTGGCCAGGGCACATAGGAGAAGCGCCCATTTGCTTCTCCACCCCCACTCCCTCCTTCCTCTCGGTCTCTCTCTTCCCCTCCCGCAGCCAAGGCTCCATTGGAGCAAAGATGGCCCGGGTGCTGAGGATGGCTCCTTGGCCTCTGCCCCAGGCGCTAGAGTGGCTCTGGTTGCCGCAGAGTGATGCCCCGGAGGGGCAGAGCATCGCCCCCTGGTGGGCAGAGTGTCGCCCCTGGTGGGCGTGCCAGGTGGATCCCGGTGGGGCGCATGCGGGAGTCTGTCTGACTGTCTCTCCCCATTTCCAGCTTCAGAAAAATACAAATAAATAAATAAATAAATAAAATAATAATAAAATAATATAAAATGTAATCTTTTTCTAATCATGCTTTGAAAAGGAAATTATCCGCTTACAAGTTTACCCTAATCTATTATATTTTATTAAAATAATGTCATAGTAGTAAATTGCTGCCTCACACTATAAAGCAAATTACAATCCATGGGGGAATAAAATAATGAGTTACCTTTAAATGCTGTAATCTCATCTTCACTTTCTTTCAGATTATTCAACTCTGTCTAATATCAAAGGCATTGCATTGCATAAAAAATATATATACAAAGGAAACAACTCTAAATAGATTTCATTCCCCCTTGAATGGTCAGTTTAAAAAAATCAAACCTCCATACTATTTTTGATTATTTATTCTCTCTAGAAAGTAAGTAACTTTTAAAACATCTTTTGTTTCTAGGAGAAGTAATTTATGCTCTCATGTGCATGACAGTCACCTGTGGAATCCTTCTCCTGGTTCTGTCCAAGCTGAGGTAATGGGATACAGCGCCAAGGGGAGGGCCGGGATTGAGTCAGCCCTGTTAGAGCACATTTCACAATGGCAGCGCTCACAAAGGGCCCGAGAATGAAAGCTTCTCCGTTCAGACCTACTAAATCAACTCTTAATGTGGGCTTTGTCCATGGAAATGTTACCCTCAGTCTTCATATGTCAGGGAAATGTGATCATAAGGGAATTTTTTACATTGCATTTTACAAGCACATATGTATTGTTCCCCAATTAAACTGTTATCAATCTTTCCCCCACTTTTCTTACAAAACCCAAGTAGAATTTTGCTGCATTCCTTATTCAAATCACTTGCTGGATTAGTCAGCTTCCATAATGGACCTGTTGAGTACTTTCCACAGTTTATACTTACCTAAAGATTTACTCTTCATTCTAATTTGTTGTGTGCTAATGAATTTCCTTTTGGTTTTAATATACAAGTATTGAGGCTTGTGTAATTTAAGGTCTCACCGAGTACCATTAGAAAGACATTGCCTTGGCCTGATATTAATTCACTTTTTCCAGATCTTTGTTCTTGCTTGCCTTTTTTTGCTCAAATGCAGTAATGCTCGGCATGTGAGAGTTAAGATTAGAGACACAGCCATTTCTAGGATTCTACATGTCTAGGGCTTAAAAATCAGCCATTCATTTACCATTTACAAATAAATATAAAGTGGTGTACAATTACTTATTTTAAAAAAAACCCCACATATTTAAATATCAGTAGTGTTGATTTGCCAAGTCGTTATACTTATGTGTACCTTTGTATATAATTTAAATATTATAAATCTTAATGAAGAAATATATATAAATGTGTGCATATAGATCCTTATACAAACAAACATAAAATACATTTATCGGTAAGATTAGACCTGAAGAGTAGCCGAGGCAACGGGCATTTCTCTTCACATGACGCCCAGAGGCGGAGACACAGTTGACCGTACAATGCATGCATACACATAGCTGCTCCAGAAATCCGAGTTCACGTCCTTGACAAATGTCAGAGTAAATGAAGGGCTGAAGGAGAGAGGATATGGCAACACCAAGGGACAAGCACATGAAGACTGTTTGTTCTGTGCATAGACATTTAATAACATTTAGTTTTAATAGCAATGCCAGCTAAACTTATCCACTGGTTTAATCCAACTTCTCTGAACATTTAATCTGATGCTTACCAATACCAGGACCAAAACAAACTGCTTTCTTCCAAGGCCTTAAAAGTTGTATTTGTATGAGAAGGTATTCTTTGGATTCTGAGATAGGTTTAAAGGCCAAATAATTAAAATCTGTTTTAAGGGGGGAAATAGCATTTGGGATTGATTCAACTTTCCTTTATTTGGTTTAAAATATTTGAGAGTGTTGTTCTGTTACTGGGCCTGCCTGGATTTTCCATCCCAGACATATGTTTCAGAGAAGCACAATTGGTTTCCTAGCAAAAATCTTATTTTAATGGTTCTCAATCTTTATTTTTTAGCCTCGCCTATAATGTATAAAGTTCACAGCTGCCACACAGGCCCATGTTCTTTCTTTCTTTCTTTTTTTTTTTATCAATTACTGTTGTACTGTTGTGCTACAGATAAATAAGGTGATGGCCATTTAAAACTCCCTGTGAATCAGCTGTCACTGTACCTCTTTTCTTGCCTGCATAAAGGCATATGTCCTTTTACAGGATGTTAATGGCAGCGTTAGCACAAAAATCTTAAATTCATTCTAATATGTACTTTAGCACAATCATTTATATTGGTAAGTATATTATATTTAATTAAAATTATTTTTCATACAATTTAAAATTGATCTTTATATGTAATCTGAAAGGTCCACACCCAGGGTTAAGTAAATGACAAAAGTAAAATGATCATAGAAAGAAAGAGTAAAGCAAAACAAAAGCATCATTAACAATGAAACCTGTGTTATGCCGCATCTGCAGAAAAATAATGTCTTCTCAGTGAAAGAAGGCTGAATACCACTCACCTTGAAGTCAGGTCTAATCCACAGGAATAACTTTCTGCAGCAAAAATGGAAGTTTTCGCATTTGTTTCATGTTATGCTAAATTAAAACACACCTAAATCTTCAAAGAAATTTGCAGAGAAGCCAATGATTTAACCCAAATATCTGACAAATCAAAAGAACTCTTTTTCTTTTTGAAAATGATTACTTTGGAATCGTAGTGAATGCCTGATACTTCTTAGAAAGACCACAAAAAATTCTCCTATTGGGTCTTTACATTCAGGAAGTTGATTAACTCCCCCAACACAGAATCCATCCAAAAACATAAGCACACACACATTTGTAAAGTTCTTCAAATGTCATATTACTAACTTTTACTTTTATTTTTGTACAGAACCTCCAGAATATCATGTTAAAGCAGAGATCCTCCACCAACCCAAATACCTGGAGGACTCGTGGTGCATTAAGAGTCTTGGGTCATTAATAACCACTTCCTTTCAAGCAAGTCTTTGTAGCTAGTCAACAGAATGTCATGTTCATCATCAATAAAGAAAATGTTAAGTTGGATTTAATGATATTGGATCATAAAGTATAATAATATAAGGTATAATAACATAACAAGTATTCTTTTTTTATGTATTTAAGTATAAATATATAGTGATATCTTTTTTTGACAGTGACATAGAATTGCCCAGGAAGGCAAAAAGTGTTATCCTAAGTTATAGCCTGCGTGATTTATTTCATGATAAATTTCAATCCATAAGTGATAATTAGTAGCATCATAATATGAGTTAGCAGAGTTGTTTTCTGATCAATTTTTAAAATTTTAATTAACTTTCCAAAAGGAAAATGCTAATAAAAGTATCTAGTCTATTAGTTATTTGTATATCTATTTTCATTAAATTATTAGCATTGACTTAAAATTTCTAAATATATTTGGTTAGATGAATAGTCTTCAAAATTAGAGGTAATATCTTTTGAATTTTAAAATTTGAACACTGTTAAACACTTTTTACTTTTTTAACTTGATATCTTTATCTCATACTCATAAAGCTGTAATGTAACTTCATAGGCTGAATAATAAGTGCATTTCAATAATAATATATCTTATTTATGAATTTAATTTTTTCTATGCTAATTATGAACTTCTGCAATAACAGAGTAACATTATAATTGTTACTTTCTATATTGCTACTTTTGGCTTGATTTAACATCAGAGGAGAATTGGGATTAGAAAATTGTGGAAAGATGTTTATTAAATTTTTGATACATAAATGCTTTTCAACTGTCTGCAATCATATTATACCCATTACTAAGAATAAATACGAATTTTTTTAATCTACAGTGGCACAGAGGCCCAAATATTTAATAATCCAGGCATACAAATAATTAGTAATTTATTTACAATTAAAGGTCAAACATTTTCTATTTGTTTGGTGCCATCCACTGTTGTTTACTATATATCAGATCAAATTGTCTACATTAATTTTGAAGTTAAAATTTGGCTATATTTTATCAGAGTATTTAGAAAAGCCATTCTTTAGCTTTTAAAACAGGGAGGAATAATTTGGTGAATTACAAACCTCTTTCAAAGAGTTCTCCATATTCCAGTAGCTGTTAACTCTCTGAGTTGATGAGTAGAGAAGTTGGGCACTTGCGTCTCCACAACTGCTGCCATTTAATGTAGGCTTGCCGATGCCTGGGAAAACACAATTCTTCTCTGGAAAACTGAGGAAAGAAGTCTTGTCACTTTTAGAAATATGTTTGTGTTGAGCAGAGAAGGAGTGGACTCCTATGAAACATGCAGTAGAGCATGAAGGAGAAGGCCTCCCATGAAACAATCTCATCTCCTAGGCCAGCAAAAATAAGCAGGCTATTCTGGGCAGAACTGCAGAGAAGCAGGAATCAGCAGGAAGCATTTAGAGAACTCTGAGTAGTCAGCTGTCTCTAGAGCTGGGAGTCCAGATTTTATAACAAATATATAAGACATTCATCAGTACAGAGAGTAAAGGTCCTTAAGCATGAAGCTAAGAAGTTGAGACACTGTAAATGTGGTTTGCAAACCTCTTCAGGACATGGCTCTCATCTTTTACCCCTGTCCTCTGGGAAGCCCTTTCTAATAGCTTTCTTCATTTAGAGGCAGGTGCTCTTGTCCAGTGCTGCCCCTACCTCACTACAATTTCTTCTTCATTATTGTTTCAGAAAATTGTAAGCACTCCGAATCTGTTGGCTCTTCTGTGATTTTCATTTTTTACACATAGGATATGTTCAATAAAAATTGTTCAATGAATGGATAGCTTCATTTGGAAGGCTATAACATGCCAAGAATTATTTAAAGAAGCGAGTGACATCAGATTTATGAATGAGAAAAGTTATTCTAGCACACATTTAAATGGTGGACTAAAGATGGCAAAAACTGATGGCAAGGAGGCTGCCTAAAAATGGACTGTGACGTTTAGCTAATAAGTATTGAAAACCTGAGTCATTTTATTTGTTCAACACTTATTTATTGAGCTACTATATGTGCCAGACATTATACTAGGTGCTGAAAGTGGCATTCTGAACAGAGTCCTCTTGAAGACTCAAAAAATAAAGAAAGCAATTTCTAAAAATGATAGATGCTGCTAAAAAATGGTAGAGGGGAGTGATAGTAGAGTCCTTTGAAGAGTAGTTATATGAGAGAATGGAATGGACATGACTATTTTATAAATAGAATGAATGAAAAATTGGAAGTGCACATTTGCAGAGAATTGATGTTGTAATGATCATGGCAGAAACAGATATTAAGAGTAGGCTTCTGATTTGTGTCATGAGCTGAGCTGTGGTGCTACTCAGAAAACTGGCTCATACAGGAGGAGGAAGGATGCAGCATGCCACTATCCTCAGGTCTGTTCCCCTCTTGATCTACCTCTTATATAAAATATATCCCAGGAGGCTATCCTGTATGAACTATAGGATCCCGTGTCCTCTGACTTCCAGCTGGGTTCAGCCAATGGTGAGAAATGGCAGGAGATGGGCAGGATATATTCCCCTCAGTTCCCCCGTGAGGGTCCTCCGTGGGCCGGGTGTTTCTCTTGACAGAATATCTCTGTTTCGGTCAGTAGCATTTTCCAGTGAGACTTTCCTGCGTTCCAGGAAACATTTCCTCTCATTTTCCTTCAGGATTAGTAGTTCTAATGGCTCAGCTATTACTAGTCTTGAGTTCCTCAGTTACTGGATTACCTTTGCAGTTTTCCTGCAACTACCAACTCTTGGATGAAGACTCCCTCAGTCAAACATTCTTGGAGGCATCCATTTTAGATAACTCTGAGTCCATCCTAATTTGAATATACAGGTGATTATTTCAGGTTAAGGCCAACTCCACTGGAATATCGTGTGAAGTTATTTATTAGTCCACCCAAAATAGGGTCATGGCACTGCTGAGGGAGAGCTGAGCTGCAACCGCTGCATTTCAAGTCTCCTCATATCTTCCTTCTATCTCTTTCTCCCTAGATGAGAAAGTAAGTTTACCATCAGGGGGTTGTCTATGATTTCTGTGCAAAAACCACTGGGTGCAGGCTGGCCAGATCAAAGATCTCTCTCCTCAGAATTCAACCATTTATCAGATTCCTTCCAGAGTAGCCTGCCTATTCCTCTAATAGGCTTTTGTGCCTCTAACTTCTTCTGCTTATTTACCCACAGCCTCTTTCCCCAGAATTTTTTCCATAAACTCCCACAGGTGTTCCTGGGTACAGGAGTCAGCAGAGTGGTACCAGCTGGAACTCAGTGAGGTGAATAAATAGGTCTCCTGGGAAGGGCTCTGAGGCAGAAGGAAAATGGCGTTTGTGGTTGCTCCAAAGCTGGGGCTTGTGTCTGTTCTAACTTTTCAGTTCCCTGGAAGAGTTCTGAAACGTGCATCCCCTTCCATTGCCGTGTACGGTGAAATGAGTACAAACAACCTAACGAGTAAGTAAAAGATTTCTTTTTATTTTGTAAGAACAGTCAAAATTGTGAGCTCTACAACAAAAGAATAAAATCTAAGGGGGTGGTGGTCAAGATGACGGCATCGGTGTACCAAGGGCAGGGCAAGTGAGCAGGTGGCCGCGGTGCCCGGTGAGTTTGCATGTCCTGTCTGCTGGGCTGCTCTGTCACACGTCACTTCTTTTCAGAACCCTGAGGTGACTGCCACCTGGGCTGCAGGGTTTTACCGCCCTGGAGTTTCTCAGGTTGTTCCCTAAGTGCCTCTTTGAAAACTCAGTGTCTCTTGAGACCACACTAGTTACACCCCCAGAGTTAGGGCAGTTCAAGGAGTGTTTCTGAAACCTCCACAGACAAGCCAGTTGCAATAAATGTATTTTTTCCTCAAGGGTGTATAACACAGGTGTGTCTGTTAGCCTGGTTCTACAAAGAGAAGGAAAACATACCTTTAAAATGCCACAGTTTAAAGTTTTGTTAGGAAAGATTGTCATTTAACATAGCAGTTGTAAAACTTCATAAAGTGATGGAATTTTTCTGTCTGGTGTATGTAGTTATATACACATATCCATTTGGGTGTGATAGATTATTTGATATACTCATATAATTAAACTCATCTGTACCAAAGGCAATTGAGACATAATTAGTTTTCTGAATGTTTTATACCTAGGTAAAACCACAACTGTAAATATAATATAAAACAGCCATCTTTCAAGTAAAATCTTCATTTGTAAGCCTCAAGTTTGCTTTGGATGTATGTATACAGTAGTAATTAGGCAGGGTTTTTGGTTCATGATTCAGTTGTTTTTTACTTAAATATTTCTGTTTTATTCTGTTTTGTTTTCTATGATAGGTGGTTTTAAATGGGGTTAAAGCAGAAGTATTTCCATAATTACTAAAAAGCTTCTCTTACTTTTGATAATATATGGTATAGTTGATTAATAATTGACCCCGAAAGCCCTGGCCGGTTGGCTCAGCGGTAGAGCGTCGGCCTCGCGTGCAGGGGACCCGGGTTCGACTCCCGGCCAGGGCACATAGGAGAAGTGCCCATTTGCTTCTCCACCCCCCCCCCCCTTCCTCTCTGTCTCTCTCTTCCCCTCCCGCAGCCAAGGCTCCATTGGAGCAAAGATGACCCGGGCGCTGGGGATGGCTCCTTGGCCTCTGCCCCAGGCGCTAGAGTGGCTCTGGTCGCGGCAGAGCGACGCCCCAGAGGGGCAGAGCATCGCCCGCTGATGGGTAGAGTGTCGCCCCTGGTGGGCGTACCGGGTGGATCCCGGTCGGGCGCATGCAGGAGTCTGTCTGACTGTCTCTCCCCGTTTCCAGCTTCAGAAAAATACAAAAAAAAAAAAAAAAATTATTGACCCTGAATCACCTGGGGAAAGAGTAGATTCTCAGATAAAATCAGATTTCTATTAGCAAAAAAAAAAAAATAGGAGAGGGCTTTTGGAAAGGCAGCCAACAGTTTCTGCTACCAAAGTCTAGACTATCTTCATTATCAAATAAGGATGGATAGAACTTGAACAAATAAACCAGGTCAAATTGGATTTAAGTTCTATTTTTCATTTGATTATTTGGAACTAAAAAATGTTTCTCAGCCAATTAAGGTTCTCAAGCTCTACCAAGTCAAGATGATTCTTGTCTTTTTTTTTTTTTTTTTTACAGAGACAGAGAGAGAGTCAGAGAGAGGGATAGACAGGGACAGACAGACAGGAATGGAGAGATGAGAAGCATCAATCATTAGTTTTTTGTTGCACATTGCGACATCTTAGTTGTTCATTGATTGCTTTCTCATATGTGCCTTGACCGCGGGCCTTCAGCAGACCAAGTAACCCCTTGCTTGAGCCAGTGACCTTGAGTCCAAGTTGGTGAGCTTTTGCTCAAACCAGATGAGCCTGCACTCAAGCTGGCGACCTTGGGGTCTCGAACCTGGGTCCTCCGCATCCCAGTCTGATGCTCTATCCACTGTGCCATCACCTAGTCAGGCGATTCTTGTCTTTTTTTTTTTTTTTTGTATTTTTCTGAAGCCGGAAATGGGGAGGCAGTCAGACAGACTCCTGCATGTGCCCGACCGGGATCCACCCGGCATGCCCACCAGGGGGCAATGCTCTGCCCATCTGGGGTGTTGCTCTGTCACAACCAGAGCCATTCTAGCACCTGAGGCAAAGGCCACAGAGCCATCCTCAGCACCCGGGACAACTTTGCTCCAATGGAGCCTTGGCTGCAGGAGGGGAAGAGAGAGACAGAGAGGAAGGAGAGGGGGAGGAGTGGAGAAGCAGATGGGTGCTTCTCCTGTGTGCCCTGGCCGGGAATCAAACCCGGGATTCCTGCACACCAGGCCTACGCTCTACCACTGAGCCAACCGGCCAGGGCCTTCTTGTCTATTTTTGATGAACACCATCTGTCTACTGGAAAAAACTCTTGATTGCTTTATGTCAGTGAGAACATTCCTCTCCCAGTGAAGCTTTTTTCTAGGAACATGGAAACCATCTGTTCATTGGCATTGGAAAGATGGAAGGCTTCCTGCTGACATTTAAGTCTCAGGATACAGTGGTGAAACAATCACTGCCTACCCTTTTCCTCTTTCTGGAAACTCCTGTCCACATAGAGGTGATCCTTAGATGACTCATCTATGGTTTGGGCACCTCTGCCTTAGTTGATCTAGAAAGGTTAAAAGAATGAAAATGTCTTAGATAGCAGTAAAAAATATATATCAGAGGTCCTTGATGGCAAATATGTGTACTATCAAGGACAGAGGGTACTGTTTTGAAGGTAAAGACAAGATATAATACATAAAAGGAAACCATGGGAAACAAAATTCTCATAGAGAATTCAGAAGTAGTAGTGGTCTGTCAGAAGCAAGCTTCAGAGACACCTTATTCTTTTTGGATTATTAAATCAAAATTAGTCTGCAAATAATAACATATTGGGCTCAAATATTAGACTTTAAACACATGTAATTAGAAAATAAAATCTATTAATGCCACTAATATTTAATAGTAGAGGAAGAGCTTAGAGATAAGTCGTAATGCGTCTGACAGAGTGGAATGACTGGAACACAAAGACATACTGAGCACTTCCATGTTTGTACTGAACCTTGATGGAAGGGAGGTGGGCAATGGTGAGGGTCAGCAGTGAGTGGCACCTGCAGTCCTGAGCATTACCGGTGGCAATCTTGAAATACGCAAGAATCATGTACTGAATAACTCATATGGAGATATCTAGGCTCATTGCATTAGTTCTTATTTCTGACACACCTAGGTAATTAAAAATTTATCTTTTTACAGTCATCTGATTGTCTTACAAATACAGTAAATGTCTTTTGTCATAGGTATTTATCCTTTTTTTTCATCTTCTTTACCCCCTTTTTTCTGTTTAAAAAAAAGTGTTTTTCGTTTCTTTTTTTTCTGGTTTCATAAAGGACAGGATGGAAACAAACTCAAGGATGGAGAAATCAGTAAGCAACAGGCAAAAAAGAAAGAAAGAAAGAAAGAAAGAAAGAAAGAAAGAAAGAAAGAAAGAAAGAAAGAAAGAAAGAAAGAAAGAAAAAAGAATCCAGTCAAAGTGGCAAACAGAGACATGCCCATAGAAACAACATGTCTGTCTGTAGATCAGCCCCTTTAGTCACTCCATTCCTCATTCTCTTTCACAAATGCATTTCAAGGGAAATACCTTATAAAGTAAAATAAGTACCAGTACATTCCTCATCTCCTAAGGTATCACCATGAAGGCAATGAGACATCAAAGGCAAATTTCATTCTACTTATACTAATGCTTTCTCTTAGTTCATCAATCAACAAGTGTTTTTTGATTAGAAGGACAGAAAATCCTCTAAGGGGGTGATATTACAGCAGGTCCTTGAATAACGTCGGTTTTAGTTCATTGTTGTGTAATTATAAGGTTAATGAGGAAAAAAAAATTGATTTCTGGACTGAGGCCACTGCCTTTTTGGAATTTACATGTTCTCCCCATGTCTGTGTGGATTTTCCCTGGGTATTTTAGTTTCCTCCCCCATCTCCAAGATGTACATGTGAGATGAATTGACGTATCTAAATTGTCACAGTCCGAGTGAGTGTAGGGTATGTGTGAGTGGCTCTGCCTTGGAAAGGTGTCCTGTCCAGGGTGGGTCTAGCCTTATGCTTTGAGCTCTGGGGACAAGTACCAGTCAGCCATGACCCTAAACTGAAATAAGCATGTTGGAAAAAAATTATCTTACCTGTTCTTAAATGTAGGTATAGCTCCCATTTATTTCAGTCTTTAATATTAGAAGCGTTTTGGGTCTTTATTTAGAAGTTGGTGATTTTTTTTTTGTGACCAGAAAGATACTGCCGGAACATAACTTTTATTTATATCAATTAGCCTATCGTAAAACCAGTTTTGTTGTATGTCATTTTCCTTAAAGGCAAGATGCCTGATAATCTATAGAAGATGTTAAGTGAGAACTTACAGTATTTGCGTTGAGAACTAAAAGTTGAGGTAGAAGAAGTCATGCAGTAGAAAACCATTCCAAGCAGAAAGAAGAAGAAGAACAAGTGCAAAGCTCTAAAGTTGAGATTGAGCCTTATATTTCAAACAGCAGACCATGAAGGAGTTGGAGTAGAGTGAAGAGAAAGAATAAAAGTGATAGAAGGTATGGTCAGAGAATTAAGCAGGAGGGAACAATGTAAAGAGTTGTGTTATATTCTGGTTGCATGAGAATCCTTTAGGTGGTTTCAAAGAGGAGAATAATATCAGAAGTTCTAGAAGAATCTGACTGCTGTTTCCAGAAAAGATTGAAAGTGGGTAAAAATCAACCCTGGCTGGTTGGCTCAGTGATAAAGTGTTGGCCCAGCATGTGGTTCCCAAGTTCAATTACCAGTCAGGGAACACAGAAGAAGCAACCATCTGCTTCTCCACCCCTCCATATCCCCTTCTTTCTCTCTCCCACTTTCCCCACCTTTCCCTCCTGCAGCTCAATTGATTTGAGTGTATCACCCAGGCACTGAGGACGGCTCCAAAGATCCTCCATCTCAGGTGCTAAAAATAGTTCAGTTGCAAACATGGCCCAAGATGGGCAGAGCATCAGCCCCAGGTAGGGGTTGCCAGGTGGATACTGGTCGTGGTGCATGCAGGAGTCTGTCTCTCTATCTCTCCTCCTCTCACTTGGAAAAAGAAAAAGGTGGACAATAATCAAGGCAGAGAAACCAATTAAGAGACTGACTCTCTATGGGGGCTGGATATGAATGTAGATGAGATGAGGATTGTTGATGTCAGTGAAATGGCACCATGAAGGGTGCTCCCAATACCTCTCCCTCAAATTTCAACAAGTTCAACAACTAGAGACAGAAAAACAATCCCAGGAGCATCTGAAATACACATACATCAAACAAAGGTACAATTGGGCAAAAAGGTGGCTAAATATATAATCCACTCTGAAAGAAATAAGACAGAGAACAGAATATTCTGCTTTCCTCACTGATCTGAGGAGGGGCCGCTTTCACTTGGAACTGAGAGGAAAGGAGGTCTGGGGGCAGAGGGAAGAAGCTGGCTAGGGCAGAGACATTCAAGCCAATGAGAGAGTGTGCCCGCAGCTCAGCTTGAAATTACAAAAGCAGTGCTAACACCAGCAGCAAACCCAAGCAGAGGTGGGAGAGGGGGTTGCTTGCAGAGACTCATACCAGAGTGGCTTTCAGCTTTGTTTACTCCTGGTCTCCCAGTTGGCAACTACGGACATTGTTTGAGTGGTTCTTCCTGGCACCTCCAGCATGGGCACTCGTGTTCCCAGATGCAGGAGCTGGGTTGGAGACTGTCAGCAGTGGCCTTCTGCATGGGCTGTAGCCAGAATTTCTGTATAATCCCTGCTCCCCAAACAACAGCATGTGGGAAGTGTGCGAGAGCCGGCTTCCCTATGCCCAGACCTGTCTGGGAGGGACACCTCCACCAGCCATATAAGCTAACAAACTGCATTCCTGCGGAAGACGGCTGAGGAAGGGCTGGGGGGAACGGCATGCAGGCAGCTTGCAGACAACCTCTGGAGAGCAGACCCGCAGAAGGCTGAAAGGAGTCTGGCCTGCAGTCTGCTCAGTGCCTGGCTGGCTTGCACTGGCTGCTCTGGCTGACAAAGCCTTCTTTCCCAGGGCTGTGGTTTAAGGGGGCCTGGAGGAGGGACTTGATAGTTCTTAGGGCCTCTTGCTCTGCAGGCAGTGGCTGGGGCAACTTCCAGCCAGCCAATACAGTCCAGCCTGACCTGTGGTGGCGCAGTGGATAAAGTATTGACCTGGAAATGCTGAGGTCACTGGTTCGAAACCCTGGGCTTGCCTGGTCAAGGCACATATGGGAGTTGATGCTTCCAGCTCCTCCCCCCTTCTCTCTCTGTCTCTCCCTCTCCTCTCTAAAATGAATAAAAAACAAAAATTAAAAAAAATTAAAAAAAAAAAAAAGCACAGTCCCATGGAACAGACCTTGGAGAACATTGCGGAAGTTGGGCAGGCTGGGCTGTAGGCTTCCCAACAAGGGAGAAGCCTGTGGAAAGCAGATCTGTGGAGCACTGAGGCAAATTTAACTAGATGTACCCTGGGAACCTTAGAAAGGAACCTGACCAGAAGTCAGCTTAATCCCCTGCCTGCTTAAGCTAGTGGCTCTGGTTGACAAAGCTTTCATACCCAGGGCTGTGCTTTGAATGGACCTGGAGGGGGAACTTGTTGGCTTTTAGGGCCTCTTGCTCTGCAGGCAGTGATTGGGGCATCTTCCTGCCAGCCGATACAGGTTTCAAAGTGCAAAAAGCCTGGGGAGAGTAGACCCATGGAGTCCTGAGGCATACTAGACATGCCCAGAGGCTCATAGAAAGACACCTGAAGAGCAATCAGCTCCCGTGCCTGATTACGCTAGTGGCTCTGGCTGGCAAAGCTTTACTCAGAACCTTGCTTTGAGCAGGAATAGAAGGGGAATTCAGCTGCTCTTAGAGCCTCTTGCTCTCCAGGCAGTGGCTGGGATAACTTCACAGCTGGATCTCCAGGCTGCTGGTACAGGAACAAGAGATTTGGGGAGAGGCTCAGGGAAAACGAACTCTCCCACTGTTGTAGCCTGCAAATGCTAACAAGCCCCACCTACCAATGGGACTGAGGCCTAGTTTATATCATCACCATAGTGACACAGCAACTGCAAATCTCTGTCTAAGAGTGCCACAGGGTCAGAACCTGGAGTACAGTGCCACCGGCCAAAAAGAGAGGAAAGATAAAGGAAGAAGATAACCCCTTAAAAACAGGAAAAATCCACAGTCTTTATAACTTTTTAAATTTTTTTTCTTTCATTTTTTATCTTCTTCCACCTTGGACATTTTATCCTCTTTCCGTTTTATTATTCTCTTTTCATTTTGACCTTTAGTACCCATAGGTGTTACATTTTCTATTCTTTTTTTTCTCTTTCTCTTTTTGTTTCTTCTTTTCTCTCTCACCGTTTCTCTCATTTGATCCTCACTTACAAACAAATTATTTTATTCTAAATTCAAATTCTTTCTTTGTGGCATTTTGTGTGCTTTTTACTTTGCTTTTCACCTCATTAGCATTTCCCCTAACTGTGGCTCTCCATTCTATGTAGTTTTTGTTCCATTTAATACAATAGAATTTTCATTTTTCACTGAATTTTTATTTTCTCTTTTTTTCTTTCTTTCTCTTTCACTATTTCTCTCATCCAACCCTCATTTACAAATAATTTTATTCTTGATCCAAATTCTTTTCTTGTATCATTCTTTTTGTTGTTTTTTACCTCACTTTTTGCCTCTTTGTCACTTCCCTCCAACTCAGGCCCTCCGTTTTATGTAGTTTTTTTTTTTCCACTTAGCACAATAGAATTTACAGTTTTTCACTGTATCTTCTCAAAAATTTTTGATATCAACTCTTATTAGTGTTATTAACAATACCACTCTCAAAAGCCACTAAGAAAAAAGAAATTGAATATCATGGATACAAAAGACAGAGATATAACTCAGATAGATGAGGAAAAATCTATAGAAAAAAATTTTAATAGCTTAAAAACCTTGGAGTTAAATGACAGAGAATTTTAAATTGAAGTCCTAAAAATGCTCAGGGGTATACAAAAAAAGCAAAGAAAGGCAATTTAGGAAGCTCAAAAAACAATTCAATGTACAGAAAGAATACATCACTAAGAAAATTGAAACTATAAAAACGAATCAAACAGAGATGAAAAACTCAATTCATGAACTGAAAGACGAGATAAAAAGCTTAGCTAATAGAACAGGCCAGATAGAGGAGGGAATTAGTGACAAAAGACAGGCAACTAGAGGCACTACAGAGAGAAGAGGAGAGAGACTCATAAAATTAAAAAAATAGAAAGCCCTACAGGAATTGTCTGACTCCATCAAAAAGAGCACCACAAGAATAATGGATATATCAGAAGGAGAAGAGAGAGAAAATGGAATGGAGAACATATTCAAACAAATAATAGATGAGAACTTCCCAAGCCTGTGCAAAAAAAAGCCTCGAATTCAAGAAGCAAACAGAACACCAAGTTATCTTAACCCTAACAAACCTACTCCAAGGCATATCATAATAAAATTGGCAGAAACTAATGACAAAGAAAAAATTCTCAAGGCAGCCAGGGAAAAGAAAAATACAACATATAAAGGAAGGCCCATTAGATTATCATCAGATTTCTCAGCAGAAACTCTACAAGCTAGAAGAGAGTAGACCTCAATATTTAAAGTTTTGAAAGAGAGGAACTTCCAGCCAAGAATACTGTACCCACCAAAGCTACCCTTCAAATATGAAGGAGAAATAAAAACATTCACAGATACAAAAAAAAAATGAGGGAATTTATCACCAGAAATCCCCACTTCAGGAAATAAAGGGGATTTTCTGACCAGATACAAAGAACAAAACAAAACAAAACTACAAGTAAAAGCTCCATCAAGATTAATATAAAAACAAGATTAATCTATGACAAAAAAAAAAGAGGAGAGGATAAAGATTAACAGTAGCAAAGGAGGATGGAGTGCAGAAGTACTCATGAGATAACTTACTACAATGAACATGATATGTATCCTTTCTATTACTCAATGGTAACTGCCCCTGAAAAAACCACCACAGAAGCATATGGCTTGAAAAAATAAGTAACAGAGGAAAGAAGTATGTATTACAACCAAACAAAAACAAATGATAGAAAAACAAAAGAGAAGAACCCAAACAAGATACAAAACTATCAGAAAGCAATATATAAAATGGCAATAGGAAACCCTAAAGTGTCAATAATTACACTAAATAAATGTAAATGGATGGAACTCACCAATAAAAAGACACAGAGTAGCAGAATTGATTAAAAAAGAAAATCCAACTGTATGCTGCCTACAAGAAACACATCTAAGCTAGAAAGATAAAAACAAATTCAAACTGAAAAGTTGGAAAACAATACTCCAAGCAAATAACATCTAAAAAAAAAGCAGGTGTAGCAATACTCATATCTAACAATGCTGACTACAAGATGGCAAAGGTAATCAGAGAAAAACACGGTCATTTCATAATGATAAAGGGGACATTGAATCAAGAAGATATAACACTTCTTAATATATATGCACCAAACCAAGGAGCACCAAAATATATAAGACAGCTATTGACTGACCTAAAAACAAAAACCAACAAAAATACAATCATACTTGGAGACCTCAATACACCGCTGATGGCTCTAGATCATTCATCCAAACAGAAAATCAATAAAGAAATATTGGCCTTAAACGAAACACTAGAACAATTGGATATGATAAACATCTGCAGGACATTTTATACCAAAGTGCCAGAGTATACATTTTTTTTCTAGTGTACATGGAACATTCTCAAGAATTGACCATATGTTGGGCCACAAAAATAACATCAACAAATACAGAAAGATTGAAATTATACTAAGCATATTCTCTGATCATAAAGCCTTGAAACTAGAATTCAACTGCAAAAATAGGTAAACAAACCCACAAAAATGTGGAAACTAACATACTTTTAAAAAATGAGTGGGTCAAAGAAGAAATAAAAGCAGAGATCAAAATTAACATACAGACAAACAAAAATAATAATATGACATATCAGATTTTCTGGGATGCAGCTAAAGCAGTAATAGGAGGGAAGTTCATATCACTACAGGCCTATATGAACAAACAAGAGAGAGCCCAAGTAAACCACTTAACTTAACATCTTAAGGAACTAGAAAAAGAAGGCAAAGGCAACCCAAAACCAGCAAAAGAAAGGAAATAATAAAATCAGAGCAGAAATAAACAAAATAGAGAACAGAAATACTATAGAAAATATTAATAAAACAAGGAGCTGGTTCTTTGAAAAGATCAACAAAATTGACAAACCCTTGGCAAAACTCACAAAGGAAAAAAGAGAAAGGACTCATATAAACAAAATCCAAAATAAAAGAGGAGAAATCACCACAGATATCATAGATATACAAATAATTATTGTAGAATACTAAGAAAAAATCTATGCCACCAAATTTAACAATCTAGAAGAAATGGATAAGTTCCTAGAACAATACATTCTTCTTAGACTAAATGACGAAGAAGCAGATAGCTTAAACAGATCCAAAATCAGGGAGGAAATAGAAATAACTATAAAAAACCTTCCCAAAAATAAAAGTTCAGGGCCAGACGGCTATACTAGTGAGTTCTATCAAACATTCAAAGAAGACTTGGTTCCTATTCTAATCAAAGTCTTCTAAAATATTGAAGAAGTAATACTTCCAAACACATTTTATGAGGCTAACATAACCCTCATACCAAAAGCTAGCAAGGATAACACACACACAAAAAAACTACAGACCAATATCTCTAATAAATACAAATGCTAAAATACTAAACAAAAATATAGCAAATCAAATACAACACATTAGAAAAATAATTCATCATGATCAAGTGAGATTCATCCCAGAATCACAAAGATGGTTCAACATACGCAAAATGGTTAATGTAACACATCATGTAAACAAAACAAAGAACAAAAACCATATGATCCTATCAATAGATGCAGAAAAGGCATTTGATAAAATACAACATCATTTTATGTTTAAAACACTCAACAAAATGTGTATAGAAGAAAAATATCTCAACATAATAAGGGCCATTTATGATAAACCTTCAGCTAACATCATATTAAATGGCATAAAACTGAGGACTTTTCCCCTAAAATCAGGAACAAGACAAGGTTGTCCACTCTCTCCACTCTTATTCAATGTACTGCTGGAAGTTCTAGCCAGAGCAATCAGACAAGAGAAAGAAATAAAAGGTATTCATATTGGGAAAGAAGAAATAAAGGTTTCACTTTTTGCAGATGATATGATCCTATACATCAAAAACCCCAAGACTCCACAAAAAGACTACTAGAAACAATAAACCAATACAGTAAAGTCGTAGGATACAAAATTAATATACAAAAAGTACATATGCCAACAAAGAAACATCAGAAAATGAACTCAAGGCCCAGGCTGGTTGGCTCAGTGGTAGAGCGTCAGCCTGGCATGCAGGAGTCCCGGGTTCGATTCCCGGCCAGGGCACACAGGAGAAGTACCCATCTGCTTCTCCACCCCTCCCCCTCTCCTTCCTCTCTGTCTCTTTCTTCCCCTCCTGCAGCCAAGGCTCCATTGGAGCAAAGTTGGCCCAGGCGCTGAGGATGGCTCTGCCTCAGGTGCTAGAGTGGCTCTGGTTGCAACAGAGCAACACCCCAGATGGGCAGAGCATCACTCCCTGGTGGGCATGCCAGGTGGATCCTGGTCAGGAGCATGCAGGAGTCTGTCTGACTGCCTCCCTGTTTCCAACTTCAGAAAAATACAAAAAAAAAAAAAAAAGGAAATGAACTAAAAAAAAATAATTACCTTCATGGTTGCAAAAAAACCCCCAAAAACCTATGAATAAACATAACAAAGAATGTAAAGGACCTATATAATGAAAACAACAAAACATTGTTAAGGGAAATTGAAAAAGATACAATGATAGGAAGAATAAATATAATCAAAATGACTATATTACTCAAAGCGATATATGAATTTAATGCAATTCCCATCAAAATTCCAATTTTTTTTTTAAAGAAATGGAACAAAAAATCATCAGGTTTATATGGAACTATAAAAAACCCCAAATAGCCAAAGCAATCCTAAGGAAAAAGGACAATGCTGGGTGCATCACAGTACATGATTTCAAATTATATTATAGATCCATGATAATCAAAACAGCATGGTATTGGCAGAAAAAGACACTCAGACCAATGGAGCAGAAAATAGAGAGCCCAGAAATAAAACCATATGGATATGGTCAAATAATTTTTGATAAAGGAGCCAATAACACACAATAGAGAAAAGAAAGCCTCTTCAACAATGGTGCTGGGAAAACTGGAAAGCCACATGCAAAAGAATAAAACTCAACTACAGTTTGTCCACCTCTACTAAAATTAATTCAAAATGGATCAAAGACGTAAATATAAGATCTGAAACAATAAATTACATAGAAGAAAACATAGGTACTAAACTCATGGACCTTGGCCATAAAGAGCACTTTATGAATTTGACTCCAAAGGCAAGGGAAGTGAAAGCAAAGATAAATGAATGGGATCACATCAGACTAAGAAGCTTCTGCACAGCAGGGGAAACTGACAACAAAACAAACAGACAGCCAACTAAATGGGAGGTGATATTTTCAAACAACAGCACAGATAAGGGCCTAATACCCAAAATATACAAAGAACTCATAAAACTCAACAACAAACAAACAATCCAATTAAAAAGGGAAGAGAGATTCCTCAAAAAATTAGAAATGGAACTACCCTTTGAACCAGCCATCCCACTTATAGGAATATATCCCAAGGACACCATATCACCGACTGAAAAAAAGAAATGCACCCCCATGTTTATGGAAGCATTGTTCACAATAGTGAAGATCTGGAAACAGCCCAAGTGTCTGTTAGTGGACGAGTGGATTAAAAAGCTGTGGTACATATATACAATGGAATATTATGGGGCTATGAAAATGAAGGACATATTTTTTGCAACAATATAGAGGAATCTGGAAACTATTATGTTGAATGAAATAAGCCAGGCAGAGAAAGAAAAATATCATATGACCTCACTCATTTGAGGAATCCAAGGAATAATGAGAACTGAGGGATGGAATTGAGACAGAAAAGGGATCAAAGGGACCAGAGGAAAAGAGGACAGAGGGAAAGGGGATGATAGGATGGGATAAACCTGAAGGGAAAGAGGAAGGGTGCTGTAGGGAGGGTGGCAAGAGAGATGTTGAGGGGAATAGGGGGGAGTAGGGATGCATTCGGGGTGACCCTAGAATCTATGTAAACACAATTAAATTTAAACAAATAAAGAAGAAAAAAAAATTGGGAAGAGGACATGAACAGACACTTCTCCCAGGAAGAAATACAAATGGCCAACAGATATATGAAAAGATGCTTAACTTCATTAGCTATTAAAAAAATGCAAATTAAAACTACAATGAGTTACCACCTCACACCTGTTAGATTAGCTATTATCAACAAGACAGGTAATAACAAGTGTTGGAAAGGCTGTGGAGAAAAAGGAACACTCATTCACTGTTGGTGGGAATATAAAGTAGTACAACCATTATGGAAGAAAGTATGGTGGTTCCTCAAAAAATTAAAAATAGAACTACCATATGACCCAACAATCCCTCTACTGGTTATATACCCCCAAAACTCAAACACACTGGTACATAAAGACACATGCAGCTCCATGTTCATTGCAGCATTATTCACAGTGCCCAAGACATGGAAACAACCAAAAAGCCCTTCAATAGATGACTGGATAAAGAAGATGTGGTACATATATACTATGGAATACTACTCAGCCATAAGAAATGATGACATCAATCATTTGCAACAACATGGATGGACCTTGATAACATTATACTGAGTGAAATAAGTAAATTAGAAAAAACTAAGAACTATATGATTCCATACATAGGTCCCTGGGTCTCATTTTTAAGGACATAAAAATGAGACCCAGGGACATGGTCAAGAGTGTGGTGGTTATTGTGGGGGAGGGGGAGGGGAGGAGGGGGTTGAGGAAGGGGGGGCACAAAGTAAACCAGATAGAAGGTGACAGAAGACAGTTTGACTTTGGGTGATGGGTATCAACGTAATCAAATGTCAAAATAACCTGGAGATGTTTTCTCTGAACCTATGTACCCTGATTGATCTAAGTCACCCCAATAAAATTAATAAAAAAAGAATTGTTTCAGTGGGAATGTGAAACATAATCTGATTTGAAATGTGTATACTGGAAGTAAAGCCAATGAGGCTTATTGATATAAAAGATATGGGTCAAAGATATGGGTCATGAGGAAAATCTGGAAGTCAAGGTAGATACACAGAATTTTTTTTGTTTTTTTTCGTGAAGCAAGTTGAGACTGTACCTGATGATTGGGAGCAAAGGAAAATATATGTGAATTTTTTCTTTTTTCTTTTTGGTTCAATTCTGCTTTGAGGTAGCTATAAATGTTTAAATAAAGATTTTTTTATTGGCAGTTGTATGAAGAAAGGAGAGCCCCAAATAAAGTCTATTTTGAATCATTAGTTGATGAATATTATTTAAAATCATTAAAATGGAAGAAATCACTTAGCAAAGAAATGTAGCCCCCAAAAAAAAATCCTTAGAAAAAATGCCATTGGCCTTTCCAGTGCTTAGTGGTCTAGAAGAGGAAGTTGAGAGAGCAAGGCTACTGTGAAGGTGGAACTGGTAAGTAATGAAGGTTACAAGGAACAAGCTAAAAGGATAGAGGTTTCAAACTGGAAGATGGTATGTTCAGTGGTGTGAGATATTGCCAAGAGACAGAGCTAATGGAGTTGCTAACTGACCCTACGCTGGCAATCGTTTCTCAACTTATAAGTGCAACAAATCACCATGTTGTACATCTTAAATTTTCTCAATGTCATATGTCAGTTATATCTCAATAAAGTTGGGCATGGGAGAATTAACCTTACTTTTCAGTCATATCATAAAATAAAATAGATACGGGTTTGAGTCTTTGAATCATTCAGAGGAAGAACTACTAGAAAATCATTTATATATTTGTGTATAAATATTCAGGAAATCAGTAAAGATCAAAGCAACTTAAACAGTACATGAGCAAAGCATTATATACCTTTTTACAACATATTAGAACTCTTATGCAAAGATAATGGTTGTTTGCTTACTCATGTTTTGATCTCTGAAACCTCTATCCCACTAGTAATATTGAGAAACATATCTTAAAATTGCTAAGAAAGGCAACCTGAATCTTTTAAAAAATTTAATCAGCTACTCTAACTTCAAATTTCCAGAAGGAGGACTTCTCACTTGTTTTTCTCTTCCTCTTCCCCCAGAGGATCTGTTTGTGAGTGTAGAGCAGGCTTAGGTGTGCATGCTGCCCTGTCTGTCTTTGCTGGTTGCAGCAGTCCAGTGACTGTCCTGTCTGGTCTCTGGTCATACTGTAGCAGAGCAATAAACAGTGCTCAGTCCAGCCTGAGACTTTTGGTACCATGGTTCCTTAGCATGGTTTCTAGTTTTAAGGCTTCAGTAAGTGGCGGCATTTTTAAATTCTAAGCCTGGGCCTTTTCTGACTCTCTAGGGACAGTCTCAGCCTCCCTGCCTTTGACTTTGGAGCTAAATAGCTACTTCGTGTACATTGCTATATTATGCAGTGTTTTGTTGAAGCTAATTTCAAAGCCTTCCTTCAGTCATGGTTTCCTTCCTGCCAGAGTTCCAATGTGGTGCCGATTGTGGCAATATAATAAACACACATGCTGAAGAGTAAAGTGAAGCCACTTTTATACTGGGATTTTTCACAAACTTGTATGGGTGTATTATTCCTTATTTATTCCCTGTTCTCAAACCCAGAGGGAGATCTACCACAGATGGTACAAGATGGTGATTGGGAAGGGGGCAGTAGTCATGGGGAGCGTGTTGAGACAGGACACTAAAGAACTTCTCACCCCTGCCTTTCTCTTCCCTCGATTTCTCCAAGGTCAGAAGCTCGTATCCAATGTGGACTTTTCTTGTGGCATATCCTCCCTATTTTTTACACTATAACTTTTAGCTTTACAACTCAAGTCTACCAGAGTTAAATCACAATAAGTGCAAGGGAGTCTTTTTTAGAATTCAGAAAACAGTGCTCTCTCTATACAAAGCCTGGCTTTCAATGTTGTTGTTTCTTCATATGCTTGAAAATGCCAAATCTAAAGTCAATTTCAATGATTCCTTCTTTATTCTAAGATTGTACTCAGTCTTTCTCAGGAGTAATGGATACTGTTGCTTCAATTGTCTTGGAGCTGTGGAGTATCATGATTCAAGGAAAACAAAACAAAAATGTTCATGGCTTAAGATTTTCCACTATGTTTCTATTTCATATATACAATGGTTCATCTAAAAGCTGGAATTAATAAAGAGGAAAGAGGAAATAAAGACAAAGGAAATACAAAGAAAGGAAATAAGATGAGAAAAAGTGAGGAGGAGGGAAAAAAAGAGTAAGGTGCTGAAGGTTGTCACAAACTGGCCCTGCTGCCCTGCCTTGCCATTTCCTACGTTATCTTACAGCTATTGCCAGAGACGAATAAGAAGACAAGAGAGTGCTTAATATAGAAGGAAGTGCCCCAAATATCAAACCACCTACACGACAATGTTTTTGTAGGCCCGTTGAATCAGACCTTTGGTGGTTGTAGCTGTCTCGCTGCTGTTGTGCGGGTCATGATAATCATCATTGCAACAGGTCAATCAGAAAAGGCTCCAAGTCAAATAATTTCCCCCCCGATGGATTCCAGGTGATGGTCAAATACAGTCCCTTTTGCTAAGGTTCATGAGACACAGCTCTCTAAGATTTCTGGGCTAGAAATAGTTTTATTCCCCTTGGTAACTGATTTATTTTTCTATAATGGACACTGAATTGTACTACCTAGATATGTAGGCCCTGATGATGCGGCTGCTAGAAGTTTTATTTGCATCTAACAGTTAGATTCTCACCTATAGAAAGTATCCTTGATCTTACACTTCTATAACACATATTTTCCAATATCTATTTGTATTTGGTCTTCATTATCTACCTTATGTATCATGCTACTAGTATTGTATCAAACGGGAGAGGCTAAGTTGTTCTATATAATAAGAAGCAATTACAAAATGTTAGTGGGTTATAACAACTAAGTTTTTTCTTGCTCACACTACAAGTTCATTACAGGTGAACTCTGACTCTGCTCTGTTGCCTTCACTGGAACGACCAGGCCGACAAAGCAGCTTTTCTCTGGAATACTACCAGAGGGCAAAGAATGACAAAGTATATGGTTGGCCTTAAAACTTCCATTTAGGAGTAACAAGCCATTTCTGCTTATACTTCATTGGCCAAAACAAGTCATATGTCTGCCTGAATCAGTGAGGCAGGAAGATATGCTTTTTCTCCAGAGGAGCCCAAGACGTATGTGGGGATAACAATACAGTCTGAGGGATCAGTTATTACTCTGAGCATGGCGTTCCTCTACGGTGTATGTTTAATAGTCCTCACAGTCCTATTTGGTATGTGCTAAGTTTGTTTTTTATCTTCTAAATGACTAATAATGGGTTTAGAGAGATTAAGAAATCATACGAGGTTAAACAGTTGATAAGGGGACTAATTTGGGATTGGAACTGAATATTTCTGCCTTCAGTCTAGTCTTTAATCCTGCTTATTGTACTGTGTATGTAGGGTAAGGACAGAAGATAAATATTTAAATAAAAGAAGCCAGGCCTGACCTGTGGTGGCACAGTGGATAAAGTGTCAACCTGGAAACACTGAGGTTGCCGGTTCAAAACCCTGGCTTGCCTGGTCAAGGCACATATGGGAGTTGATGCTTCCTGCTCCTCTCCCTTCTCTTTCTCTCTCTCTCTCTCTCTCTCTCTCTCTCTCCCCCCTCCTCTCTAAAATAAAATTTAAAAATAAATAAATAAATAAATAAAAGAAGCCAGTTAGAAACTGAAAGATCCACATTACCACTGATAAAACTTGATAGTGAGTTTTCCTTTTATTTTGAGGAACCAACTACCAGTGGAAACGGAGCTGCAGTTGAGCCACCTAATGATCTTCTCTCACTAGTATCAAATTAGCCAGAAGCCTGGGGTTCGGTATTGGGTGTGCAGAAAACCAGTAAAGTGAGGGTTCAGCTGGGACAGCTGAGAGGGGTAAAATCAGATTGCTGAAGTATAAAAATTATATACATGAAGTTATAAGTATGAGAGAAGAGCCAAAGGAAGAATTAAAGTCAAATCCATTAAATGTCTTTGTGTTTTTTAAGATGACATCTTTTTATAAATGAATATAGAACTGTGGTAATGAAATCACAAGCCTCCTAATTAAGGAATGGCTAACCACAGTGCTTGTCCACCTCACAACACCTCTTGGTTATAAGCTAGGCAGCTTGAGAGTTTGCTGGATGCCATTTACTTTGGCGTACAAAATTGCTCTTGCTTTTTCATTGTTATTCTCAAGTGTGATTTCTTTAATGAGGGCAAGATCACTAATTCAATAAATATTGAGTCACTGTTAATGTCCAATTCTTGTGGTGGTCCTAGATGTGACAGACAAAGGCCTTGTCCTCATGGAGTTGGAAGTCAAGTGAGAGTGACTTAAATCTATAACTACCCAAATTCCTCTGCAAATTAATATCAATCATGGCAACATTAAAGCATTTTGATGGCATATCCTATTTGCTGTCTTTACAACATATCCTGAATTTGATAGAAAATCAGTAGGCAATTATTACTTCAACTTTAATATTACATTATAGACCAAATAGTTGTAAGCTCTCCAAAATCCATATGTTGATATCCTGGCCCCCCCTATGTGATGGTATTAGATGTGAGGTGGGGCCTTTGGAAGGTAAATTATGTCTTGAGGGTGCAGCCCTCATGAATGGGATTAGTGCCTTCATAAGAGAAAACCCAGAGAGCTCTCCAGCCTTTGTTTTCCCATGTGAGGATATCACAAGAAGTCAGCAGTCTGCCAGCTTTCAGCCTCCAGAACTTTGAGAAATAAATTTGTTGCTATAAGCCATCCAGTTTATGGTACTTTGTTACAGCAACCCAAACTGACTAAGACATATTATGATTAATTCATACTTTATAATATCATCATGACTCTTGATGATAACTATTCATTCCTGAACAATTTATACAGCAAGGATTTGGGAATATTTTATAAGAGTTGAAAACTTATATCTTGAAGCTTATAATTTTTAAAGGCTTACAATTTTTAATTTCCTCATGAAATTTAAAAACTATATATAATAAAATTATAAATCAACATTAAAATATTTCAAATGTACTTATAAAAACATAAAGGTAGAAAATAGTCTTTGTTTATTAATATTTCTTCTTTTTCTTATGAGAACTGAAATTATATTACTAACAGACTTCTTTTAAAGCCTATCTATGAAAATAAATACTACTATATACTTTACTGTAATAAAAAGTGTTATATTCTCTGCTTTCCAGAATATATGACCATTTATTATGCTCATCTTTGAATATCTTGAAACACACTGTAAAACTTAGCGTAACAGGCACTCAAACAGGTGGATAACATAATTTTCATTTTCTTTGTATATATCAGAATCTAAATTGCATGTTGCCTTCATTTGAAACTCAACCATTCAGTTATGGTAAACTGACTTGATGGGAAGTTTATCTCAAGACTTATGTAATCTTAGCCCCCTGTGTATCATGATATTTGAGGAATATATTTTCTGGGGATAACATATGGTAGAACAATCTTTCAGGTTACCTGTTGTGACCTTGAGTTTGCATTATAGGGGGAAAATATGCTTCCAATTAAAATTGTCCGATGGGAATGCTATGCTTTATGAATTCAGGGTGAAGAATAGCTAAGGAGTCTGGTCTGTGTCTGACAGCTGGGGCAAAGCACCTTGAGTCAATAAAACTCATATTAATTCCATTCTAAGTTCTTGCCATTGGTTCACACTGACATGATTCTACAAAGAACTGTAGATTTGTAAACCTCTAATATCGGTTATTGTCCAGAACAATGCTCGTATTCCTGAAAAAGACCTATGTACTGACAAAAAAATAACATCAAATAAATAAATACTTGCACATCAACAGTTTGTGGGCTGTGTTTTCAGGCTTTGAGTCTCACAATGAATGTTGAAGACATAGTCTATTTCCCCTAAATGATGATTTTAGAAAACAAGACCTAGAACTCTCACTTAAGGCTCTGTGGATCAGGCCTCACTTAAGTTCTTCTCAAATACATGAATTCACTTTCTTTTGAACATGACACAACCATGCCAACCACTATCTCCTAGGCTGCCCTCTGAATAATCCTAAGCCTGCTAAACATTTTGCACAGTCAAATAAAATCTAATTATAGTAGGACTTTTGTCCTTAGTCTTCTCTGCATAGTCTCTCAGATTCTTCCATATCAGTCTATCGTCCACTGAAAGCAGACAACACAAAGCCATGTGTAGTGAAGGCTAAATAGTCAACAATCAACATCCCTAGTTTGTTGCTGTATTGTATTTATTTCCTGAAACATATTTTACCATTTTTACCCTCTGACTCACACCTGAGTAGCCAGATCCAGAGACAGTTTTCTCTTGATATAGTTATTACAGCCCCTTACCAACAATAGAATATCAAATTTATGGCCAATAATAGAGTTGATCATTCATTTCCTTTCCCCATTACCAGAACCTTAAGATAACAAAAAGTTTTTAAAAAGCTATGATTCTCATTCTAAATGCTCCTTAACAGGCAGTTAATAGGAAGAAAGATAAATCTCTTCTCTTCTTTATATTTGTTTAATCTTAATGAATTGGGTGTTGTCATTTATTGGAATAATGACATCTCTGATGAAAAAATAATTCCTGTTAAGTAATTTAATCATTTTTCATTTCTACTTTCTTTTACTGAATAAATATAGATGGGGAGAATGAATTCTGTGTCTCAAGACTGATTACGCAGTGATAAAAGAGGTTTGAGGTTCTAAAACCATAATTCCCAAACACTTGCCCATGTGAATTCCTTGCATATTATAATTCATAAGTATATACTTGATTAATTAGTTGTGACCACACATCCATATTTTCCCATTTTTTCACTATGCTTCAGCCATATTAGCTTTTTATGAGTTTTCCAAATACATTAGGCACCTAACTTCCAACGAGTCTGTATAGATGGTATTTCCTTCACATAAAATATCTTTTTCCTACTCTTGTACTATTTAGCACTTTAGTTGTTTTTTTAGATCTCATCTCATGAATCATGTCTTTGGATAGACACACTTGGTAAGACCATACATATATCAGACACTGTTAGAGAAAGATGAGCTTCTTCATTAAACTCATTCCATGTGTACTTGTCACTTCATGATAATTCCTGTGAGCCCCCCATTGGAGAGTATATAAGGAACCATTGGTGATTTTACTTATTGTTATATCCCTAGTACATAGCTCAGTGGAACTGTACTATGTGCTATGAGTCTGACTGACATCAATAGTATGTCCAGAATCCAGTCTCACCTTCTTCCATATATAGAATTATGACTTTGTTTGTGGTGACAAAATGCTCAAATAAAATACTTAAATATTCCAACTCTTTAAAAGTTCTCGCAAATGCAAATGGGAAAACTATAATTTTCCTTCTTAAAAAGAGGCAGGTGCAGCAAGATTTCTATCACCCCCTTCTTTTGGCCTGGAATGTGACTCTAAAGACTGGATCTAAGAAGCTATCTGGGACCATGAGGAAACCAGTATAAAGATGAAAGACAACATGTTTTCATCATGGTGAGGAGAAAGGTAGTCTTCTACGGTGCCATGATCACTCACATAGATGGGATGAGCCTCCGCCCAAATTAGTTCAGCTGTTGAGACTGATGAGGCCACACACACCAAGAGGATATGGGGCAGCATTGCTCACAATAGCAAAGATCTGGAAACAGCCCAAGTGTCTGTCAGTGGACGAGTGGATTAAAAAGCTATGGTACATGTATACAATGGAATACTATGTATGGGGCTATGAGGAAGGAAATCTTAACTTTTGTGACAACATGGATGGACCTGGAAACTATTATATTAAGTGAAATAAGCCAGGCAGAAAAAGAAAAATATCATATGACCTCACTCATTTGAGGAATCCAATGAACAATGTGAACGGAGGGATGGAATTGAGACAGAGGAGAGATCAAAGGGGCCAGAGGAAAAGAGGACAGAGGGAAAGGGGATGATAGAATGGGATAAACCTGAAGGGAAGGGGGGAGGGTGCTATGGGGAGGAGGGCAAGAGAGATGTTGAGGGGAATATGGGGGAGGGGGATGCATTTGGGACAACCCTAGAATCTATGTAAACACAATAAAATAAAATCAATTAAAAAAAAACCCTCCAGAAAAGAGGATATGGAGATATGTATTACTCACATATTGAATCTTTCTGATAAGATCAGGGAAGATATCCAAGCAGATCTGAGAATGGCTTGTGAGAAGGAAAGAGTAAATGGCCCTGAGTGTAACTGTGCCCAGGAGCACAGACAGGTAGGGGTTTCTGCTTGGTTTGAACATCCCTGCTGGTGATTGCATGATATGAACTTCCCTGCCACCACCAATGAAGGGGGCACTTGGCCTTTCTTATCAGCTTACACAGATGTGGCACAGAAGGGTAAGGCAGGATGTGGGGAATTAAAAGCTATCAGTGGTCACACAACAAGAATGGAATCAGGCATTTTATTACATAGGGCATTAAGACATAACTGCACCATGTACCTCAATTTTCTTGTTACTTGCAAGCAAACACAATTCTAAGTGTACAATAGGTGTTCAACAATATTGATGTATAATTCACATATCCCTGAAATTAATATTATGTTATATAACATAATAATTCAATATGTGTTATATATTGCAAAAATATCACCATGATGAGTCTAGTTAACGTCTGTTATCATACATAGTAGCACTTTTTTTCTTGTGATTAGGACTTTTAAGGTTCACTGTCTTAGCAACTTTCATATATGCAGTACAGTAGTAGTAACTATATTCATCATGCAGTTTAATATATGCCATGACTTTTTATTTTATAACTGGAATTTGTAATATTTGCACCCCTTCAACCGTTCCCCCTCACACCTGTTTTTTTTTAAAGATTCCACATATAAGTGGCATGTCTTTGATTTAGCATAAAGTACTCAAGGTCCATCATGTTGTTACAAATGGCAAGATCCATTATTTTTATGACTGAAATGTATTCAATTGTATGTGGTGTGTGTATCTTTGCTGTTGTAAATAATGCTGCAATAAACTTAGGGGTGCATATGTCTTTTTGAGTTAGTGTTCTTGTTTCTTTCAGATAAATATCTGGAAGTAGAATTACTGGATCATAGGGTAATTCTTTTTAATATTTTTGATGAAACTCCATACTGTTTTCCATTATGGCTGTACCAATTTACATTCCTACCAACAGTGTACAAGGGTTCCCTTTTCTCCAGGTTCTTGCGAACATTTGTTATATCTTGTGTTTTTGATAATAGCCATTTTAACTGGTATGAGGTTATATCTCATTGTGGTTTTGATCTGCATTTCCCTGATGATTAGTGATGTTGAGGATCTTTTCATGTGTCTGTTGTCCAACTATATGGTTTTTTTTTGAAAAATGTCTATTCATATCTATGATCATTACTTGATTGAATTGGTCATGGTGGGTTTTTGTTCCTTTTCTTTTTTGCTATTGAATTATATGTGTTCTTGATAAAATTTATGCTTACTACTTATGTTTTTTTCTAAAAATTTGATGGTTTCAGGTTTTACCACTCAAGTCTTTAATCCATTTTTAGTTAATTTTTGTGAATGGTGTAAGATAATAGTCCAGTTTCATTCTTCTGGATGTGTCATGTCCAGTTTTCCCAACACCATGTATTGAAGGAACTGTCATTTCTTCATGCTATATGTTTGGTTCCTCTGCCATGAATGAATTGACCATACATATGTGAGTTCATTTCTGGGCTTAGCATTCTGCTATATTGACTCATTTATCTGTTTTTATTCTGATATTATACTGTGTTGATTATATACTATACCTTTTTAACATAGTTTGAAATCAGGGAGTATGACACCTCCAGCTTTGTTTTTCTTTCTCAAGATTGTTTTGACTCTTTAAAGTTTTTGGTTCCATAGAAATTTTAGGTTATTTGTTCTATTTTTGTGTGTGTGTGTGAATAATGCCATTGAAATTTTGATAGGGACTAGATTGAATCTATAGATTGCTTTGAGTAGTGTAGATATTTTAACAATATTAATACTTCCAGTTCATGAACATGGTATATCTTTCCATTTGTGTCTTTTTCAATTTTTTTCATCAATATCATATAGTTTTCAGTGTACAGGTCTTTCACCTTCTTGGTTAAATTTATTGCTAGGTGTTTTATTCTTATTGATATGGTTGTAAATATGGTGTTTTTTTAAAAAAAATACTGTTTCCCATAGTTTGTTTTAATATATAAAAATGAAAAAGACTTTGTCTGAGTGGTGGTGGCAAAGTGGATAGAGAATGGATCTGGATACTGAGGTCACAGGTTTGACACCTCAATGTCACTGGCTTGAGTACAAGCTTACCAGTTTGAGTATGAGATCACCGGCTTAAGCATGGGTTCATCAATATAATCTAGGGTCACTGGCTTGTGTCCAGAGGTCACTAGCTTGAAACCCAAAGTTGTTGGATTGAGCCCAAGGTCACTGGCTTGAGCAAGGAACATATGAAAAGCAATCAATGAACAACCTAAGTAACACAACGAAGAATTGATGCCTCTCATCTCTCTCCCTTCCTTTCACTCTTTCTCTTGCAAAAAATAAAATAAAATAAGTTTTTGTATATTAATTTTGTATCCTGCAACTGAACTAATATTTTTATTAGTTCTAAGAGTTTTTTGGGTGGAGTCTTTAAAGTTTATATATATATACTATCATGTCATCTGCAAAAAGTGAAGAAGTTTTACTTCTTCCTTTCCTATTTGAATGTCTTGTTTCTTTCTTAATTGCTGTGACTACAACTTCCAATACTATGTTGATGAGAAGTGGGAAGAGTGGGCATCCTTCTTTATTCCTGACCTTAGAGGAAAAGCTTTCAGCTTTTTACCATTGAGTATGATGTTCACTGTGGGCTTGTCATATATGCCCTGCATTTTACTGAATTTCATTCTCTCTATACCCATTAGTGGAGGGTTTTTATCATAAATGAATGTTGAATTTTGTCAAATTCTTTTTATGCATCTATAGAGTTGATCATATAATTTTTATCCTTCATTTTATTAAATTGGTGTATACATTGATTTGTAGATCTTGAACTATCCTTATATTTCCAGAATAAATCCTACTTGATCATTGTGTATGATCCTTTTAATGTATTATTAAGTTCAGTTTGCTAATATTTTCTTGAAGATTATTTTATCTATGTTTATCTAGGGTTATTGGTCTGTAATTTTCTTAGAGTGTCCTTGTTGGGTTTTGGTGTTGGGGTAATGTTAACCATATAAAGTGAGTTTAAAAGGGTTCTTTTTCATTTTTAAAAATTATTTGAGAACAATTATTATTCTTTGAATTTTTGGTAGAATTTACCAATAAATCCATCTTGTCCTGGACTTTTATTTGTTGGGAGTTTTTTGATTGATTCAATTTCCTTATTATAAAATTGATCTATTTAAATGTTCTATTTACTATTTAGTCTTGGGAAGTTGTATTTTTTAAATAAATTATTTTTTTCAAGATTGTCCAATTTGGGAGTGTATAATTATTCATAATATTGTCTTTTGATTGTTTCTCTTTCTTGTATCAATTATAACTTCTATTTTATTTCTTTTTTTTTCATAGTAAGTCTAGCTAAAGGTTTGTCAATTTTTTTATCTTTTAAAGAATCAACTCTTAATTATATTGGTATTTTCTATTTTTTTAGAGTCTATATCATATATATATATAATATATTTTAACAGAGACAGAGAGAGTCAGAGAAAGGAATAAACAGGGACAGACAGACAGACAGGAATGGAGAGAGATGAGAAGCATCAATCATCAGTTTTTCGTTGCGACAACTTAGTTGTTCATTGACTGCTTTCTCATATGTGCCTTGACCATGGGCTTTCAGCAGACTGAGTAATCCCTTGCTTGAGCCAGCAACCTTGGGTCCAAGCTGGTGAGCTTTGCTCAAACCAGATGAGCCCACACTCAAGCTGGCGTCTTTGGGGTCTCAAACCTGGGTCCTCTGCATCCCAGTCCGATGCTCTATCCACTGTGCCACCACCTGGTCAGGTTCATTAATATTCATTAAATGAAGAAATCAATAGTAATTTTAAAGCATGTACAAGTTTGGACTTTCAAGGTCTCAAATATATTTTTTTCTTTGCATGCTATGCTCTTTAACTTGAGCACTATGGCAAAGAACTGACAACAGGTAATAAATGCACCCGTGAAATAGTACATGATTGTCCACACATGCTAGTGTTTTAGGTCAGATAGTGAATCAAGCCTAAGGTAAGTAGTGTGCAGCCATTGTGACTGAAAAAGGTTGACATAAAAATAGACAAATACACAGAAGTACATAGTGTGCCAGAAATGTGTAAAATGAGATTAATACCATTCACCTAGAATCTCCTTTGTACTTTATTCACTTAAGCACTATCTAGTCATTGGTTCCCAATAGTGTTAGCTGATCTGTATCTTGGGCTTCACACAGATCCTTACCTAAAAGACCTATCAAGTGCATCAGGTACACTTTAGAGCTACTAAATTGTACCTGTACTTGTCATCTGATAGTGCAAGTATCAAACTTGCAGTAAACTACCTTCTCAGAATTAGAGTGTAGTATCCATAAAGCCCAGGGATGCTTCTACCTTATTCAGTATTGCAAAGTGTTCATCTTGTATATGTGCTCAAAAATACTTGTTAAATGAATGAATAAAATTTACTGCTTGAAAACCTGTAGACACATAAGAACCCTGATTTGTACTTGTGTTTTTTCAATTCATTTATAGGAGAATGTATAAGTTTCATTAACAGCTAATTAACTTGTATGTGAAGCAATTCTAGCAAAACTGGTGTGAATATAAAATAAATCTTAATTCCTTCCAGCATTCTGCTAGGCACACCCATCTTCAGGGTAGTAAGTGAAATGGAAAATGCCAAGAAGTGACTAAACAGAGTTCCTCCAAATTAGGATAATGAAGGCACAATTTTTTAAAACATCACATTCTTAAGCCATTGAGAGTAGGGCCTATATTTTACCCTGTACACTTCAATAGCAACTGAGAGTGTTATGAAATGTTTATCACAAATTCCCCAAATTGTCAAGATAGCCAGTTATGTCAACTCATTCAACATGTACCCATGACGTGCTACAATATGTTAGATATCATGTACCCTGGGATACCCAGACACAGTATGATGAAGCCTCAAATTTCAGCAGCTCAGTCTAGTCGTAAGACTGGCCCATAGCAAATAATCACACTTGAAGAGCGCTAATGTATAAACAAATCGTTTTCATAATGTGCTGGATGAGCAACAGCGACCTGATGAAGGAGAAGAAGAAATGAGCAAGACATTCAGGAGTTCTGATTCATTTTAAGAGAGTTTGAACAGAGGCTGTGGAAGGTAGGGCAGTAGAAGATAACAGAGAATTGTATTAGAATGTAGATTAAATCTGTATTTAAAACTAGAGAGCAAATAAATCCTGACCACAGCAGTACTTTCTGCAGAAATGCCTGTTCTTTAAATAGTTGATATAAAATAGAAAGTTTCACTCATCTTGGAAAATCATGTATCATTAAAGCCCAGTTCCAATTCATCTACAGAGTAAATGGTGGTAGATAAGAGTTATGAGAAATGAAAACGAAAACCTATTCAAACATTCTGCCTGTGAAGCTAATGCATTTATTTATAGCTCACTGAAATTGTTTTAGAAAAATTTGACGCCTTCTTTTGAATTACCTGGAAAGTTGAAAACTTCTCTTATCAGCCTGGATTAGAGTTTTTAGAAATAATTAAATATCACTTGAATATAAATTTAGGAATATTATAGATGATTGAATTCATTATTATGATTGTTAAATAAAACAAAAATAATATATTGTTAATACTATATTTATAACATCAAAATAATATAAAAACAGAATGTGCCTATATATTAGTGAAACTTAGTTTTGTTTTGTTTTTATATGGAAGAGACTGAACGAAATTCCAATTCCAAAAGATAATGTCATCGACAGGAATGGCATAGCTTCCCAGATGATAGCTTTGGACAACAACCTTGCCTGTGCACATGAAATGCCTAATGATGGTGGAGTACAGCTACAGAAGTCCAGTGGAGGCAGGCAATGGCCTCTAGCCACCTGGGTAGGAAAAGCAGGACTCCAAGCTTTGCAGGACTCGGAGCTTTGCAGCACCCGTGTTGGGCAGCATCCTTTGCATGTGTCTACAAACCCCTTACAGAAACAAACCCATTTAAACCCAGTCATGCTCTTAACATTCGTCAGCACATAGTTCTCCTTTCCTCTTCATTGCCCATAATGCTCACCTGAACTTCTCTGATCTTCCACCTCAGTGAAGAACTTAAGAGCCAACACAATCAAGGATGTATTTAATTTTCGTTTAAGGGCAGGTTAATACATATATTTTTCTTTATACAAATATAATAGATATCCTGGTGTTAAGGCTGCTCTAAGAAAGATCCAGTGATTCAATCCTCAGAACTTATTCACCTCAAACTAGAAGTTTGTACCCTTTGCCAAATGTTTTCCTCATCTCCCTACTCCCCAACCCCTGGAAACAACCATTCTAGTATGGTGATTATAGTAATTAATAATACTGTATTATATACTTGAAAGTTGCTAAGAGAGTAGATCATAAATATTCTCACCACAAAAATGTAATGGTAATTATGTCATGTGATGAAGGCATTAACTACTATGATGGTATTCATTTTGCAGTATATAAGTGTATCAAATAAACACATTGTACACCTTAAATTTATAAAATATTATATGTCAACTATATTTCAATAAACTGGGGGGGGGGTTCAGGGGAGAAAGATACCAAGTATATGAATCTAGATATACTGCTCACAAAAATGAAGGGATATTTCAAAGTGAATATAAAGTGCACTTGGAGCTACACTTACAAAACCCAGGATTTAAATCCCACTTACCAATTTCATAGAAAAGATTTGTGTGTGTATGTTGTGAGAGAGAGAGAGGAGAGGGGAGGGGAGGGGAGGGGAGGAGAAGGGAGGGGGAGGGAGGGGAGGGAAGGAGGAGATAGAGAGATACTGTATGTGCCCCGACCAGAATCCAATCAGCAACTTCCATCTGGGGCCAATGCTCAGAATAGCTGATCTATTCTCAGTGCCCAGGACATATGCTCAAACCAGCTGAGCCGCTGGCTGCGAGAGTGGAAGGGAGAAGGGGGAGAAGGAGAGGAAGAGGAACAGAGGTTGATTCTCATGTGTACCTCATTAGGGATTCAACCCGGGATGTCTGCACACCGGGCTGACATTCTATCCAGGGAACCAAACAGGGCCTCATAGAAAAGATTTGACTAAGGTTTACAAATATACTACCACTTTTTTATGTACTATCAATTGTTCTTACAAAGTTATTAGAAAAAATTAGTTTTTATATTTTAACAAATACATTTTCAAAAGAAATTACTGTAATTTTTAGACAAAATAGTCCTTTCCCAATGTTTTCTTTCTTGTTTTTATTTCCTTTTTATTGACTTAATTAGAGTAATGCTAGTTAACATAATTATAGAAGTTAAAGGTGTACAGCTTTATAACACAGCATTTGTATACTGTATCATGTGTTCACCATCCTGAGTCCAGGGTTTTTGAATGAGTAGACAGGAAGATTTTATGGGGGAGCAAATATTTCTTAGCAACACAATTTAACAATAGAAATATTTCTAAATTAACTCTTTTCAAAATTAAAAAGATGGAACCTGATATTGATACTCCAATTCCTTTGTTTCTCTTCCTCTTTGGAGTATACATACATTCAGAATATGAATTTTGTCAACTGACTCCCAGATAATCCTCTTCCGCCTGGACAAATGCCATTGGCCTCTCAGAATGCTTCCAGAATGTATGCCCAACAACCCAACACACTGGCATTCAGGTACAGATAGAGATCACAGTGAATTCCCAGTAGAGAGGCAGCTCTTTAGGATTCAGACGATTTAGGATAACAATCTGCCTACCTGTGATGTGTTTGTCTACTTTATTGGTGACAGGGGCCTTAAAGAACCAGCAGGAGAAAGAAAAGTGTAGATTACACAGTTCCCAGAAGTTTTGAGGTATTTTCTCTAGATTCTTAGAAGGATATATGTCTTTATATAAACAAAATACACTTTATACTATGACTCAGGGCAGAGGATAGATAGATGATTCCCATGAAGCAAAGAATAGCTCTCTTCAGCTAAGCACGGAACTCCGGAATAGAGTCAGGTAGAATGATTCTCTATAGAACAAGGGGAAATTAGAAGCCTGCTTAGCAGGACAGCCCACCATATAAATACTGGCAACTTACATTACAAAAGATCTACCCACTGATTTATCAAGCTGCCAAAATAATGGGAAAAATTCCTAATGTCCATGAAACTTCTGACACTAAGTGATGTAGAATATGGAGACTGAGCTTGTTATGATGTTCTTCAAACAGGTTTGCTCAGTAAAAGTCTCACACTAAGTCTCTACTTACAACGGCGGTTATTAGAAATCCAGAGAGGAATTAGTTCAGAATGCACAGCTCAGTAATGCAGCATGCTAAGTAAAGCCTGGGACTTCAGTGTCAGTTTAAGATTATGTGGTTCAGGGGTTTGATGGTAAGGTAGCATGGCAGGCTCTTTAAGATAATGCCCTCGTTACATTAAATGGGATAAAGGATGATCTTTTATGAGAGCCTCCCTGAGGATTAAACAACCCATTATGGAGGGAAAGTTCCAGTACAAGGCAGCGCCATAGACAGGTATAATAAAAAGGATGTTAACATTTATTGACCACTTACTAAGTACCAGGCAGTCTGCCAAATGCTTGTAAGCATTATTTCATGGAATCCTTCTAACAGCTGTATAAATAAGGGCCATTATAATCCAAGTTTTATTGGTGAAGGAAGTGAGGTTTGAAGTGAAGTTTAAAGGTATTAGGTAAATTGACCAAGGTTGTATAGCCATTGAGTAATAGATCAGATGGTGCCCCAAAAAGGCTCTAGATGGATGGATATGCAATAAATCCATTAAACCTCCTCTCTCACTGGGACAATGTAGTTTGGTGACAATGTCTCTTTCCCTCGACTGATGCATTATTTTTAATTATCCTTTATGGCTCTATCAAGTGTTCCCTAGTGTTCCCTTTATTTTTCCTTTACACTTGAAGAATATCATATATAGAAAACTAGTAGAATTTATCTCAGATCCAAGCCTGCTAGAGAAGTTCTGAGGATGAGCCTGTTCACATGACTCTTCCATCATACAAAGTTGGGAAACAGAGTCCACAGGAGGAATGTGGCAGGGGATGTTGACATTTGTTTTTCATAGTCCATTTCTCCTCTGTAAGCCCTCTCCACATTGGAAAGGTAAAATGGCGTGGTCGTTTGGATTATTGTGAGTGTTAGTTTGAAACGATGCTTTGTTGTGTGAATATAGAGCATGTGATAAACTGAGTCTTGTCCATTTTTCTCTTTACTGGATTATAGGGGTGGTGAATCATTGTCTGGAAGGGCCAGTCACCTAGAATAGTATTCTCAAACTTTCGGGTGCCGGAGAACCACCAAGAGGGCCTGCAAAAACACAGGTTTCTGGGCCTCAACCTAGAGCTTCTAATTCAGTAGATCTGAGTTGGGGCCCCAGAATTTGTATTTCTAGTGAGTTCTAATTGTGTTCTAATGAATTAGTATTTCATTGTTTACCCTCATCTCTGGAGTATACCCACATTATTGATATGCATTTTGTGACCTGACTCTCAGATGATCCAGGTTCATCTGGATAAAACTCCTAGGAAAAGAAAACACCACATTGCAGATGCTGCTGGTCTTAGGACCACACTTTAAAAACCACAGAACCAGAGTGGAGATATTTAAAACCTGGCTACACATGAGACTGCCTTGTATGCACTTTAAGAAAAAAAAAATGCTGATGCTTGAAGTCCCTCTCTAGGCATCATTATTGTTACGTTCCCTCTCTCATCCTCCGTGGATGGATCCAATGCGCAGCCTGAATTAAGACCATGGAGTAAGAATGCTGTTATGTGTTAGGAAGCTGAGGGTTTTATCTGAGGACTTAATTTTGAAACAAGTATAAATAATTATTTAAAGAATACTGAATTAATTAGGCTTTGATATAAATCATTATGAAACTTTTGCCTCTTTTTTAAATTATTTTTTATTTTTATTTTCTGAAGTGAGAAGGAGGGAAGCAAAGAGACAGACTCCCGCATCCACCTGGCATGCCCACTAGGGGAGGTGATACTCTGCCTATCTGGGGCATTGCTCTGTTGCAAGCAGAGCCATTCTAGTGCCTGAGGCAGAGGCCACCGAGCCATCCTCAGTGCCCAGACCAACTTTGCTCCAATGGAGCCTTGGCTGCGGGAGGCGAAGAGAGAGATAGAGAGAAAGTAGAGGAGGAATGGTGGAGAAGCAGATGGTTGTTCCTCCTGTGTGCCCTGGCCATGAATTGATCCCAAGACTTCCACATCCCAGGCTGATGCTCTACCACTGAGCTTGTTGGCCTGGGCCTGAAAGTTTTGTCTCTTAATCACACAGATGACAGCTGATATAACAGGCTTGCTTTCCTTGATGATGTGTTACAATGGATGTGTGAATAGGTGGTGCAGTGCCCACTCTCAGGGAGGAGAAGAGACGAGTTCCAGGTTGTTTAGTGAGGAAATTGAGCTTTACTGGCCCTCATCGGAGTGGTTTGTTATATATGTGTGCCTGGTCAGTGTGACAATGTGTATTTGTGTGTCTGTGTATGTAAGACAGATTCAAAGAGATGAAAAGGAGTTATAAACACTTCCTATTGCAGCCCATGCCTATTTTCTGTATTACTGACACTGTCATTACTGATGCTATTACTACTGATACCATTGACCTTTTGTATCAGTTCTGATGGTTAGATTCCTGCTTCAAAGGTTATTTGTTTCACTGACAATTTTAGTTTCTCTAACAGTTCTTAACCATTTTGGTGCATGTATGTATCTGCTTCTTAATTTAATCATTCAACATAGGGTTTAAAAATATTCTATAAGCATTGCTCCCTAACTGTTATGAAATAAACCTTAAACTATTAAGAGCTCGGGATGTTTTAAAAAGTATATCAGAAAGATTTCAGGTGGCACATTTTTCCCTCTTAAATTTTCATATGCTTGAATTAAATTCACTTCTATTTTAATTTTTATTCTAACATTTATTGGACAGCTACTATGCCAGGTCCAAGCACTATGTTCTGGGCACTTAGGAAGTAAAAATGGAGATGATAACAGAGTAACAGTCCTTGCATGAAGCATATATTCTGTTTGGGAAAGAAAAACAACTAAAGCAAACAAATAAGGAGTTACAACTTTATAACAAAAATTAAACACAGTTATGTGAGAGAATGGAACTAGGGTCTTATTTTAGACTGGGTTGTCCAGAAACACTCACTTAGGATGTGATATTTATGCTGAGACCCGAATGTATTTCCTTCTTTTCCTTCTGTTTCAAAGACACGATATAAGTCCTCGTTTCGGGGGGGGGGGGGTTTAACTCATCTGCCTTCAGTTTTGCCATTGTCTCGCCATAAAATGTGAAACCACTTCCCTGAGCTTTTCGAAGTCACCAGTGACTTCAGTCTGTACCCTAATGGTCTACATCCCACATAAGTCAGAGTTTTAAAAAGGAGCATGTGATGATATTCTGCTCAATGAAACACAAGAAAGTTTGGGACAGGGGTGAGGAAACACTCTTCATTGATTAGAAAAAAAAAAAAAAGACATTCAAAGAGAAAAACCCTATGCAGCTGCTGGGCACTGTAGCCCGGGGGCCTGGAGGTGGCGCTACAGTCTTGCAGCTCCGTAGAGCAGGAGCCTGAAGGTGCACAAACACCTGGAAACAAGAAAAGCAGGAAAATAGGGAGAAACATTTTGCTTATAATTGAACCACAGAATTAAATGATGGTGGAAAGCAATATTTCTGAAATATTTGAGGTAATAATTTTTATTGTTCCTTAAGCCTATCGAGTTGTATCATGTGCAATTGATAGCAGCAAACCGAGACAGTCTATCATAGTGGAATGTGCCCTTCTGAGCTGCTGAAAGGCAGAAAATAGTTTTTCACACCCCCGTCCCTTATCCAATATCTTCTTCCCTATTTCCAGAGCTCTAAAGCTATTCTTTTAACTTTTAACGGCTGCCCCACACAAGCACAAAACGAGTATCTTTTAGTCCACAAGGCAATTTGCAAATGATTATTGGTATTCACAGCAATCTTTCACTTACCTTTACTTCAATTCAGATTCTGGCTGGTACCCGGGCTTTATCTCTTTAGAGTTGTGACAGGGATGATATCTGTGGCTTATTTATTGAATGCTAAATAACCTGCAACTCATATCTGGAGTTCATCATTTTTAAGATACAGAAGGCACACATATAGAAATGAATAGTCATACAAGTGCAGCTAAAAGAGTATTTATTAGATGTTAGTGATCAGAATAGATAGCACCAAAGGGCATTCAGAATTTTCTCAGAAAGTCACAGCCAGTTCCCATTTGGTTTGTGAATTTCACGAGCCAGGATTTAGAAAGTTTCTATTTTTCAGTGACTTAGCCTTAAAGAATTAGTTTATAATAGGTCATCAAAACATACATGTGATGAAATATATTACCTATTCCAGAAAGGATAGTTTCCTTGATTTAAGGGCAGATGTCATAAAAGGTTATTTTGACATGTATGTTAATAAAGGTCATAATTGCTTTGCTGTTTCTATGCCTTTCCCCAAAGCCAACCCTTGTATGGGTTTCTGTGTGGGTGGGATACTTGGGTGGGTCCTGCAATGATTTCCAAGTTTTCCTGGTTAGTTGAAATATAGTTTTAGGAGGATTTTGCCTATGGACTTCAGGCAGCTTTATGTGATTATGTAATTTTTTCTCCCTCAAAAGCTGAAGATTTGTGTAAGCTAGCAGACGGCTTTTGGTGGTTTTGGTGGAAAAGGATAGCAATCACCTAAAACACAAACTTCTTCAGGGTGAGTTTGGTTAGGAAGCATCAAAGTCGTCTCAGAAATGATCAACTGTAGATGGACGTGTGTGCTGTACACATGTGTAATCTGCACTTTGGGTTTCTGACTACTTGCTCTGCCTTTTAAAGAGTCTGTGCTTTTTATTTCCAAAGAGCAAATTTTTGCCCTTAGGTGTTTCTATAAGCAGTTTGCATCAACAGATGCTTTTCTAAATATCTCAAAACTCAAATCACCAGAGTTCTGTAACAGATAGGAAAAGCCGTTCTCAGAAGATGAGGAGGTGTATATCCTGCTCTGCCCAGCCAGGGAATCAGGGGAGGTGTGTCCTCACTGCCTCAGTGCACAGGGATGTGTTCCTTGTAAAGAGAGAAGCACAGCAGAGATGGATCAGGCAGGTCCATACAAAGCCCCCACCCCCAAACACCCACATGGTAGAGCTCTGCTCTTATCCAACATTGCACCAGCAGAAGCTGGCCTCTCCCATGGGAATAAAGATTGGTTTTGTCAATTAGCAATACGTTTTCCTCATGATTCTTTTCATACCATATATCTTTAAAATTAGTACTTCTCTTATTTTATTGAATTCATTTTTATTTCAATGTTTTAAGGAATATTTAATGTAAAATCCACAGTGCTCACATTCATATTTCAAATAATATTCAAATTTACTCAAAGATAAAATCACCCAATATTATTAGAAAAGTCTACATAAATAATAGAACTGATGTTTTAGACCCGCATGTATATAATAATACTGTCTGCATATTATTTGCATGTTACAGAAATGTTTTTCTTAACATAGTCCTCCTGTTCCTCTTAACTTGATATATTACTTTTTGCTATTTCTGGCAATTCTTTCTAGTACAAAAGATAACATTTTAGCCACTTCAATTTAAAAAATAACCATAAAAAAAAGTCAACCCAAAAAGATGTGATTTGATCAAAGTACCCTGAATCAGTGGAAAATAGTTTATTTCATGAATTAAAAAGTGACTTAATACACATTCTTAGGATCACAATGACATTTCTTCAGGCAATTTGGAAGTGATCTGAAAATTTACACACACGGATTATGGTACATGTATCAATCTATTCCCATCACTGCAATTCAGACAGCAAGTTGAAAGTTGTGCCTTCCATTTCTTAGCAGTTGAGTAACACCATGCTGGTCTTTACTATAACGGATGAAAGAAATGGTATGGTAAACTGGAAGCATTTAGCAAACATGGAGGTCGTAATATGTTTCCAGGATATGGCGTCTTGCCATTGACCACAGTCTCTTGGAACAAGATAAAGTCATTGAAATAGTTAACAGATGTTAGCCATACTTGAAATGTAAAAGTTCTATTGCTAAAAATTATGTAGGGTCGGCTGGAGATTTGGCGCTTGGTCCATAATTTAACTGACTTGGCAAACGGGAAGTTGAGATCCAGAGGCATAATGCATGATATGGAGGCCACACACTTTGCACGCAATGCAGGAGCTCGTAAACCACTGACAATATGTACACTGTGCTAAGCCAGCTTGATTAAGTATTAATGCAGTATTTGATACTTAGGGAAATCTGAAGTCAATTTTCACATCTACTAAATTAAAAAAGTATTTCTTTAGGAGCAAAAGAGTAGACTATTCTTCATGTTCAGAGGCATGTCTACAAATTATATTATTTAGCTTCAGCTTGCAGTTGTGATGACTGGTCTTACTTTCTGTTGACTTCGAAATGTATCCAGTTGTATTCTTTTTAAAAGTCTTCCCCACCCCACTCTTGTCTATTACTTCACATTTCAGAACAAGTTGACAAGTAATGATTTTAGATGAATATCTGTAGCTGAAATGGATCTTCTCAGCCTTAAGTCACAAATTCATTCACCTCAAGCATTGAAGGAGGCTTGTGCTACTTTAGAGTTTGTGGTTTTACTCACAGCTTTGCAAATAAAGTTACCAGCCTCCATCACTTTGTAAAGATTCACACCCTGGTAAGAGAAAGAAAGGATGCCAGCAGGGAAGAGGGATTTGGGAGAAAGAGGAAAAAACAGATTCCATTTAATTTTATTAACAGTTACTTAACCATTTAAAAATACTTAAAAAAAAAGCATTGCTAATTATTGATTTGGGGGGTAAGTTTTGTTTTCAATGAACCATGTAGCGAACATTTTATATTGTTCTTCTTTATTAAAATCTATCTTGAATTTGACCCTTGTATTGAACCACAGGCTAACCACACCTGAATAAATTAGTGTAAGTCACGTTGGTACCTAAATTCTAGGAGGACAATAATGAAACTAGAAACAATCTATTACATATCAGTGAAGGGAAGTTAAAATAATAATGGTTTGGAGGAATTTATAGATAAGGACTTAGGGAAAAAAATACATCTTTACTATATAAAGAAAGACATTTGAAAAAGTTGTAAGAAATACAAAAAAGTTGAATGTATAATTTTTAAGCTATATTCAGAAACACCGTTACTGGTATGCTATCAAAGGAACTAGTTGTAGGTTAAATAAAATAAGTAGTATTTAGCAAATATCTGGACCTTGTTTGCCAACGATGTTGTATTGTCTGAAAGCACAAATAGGATCAACAAGGGTTTAGGTAAATCCATGTGGGACAGATAGGCAATTGAGTATGAAAGCCAAGTTCAAGACATACTCCTCATCTCTAGGACTTGATGTAACAAAAGGTCACCATCAAGGTCTCCTTCTAGCACCTTTCTTGTCACTGGGGAGGGCAGCGCATTAGGTGAACTAAGCAGAGATTTGCACTCATGCAGCATTTTATAAACGCTGGTGTCCTCCTTCCGCATGGAGTAGAGAGCATGTGCACTTAAAATTGAACAGATTCAGACTTCCTGGCTAGTAAGGAGTAGTTTGTAATATTTATGCAAATCTGTGATTTTCTTAAAACCAACAAATAAAATAATCAGAGGCTTTTTATAGCAATGATCATAAAGCGATCATCATTTTAACATAACCAATTACAAGCTGGCCAAGAACAATAGGTATACCTGATTACGTCTCTTTAGAAACTTTTACAACATTGTATTCTTCGTAGTTTATTTCTCTTCATTTAAGAATAATCAAGAAAAATACTATTTTAAATGACACACATGATTTTCCATATTTTTTATTATGAAGTTGTCCTAAGGGTACTTACTTACACTTGCTTTGGTTTGTGAAATTTGATTTTATCACATTAATGGCTTTATGTGGATTATCTATTAGGATGATTTTAGTCTAACATCTTTAATCCAGTAATATTTAGATGATATAAATAGCTACATATGTCTTTTATTTTCATATTATATACAGTAAGAGATCATGGAAAGAGTTTAGTCGCCAATATTCTTTGCTTTCCAAGCATTCGATTTATAACAATTCTGCAGTGGAATTACTATCATACCAAAGAAGAATTTTGTTTCGGCCTTTCTCCACCATTTTATATAATTAATAGATGTCATTTTTTTGTGTGTGTGTATGTGTGACAGAGACAGAGAGAAAGGGACAGACACAGAGAGACAGACAGATAAAGAAAGATGAGAAGCATCAATTCTTTGCTGCAGCACCTTAATTGTTCATTGATTGCTTTCCCATATATGCCTTGACCGGGGGACTACAGCAGCCCAAGTAACCCCTTGCTCAAATGAGCGACCTTGGGCTCAAGCTGGTGAGCCTTGCTTAAACCAGATGAGCCCCTACTCATGCTGGCAACCCCAGGGTTTCAAACCTGGGTCCTCCTCATCCCAGTCTGACACTCTATCCACTGCGCCACCGCCTGGCCAGGCAACAGATATCATTATTTTAAAAAAGAACTAAAAGCATTACATTTATTCTTGAATCATTTTTTAGATACTTAAATATGTCTGATGTACTTTAATACGTTCTGGGGTGTCAAGAAGTTCCTGTAGAATATGTTTTCTGTCCTCGGAATGCTTAAGTAGGCAATGTAGACTCCCCCTAAACAGAAAATCCTGTACTATGATACGTAAAGTCACTGATAGAGATATCCAGATGATTATGAGAGCAAAGGTGTGGAGTGGTCAAGTCATTGAGTAAAAGGGAATGGAGAGGAGTGTGGCTAGGGAGGGTGCCAGGAAAGATAAATCCAGACCCAAGTCTTTTTTTGTGTGTGTGTGACAGAGACAGAGAGAGGGACAGATAGGGACAGACATGATGGGAGAGAGATGAGAAGCATCAATTCTTTGTTGTGGCACCTTAGTTGTTCATTGATTGCTTTCTCCTATGTGCCTTGACCGGGGCAGCTACAGCAGATCGAGTGACCCCTTGTTCAAGCCAGCAACCTTGGGCTCAAGCTGGTGAGACTATGCTCAAGTCAGACGAGCCCGCACTCAAGTCGGCAACTTTGGGGTTTTGAACCTGGGTCCTCTGCGTCCCAGTCTGATGCGTTTTTCCACTGCACCACCGCCTGGTCAGGCCTGACCCAAGTCTTATAAGAAGAGAAGTCTTTGAGAAGGATGAGGGTGGATGGGTGACTATAGGCAGAGAAAGAGCAGTACAAGATATCAGAAGAAGACTAAGGTATATATGGAGAATGATGGGCAGAGATGACCAGAAACGTTTAACTAGTCCATGTTAGCTGATGGGACACAGCCTCGCTTTTCAGGAAATGAGAAGTGACTGATAAGCATGTAAGCAGAAGCAAGTATATTCATATATGTATTTTAGATGAAATCCTCTGATGGTAGCATGGAGCATATGAATTTACAAATAGGTCTGAAGGCAGCGGAATGTGGAAGATGAATACCCAGGAAAAAGATGAGGACTTGTGCTGATAAAGTTGTAGCAAGAACTGTAAGACAGGGACAAACACATGAAACATTTAACAAGTCAAATTAATTGCTCAAGGTCATTGTCTGGGCATGGGAGCCATAGTAATATCAGATTGTACAGAAATCTTGGCCTGTTAGTGTGGGCAACAGGTTGAATTGTAGGTGCTACTTAATGTAACAATTCTCCTTGAATTGTAAAATTCTTAGGAATGGAGACATGGCTTATTTTCATTTGGACCCCTAAGTATAGAATATGACCAGGCCTATATTAAGCATTAGCTGAGTTCAATACAGTCATTTAAATCTCCAGGGAAATATCTATTTCCAGAAAAGACCTCTTTCTCTATCGTTTCCATCAAGGGTATACATATCCAATAGACTTGATTCAGCTACTTTGTAAGTGAGAGGATATTTATTTCTAATTAGGGAAGACAACCCAGAGCTTTTGGTGTTTGTTGCCACATGATATTAATGAATGTTATTGAGCATCTCTTTGTATCAGGGAGGAGCATGAATAAGCTGTAATAATTGCTTTCTATGCCTGACCAGGCAGTGGCGCAGTTGATAGAGTGTCAGACTGGGACATAGAGGACCTAGGTTCAAAACCTCGAGGTTGCCTGACCAGGCGGTGGCACAGTGGATAGAGCATTGGACTGGGATGTGGAAGGACCCAGGTTCGAGACCCCCAAGGTCGCCAGCTTGAGCATGGGCTCATCTGGCTTGAGCAAAAGCTCACCAGCTTGGACCCAGGGTCGCTGGCTCCAGCAAGGGGTTACTCAGTCTGCTGAAGGCCCGCGGTCAAGGCACATATGAGAAAACAATCAATGAACAACTAAGAAGTCGCAACGCGCAACAAAAAATTAATTAATGATTGATGCTTCTAATCTGTCTCCATTTCTGTCTGTCTGTCCCTGTCTATCCCTCTGACTCTCTCTCTATCTCTGTAAAAAACAAAACAAAACAAAAAAAAAAACAAAAAAAACCTCTAGGTCGCTGGCTTGAGTGCGGGGTCACTGGCTTGAGTGTTGGATCATAAACATAACCCAGTGGTCACTGGCTTGAAGCCCAAGATTGCTGACTTAAGCCCAAGATCCCTGGCTTGAGCAAGGGGTCACCTGCTCTGCTGTAGCCCCCTAGTCAAGGCACATATGAGAAAGTCGATGAACAACTAAAGTGCCACAACGAAGAATTGAGGCTTCTCATCTCTCCCTTTCTGTCTGCCTGTATGTCCCTCTCTGTGTGTCTCTCTCTGTCTTTGTCACACACACACACACACACACACACACACACACACACACAGATAATAAATAAATAATTGCACTCTGGCTGCAATGGAAGCTAGGCACAGAAGCAACATCATTCTAGACTCTCATTGTAGGTGCCGAGGTAGAGGCACAGCATGGAAGCACTAAGAGAGGAACGCAACAGCATGGGCCTACTGGACAGTCAAGGGAAATGCTAGAAGAAGGGTTTTTGAAGATGGTAGTGCCTCACTCTCTAGTGAAAGCAAATGTGGGGAGTAAGGCCATTTCGGTGGCTGTGGAGCCATGACTGAGGGGTAGAGATGAGAAATAACAGTCCAGAGATGGAGACTGCAGGCAAGGCTAGTGGTGCAGGAACATCACTCTAAGTAGAGCAGGACAGAGGATGAGAGAGAGAGGAAATTCTGATTTGTAATCCAGATGATGCTTTTACATCTCAGAAAACATTATGAACTTCTAATCACCTGTGAACTGTTTTTCTTGTCTTTTGTATATTTTTTTTCCTAAAAGAAAAATCTGCCTCGTAGACCAATAAGTCATGTTAACAAGCATGTGGCAAGAGCAGATGTTGATTTTGGCAGATGTTATTATAGAGCACGCGATTTTTCAGGGTACCACAGTAAAGACACTATAGTTTCCTCATCATCCAGTGTCTCACACGCTCAGTATCACTAAGCTCTGCTCTTCCACTGGCCATTTTAAATGTGCCTTTGGCTCTTTTCCAGGAGCCCTCATTATCACTGTGAGAAAATCAAGATCTCTGTTTCCTCCAAGGAAAATATCTATAATCCCCCCACCCCCCAAAAACCCCTGAAAACAATAATCATAACAGGAGAAAGATACAGGCTCTAAATCACAGAGTATGTAAAACCAAATCAGAGAAGACATAAAAAAAAGTATTTGGAGGTCATGAAACACTATAAAAATGTAAAATGGTAGCATTTTGGTGATTGATCTACAGCAATAAGTTACTTTATAAAGCTCCCTGAAGAATTTTTATTGTATTTTCCCACTGTGCATTTTAGTAAATAGCAAAAGTATAGTAAAACTTTGCCCTGAAAATCGCTTTCAAAATCTGAGACGCATTTCAGTTTGGATCTGCAAGGAAGGCATGAATGTTAGAATATGTAAAGGTCACTTACTGTATTGAGCCCCAGGCCATTAAGCATATAGATCAAATCCTCAGTGGCTACATTTCCAGAAGCACCTTTTGCATAAGGGCAGCCTCCTAATCCTGATACTGCCGAATCCACCACGTTAATCCCCATCTGAAAGACAAACCGAAACTCCCAGGGTTTGTATATTTATGGCATCCAAATTGTTGCATTTCTATTTAACCTGATCCAAAGAGCAAATAAATAAAATCTGAACCCGTAATCCAAATGTTCACTTACCCACCTGCTGCTAGAACAATCCTCGGGGTGCTGAATTCTTTACAGACTAATCTCATTTTTTTAAGGCTAACAAACTCTGCTAAGGGTCATGGGAACTAGAATGATCATAGATCAACATGAGGATGGTTTTTTCATTGATAACAGCATGTTTTCTTTTTCTGTAGGGGGGGAAGTTTGAAGTAAGATTAATTCACACCTAGGTGATATCTATTCATCAACCAAACCTCAAACTTTATCCTAAGAGCATTAGGTAAACAACATGAAATATTTCTAACATACCAACTCAAAATCAAGGTGCCTTAGAAGGCTGCTGGTGGTAGCGGTGGTGTCACCAAGTCTGAAATATGATTTTTGTGGGCTCAATTCACCCAGTCTTTACTGAGCCATTATTTTACACCTGAAACCTTGCCGCTTTGGCAGAGGTGAAGAAATATTTAATAGGCAAGACAGCCACTGCTAATAATAGCATCAGCTCACATTTATTAGGTCCCCACTAAGTGCTGGCTATTATTCTTAGAACCTTATGAGTATTAACTCACAATCCACACAAAAATCCATGAGGTCGATGCTCTTCTACAACCACAAATCACAGATGAAGAAATGCTAGTACAACCTGACCAGGTGGTGGCGCAGTGGATAGAGTGTCGGACTGGGATGCGGAGGACCCAGGTTCAAGACCCCGAGGTCGCCAGCTTGAGTGTGGGCTCATCTGGTTTGAGCAAAGCTCACCAGCTTGGACCCAAGGTCACTGGCTTGAGCAAGGGGTTACTCAGTCTGCTGAAGACCCATGGTCAAGGCCCATATGAGAAAGCAATCAATGAACAACTAACTAAGGTGTCGCAATAAAAAACTAATGATTGAGTCTTCTCATCTTTCCCTGTTCCTGTCTGTCTGTCCCTATCTATCCCTCTCTCTGACTCTCTCTCTGTCTCTGAAAAAAAAAAAAAAAAAAAAGAAAGAAAGAAAAAGAAACACCAGTACAGAGGGATCACATATTTTGCCTACAGTCACCTCTGTCTCCAGAGAACTCACATTCTGTTGTGATGTGTGGCCTCTGAAAACATTTGAGTTGGTCCATGTTATGGTGTTTGGGCCATCAGAGGTGGAAGGGATCTGTGCGTGCTGGAAGACATGAGCACAGCAGGGTCCAAAAAGGGCCCTGGGGATCCGATGTGAATAATAGAAGAGAGGCAGACATATCATTCCTCTGTGAAAGATGAAAAATGGGTAATCAAAAGCTACCAGGAGGCCACATCTGATTCGCTCCTGGGCATTAAAAGAAGAAGTAACATGACTTCATATAAAATGAGAAGCACCTGAGAGCCGAGCTGTGCGCCAGCCTCTAGATCAGCAGTTCTCAATCACAGCGTCGGAATCCCCGCCCCCCAGGGCTGGGTCCCCAGAGTTTCTGACTCAGGAAGTCTTGGCTGAAACCTGAGAATTTGAATTTTTAACAAGATCCCAGAGGCTGCTCTCACTGCTGCTCTGGGGATCACTCTTGATTTTTTTCTTTTCTTTATTAATAAACATTTTTTAAAAAATTTTGAAATTATTTTAACTTTTCATAAAATAGTAGAGCATGCCCATATAGCCTGAGTTCAGTTTTTCTACTGTTAACATCTTCATTATTATGGTATAGTTGTCCCAACTAATGAATAAATATCAATATGTTATTAATAACTGAAGTCCATACATCGTTACAGACTTTCCTAGTTTTTTACCTGCTGTCCTCGTTCTGTTCTTGGAACTCATTCAGGACACATTTCATGTACAACTCTCATCCCCTTAGGCTCCTCTGCACTGTGTTGTTCTCAGACCTGCTTCTTCTCTGTTAACTTCGACAGTTTTGAGCAATACTTGTCACATAGCCTGTCCTGCGTCCTTCAGTACCAGTTTGTCTGATTTTTTTTTTACCACACTGGAATTGCATTCAAAAACCCAACTAGATACATATTGTGAAAACAGTTTATAGCTGATGATATCAGCCTTCATCACCTGGCTTAGGTAGTGTTTGTCAGGTTTCTGCACTATAAAGCCCTGCTTCCTACTTCCTCTTCAGTACTCTTTGGAAAAACGTCACTGTGTGGCCTGATCAGGTGGTGGCACAGTGGATAGAGCATTGGACTAGGATATGGAAGACCCAGGTTTGAAACCCCGAGGTTGCCGGCTTGAGCACGGGCTCACCAGCTTGAGCGCAGGGTTGCTGGCTTGAGCGTGGGATCATAGATATAACCCCATGATTATTGGGAAATGCAGTATTAGACTGGAGCTCTGGAGTTTTGTGAGGAAGATTACAGAGGTGATTCTTAATTCCTCAAATCAAAGGTATTATGATATGGTGATTTATAAAACATATGTTTGGTTATTGATATGACCAAAAAATTTTTGTCATATTTGGTCTTCCATGATTCCTGGTTCAGAGGACCTAAAACCTTTGAAATTTCCTAAGTGATGAGAGTTATCTAGGGCCTTCTGTTATCAGGTGACACTGGGATCGCACCGGAGAATAGGGCTGGTTGTCAGTGGTGCCACCATGTGATTGGAGTGTTGGAAGGTCAGTCCCACCCTGACCTCTAGGTAGAAGAGAGGCTGAAGGTTGAATTAATTGCCTAAGGTCAATGATTTAATCCATCATTTTGGGGTAGTGTAGCTTCCATAAAACCCAGAGGACAGGATTTGGAGAGCTTCCGGTTATAAACGTGTGCAGGTATGGGAGAGCAATGTGCTTGCAGACAGCAGGGAAGCTCCGTGCCCTCTCCTCTTGGACCTTGTCTTGTGTATCTCTTCTATCTGCTGCTCCTGAGTTATATCCTTTTATAATAAACTGGCAATCTGGTAAGTGAAATACTTCTCTGAGTTTGTAAGTCATTGTAGCAAGTTAATTGACCTGAGGAGGGGGTCATGGGAACCTCTGATTTACAGCCTGGACTTGTACCTGGATGGCATTTGAAGTTCAAGAAAAGGTCGTGGGAACCTCTAATCTGTATCCATTCGATATAAGCACAGATGATAACTTGGGTTTGCAACTGGCATCTGAAGTTAGGAAATGCAGGCTTGTAGAACTGAACACTTAACCTGTGAAATTTGATTCTACCTCTGGGTAGATAGCATCAGAACTAAGTTAACTGTTAGGTCACCAGTTGTTGTCTATAAAATTATTGGTTCCCCTTAACCCAATACACACACACTGGAATTGCATTCAAAAACCCAACTAGATACATATTGTGAAAACAGTTTATAGCTGATGATATCAGCCTTCATCACCTGGCTTAGGTAGTGTTTGCCAGGTGTCTGCACTATAAAACCCTGCTTCCTACTTCCTCTTCAGTACTCTTTGGAAAAACGTCACTGTGTGGCCTGATCAGGTGGTGGCACAGTGGATAGAGCATTGGACTAGGATATGGAAGACCCAGGTTTGAAACCCCGAGGTTGCCGGCTTGAGCACGGGCTCACCAGCTTGAGCGCAGGGTTGCTGGCTTGAGCGTGGGATCATAGATATTACCCCATGATCACTGGCTTGAGCCCAAGGTTGGTGGCTTGAGCTAAGGGTCACTCCCTCTGCTGCAGCCCCCGGTCAAGGCACATATGAGAAAGCAATCAATGAACAACTAAGGAGCAACCAATGAACAACTAAGGAGACTAAGGAGCCTCAATGAAGAATCGATGCTTCTCATCTCTCTCCCTTCCTCTCTGTCTGTCCTTATCTGTCCCTCTCTCTGTCTCTCTATCTCTGTCATAAATAAATAAATAAGTAAGTCACTATGTGAAGCTCACACTTAAAAGAGTGGACAATAGCTACATAAATTATTTGGACTTCTACTCTGTTCTCCCATATTATATATTCAAACATTTGTTTAAATAAGTAGGGACTCATAGGTATTTTTCATTTTGGGTTATAATCCAATATTAGTTTATATACTACATGGCTCAAGTGTTTGAGATTTGGTTATTGGGAGCTTTTTCTTTGGCTCCTGTGTTCTTTTGACAAGGCAAGGGAACCATGTTTTTTAAACCACTCTTCTAGGTCCTCTCTTGTGAAACTTAAGAGGACTTTTACTAAAACTTACCAGAACAGAACCATAGTCCAAAAGCCCTGGATGTCTTTGGGACCTAAAGCAAGTTTGCAAATACTCCTGTTAGCTTCCACACCTTCATTTCTCCTAGTGGTATTCCTCAACGTGGGAAGGTCTCAATAGATCTTGTATTTATTACCCCAATCTCTCTTAAATGATGCTTTGACAAGCCAAACTCAATCATATTCAGATTTTAGCAAGTGAACAGCAAAGGCATTCATCCATGTACAATATGCTCTAGGAGTGAAATTTGTGGTATTGTCCAATAATTGGGAAAGACAAATATTAGGATGCTGGCTCATCTCTGGGAGTCTGCCATGACATCAAATAGGCAAAGGAATTCTTTACAAGCTAAAAATCTATCAATTCAGTAGAATTTAATCTATCCCTCATGAAGACAGAGTTTTAGTGGTTCTTCTGGCTACCAATTATAAACACCATGAGACCTTTCAAAACTAACATCCAGCCTTCTCCCCAAACCAATGAAATCACAATTTCTGTCTGGGAATGAGGTCAGGCATTGATATTTCATTTCATTTTTTTAAAATTAAATTTTATTGGGGTTACACTGGTTAACATAATTATATAGGTCTCAGGTGCCCAATTCTACAACATATCTCTGTACACCATTTTGTGTGTTCACCCTCCTACATCAAGTATTTGTCCATCACCATTTATTCCCCTGCAGCCCCTTCACCCCCTCCCCTCCCAGCAATCACCACACTGATACCTATGTCCATAAGTTTCTTTCTTTTTTGTCCTTTTTTTTGTTCTATCTTTCTACCTTCCTCACCCAACAGCTCCCTCACCAACAAGGTCTCAGCCTGCTTTCTATGTATGACTCTGTTTCTATTTTGCTGGGTAGTTCATTTTGTTCATTAGATTCCACATATGAGTGAAATCTTATGATACTTTCTTTCTCTAACTGGCTTATTTCACTTAGTATAATGATCTCCAGGTCCACACATTTCCTTTTTTATGGCCATATAGTATTCCATTATGTAAATGTACCATATATTTTTTAATCCCCTCATCTACTGATAGGCACTTGGGCTGTTTCCAGATCTTGGCTTTTGCAAATACTGCTACAATGAACATAGGAATGCATACAGTCTTTCAAATTAGTGTGTTGGGATTCTTAGGATAAATTCCCAGAAGTAGGATTGCTGGATCAAAAGGCAGTTCCATTTTTAAATTTTTGAAATAACTCCACACTTTTTCCAAGGGCTGTACAATCTGCATTCCCAACTAACAGTGCAGGGGGTTCCTTTCCTCCACGTTCTTGCCAGCACTTGTTTGATTTGATGATAGCCATCCTGATGAATATGAGGTGATATCTCATTGTGGTTATAATTTGCATTTCTCTGATAATTGGTGATGTTGAGCATCTTTTCATATGTCTATTTGCCATCTGCATGTTCTCTTTAGAAAAGTGTCCATTCAGATATTTTGCCTATTTTTTTTAAATTGGATTGCTTGTTTTTTAGGTTTTGAGTTTTATAAGTTCTTTATAAATTTTGAATATTAACCCTTATCAGGTGTATCAGCAAATATGTCCTCCCATTCAGTGGGTTGTCTTTTCATTGTACTGATGGTTTCTTTACCTGTGAAAAACATTTTTATTTTGATGTAGTCCCAATATACATCTTTTCTCTCATTTCTCTTGCTAGAGGAGATATACCTAAAAAAATATTGCTACAAGAAATGTCTGAGATTTTATTGTCTATGTTTTCTTCTAGAATTTTTATGTTCATGTCTAATATTTAAGTCTTTAATCCATTGTCAGTTTATTTTTGTGCATGGTGTAAGAAGGTAGTTTACTTTCATTTTTTTTTTGCATGCAGCTGTCCAGTTTTACCAATATCACTTATTACTAGACTGTCTTTACCCCAGTGTATGTTCTTACCTCCTTTGTCAAATATTAATGAACATATAGACATGAGTTGATTTCTAGGCTCTCTATTCTGTTCCATTGATCTATATGTCTGTTTTTAATGCTAGTACCATGATGTTTTGGTTAGAATGGCTTTGTACTATAGTTTTATATAAGAAAGCATGATTCCTTCAACTTTGTTCTCCTTTCTTGAGAGCACTGTGGTCATTCAAGTTTTTTGTGGTTCCATATAAATTTTTAGAATATTTGTTCTAGTTCTGTGAAATATATCATTAGTATCTTGATAGTAATTGCGTTAACTCTATAGATTGCTTTGGGTAATATGGACATTTTAATAATGGTAATTCTTCCTATCCATAAGCATGGAATATGCTTCCACTTGTTTGTATCTTCTTCAATTTCTTTCTCGGTGTTTTATAATTTTCTGACTATAGGTCTTTTACATCCTTGGTTAAATTTATTTCTATGTATTTTATTCTTTTTGGAGCAATCGTGAATGGTACTGTTTTCTTGGTGTTCCTTTCTAATAGGTCATGTATTTTTTTTTTTTTGGTCATGTATTTTTTTTAAAGCTCTCTCTGGTGATTCTTTTGTGTAGCTAGGTATGGGAACACCTGAGGCAGGGGCTGTCATCCATTCTGTCCCTTATCAATCCTGGATCTGAGTCAGCTTTAATTTTAGAGAATTTATACCCTGGAGCAACAAAGATTTAAGCATGACTGTTTGACTTTTCGAGGACCAAAAATGTATGTGGTCAGCAAAAGTCAGCAGTACGAGCCTGATAGGTAAAAGGTGGGAATATCATGTTCCCTGTCCCACTATGGGGAGGATAAAGCCCTGCAACCACAAAGCTACAGAGGGGTCTTTTGTGGCCTTGTCAAAAGAACACAAAAGTCTTAATTTGCCTTTTGTGAGACATTAAAAAAACAAAAGTCACTCTTACTTTGTAACTAAAGGCTAATGAGGGCTCAAATGAGGGGATTCCTCATAATAAAGGCAACCAAAGTCACAAGGGAGGAACAACAAATAACCAGTGTTGAAATAGAGCAAACATAACAATACAGATAAATAATAAGTGAAGGTGGGAAAACACATTCAATCTCACATTAAGTCAAAGACTGAGAGCAAACTAAACCACTACAGTATTTTATACTTTCAGTTTGAAAAGATTGTTAACAATGAAATAGTATAGAGAAACAATACAAATATTGATCGACTTATGACCTATGCAATTTACGACCATTCGACTTTACGACCACAATCGCTAGCCACAACTGCTCCATGTCTGGCAGCGCAAGCGTTGCCCAGCTGGACATACAACAGTGCGGACCAGCTTCCGGCAGCACTACCATCTCTGCGTGCACCATTTCAACTGTTATCTCAGACTCGGTACGGCAATTTGTGTTTTGTGTCTTGGATATTTTTCATCAAACCCCTCCCAAGATGTCTACCAAGAGGAAATTGTCTTTGCAAACATTAAACCAGTTGTACTGGTAATGCAGTGTTTTACTTAAACCTGAAGAATGTAAAAATAAGAAACAAAATGCTGTAGAGATTATACAAATGGCATAAAATGAACAAAGAAAATTATGATATATAACAATAATGGAAGAAAATTATGATAAAATATGACTTAAAGATTTTTATAACATCATTTCACAGTACTGTACATATAGCCTACTCAACGTACGACCAAATCGTGTTATGACCGGTGTGTCGGAACCAATCGTGGTTGTAAGTCAAGCACTAGCTGTATAACAAACAGACCTCAACTTAAACAACCTGGACAAATCTCTCAAATAAAAGGTTGTATGAAAGAAGTCAGGAGCAAAAAAGGATACACAGTATGATTCCATTTAGATAAGCTTTACAGTAAATAACAATCAATCTATTATAAGTTAGTTAACCTTTGAAATGTAAATAAAAATAGGCATAAGTAGAGTTTCCCAGGGTGCTGACAACATTCCCATTTCTTGACCGGGTTGGTTACACCAATATCATTTTTTTTTAAATTCTCTTAGGTTTAACTTATGATTTGGCTAATTTTCTGTGTGCACTGGACATTGATAAATATCAGTGACAGAAAAAACAGTGGTGTTGAAACTTCAGGTAAACAGAAAACTTAAACTGGTAGGATATAGAATTCTAATTTTTTTTCTTATGAGCAATTAATCTGTAATTAGTCTTAATTACCCATATCCATCATCCCAGTAACTCTTAACAAAAAAGTCCTTCCAAAGAATAGTTCACAAAACCTGACTAAATACAGGGGTTGGCAAACGTAGGCTTATAACTGTGTGTTGGCAAAACAGAGTTTATTCTTGTATTGTTATTTATTAATTATTGTATTTTCCATATGAATAACTGTAAATTTACTTTTGCCCACTTCTGTAGTTAGATTTTAATAGATAATACATATATTTAAATGTATATATTTTATACATAAAACACACTTCTCACATATACACACACATAAATATATAAATTCATCACAGTACATTATAAAAATAAAAATTTCAAAACAGTTCAAATATCTATAATGGGAAATAATTTAAATGATGGTATAGCTATAAAATGGAATTTTAAATGCTATGTAAATGCATAGGGAAGGAAAAGAAACAGATTAGAGAATGTTATAACATTATACATCATGGGCCTGATCTGTGGTGGCGCAGTGGATAAAGCGTCGACCTGGAAATGCTGAGGTTGCTGGTTTGAAACCCTGGGCTTGCCTGGTCAAGGCACATATGGGAGTTGATGCTTCCAGCTCCTCCCCCCTTCTCTCTCTCTCTCTCTCTCTCTCTCTCTCTCTGTCTCTCCCTCTCCTCTCTAAAATGAAAATATAAATAAAATATAAAAAAAAATTAAAAAGAAAAAAACATTATACATCATGATCACATTCTCAAAAAAAAAAAATTTGTATGGCATACCAAATGATAACAGTGGTGATCATTGGGTGGTATGATTATAGATAATTTATTTTAATTCTCTTTATCTTTGTTTTCCAATGTGTCCATAATGAATGTTAATTACCAAAAATATAAGGAGAATAAAATAAGGTTTCTGCCAACTTTAGCCAGCTGTAGAATGATAGTAAAAATATTTGAATGAGCACAAATAATTCCAAGACTGAATTTCTTAACATCATTATTTTGCATCTAATTGCTCTATCCAGGGTCTAGGACTGCAGGGGTATTCTGCATATCTGGCCAAGGCAGGCATGATCTGGGGGAAAGGCTCCTGGAAAATTATATTTTCTTTTTCTTGGCATCAGACTTGCTCTAGATATGGATTCTCTTTCAGTAAGCTCTCCACTAATTAATTGAGTTCTTTTATTATTATTATTATTATTATTAATTACTTGAGAGGTGGTGAGGCAAAGACAGGCTCCCACATGCACTGGACCAGGCCACCCAGCAAACCACCTACCAGGTGATGCTCTGCCCATCTGGGCCGCTGCTCCGTTGCTCAGCAACTGAGCTATTTTAGTGCCAGAGGTGAGGCCATGGAGCTATCTTCTGCTCCCAAGGCCAACTTTGCTTGAACCATTTGAGCTATTGCTGTGGGAGGGAAAGAGAGAGAGATAGAGACATAGAGGGGTGGAGAAGGAGCAGATGGTAGCTTCTCCTGGACGTGCCCTGACTGGAAATTGAACCCAGGACTTCCACACACCGCATCTGACACTCTACCACTAAACTAACCAGCCAGAGCCAATTGACCCAATTCTAAAAGCAATGTGTGGATTTAAAGTTTAATGGAGCAAATTTAAAGAGATTTTATTAGAATCTACATTATCTTTGAAGGAGAATATTAAGATAATAATTCCTTTTAAAGTCTCTCAAAAAGAAAAGTACTTTAAAAGCATTTCTTTTTATGTAATTTCCCCTAAATTCAGTCCTCTATTAAATGCACAATTCCATTCCCCCCAAAGTAAACATCTTCTCAATGTATAATGTTATCCATACACTAAGTAAGAAAATCTGATTTTACTGTGCATGTTTTCTCTACATCTTCTTCCCTATCCCATTAGAAATAACAGGTAATACAATGTAAACAGCTTCTTAATAGGGTGAGAAGAAAAACATCCCTTTCATCAATTCTGTATGGCAAAAAGAGGTAACATATTTGTACTTGAGCATTATCAAAATAGTGGTATTAATGTAAATCCATCACATGCACTATATAATATCATATATTTGTAAATAATTGATGGGCCACTTAGCTGATGTAATCAGTAATCATACAAGATATTATCTACATTAAAAGATAATTATTAGAAAGACACTCCCTTTCCCATTTCTTCAAACATAAAGCACTGCTTTCAGACTTTCAGGTTGCTGGTGTGTATGTGTCGGTGTGTGTGTTTCTGTGATCAAACAAGGGCAAGCAGTGTTTCCCACCATATAGTGCAGAAACACAGCCTTTGTTTTCTGTTCTGAAAGGAAGTACATCTTTAGATGAGTAACCACATGGTGGCAATGTAGCTCCAAAATCCACCGAGTTACAGTCAAACATTTACAACGCCATTGTATTCCAGCACAAGAGAAAGGCAAATATGTAAATAAATAGCTTTATGTACTTCAAACAAATACTTTTCCTTTAAAATAAGAAAACATTTACAAATGGAGTATAACACAAACTGTGGTTCAGTGCATTCAGTATACAACTTTTTTGTAATCTTCCTTTAACTTGAACATGTTTATTAAGCCCATTGTATGTGCCAGGGACTTAGAATATATGCAAAGTCCTGTACCTTATAAAGATAAACATTTTGTCTGTCACTGAGAAAAGTAGCTTATTATTACCAAGTGAGAAACAATTCTCTCTAGAGCTCAGGAAACTAATTCTCCCTGAACCAACATAAACCCAGAACTCCAAGGACTGAGGTGTTCTTGGCTCCCACCTTTCTCAAAGCTCATGATTAAAGCTGTTCACCCAGTAACCCAGGATGTGATAACCCTGGTGAGTTCATTTAGTGTGCTCCATCTGTCGGAGCTCTACAGATGTGTGCTTGGACGTAAGTACTGAGGAAAACAGATCAAATACTAGTGGCCACGTGTTCTGGAAAATGAAAAATTGGCAGTAGAGGACTCATGAACACATCACTCTGTACTGCAACCTCAGGTGAGTTCTGAGGCGTATCGATTTTATATGGTGCTTAAATGCCCATCCAGGCTGATATGCTAACTAAATAATGTAAAAGACAATCTTGACTTTTTTTTAGAGCTGCCAGATAATATTATTTCCCCCAAAAAAACTGAGAAATAAAATAAAAGGAGACAAAAAATCATTCTGCATAATTTATAATCTTTAATGTAGTCAAGATTTCAAAATAGTTAATGAAATCTAAAATTTTAGGTACTGACAATACTGCAGTCTTAAGGAACATATAAAATTTTGGTAATGCTTTTTTGAAACAACAGCTGTTTTCTTTACCTTTAATGATTAAATTTAGACTTAGAAATCTGTAATCATGTTAGAGGCCCTGGCCAGTTGGCTCAGTGGTAGAACATCGGCCTGGCGTGTGGAAGTCCCGGGTTTGATTCCCAGCTAGGGCACACAGGGGAAGCAACCATCTGCTTCTCTACTCTTCGCCCTCTCCTTTCTCTCTGTCTCTCTCTTCCCCTCCTGCAGCCAAGACTCCATTAGAGCAAAGTTGGCCCAGGTGCTGAGGATGGCTCCACGGCCTCTGCCTCAGGAGCTAGAATGGCTCCAGTTGCAACAGAGCAACGGCCCAGAGGGGCAGAGCATCGCCCCATAGTGGGCATGCTGGGTGGAAATCGGTCAGGCGCACGCAGGAGTCTGTCTCTCTGCCTCCCTGCTTCTCACTTCAAAAAAATACAAAAAAAAAAAAAATCTGTAATCATGTTAGATTTAATTTTAAGAAATTTTCTGATATTGGAAAATATTCTTCTTTGGCTTTAAGTTACTCGGAAGAAAAGGCAACCAATTGTGGAGGATTAAATATTTTTAAAAATATGCTCATTTTTCTAATATTTCTCTCCTTAACTTGTTCTTCATAGCCAACATACCTTTCCACAGAGGATGGCAATTATCCATGTCGGAAATGGTTTCTCTTCTAGTGGCCAGGCCAGATGTCACTACAGGATTACAGCACTCTTTCCAATAAGCTCAGATCTTATCTTGATGCTTCTCAACCAGCACTCTGAATAGTTGCTATTTATTGAGTTATGATACCAGCTGAGAAAGAACCCTATTTCCTATTCATATATATTGTGAACATAATGTCATGCTATATAAGTCACAGATGAACAGTTAGCATACTTGAATAAAGCCCAGTGTTTTAATAAACTAACGTACATACCAAAATTGATATGTAAATGGTAGGCATACATATTGTGGTTGGGGGATGGCTCAGCTCATGATGATTAATTACTTGATGCTTTCATATAACAACTCTCATCTTAGATTTTCCTACCTCTTTCATTTCTCTTTGCCTTACCGTATCCAGTGAGATAGTCTTACCTTCACTTAGCGTATTTCCAACTAAGGTAGAGATGGGAGTGTGTAAATAGAAGGGGTAATGTTGGGCAAATAAGTTTGTAAAATTTGTTGATATTTGAGTTTGCTCACTTTTATTGTTAAAAAATGGCGCTGGGCAACACCAGGCATGAGTCTGTGATATTGCTAATTACCTGCCTGTTTGAAAAGGGCCATTGCTATGCTAATGTTTTCTGGAGGAGGGTTTATGTGTCAAAAAGTTTTAGAAAGAAGGAGAAAGAGAAGGAAGCCAAGATGGCAAGGTGTTGAAGGAGAAGCCAGTCTGTGCAGAGAGGAGAAGGGAGAAGGTGTGCAGATGGGGAACCAGAGGTGACTGAGCTGGTGGGGGGCCTTTGATTCTAGGAAAACCCAGAAAGATTCTCCTGGTTGTGGAACTGGAGAATGTGTGAGTGGGTTTCAGAGCTCTGTGTTAGTTTGTACTCGCCTGCTGCTGTGAGGCTAGAATAGGGGAATGGCCCACCAGTGTTGGGCTCCACTGTTTCTTTACCGTCTCCCTGAATCTAATGGTAACCTGCATGTCAATGGCCACAATGGTGGCAGTCCCTACTTATGGTGGTAAGAAAGTAAAAGAAAAAACAGATAAGAAGGAGATTCACAATTTCAGTAACATTGAGAAGATAAATACTGCTAGTGAACATTTATTAAGTGCTCATTTTGTCATGTGATAAAACCCCACAATATTAATCTGAAGTGAGTAGTTATACGTGCCCAATTTGCTGATGAAGAAACTAAGGCTCAGAGAAAGCAAGTGATATTTCTGGCTTCCTACAGTTATAAAATTTTCAGTACTTCCAAGGGCAGTTAATAGAGAAGGCCATATTAACACTGAAGTACCAGACAGTTCATTAAAAATATGCTTTTCTAGGCTGCATGGGTGGAAAGAATTATTTTTCTTTGAAGGAAATAACTTTTTATCATGGTAATTTTGAAGGATGACTTATATGATATGTTTATTGTGGGGATGTGGCTTTAAAAAAATCTGTCCTGGTTGTAATTGTTCATAACTTCTTTTTTTGTGTTGACTTCATTATTCCCATGGCATTGACCTTTTAAACTATGTGCCTCTGAGCCTTTAAATTTCTAAACTTATCTTAATAAATATTGTAAAAAAAAAAACCAACCCCCAAAATAACGAATGAAAAACCTAAGCCTAACAACTGTGGGCTACTTAATATTAATAGTTAATATTAATAGTTAATATTTAATAAGCACTGGCTACATGCCAGACACATTACTAAACATGAACTGTTTCATTTGATCCATAATTCCAAGGGGGTAGGGTGTGAATTAGGAAAAGAGCATTGACAAATCAAAAGACTTCATCTTCATAGGTTCTTTCTTAAAGTTTCTGAAAAGTTTCTATACAACTTAGCAACATTATCAAGAGAATTGAGAAAGTTAATGATTGTTGTCCTACTGACAGTATTTCTAGGAAGCTACCCTGAGAAAATAGCCAGAAATGTTAATATAGGTTTATGTTCAAGGGCTGATACTCTTTGTAGCATTCTATATAACAGTGCAAAAAGCCCATAAGTTCAATGTCCAAAAAGAAGCAAACAGTTAACCCACTATGTAATATAGGTTATTATGAAACAAATACTTTCAAAGAATGCTTAACAATATGAAAAAATGATTATGAAAAACTTTTAAATTAGAGGGTAGGATAATCTGTTTCACAAGATTCATTTGTGTTTTGAGATTTTAATATTTATATATTATAGATTTAAAAATCTATTATATATGTGTGTTTACACACACACACACACACTCATGTAATTAGGACAAATGAATCTTACTTTAAAATATATACTGTTCTTTCACAACCATCTCCTTTTTGTACCACTACAATACCCCCCAAAGTAGACTGGCCTGGCTCTATTTTCTCATTTCTTGGATTCAATTCAAATTTTGCAGATGAGTCCTCTCAGAATCATCTGCTTTTGCCTGTTCTTGAGTGGATACTGTCCCTACACTTCTTTAGTAGCTGTCCACTCTCTCTAATTTACTGGCACAAAATATTTGGACCAGTTGTCCTGAAACTTTAATGGGCTTTCGATTTTACTTAATATGTCTGAGGTGTAGCCTGAGCTTCCACATTTCTAACAATGCCCACATTATGCTCAGAAACGCTGAGCCCCAGGATGCACTTGAGTGGCAGCAGATCCTAGCTGTTCCAGGAACCTTCTGAGCTGTCCCTATATCCTGCTCCAGTTGCCACAGTGGCTCCGTCCTGCCTGTGGAGCGTTTCAAGAATGAGACCATCCAAGTATCAGAATCACTTTGAGGTCCTAGGATAAAATAGAGATTTTTGTGCTTTTACCCAAAATCTGATTTTTTTTTTATCTTCTAAAGCCCAAGCATATGTGTTGTTCCAAATTCCAAGATGACTTTTGTGGATAATAGAGTTTGAAATTTTCTAACCTTTTGATTTAACTGCTAACCTGTGGCTCTTTACCTGTTTCCTCTTCTTCCAGAACTCCGCTAGATGATACATGCAAGCTGACATCATGGTCAGGTGTGGTTCTGTGACTTTGGGTTAGCAAATGGCATGCAAGCAGAGTTACATAGTCCATTTCTAGAACAACTTTTCAAAAGCTGTCTTATTCCTTTTCACAGTCAAATGCAGATGACAATAAGCCTTAGAAAATGGTGAGCCACAACATGGAAGAAGCCTGGGTCCCTGAATGACTACCTAAGAGAAAGATGCCCACTGACAGGATTGTGGGAGTGGGGTGTCTCATGAGTGAGGGACATAGAACCATGTGCTGAAGCCATTATTCATTTTGGTGTGCATAGTTCTGTCAGCATAGCCAATTAGAACTAATAGAACCACTGATACAGTTGAACTAAAATCTTACATTTTGCTAGCTATTTTCTTTTTGTTCGACCTGTTGTTGTTTTTCTTCTTTTTCTACTTTGTGATTTAATATTTTTTATAATTCTATTTTATCTCTTCTATTGACTTAATATTTCTACCTCTTCTTTATATTGTTTATTAGTCTATGGTTTACAATATCCCTCTTTCATTAATATACATAGTAGCCTACCTTCAGGTATCTATGACGTGTAGGGAAGGACCTTACAACAGTATATTCTCAATTCGTCCCTCCAGGCTTTGTGCTGGTGGTTCCCTGCCATATGCCTCTGCATATATACACCCAGGCCATTGCTGCTTTTTGTGCTTGGGCAGTCAGCACTTAGAGCAATTAAAAATAATAAAAAGATTAATTTTATCTTGATTTATTCCACTTCTGGGTTCTCTAAAGAACCTTGTCTAGAATAAAAATAGCAGAGACTCAAGTCCTGGTTTTGGTAAAGACTACATTTTGGAGGTAGGATAAGAAAGGTGGGTTTGTCAAAGAAAAGTTCAGGGAGGAATTTCAATATCACAAGTCAGGGTGGCAAAAGTTTCTCTACTTACACCACAGTAATGGGTGCTGCAGATGAGAAAACATTGCGCTGAGAAAAATCCACTGGATTTATACCACAGACTAGTTTTGAAATGGGTCATTTCAGCAGAAATAGGACAGGGGAGAGGTGGCAACAGATTTAAAAACAAATGGCGAGATTATAGCCTACTGCTTAAAAGATCTGTATCAAGACACAGACTTCTGTTTGAAACTGCTCTGACCCATGTTAACTGTGTAACCTTGAATTTGTTACCTTTCCTCATTATTTCCCCAAGTGTAAAGGGAGTATAATAGAACTGACACATGGGCTTGTTGAGGACACAATGAGAATCTTCCAAGGAAAGCACTTATCCCACAACTTGGCACATCACACCCAATAAATCCTGGCTTCCACAAGTATACGAAATAGGTAGAGAAGTGGACAGGGGACGTGTGTGAGATAAAATGAAGAAGGAAGTTGGGACAGAATTGGGGGTGGGGTATATGTGAATGAAGAGATATGGGAGACATGTGAGTTATGCAAGCTGGAAGCCATAAAGGACAGAGCTCATTAAAGTGAAGAATGATGCCACACACAGAAGAGAAAATTAATAGCGATAAACCTAAGAAAAGCTGGGCTAAGTTTGAGATTAGAGCAGAAACATGGAGTTGACCCAGGAAATGAGCTGAGAAAACTGTCCTTTGAGGTAGTGTAAAAGGAGAGGACAGACAGAGGTACAGATACATGTGAAAGAAACAAGGAGACCCTAAAGCTTCTGATGACAATAATGATCAATCTTCTCAGAAGCCTAGTAATGAAGCCCTTCTGCGGAGAGTCCTGGTAAGAAATGACCATCTTCCTAATTCCCTGACACACACTGCTTAGACCAAGCCTCACCAGCTCTCAAAATGCTCTTCAATATGTACAGAAAGTGAGATGGGTGGAAATAATGGTAAAAACGATGAGTAGTAGAAAGGGAAGTGGATAGATCAACATGTAACATTGTGTAAAGAAACATTTTATACCTATAAAGGGGTAAGTCACCATGCATTTTTTATAAAAATCTGCAAGTCACAGATTTTTAAAGCCAGATAACTTAGTCTAAATCTGTTTATGGTGGATTGACTTTAAAAGCCCCAGAACTTTTAGGAGTTACCAAAAGTCAGAGGTCTTCAGTGTTAAAGATGAAGATATAACTAAGCCCAGCTTATTGCTGGTATTTCACTGGTAGGAGGTAAGTGATTTCCTGTTATAAAATGGATGTGAATGGGAGGCCTACGTAATACTGTGAAAATATGATTAAATGATTAATAAGCAAAAAAAATATATTTTTATTTATTTTTATTTTTTAGTGAGAGGAAGGGAGGCAGAGAGACAGCAAGCCCACTAGGGGGCAATCCGTTGTTCTTTTGCTCAGCAACAGAGTCATTTTTTAGCACTTGAAGCAGAAGCCACAGAGACATCCTTAGCACCTGAGGCCAACTTGCTTGAACCAATTGAGCCATGGTTGCAGAAGAAGGAGAGAAAAAGAAAGAGAGTAGGAAGGAGGAGGGGGGGAGAGGCAGGTGGTTGCTTCTCCTGTGTGCCCTGACTGGGAATCGAACCTGGGCTTCCATGTGCCAGGTGACACTCTATCACTGAACAAACTGGCCAGGGCACAAAAAAACTTAATAGGAAAAGATTAAAAACAGTGGCGCTGACAAAGAATGAACAGTATTATTAATACTTACAAATCAAGGAGGGCTTAAACAGGAAGACCTCATTTAAAGAAAAAGTTAAAGCTGCAAGTAATATCTTAGCTTCATGAGGTCAGGAACTTTACTCTATCTCATTTGCATACCCTGAGTACATGGCACAGTACCTAGAACATAACATGTTACTATTCAAATATTTTTTGAATAATTAAACAAATGATACGCATAAAAATACTGCATGCAATATCAAGACTTGGGTGCAAATATGTTCTATAGAGGGTAGTAAATTAACTTGGACCAATTGAATTAGAGATGACAGAACTACATAATAATACCAAAATAAACGAAACACGTATTGGCGCACTATTTTGTTTGCTCCCTAAACCTTCTTCCATTAGAAGCACCTTATCAGGCCCTGGCCGGTTGGCTCAGTGGTAGAGCGTCGGCCTGGCGTGCAGAAGTCCCGGGTTCGATTCCCGGCCAGGGCACACAAGAGAAGCACCCATCTGCTTCTCCACCCCTTCCCCTCTCCTTCCTCTCTGTCTCTCTCTTCCCCTCCCGCAGCCGAGGCTCCATTGGAGCAAAGATGGCCCGGGCGCTGGAGATGGCTCCTTGGCCTCCGTCCCAGGCGCTAGAGTGGCTCTGGTCGCGGCAGAGCAACGCCCCAGAGGGGCAGAGCATCGCCCCCTGGTGGGCAGAGCGTCGCCCCTTGGTGGGCGTGCCGGGTGGATCCCGGTCGGGCATATGCGGGAGTCTGTCTGACTGTCTCTCCCCGTTTCCAGCTTCAGAAAGATAGAAAAAAAAAAAAAAAAAGAAGAAGCACCTTATCAAAATATGGATTTCCGGAACATGATTTTGTTTTTTTTGTGGATTTTTTTTTTCTCTGATTTTCGATTAATCCCGGCTGCAGTTGATTGGACCTATGCTGGGTCAGTCACAGTGTCCTCCCCCAGGATTTGGAGCAGAGGCAGAGACAGATCCGTCTTCCTCGGAGGTGAGACAGAGCATATGGCTGTGGACATGCAATTGCTTTTCATAAACAACGGGGAGCAGAAAACTTCAGCCTGTGATTAGCAGAGTTGACTCAGAAATGTCACCTGAATTCCAGACAGCTCTTCTGTCCGTCCTGAGCCTCAGCTTGAATTTCCTCCCTACCTTTGTTTTTAAAATAACATTCCATGAAAGCTGTGCCAAACGCATTTAACCACACCATAATCCCCAAGAGTCAGTACTATTATTGTTATCCTTATTTTATAAATGAGAAAACCGAGCCACAGAATGTTTACTGTAATCATACAGAATGTCATATATTTGGTAAGTGGTGAAAGCTGAGATTCAGAATCAGGTGTAAAGGCTTCCAAATCTCTGACCTTGACTTGTCTATAGACTTCCTCAAAGAGGTTTCCATGAGACATCCTGCTATCCTCATAATAAAGTCTCCTTTTTGCTTAAGGTAGCTCGAGTTGGCTACTGTCACTTGGAAACAAACAGTAGTAACTAACACATCATTAAGTTAATGACCTGGCAGAGAAGATATATTCGTAAGTACAATGAGCTATAATACAAGGCAGAATGTGGTAGCTATTATAAGAATTGTAAACAAAGATATTCAGAAACACCAGCGATACAGTTTCCATATTTTGTGGTGGAGCAAGGAAGGAGAGGTAGGGGGAAAAGTTTGATGAATAGTTTGGCTCTGAATTGGCCCTTGAAGGATGTTGAAAAGTGGGGAATGAATATTCTACCGAACGGAAACATTAAGACACAGATGATGAACAGGCCAACGGCACACTGAGATTTCAATGAGACTTTACTGTAAGGAGTGTTGGGATGTGGATGAAACACAGACCCTGATCATGGTGGGGCCTGAGTGCCTTTCTATGGGATATGCAATTTATCTCAAGGAAATAGACCTACTTAAAAGTTTATGAATACACATACCATCATCAGCATTTTGTTTTACTCAGATTTTATTAGCAAGGGAGCAATAATTGAGATGGACAGAAGGTTGAGAAATATGTAAATATACTATAGAATCACTAGGTAGAAAATCAGTGCAGTGCCTCAAGTGATGAGTATTTAAAGTGGAGCAGAAGTAATAATATTTTTAAAATGTATTAATTTTAGAGAGGGAGGAAGGGGAGAGAGAGAGAGAGAGAGAGAGAGAGAGAGAGGAGTGTTGATCTAGTCCTGTATGTGCCCTGACTGAGGATCGAACTGGCAACCTCTGTGCTTCAGAACGATGCTCTAACCAACTGAGCTATCTGGCCAGAGCAGAATAATACTATTTTTAAGGAACAAATTTTCAATAAAGTTATGAGGTAAAATATTGACTAAATCAAGTGAGGAATAATGGAAGAAAAAGGTGTTGTTAACAAAAAAAGTGTGACTTCTAGTTTAACAATTAAGTGGAGAATGAACTATTAAGTGGGATGGGATACAGAATCAACTCCAGTGAAAGGCAGAAATTGCTTTCTTCAAAATTATAAATATAGAAAACTGAATAGTTAACACATGATGCTTCTTAAAGCATCCCTGATAGTTCAAAACTAACATTCTCTTTTTATTTCTCATTACATACCCATTTCTACTTGCTCACCTGCCTCTTGGGTGATTTCATGGCTTTGGTCATGCTATAATTCCTAGTTAAGTAATATTATGACCCAGAGAGTTGGTCTCCATTTGCAGTAAAAGAATGTAAAAAGATACGACAACATGTCTTTGCAAAGAGTCCAATGCTCTTCCTCACTGCTAAGTAATAGGGCTGTGGTTGGAGGCAATGGGTGATAGAAACTCTAGGTAGGTATAGGGGAGCTCTAGAGCACAGGAAACTGGTCCTGCTTCCAAACCTGTCTACTGAAGTACACAAGGCTCGGGAACTCCCATCCAGCTGGCTGAGATGCCTGGATGGCAAAGGCAAAATGAGGTGCCCGGCAAGTGGAACACAATACATTCTCAAAGCCAATGGGGCACTCAAACCTGTCAGAACACAACGGTTTCCCATTTCTCCCAGTACGGCTGAGAGGGCACTAGCGGGCACGGTGCAACTAGACTCATGACTGGGAAGGTGCTGAGAGTATGGGCCAATAACCATAGATTATTTTTAGAATACCATGACATGGACAGAGACTGAACAGCTTGGAAAGCCCCACCTCAGGGGTGATAAGGAAGGACTGAGAGTGCATGCCATCAGATCAGGCAACCCTTGACTAATGGCAGGACGTTGTTTAAACTCCCTTCAAACTTAGCTCACCCACAGGAACAGGGGCAAAGAGGGACAGGAGAAACTTGAGACACTGGTTTTTAAATGAGAAATGACTAAGCTGATTTAACACATATATCCAGCCATTTATTAGAATATTTTGGGGGTGCATTTAAACTGGAGAGTTCATTAAACTGGATATTGTCATATGTATTGCTCATTTCAAATAACTCAAATTCAACTTGATTTCTATATCACTACCAAGGATCTTGCTTACTTCAGAGCTGTGATTGGTCAGAATATCACAAGATATTTATAGTAATAATGATATTAATTTTTTAAAGCAGTGAATACAACTTGCAAGAAGAAAGTTTAGGATACATGAATTCAGAATGGGTTTTTCCTCCAGTTGAAGCCAATTATTCAAAGAAAGCAGGAAAACAAAAGTAGGTATAATTACAGTTAAATATATGGGAGATGAAGCAGGTTTAGAGCAAACCAACATATCTGGAAATCATGATATAATCAATGGTTGAGGCGGTTGTGGGTATTTATATTGGATACAACTCCGAGTTAGGTAGTAATTGTAGTTCCATAGTTCAAGATGATTATGTGGTCAAGAAAGTAGACCTATTCTGCGTGGTTCCAGAGGAAAACAGACAGAGGGAGATTGTGCTTGATTATGAGGGATCACTTTCTAGCCATTTAAACCTGCCCAAAGTTAAATGGATTAACTCAAAATAATGATCTTCTTGCCACCAAAAGTATTAAAAGAAAGTCTACATCTACAATTGTAGGCAAAGAAAGTGCCTTCTACCATGAGGGGATTTTTGATGGCCTCTAGGGTTTTATCCAATCCGAAGGCTTCCTGTAAATGCAAAAACCAAATACTGAATTCTGTTTGTTTGATATCATGTAATTATTTTCACAAAGTTATAAACATAGACAAAATATTAAGGGCCTTTGCTAATGTAATTAGAAGCAACACATTACTGAGGTAAGTCCATTTCTTGGCATTTTAACTGTGACAGGGAAAGTTTTAGCAAAGATACACTAATTTCTTGAGCATGCAAAATGCAGTAAACCTCCAGATGGCATGCCACTGTGATGTCTAGTGCTAATAGCTGGGAAAAAGTCATATAAAACATAGTTTTTCAAAAACAAACACTTGTTGAAGATGATCTTGAAGGATGCCAAACCCACACATAGTTGGCATTTGTGGAAAGGCTGCCCAATACCACTAGGCTTACAAAAGCTTCCATATGACCTATAATATACTTGAGATTTTGTTTTTGTTACTTTAATACTTCCAATTACCCCAAAATTCAATGCCACCCTTAGTTAATAAGTAGACAGCAATCTTTAGACCTTGTCCAATTCAAGTGCTATTTCCCTCACTGGCTAGAAAACATTCAGAGGAGAAAATTTACATATAGGATATGTAGGAAAATAGACAAAATATTAATTATGAAATAAAAACAGATTGACATGGCCAAATATGCAATCTGGACAAGAAGGCAAGTTAGTCTCTACAACTCTCACAACAAACCAACACAGGTGCCGTCTGTACCTCTGATTTCCAAAGAACATAGCCATGTGCTAGGCAAGTGACTGTTCTGAGTGGTCTTGCATAGCCATCCCTCTTCTGCTCCTATCAGAGGGGACTAATCCTGCAGGGTGCATTCCCCAAACTCCCATATCAGCTGGACGCCTGCAGGTTCAGGCCCTAGAAGGCTCTGATGGAGGGAGAAGCCAGAATATTTCCCCCTCTGCGTCTCCAGCAGAACCTGTTTTCTCTGTGGCTCCAGATGCCCTGCCTTGATCATGGACAAACCCATCCTGGTTCCAGCCTCCTCCTGGTGTCCTGATGCTGGGCTCGGGTAACCCTGTCTTCTTCCTTTGTTCATCCAGTTTAGGGGCCTCGCTGATGTTGCCATGGTGGTTTCCTTCTGTTTCTAATCTCAGGGTGCCTCCTTCATAATGGAGTGCCCAGTGTGCAAGATTTTGGAGGCATTCATCTTGGGATCGGCCAGTACGGAGTAAGTACCTGAGAATGAGTGCCTCCTAAATTTTGTGCCTAGGCACTTGGTTTGCCCTGTTCTAACCCAGACCCTTGCTCATATCAGGGTTGCCTCATGGTGTGTCTAGTTTTATAGTTCTCCCGTAACCTGTGTAAACAATTCCTTATATTCAATTGTTTATATGTCTCCTACTTTCAGGCTGGACCCTGACAAATCTTAGCATCCTTTTCATGGAGGTTATTCTTGAATTTGTGTCTACCTAGCTCTTGTCAAAAGAAGATTTGGAAAAAATTAAGGGAAGACACTTTAAGAAATATACTTTTCATCCACTGGTAAAAATTTGAGTTCTATCCTTATATCAGTTTATTTCACCAGAAAGACATACAACTGCATCGCATTAGCTCAGATTCCAGCAAAGATAGTTTTCCTGAATCCCATTTTAAGGTTATTCTCTTGCATTTATAGTAGTCATTTCAAAATACTAAAAAAGAAATGTGATGAGAAATCCCCCCTCAATGTATCCTAAAATCTCTGGCTGGAGTTATTGCCCATTAATTTTACTGAATTGTATCCGATGTTAATCAGAACGATTAGGTTGAATTATGTAAGAAGCAAATAACACATGCATTGGTTTGCTTAAGTAAAATGTGGGAGATGTAGTAGAGCTGATCTAGGAGCTGAGCCCTTACTCGCTCCCTCCCTCTTCCCCTCCCTTTCCCTCTCTCTCCCTCTCTTTTTCCCCTCTCTCTGTTTACTTCTCCCACTCTTCCTCCTTCCCTCCCACTTTTCCTCCTTCCTTTTTTTCTCTTTCTTCTCTTAGATTTCTTTCCTTCTCTCCTCCCCTCATCATTTGTTTTCTCTCTGTGTTGGTTTTATTCATTTATGTCACAGGGTTTTATATAAGAAATGTTTTTCATGAGCTGCAACTAAAAAATTTTTGGGCAAAGGATCTTTATGGACCCACTTGGAGTCACATGTTCATCTCTGGGCCAGTTGTGGAAGCCAAGTGTGCTTGAGTACAAAGACGGCCAGTTGTGAGACCATGTGTCCATTCATATAACTAGGAGGAGTGTGTGTGTTGGGGGTGGGGGTTGGAGAAGTGCTGTAGTTTCTAGACCCTCACAAAAGACCATATGGTTGGAGTGGTGGGGGAACATTTTCTTAGAAGTAGGGGAGGTGTTATTTTGAGCAGACCAAACAATAAATACTTACTGAATTCCTACTGGAGAAGCCACTCAATATATTTCATTTAAAATTTAATATCATGAAAATATTGACTACTGTAACTATGTCTTTGTTTTAGGGAACTTAAAACATTTAATGTTCAATAGTGGCAACTATGCATCCCATCACTGAATAGATACTGCTTGAGTTCCTATGTGGCTCTGGGTGCACGGTAGACAATTGTGAAAATAATGCATACAAAATTTGTCTTCTCATGGGCCTAACTTTATGGTAGTAGAGAAAAACAATAGTTCAATAACAGGATAAGAGTAAGGCAGGAAAACAAGTGACAGGAGAGAGATGCCACTTTATACCATTATTCCAAAGAACACTCTCTGATAAAGGAGTATTTGAGCTGAAACCTGGATGAAGTAGGAACATGAACTGTGAACTCATCTGAAATAATAGTGTTTAAGGCAAAAGTTAACAAGGACAGAACAAACCATTGAAAAGGAAAAATGCTTGTTGTGTTTAAAGAGCAATAAAGAGACCAGTGTGACTGGTGCCATGGAGACAATGTTAGAAATCAACATCAGGTACACAGTAGGGCTAGATTTTATGGACAAGTATACTTTAATCATGTCAATCTCAATGGTGTAGCACAGAGATTTTCAACTTTTTCATCTCATGGCACACACAAACTATTAAAATTCTGTGGCACACCAATATATATATATATTTGCCATTCTGAGAAAAACTAGGTATAATTTTGATAAATTTATACCAGATGGCTATTGTTGTATTGGCTGTTGTCACTTTTTTATTTGACCATCAAAGGGAACAGAGGTCAGTGTCCCCTGACTAAATAGGAAATGCATGTTTTAAAAATTCTTGTGGCACATCAGTTGAAATCTCTGCTATAGCAGATTGGAGTCTCAATCAGTATTTTGTAAGAACAGAACAGTAAATATACTTGCTCATTATACTTCCTTCCATATCACAAAATATTTTTCTGTTTGATGGACCACAATATTTTGGGCTTGTAAACCACAATGGACTAGGAAGTATGTTATGAACTAAAGCTCATATGAAGTCATGAACAAATTAAGTGGGATTGTGTTTATGCTTTCCTGTCAAATAAAATACATTTGCTTGATCAAATCTCCTGTCATTTATTGCAGGAAATTTTAGTTTCTTAATGAACAACACAATGTGAATTTCATAAATGTCTACTCTTTGAACAAGCTCTAATTTCACAGGGAGACTTTCTCTTCTGTTAAAGTTACAACAGAATGATAGCTCTTAGTAGCACCTTCAGTTTTATGTAAGCTAAAGAATAAATCTGGTAATTGGCAAATGTTTACTAATTATTAAATTACAAGAGGCTTAACATACCAATATATTTAACATACAGTCCTTTGCCAAAATATCTACAATGTAGTAGAAAAGATCTGGTGTATATATGAATACTTAAAAGAGAAATTGTGAGAAGTACCTATTCAGGTAAATTAGGAAAACAGTATGGATTCAAAGGGGAAGGATATTATTTCAGGCTGGGGTAATCAGAGCATATTTTATGGAGGAAATGACATCTAAATGTGGCCTTGCAGAGTAGGAAGATTCTACAGGCAATAACAGTCCTTAAGAGAGAAGTAAAAACAATATTAATAATTGAACTTGTTAATAAGTTTCCTCTTTAGTGACACTTAACATTAGCCCTGACATAATGCTGAATCCCTCCTGCTGAGTAGTACAATTTGGTAGACATATCCAAAATATTATTCATTCTGTATTTATTAAAACATATTAAGTGGTTTCTATGGACAGCTCACTATGGGAGGGGGGGCATAAATAAGAGTAAGATGGGTATCAAATACCTCTAGGTGCTTAATAGAATAGATTTTAAGATAGAATTACTATGTGCCCACATACACACATATATATAATACTTTGTAAATTTCAATCAAATGCTACATTAATGAATGTGTTTAAGATAGCTGCATATAAACATACAGAGAATAGCATAGCTATAGCTATCTGTGTGTGTGCATCTATCTTAGCTATATCATTATAACTAATTCAGAATTTTCTTTCTTTTGTTAGAAATAAGTTTGTTCGAGGTAACAAGCTTAGCTAATAGAACAGGCCAGATAGAAGAGAGGATTAGTGAAATAGAAGACAAGCAACTTGAGGCACAACAGAGAGAAGAAGAAAGAGACTCAAAAATTTAAAAAATGATATAGCCCTACAAGAATTATCTGACTCCATCAAAAAGAATAACATAAGAATAATAGGTATATCAGAGGGAAAAAAGAGAGAAAATGGAATGGAGAACATACTCAAACAAATAATAGATGAGAACTTCCCAAGCCTGTGGAAAGAAATAAAGCCTCAAATTCAAGAAGCAAACAGAACTCCAAGTGTTCTTAACCCCAACAAACCTACTCCAAGGCACATCATAATGAAATTGGCACAAACTAATGGCAAAGAAAAAATTCTCAAGGCAGCCAGGGAAAAGAAAAATACAACATATAAAAAAGGCCCATTAGATAATCATCTGATTTCTCAACAGAAACTCTACAAGCTAGAAGAGAGTGGACCCCAATATTTAAAGTCCTGAAAGAGAGGAACTTTCAGCCACGAATACTATACCCATCAAAGATATCCTTCAAATATGAAGGAGAAATAAAAACATTCACAGATACAGAAAATATGAGGGAATTTATCATCAGAAAACCCCCACTCCAGGAATTACTAAAGGGGGTTCTCCAATCAGATACAAAGAACAAAGAAAAACCAAAGCCACAAGTAAAAGCTCCAAGAACAACACAATAAAACCAAATTTAAACTGTGACAACAATAAAAAGAAAGGGGGGAGAAGATGGAGATTAACAGTAGCAAAGGACGATGGAGTGCAAAAGTACTCACAAAATAGTGCACTACAATGAACAGGGTAGGAACCCTTTTCATTACTTAAAGGTAACAACCATTGAAAAAACCACCACAGAGGCACATGATTTAAAAAAGATAGCAACAGAGGAAAGATGTATAGAATACAACCAAATAAAAACAAAAGATAGAAAGATGAAAGAGAAGGATCAAACAAGACACAAAACTAACAGAAAGCAAGATATAAAATGGCAATAGGGAACTCACAAGTGTCAATAATTACACTACATGTAAATGGATTAAACTCACCAATAAAAAGGCACAGAGTAGCAGAATGGATTAAAAAAGAAAATCCAACTGTATGCTGCCTACAAGAAACTCATCTTAGTAACAAGGATAAAAACAAATTCAAAGTGAAAGGCTGAAAACAATACTCCAAGCAAATAACATCCAAAAAAAAGCAGGCATAGCAATACTCATATCTGATAATGCTGACTACAAGACAGCAAAAGTACTCAGAGACAAAAATGGCCATTTCATAATGGCTAAGGGGACACAATCAAGAAGACATTACAATTCTTAATATATATGCACCAAACCAAGGAGCACCAAAATATATAAGACAGCTACTTATTGACTTTAAAACAAAAACTAACAAAAATACAATCATACTTGGAGACCTCAATACACCGCTGATGGCTCTAGATCGGTCATCCAAACAGAGAATTAACAAAGATATAGTGGCCTTAAACAAAACACTAGACCACCTGGATATGATAGACATCTACAGGACATTTCATCCCAAAGTGACTGAGTATACATTTTTCTCCAGTGTACATGGATCATTCTCAAGAATTGACCATATGTTGGGCCACAAAAACAACATCAGCAAATTCAGAAAAATCGAAGTTGTACCAAGCATATTTTCTGATCATAAAGCCTTGAAACTAGAATTCAACTGCAAAAAAGAGGGAAAAAATCCCACAAAAATGTGGAAACTAAACAACATACTTTTAAAAAATGAATGGGTCAAAGAACAAATAAGTGCAGAGATCAAAAGATATATACAGACTAATGAAAATGACAATACGACATATTAGAATCTATGGGATAAAGCAAAAGCAGTGATAAGAGGAAGTTCATATTCCTTCAGGCATATATGAACAAACGAGAGAGCCCGAGTGAACCACTTAACTTCACACCTTAAGGAACTAGGAAAAGAAGAAAAAAGACAACCCAAAACCAGCTGAAGAAAGGAGATAATAAAAATCAGAGCAGAAATAAATGAAATAGAGAACAGAAAAACTATAGAAAAAATTAATAGAACAAGGAGCTGGTTCTTTGAAAAGATCAACAAAATTGACAAACCCTTGGCAAGACTTACCAAGGAAAAAAGAGAAAGAACTCATATAAACAAAATCCAAAATGAAAGAGGAGAAATCACCACGGACACCATAGATATACAAAGAATTGTTGTAGAATACTATGAAAAACTTTATGCCACTAAATTCAACAACCTAGAAGAAATGGATAAATTCCTAGAACAATACAACCTTCCTAGACTGAGTCAAGAAGAAGCAGTAAGCCTAAACAGACCTATTAGTAGAGAAGAAATAGAAAAAACCATTAAAAACCTCCCCAAAAATAAAAGTCCAGGCCCTGATGGCTATACCAGCGAATTTTATCAAACATTCAAAGAAGACTTGGTTCCTATTCTACTGAAAGTCTTCCCAAAAAATTGAAGAAGAAGCAATACTTCCAAACACATTTTATGAGGCCAACATAACCCTCATACCAAAACCAGGCAAGGATGGCACAAAAAAAGAAAACTACAGACCAATATCTCTAATGAATACAGATGCTAAAACACTAAACAAAATACTAGCAAATCAAATACAACAACATATTAAAAAAATAATACATCATGATCAAGTGGGATTCATCCCAGAATCTCAAGGATGGTTCAACATACGTAAAACGGTTAACGTAATGCACCATATCAACAAAACAAAGAACAAAAACCACATGATCTTATCAATAGATGCAGAAAAGGCTTTCGATAAAATATGACACAATTTTATGTTTAAGACTCTCAACAAAATGGGTATAGAAGGAAAATATCTCAACATGATAAAGGCCATATATGATAAACATTCAGCTAACATTATAGTAAATGGCACTAAACTGAAGGCTTTCCCCCTTAAATCAGGAACAAGACAGGGTTGTCCACTCTCTCCACTCTTATTTAATGTGGTACTAGAGGTTCTAGCCAGAGCAATCAGACAAGACAAAGAAATAAAAGGCATCCATATCGGAAAAGAAGTAAAGGTATCACTTTTTGCAGATGATATAATCCTATACATCGAAAACCCCAAAGAATCCACAAAAAGACTACTAGAAACAATAAGCCAATACAGTAAGGTCACAGGATACAAAATTAACATACAGAAGTCAATAGCCTTTCTATATGCCAAAAATGAAACATTTGAGAACGAACTCAAAAGAATAATCCCCTTCACGATTGCAACAAAAAAAATAAAATACCTAGGAATAAACATAACAAAGAATGTAAAGACTTATATAATGAAACTATAAACCATTGTTAAGGGAAATCGAAAAAAATATAATGAGATGGAAGAATATTCCTTGTTCTTGGTTAGGAAGAATAAATATAATCAAGATGGCCATATTACCCAAAGCAATATACAAATTTAATGCAATTCCCATCAAAATTCCAATAACATTTTTTAAAGAAATGGAGCAAAAAATCATCAGATTTATATGGAACTATAAAAAACCCCAAATAGCCAAAGCAATCCTAAAGAAAAAGAATGAAGCTGGGGGCATTACAATACCTGACTTCAAACTATATTATAGGGCCATGACAATCAAAACAGCATGGTATTGGCAGAAATATAGACACTCAGACCAATGGAACAGGATAGAAAACCCAGAAATAAAACCACATATATATAGTCAAATAATTTTTGATAAAGGGGCCAACAACACACAATGGAGAAAAGAAAGCCTCTTCAATAAATGGTGCTGGAAAAACTGGAAAGCCACATGCAAAAGAATGAAACTGGACTACAGTTTGTCCCCCTGTACTAAAACTAACTCAAAATGGATCAAAGATCTAAACATAAGACCTGAAACAATTAAGTACATAGAAGAAGACATAGGTACTAAACTCATGGACCTGGGTTTTAAAGAGCATTTTATGAATTTGACTCCAAAGGCAAGAGAAGTGAAGGCAAAAATTAATGAATGGGACTACATCAGACTAAGAAGTTTTTGCTCAGCAAGAGAAACTGATAACAAAATAGACAACCAACTAAATGGGAAATGATATTTTCAAACAACAGCTCAGATAAGGGCCTAATATCCAAAATATACAAAGAACTAAGAAAACTCAACAACAAACAAACAAACAATCCAATAAAATAATGGGAAGAGGACATGAACAGACACTTTTCCCAGGAAGAAATACAAATGGCCAACAGATATATGAAAAGATGCTCATCTTCTTTAGTTATTAGAGAAATGCAAATCAAAACTGCAATGAGATACCACCTCACACCTGTTAAATTAGTTATTATTAACAAGACAGGTAATAGCAAATGTTGGAGAGGCTGTGGAGAAAAAGGAACCCTCATACACTGTTGGTGGGAATGTAAAGTAGTACAACCATTATGGAAGAAAGTATGGTGGGTCCTCAAAAAACTGAAAATAGAATTACCTTATGTAATCCCTCTCCTGGGTATATACCCCAAAAACTCAGAATCCCTCTACTGGGTATATACCCCCAAAACTCAGAAACATTGATACGTAAAGACACATGCAGCCCCATGTTCATTGCAGCATTGTTCACAGTGGCCAGGACATGGAAACAACCAAAAAGCCCATCAATAGATGACTGGATAAAGAAGATGTGGCACATATACACTATGGAATACTACTCAGCCATAAGAAATGATGACATCGGATCATTTATAGCAAAATGGTGGGATCTTGATAACATGATACGAAGTGAAATAAGTAAATCAGAAAAAAACAGGACCTGCATTATTCCATACGTAGGTGCGACATAAAAGTGAGACTAAGAGACATTGATAAGAGTGTGGTGGTTATAGGGGGAGGGGGGAGAGGGAAAGGGAAAGGGGGATGGGGGCACAAAGAAAACTAGATAGAAGGTGACAGAGGACAATCTGACTCTGGGTGATGGGTATGCAACATAAGTGAACGACAAGATAACCTGGACATGTTATCTTTGAATATATGTATCCTGATTTATTGATGTCACCCCATTAAAAAAATAAAAGTACTAAAATCTCAAAAAAACAACAACAAACAAAAAAATAGATATATGGAAAGCACATACCTGGGAAAATGCAAAGAGTAAGGCAGGGTGGCAGGAAGGGAGGGAGAAAGAGAGAAAGAAAGAAAGAAAAAGAAAATTCCATCAAGGTATATAATTCAAGGTACATATTAAAAAAAGAAAACATAGATTTGAAAAATGCAAATATGACATGGAAATAAAATGTCACAGATTTTCCCCAAAAAATAAGTTTGTTAATTTTATTAGACAACATATCATCACATTTTTCTATTTATTTAATGAAACTGAAATGGATAGCCAGCGGGGGGGGGGGGTGATTTGAATTTCATTACAGCTAATGTCTACAGAACATCTATAAGTACTACTGCATTTCTTCACAGAAGTATGTCTGTTCTTGCTCAGTATTTTGAGCCAGTTCCTAATCTTGCATCAATTACTCACATCATCTTATATGTCCAGAAGAAATTTACATCGAAAATTGTGAACCATGCATGTTTCTGTAATATACAGCTGTATTAGAAGCTTTACAGAGATAAAACTCTTTCAGGCATCTTATCTCACTAAGGATAAGAGAAATTCAAAACCTCACACAAAATAAAGAACAATATAGTATAGTTATCTATGTAAGAGAGGGCTAGCTATTTACTTCAATATACAGGAAACAAAAATATTATTTTCCAGTATTTAGTTCTAAACTGAATCATTTTGGTTTACAAATAACTCATTTTCACTTTCCCAGAGACAAATAACAGGTAATTGAAATTCACAGAAAGCACTTAAGCTTCATTTTACCCAAGTATTGTCCCTTTCACAACCACATACCGTCAGTTCTCACTAAACATCACCAATTCTGTGAAGTTAAGAGAAATGACATATAAGAAAACCAATTTAATCATAGGCTAATTAATTTAAACTACAGTTAAGTTCCTAAGGGCAAATTAAAACTACAATGAGATACCAATTCGCATCTATCAGATTGGCTATCATCAACAAGACAGGTAATACCAAGGATTGGAGAGGTTGTGGAGCTCTCTAAGCATTAAAGAAAAAGGAATTCTCATTCACTGCTGGTGGGGATGTAAACTGGTACAGCCATTATGGGAACCAGTATGATAATTTCTCAGATAATTAGGAATAGAATCATATGACCCAGCAATCCATCTACTAGGTATCTTCTTGAAAAACTCAAAATGTGCTCCCCCAAGTTCATTGCAGCACTATTCATGGTAGCCAAGACATGGAGATGATCAAAGTGCCTCTTTATAGGAAATTGAGTAAAGAAGATGTTGTACAAATATAAAATGGCATCTACTCAACCAAAAGAAAAGTGGAAATGCTGCCATTTGTGACAACATGGGAATATTATACTAAGCGAAATAAGTAAGAGCAAGTGAAGAACTGTGATTTCACTCATATGTGGGATATGAAAAGGAGACCCCTAGACACAGACAATACTATGGTGGTTACCAGAGGGCGGCAGTAGGGGAGTGGGGGTACTAGAAGGAGCATGTGATGAAAGATGGTTTGACTTTGTGTGATGGGCACACATGTAATATAGAGATCAAGTAGCATAGAGATGTACACCTGAAACCTTTATGATCCTATTAATTAATGTCACTCCATTAAACTTAATAAAAATTAATGAATTAAATGGCATTGAACAAAACGGTGTTATTTAAGGATCTGCAGTATTTACAAATATTATTTAAAGGTTTGTGGGAACACAAGACAAAGCCTTTGGTTTTGCTTTAGGTTCTTGAGTAATTCGATGTTTTACTTTAGAAAAGTCACTTGACTGCTTTGGGCTCCAGTTCTCACATTCGAAAAGAGAGTTGTTGAAGGAGTTCCCCTTCAGAGTCTTCCTTTTAGAATATATAAAAAGATTAAAAAGGAAGAACAGAGTTCATGGTCATTCTCGTAATTATAAAGGAAATGAGAGATACTTAGGAGATCACTGTAAAATAATTTTCATAAAACTGTATTCAAAGTGCTAATGTATACACCTGACTCCCAAGTGTATACTCTATACATATACTCTCAGTCTATAAAGGTTTGTTGATTAAATTAACGTAGTTTGTGCTTCTGTTATATTATTCTCCTGATAAAACGCATGTTTAACATATAGAGAATAGCATATTTACAAGCTTCTCAATACACACACACAAAAAAGGAAAGGCCTTTCTTTGCTAAGTCACAGTTCTAAATATTTTATGTCATAGATTTCTCTAGGGATCTGAAGAAAACATTACATCCACTTGCTAGAATAAAATCCCCCCTCCCAAAAAAAACACTCAAAATCATATATATAAATCTGATCCATGGGAAGAACACTTATCTAAAAGAAATATATTGAATTACTTGTCACCCTTATCCAAGGGAGGAAAAACACTCTACTGTTACTTGTGAGCTCTGTAGTCTATGTAGCTAAACATACTTGTGTCAGCAATTTCTGAAATTTAGTATAAAGATAAGCTTTAATGTCAACATTCCTTATTTATTCTTAGAACACTGGTTACATTTATCTGACCAAGTAATGTTAAATAGGAAGTCTTCATGAGACATATAAAATATAAGATGTAAAATCTTCTCATGAGAAACAACTAACTGTGTTTTATTAAGACTTTTGCCCTGATAGTGCTGCTACAGGATTTGAAACCCAAATCATTTAACTCTATTCTCTGAATATAAAGACAGAAAAAAAAAATGAAAGAAAAAAAAATACAACCTAATGTAGGCCATCTATTCCGTGGTGTTTTTATGGCCTGCAATGTAAACATCCTAAAGAATAATGACCCACTCTATTTTTTAGTCATCTAGACATTTTTTAAGGCAGCAAGGTTTTTTTCTTTTCTTTTTGAGTAAATGGTTTTTTTGGATAGTCAGAAAAAGAAACATGTGGAACAAATTCCTCAGCTTTCTGAAATCTCCAACCGTGGGTGATACATGTGCAGTATTTCAAAACTTTCAAAAAACAGAACAAGGCAAACCATATTGTAATTCTCCAAATAAATAATACTAGATCTACCAAATACTACTGCTATCAAAAAGCTTTAGGTAATATTTTGATGCCTACTAATCCGTCATGGGATAGGGGCTAAAACCAAATATGTGAAGATCTACAACTTCTGTACCTTTTAATGCCTTTACCTTTTTCACCCAACCCCCAACCTCCCTCACCTCTAGCAACCATCAATTTGCTCTCTGCATCGATGATTTTGTTTTGTTGGTTCATTTATTTTATTTTTTAAATTTCACATATAATAAACCATATGTTATTTATCTTTCCCTGTCTGACCTATTTCACTTAGCATAAAACCCTCTAGGCCCATCCATGTTGTCACAAATGGCAAGATTTCATTCTTTTTTTTTTTTATGGCCAAGTAACATTCCATTGTATATACGCGCCGTCTCTTCTTCGTCCATTTGTCTATTAATTAACACTTAGGTAGCTTCCATATCTTGGCTATTGAAAATAATGCAGAAATGAACACAGGGATACATCTATCTTTTCAAATTAGTGTTTGAATTTCTTTGAAGAAATATCCAGAAGTGGAGTTGCTGGGTCAAAAGGCAGTTTGATTTTATTAATAGTTTCTTGAAGAACTTCCATTCTGTTTTCCATAATGGCTGCACAATAAACCATCCCACCAACACTGTATGAGGGTTCCCTTTTCTCCACATTCTCACCGATATTTCTTTGTTGATTTATTGATGATAGCCTTCAAACAGGTATGAGGTAGTATCTCATTGAGGTTTTTATTTGCATTTCTTAAATAACTGGTGAAGATGAGCATCTTTTCAAATAAATTGTCTATTGATCATCTGTACATCCTCTTTGGGAAAAATGTTTCTTCAGATCCTCTGCCCTTTTAGAAATTGGATTGTTTGGTTTTGTGGGTTTTTGGGGGGGGTTTTTGATGTTCAGTTGTATGAGTTCCTTATATATTTTGGATAGTAATCTCTTATGGGATATGTCATTAACAAACATATTCTCCCATTCAATAGGTTGCCCTTTTTGTTGTTGTTGATGATGATTTCCTTCACTGTGCAAAAAGTTTTTAGTTTGATGTTGTCCCATTCGCTTATTTATTGTTTTGTGATTGCAAATGTGATTGTATTATTTATTTATCTTTCTGATAGTTCTTCATTGGTGTACAAAAGTGCAACTAATTTCTGAATATTAATTTTGTATTCTGCTACTTTAGTGAATTCATTTATTAGTTGTAAAAATTTTGGTGGAATTTTTAGTGTTCTATATATATATCGTACCATGTCATTTGCACATAATGGCAGTTTTACTTCTTTCTTTCCCATTTGGCGGGTTGCTGTGGCTTGGATTTTCAATACTATGTTGAATAAAAGTGGTCAAGTGGACATCCTTTTCTTGTTCCTGATCTTAAAAAGAAAGCTTTCAATTTTCACCTCTGAGTATGATGTTAGCTGTGGGTTAGTTATATATGGCCTATTATGTTGAGTACATTCCTTCTAGCCCTACTTTACTGAGAGTTTTCATCATAAATGGATGTTGGATATTGTCAAATGCTTTTTCTGCATCTATTAATATGACCATAAAATTTTTATACTTCATTTTGTTTATGAGGTTTATCACATTAATTGGTTATTAGATATTGAACCAACCTTGCCTTCTAGGAAAAAATACATGATCATAGTGTAGTGTATGATCTTTCTAATGTATTGTTTAATTCAGTTTGATAATATTTTGTTGAGAATATTTGCATCTATGTTCATCAGTGACAGTGGCCTATAATTTTTTTTTTTTTTTTGGTAGTCCCTTTGTCTGGTTTTGGTATCTCCTGATCAAGTTGGCCTCATAAGATGATTTGGAGAACCTCCCCTCTTCTTCAAATTTTTGGAATAGTTTTAGAGGAATAGGAATTAATTTTTTAAAGTTTGGTAGCATTCACCCATTATGCTATTTGGTTGAGAGCTTTGATTTGTTGAGGGTTTTAATTAATCATTTGATTTCATTTAGTAGTCATTGGTCTGCTCAATTTTCTGTTTCTTTCTGATTTAGGCTTTAAAAAAATATATGTTTATAGGAGTTTATTTCTTCCTAGTTCAATTTTTGGCTAAAATTGTTCATGGTATTTCCTTATATTCGTTTGTATATCTCTTCTTTTAATTCTGATTTTATTTATTTGGGCCCTTTTTCTTTTTTCTTGACGAGTCTGGCTAAAGGTGTCAATTTTGTTTATCTTTTCAAAGAACAAGCACTTGGTTCTATTGACCCTTTCTATTGTTTTTTTAAGACTCTTTTCTTCTTCTGCACTGATCTTTATTTCTTTCCTTTTACCAACTTTGAGCTTTGTTTGTTCTTCTTGTATTAGTTCCTTTAGGTGTAAAGTTAAATTGCTTACTTGTAATTTTACTTATTTATTGAGGTAGGCCTGTATTGCTATATATTTACCTCTAACACCTTGTTGAAGTTCTCTCTAAGGTCATCTACTCTTCCCCTAAGTTCATTGAGTGTCCTTATAACCAGTGTTTTGTACTCTCTATTTGATAGATTGCTTTTCTCTATTTTGTCTACTTATTTTCCCGGATTTTTGTTCTGTTCTTTCATTTGGAATATGTTCTTTGTCTCCTCATTTTGGCTGACTCCCTGTATTTGTTTTTATGTATTATGTAGATTTGTTATGTCTTCCACTCTTGGCTGAGTGGCCTTACATTGTAGCTGTCCTGTGAAGCCCAGTGGCACAGTCTCTCTGTTCACCTGAGCTGGGTACTACAATGATGTCTCTTGTGTGTGTCCTCCTGTTGTGGTCTAGCCTTTATTGATGTTAACATCTCAGTAGGTGGGCCTCACCCTCAGGCTGACTAGCTGTGGGGGCTGGCTATGACTAGAATAGACAAGCTGTTGTGCAGGGCCACCCCACATCACTGGGGGCTTTAGCAGGGCTCTGGTATCAGCTGAATCTGCCTTCATTTTTAGAGTTGGATGAGTGGTTATCTGATGTATTCGGAAGCCTACCACCAGGTATGTTTGTTCTGAGCCTCTTGAAAGGGTCTCTGGTGCAGGCCAAGTTCAGCTCCCATTTGTGCCCAGCCTGGGGCTGGCTGGTGGAGGCTATACAGTTACCTGCAATTGGTTGCTACTGTGCTGGGCTTAGAAATGCTTGGGAACACCCAGGGATACTCAAACATTTTATAAAAACCACCCACTTTTGCAGTACTGGTCAACCTAGTTCCTACCGCCCCCTAGTGGGCATTTCAGCTTTCATGGTGGGCAGTAGCAGAGCAACCAAATGGCGCCACGATTGGACTACCATGAAAGCTGGAATGCCCACTAGTGGGCGGTAGGGACTAGGTTGACCAGCACTGCAAAAGTGGGCAGTTTTTATAAAAAGTTTGACTACCCCTGCATGAACCAAGGCCAGCTGCCACTAGTGTCAGGCTTGGGATGCTTTCATAGGTACCACTATGTGGGCTGAGGCCAGCCTTTGGTTGTGACAGGTTTGTGGCTGCTTAGTTGAAGCTATGTCCACACCAGCCCTGGCTGCAGCTTATGCTAGATGTGTGTTCACCCAGTGGAAGTTACAATGCAAGTTAAGACCTGTTGCCTCCTATGTCAAGCCTGGGGCCACTTAGCCAGAGATATGGGCCTCAGTGAGGCCAGCACTGCTGTTTTAGGGTTTGAAGACATTTAAGATCTTTTAGGAAAGTTGTCAGAGTGAGCTGAGCCAGGTTGTCTCTGTGAAAAAACTGCAGTAAGCAACTTGGGCCAGGCACTTGAATGAAGTGGGTTGGGGTCCCTGGGGTTACCGTGGAAGGATTTGGGACATGCCAGTTCAGTCTTTCTGCCCCTTCTACCAGCCTTGTCATGTCTTCTTTATATCCTTAGTTGTAGGATTTCTGTATAACTCGTCTTCAGGTGCTTCACAATGAGAGTTCTATAATTTAGTTATAATTTTGATGTGGTCATTGGAGAAAGCGAGCTCGGCATGTTCCTACTCTGCCATCTAGCCCAGAAGTCAACATTTGCTAATCCTGAAGTCCAACAAGGGTTGGACAGAATAGTTGGCCCATGGCAGGAACAAGAATATAACTAATTACTTTCTTTCATGTTACTTTGACTAGTAAGTTTTCTTATTGAAAATCAACGCATTTTGGTATTTCATTTAAAATTACAACCATACTTCAAATAAGAGAAAGTAACCATAATTTTATTATAACTTTAAAAAATAGCACCATAAAATTACACCAACATATCTACAAAGTAATGATTATATTTCAAATGTAGGGATACTTGATTGGCCTATTAGGACTCAAACTGAAGAAGTACTCACAACATTCAATAAATGTGGCTACTCTGGGTGCTCCAAAATAAATAGCTGTGCCAAGCCCTAAGTCACATTAATAATAACATAATGTTTCACCTGACCAGTCAGTGGTACAGTAGATAGAGTGTCAAACTGGGATGTGAAGGACCCAAGTTCAAAACCCCAAGTTCACCGGCTTGAGCACGAGCTCACCAGCATGAGCAAAGGGTTGCTGGCTTGAGCGTGGGATCATTAACATGCCCCCATGGTTGCTGGCTTGAGCCCAAGTTCACTGCATTGAAGCCCAACGTTGCTGGCTTGAGCCCCAAGTCACTGGCTTGAACAAAGGGTCACTTGCTCTGCTGTAGCCCCGCGGTCAAGGCACATATGAGAAATCAATCAATGATTAATTTTGCAACAAAATGCTGCAACAAAAAAACTGATGCTTCTCATTTCTCTCCTTCCTACCTGTCTGTCCCTATCTGTCCTTCTCTCTGACTCTATCTCTGTCAAAATAATAATAATAATAATAACAACAACAACATAATGTTTCTAACTTTAGAGAGGGAAGTTAACCAGTGGAAAAATTAAATAATAATATGAGTCATGCTGGCTGTTGACTAACATGGGGGAAAGTCTGTAGGATTCCTTGTGATCTGTTTGGTGGTAAATATAGCAAATCAAGACAATCTTTGATGCCAGCAGATACGCCATATTTACATGCAATTATGGAGCGTTTTGGGCATCCTAGTGACAACTTTCATCAAAATTAGAATAAATAAGGAAGACTATATTAAAATACCTTATAAATTAAAAAATATGGAAAAAATTGCTTTGGTTCTTTTCGCTTACTTTTATAAACATGAGTTACTTCTTGTATCAAATTTGCAATCTGTTCCCTTGGGACCATGCCTCCCTAACAGTCTCACCTTTATCTGTCACAACCACACACAAAATCATTTCTTCTCTTCCTACAATGACCATTAATACTCACCTCTTAAATGTCTGTGTTTTGTCCTTTTCTCAATTATACCACCACATCATAGCCTTCTTCCCTGTCCCCATGACTTCCAGAGCTCTCCTCTCTGCTTTACATGTCTGCCTTTAACCTCTTATCTGGAATAACACTCATATGATTTTAGTTTGCTTAGAGAAATACATTTCAAAACATAATCCACCCTATGATGCCAATAGTCTCTTCTAAATTCTTTAAATTGATCTAAACTAGAGTCCAGAAAATGGTCAATAAAAATATCAGCAGTCTTTACCTGTCCTTGGATAAGCTGCTGCAGCATGGTCTAAGAACTATTCTGCGTACCACCTATGCTCCAGCCAAGCACGCAGACTTCCTATATTGTAGGTATGCCTGCAGTACATCAGTTTTCTTAATTGTATATTGTTGCAATCCATTTCAGCCAATAAACTTCTCAGGAAGAGTTCACTAGGGAATATACAGCCACAACAATATGAACAATTGAAACCAGTTTATGAAGAAAAATAGAACATGGAGAATACAAAGAATCTCTTCCCCACGAAGCGATATGTGTGTCAAAATTCACAAAGAAATGATGCTAAAATTATACAATCTTTGCCCAAGAAGAGAGATATATGTGGGGAAAATGGCTCTTGGGATGTGAAAAACTGTGTAGCTGTTTTAAAGCAAATAAAAAGGGGGAAGTTATAATTCATAAATTATTTATTTTTATGCCTTAGTTTCCTTGATTTAGAACTCTTTAACAAAGAGAAAATGCCTGAGAAGTTATGCTAGAATAGACAAATTTGCAAAGCACTCCAATAAGACAATAAAATACATTCTGATGCAAGTGTTTCCAAATATAATAAAAACATAAAATTTTCAGTCTGAAACATTGTTGCAATTGGAGACTTTAAAGTCTCTCAAGTAAAATATTGCTTTTTCTCCTAATGCAATAATCTCTGGGCACCTCTCCGGATGGAATCATCACTGGAGGAAAGTGAGCTTTGTCTTTTGTTCTGTTGATGACTGAGCTGTTCGCATCTCTACTCCTACTTTCCTGAGAGAACACAGGGGATATGTGCTTCAGGATAAAATATTTACAAGCTCTTTTGAATGTCTTGCATTTCACCTTCAGGGCAATGCTCTAAGTACAGAATCATTGAAAAAATATGAGAACACAAAACAGGTGGAAATCAGGAAACATACAGGAAAAATGTCTTATTTTATTTTGATGTTAGCTGGCTACATTCCTCACTTTTTTTATATACTTTAAATATTAAATAAATAATCAGTAATGGGGCTTTTGTATTATTTCCTAGCATCAAAATTTTATTTTTGACAGGACACACATTTCTAGAGACAATGACTATGAACAATATTAACACTAAATTCCAAAAGAAATTATCTTAATTTGTTCATATGTGATATCGATTGATGACATAATTAAATCTATCTTGTTGGGCAAATAAGTTTGTAAGATAGAGTTTGCTCACTTTTATTGTTAAAAATGGCCGCTGCCTAGGTGTGTGATCTGCCTAGGAGGTTGCCAATTACCTTCCTGCTTGGGAAGGGCCATTGTTTTGTTAATGTTTGCAGGAGGAGGGGTTTCACGCTAAAAAGTTTTAAGAGGAAAGGAGAAGAGAAAGCCAAGATGGCAGGGTGCTGAAGGAAAAGCCAGTTTGTGTAGAGAGGAGAAGGGAGAAGGTGTGAAGATGGAGAACCAGAGGTGACTGAGCTGGTGGGGGGCCTTTGATTCTAGGAAAACTTGGATGTGTCAGTAGCTTTGTGAGCACTGAATGAGTGGGTTTTGGAGCCCTGTGTGTTTTTACTTGCCTGCTGGGTGTGAGGCTAGAATAAAGGAATGGCAGACCAGTTTTTGGCTCTACTGTTTCTTTACCGTCTGTATGAATCTAATGGGAACCTGCAAATGAATGGCGGCCACCACGGCCGTGACTACTGGGCCTATGTATCTCATTAAATTTTCATAAAGATGACTTACTGGTTTAAAAAAAAAAGTCTCACAAGATTATTATAAATAATTAGATTCATAGTTTATAGTAGAAATTTTAATAAAGGACAAAGTAAAAGATGTATAAGTCCTGTTCTGCAGCCATAACACTGACAAATGTAACTTTTAGTGATTTAACTACTTTTTAAGCTTTAAGAAAACATTTCTACTGCCAGGCCTCTATGTACCTATGTAGATAACCACTTAAAGAGCATTTGAGCCCTGGCTGGTTGGCTCAGTGGTAGAGCATCAGCCAGGTGTGCGGAAGTCCCAAGTTCAATTCCAGGCCAGGGCACACAGGAGAAACAACCATCTGCTTCTCCACCTCTCCCCCTCTCCCTTCTCTTTCTCTGTCTTTCTCTTCCCCTCCCACAGCCATGGCTTGGTTGGAGCAAGTTGGCTTTGCCTGGTAGGGGGCTTGCCAGATGGGTCCCAGTCAGGGCACACGCAGGAGTCTATCTCTGCTTCCCCACCTCTCACTAACAACAACAACAAAATTAAGTAAATATAACCTCCAACAAAGTTCTCCAAACACAAACAAATTATATGTCAACAGATGAACCTGACATTCAGTTCTGATTGTGACTTGGATTCATTCACATTAAAAACCTAGTCAGGATTCACAATAAAACAAAGTTGCCTCTGGTGGATCTCCATGGGGAAAACAAAATTTCTAGCAGTGTAAGAACTCTGACATGCAGAGCCCAGGCCATCCTCGACCCCTTCTACTTTCTAGCCTTTTATAATAAAGTATGGGTCATCATGCCAGGCATGTGAACCTGCCTAGTACTCCAGATAGAATCAGTGTGGGAGGCTGTTTAATCATAAAGTCTTTCCTGATAAGAAATTGATAAGGTAGATTTTCCTGTCTTGTTTTAAAATATTTCTTGTTTACTCTTCCCATTTACTCCTATTTTATTTTTTCCAGCTTTATTTAAATACAATTCACATGTGCTATGGTGTAAATTTAGAGTATACAAGATATGATTTGAAACATGTATATACTGAAAAGTGATTGCTACCATAGCATTAGCTAACACCTCTCTACCCCATCATATAATTATCATTTCTTTTTTGTGGTGAGAATATTTAATATCCAATTAGCAATTTGCATGTACAGAATACAGTATTAGTAGCTGTAATCACCATACTGTACATTAGGACCCAGAGCCTGTTAATCTTATCACTGAATACTTATACCCTTTGACTGGTATCTCCGAATCTCCCTGCCCTCAATCCCTGATAAACCTCACTCTACTCTTCGTTTAGCTGAGTTCCACTTTTTTGGATTCCATATATAAATAATACCATATATTGATAGTGTTTGTTTTTCATTGTCTGACTTATCTCATGTAGCAGAAGACTCTCAAGGGTCATCCAAGTTGCCACAAAAGGCAGGATTGTCTTCTTTCTCATGTCTGAAATGTTCCATTGTGTGTATATGGACATGGAGATGTGTGTGTGTGTGTTATATAATATATCCTCCCCCACACATACATACATATAATACATGCATACCCCCCACACACATATATATACACACACATATATTCTTTTTTCATTTTTCTGTTGATAGACAGTAAAGTGTTTTCATATCATAGCTATTATGAATAATACTGCAATAAATATGGGCTACAGATATCCCCCATAAGGGGGAAACACAAAATTAGTGTTTGTGTTTTCTTTAAGTAGATATTCAGAAGTCAAATAGCTGGATCATATAGTTCTATTTTTAATTTTTTGAGAAACTACCATACTGTTTTTCATAGTGGCTGCACCAGTCTGCATTCCCATCAATAGTGCACGAGGGTTCCCTATTCTCCACATCCTTGGCAACACTGGTTATTTCTTGTCTCTTTGATAATGGCCACTCTCAGATGTGTGGAGTGATATCGGGGTTTAGATTTGCATTTTGCATTTCCCTGATGAGTAGTGATGTTGAGCACCTTTTCATGTGCCTGTTGGCCATGTGTATGTTGCTTTTGGACAGAATATCTATTCAGATCCTCTGCCCAATTTTTAATCTCTTGAGTTGTATGAGTTCTTTATATATTTTTGATAGTAACCACTTTCAAATATATGATCTGCAAGTATTTTCTCCCATGTTGTAGTTTGTCTTTTCATGTTGCTGACGGTTTCCTTTGATGAACAGAAGCTATTTAGTTCATGCAATCCTACTTGTTTATTTTTACTTGTCTTTGCCCTAGGTGATAGCTCTAAAAAAGGTACTGCTAAAACCAATGTCCAATACATTTCTAAATCTATTGAGATTTTGCTCTTCATTTTGTTAATATGATGTAACAAAATCGATTGATTTGTGGATGTGGATGTTGAATAATCTTTGCATTCCAGAGATAAATCCCACTTAATCATGGTGTATGATCTTTTTAATGTGCTGGTAAAATTGGTTTGCTAATATTTTGCTGAGGATTTTTATAACCGTGTTCATCAAGAATATTGGTCTGTAATTTGTTTGTTTGTAGAATCCTTGTCTGGATTTGATCAGGATAATGTTGGCTTCTTAAAGTAAGTTTGAAAAAATTCCTTTCATTCTAATTTTTTGGAGGTGTTTGAGAAGCATAGGTATTAAATCATCTTTGAATATTTGGTAGAATTCATCAGTAAAACTGCCTGGTCATGAATTTTATTTTGTTGGAAGGATTTTGATTACTGACTCATTCTCTTTACCAGTAATTAGTCTATTCCGATATTCCATTGCTTCCTATTTCAGTCTTGTCTCTCAAACCTTTGCAATTATCCAAGCAGCCTATTTTGTTTTTTTTTTAAAAAGAATTTTTAAAGGCTTTATTCATTTTATAGAAATAAGGGGGTTAGAAAGTAACAACTCCCTTATATGCCTTGGTCAGGCAAGCCCAGGGTTTGAACTGGCAACGTCAGCATTCCAGGTCAACACTTGACTCCAATAGTTGTTCCAAGATCAGCCAGTGTCCTAATGGGGAGGCTCTCGGTTCCTCGGTTCAGGCTGATTAAAGCCAGACATTCAGGCAGCCTTTTTTAAAGTGTGCAAATACATACAGTCCTGTGGGATGCAAGTATGAGCCCACTGGCAACCACAGCCTGGTGATTGGGAAATGTCCCCTGGGTGGCAAACTTGGGGCCCCGTGAGTGTATGCTTCTCTGGGAGAGACCAGGACGCTGTAACGAAGCCTAGGGAGGAGCCCAAAGATGACACTCTCTGGCCTAAACTTCCTGCGGTCAGTTCAAAGTCCTCTAGATATTGCCAAACCTGAAATCTGCCCATTAGCCCTAAAATCCAGGACAAGCAAAGAGGTCTTTCTCATAGAAAGATTTTAGTCCTGTTTCAATTTTCTATCTGTTCAGTGCCATCAGAGGGTAGCCTGCCAAGGACTCTTTGTTACAATCCCAGGGGACTCAAGAACACAAGCCCCTTTGACCACTAGAGCTGGGAAATCAACAGGCATTCCCTGGGAATCAGACACAAAACTCAGGCACCAGATGCTTGTGAGAACTCTTTGGGAAGGTATCAGCATCCTGGAGTTCAGCCTGGGAGAGTGCAAAGACAGCTCATGCTGTAGGAGGTCCCTGGAAAGGATTATAGTCAGTCTCAGATGCTCGTTGAATTAGCATCCTGCACCTCAGGCTGCAGTTATGATGATAATAGGCCGTTTTCATGAAAGGCTGAGCTCCCGGGTCTGTTGCCTTGTACCATGTCCTGGAGGTGGCAGCCATTTGAAAACTCTTTGCCCTTTGATTAAAATCCTGTGGCATCCACAGGCATAAAATCCACTAAGCATCAGAGCCAGGTAATGTAGAGATGTCCCCTGGTGGCAGCCACAAAAACTGAGTGTCAGACTAGGATATAAGCTCTTTTCTGGGTGCTGCTAAAGGGCTGGAGCAAGGGAGAGGGGACACGCAAAGCCTGAGTCCACCAGCCTCCAAAGCCTCGAGAGCACGTCCCGGTTCACACTTGTGTGGAAGCCAGAAGCCCGCCCTCAGACTGAAGGTGCTAGAGACACAGGTTTCTTTCTTAGACTGTGGCTGCGTTTCTGTCTATCTGTGGTGTCCTTCGAGGGGCAGCCTGCCAAGAACCGTCTCTCTGATTGTTATGGTCCCACAGGAACCAGAAAGGCAAGCCCCCTGACTTACAGAACCTGGCAATAAAAGGAAGTTCCCTGGGTGGCAGCCATAAAAACCAGGACACCAGACAGGTGACAGCTCCCCTCTAGGAGATAGGTACTCATGCTCTGGACCTTGGCAGAGGGAGAACATGAAGATGTTTTGCCACCAGGAAGAAAAAAAAAAAAAAAGAAACACATATAGATGGCAGCCATAGTAAAAGAAAAAAAAAAGATGCTGCCCATGGGCTAGAGCAGCGGTTCTCAACCTGTGGGTCGCGACCCCGGCGGGGGTCGAACGACCAAAACACAAGGGTCGCCTAAAGCCATCAGAAATACACATTTTATTTAAAAATATATTGTATAATAAATATGTATCTTCCGATGGCTTTAGGCGACCCTGTGTTTTGGTCGTTCGACCCCCGCCAGGGTTGCGACCCACAGGTTGAGAACCGCTGGGCTAGAGGGAGGCATAGGGTGAGCATGAAGTTGGTGCCCATCAACTAGCCGACCCTGGATACAGAATACATTAGAAACCTGCCTCTCAGCCTGGCACTTTAAGATTAGCAAATGAGCATCATACACATAAATCCGATCACTTCTCAATCAGTTGTTTCTGTGCTGAGCGCTAGGGTGGGTAAGTCCAAGTGAGCAAGTCCTTTAAGACCTATGTTTCTCAGATTGTTACAGCCTTATGCGGCTTAAGGACTTGAGCCCTGTTGGTTTTCAAAAGTGTTTTGGGGGTTCATCTCTCAAGTACAGGTCTTAAAAGTCGGGGTCCCTCCTGTGGGGTTCGAACCATTTACTCCTCAGGGAGAAACTCTGGGTTTGAGCTCCCGTCCTGATGTTGACTTGCGGCACTGAGGATGGGGTTTCTGGCCAGAAAGTGTCCCAGCCTCCCCGGCTCGCTTCAGTGCGGGCCTCTCCCATCCGCCAGGCGCACAGGACTTGCTGAGACCGGTTTTGGTGCAACGCACAGGAACTGGTTCCCTGTGCACGTGCAGATTTGGTGTGGCCCTGGGAGAAGTTGAGCCCAGGATCCTCCTACACTGCCATTTTGAACCAGAACCCTGCCAAGTCTTCTATTTCTTTTGATTAATTAATTAATGTATAATTTACGTATCCGTATATTTGTTCTGACTAGAGACTACACAGGCTATGTAAGGGTAGGGAAAGCAAACCTCTTAAGCAGCATGTGTTTAATGGGGAAGTAGGTGGATCTCTATTTAGTTGTGTATATTTCCTTTGTTTTTTAACTAGTCATGACTTTCAATTCAGGACTTTTAGGATAGTATTGAAAATTGGAACAAACACATTAAGGTTAAAAAGAAGAATGTAGTGTAAGAAGAAAAAAAAAAACTAGAGAAAAAAACAAAAGACTATTTAAAAAAAAAAAACAACCCACCCTCTAACAGCAATTTAAAGCCAGGGAACACGCTACAGGAAGTAGGAGCAATAGGCAGACTGAGCCACCAGGCAAGGTGAAGCGAGCGGTGACGGCTGTATTTACAACACAGGGCTAGGACAAGACAGAGGCGGCTTCTACAGTGCCCTGATATTGAAAGCAGACATGTATGCGGTGACCCTCAAGGTCACTGATTGATAACATGAAGGTAAGTAACATAAGTGAAAACAGTTGTATTCTGGTTTTATTTCCTTGGTGATGTAAAACGCTGAAGGCAAGGGGAAGGAGGGGGGACAAAACGGAGCACCTGGGCGAGCCAGCCAGTCAGCAGAGGGAGGGGCCAGACCAACGTGAAAAGAGAGAGGAGGGGAGGGAGAGGAAGAGCAGGAGCCATTACTTGTTACTGTTTTGTAGTAAGAAATTACTATTTTTTTTTTCAAGGCCAAATAGAGCCAGTGTAAAAGGGAACAAACGACAAAACTCAAGTGTGAACAAAGAATCCGGGGGGCTTCTGTGTCCTGTGGTTGACTGCAGGTGCTCATTCGTCTTCTGGCACATTTGGGAAATCAAAATTCTGTTCTTCATTCAAGTGCCATTAAGTTATGAACAACTAGATCTGGAGGTCTCATATTTATCATCATGAAGTATTAAGCCAAATGTCCCCCTTTTTTTTTTTCAGGAGCACCAAAGATTAACAGATTAGAATGTTTTCCACATGTCCATTTTTACTGTCAAGAGAATTTTATAGAAGTTTTCCAGCTTCCACAGCTGAGCCAGATGTCAGTGGGTCCCACAGTGAGATGAAATTGGCATAGTAGCCTTCTCATGACCCCGGGTTGTTTTATCAGGGATCAGTTTAATGTCTAAGAGCCATTCCTTGCTGAAGACCATAAAGTTTTTGGGTCCCATCTGCCACAATTACAGATTTCTGCTGACTTGATTGAACCCCTGAAACCCAGCAATATTTCTTACAACTTTTCTCACATAGTTCTATAATTGTTGTTTGTGTTGGCGGAAGAAAAGTAAAGGGTCTCATTTCCACTGTAAGTTTCCGGTCTCTGGTTTCAGCAACATCAGTGGAGAGCATTTTACCAGCCACATTTTTTGTTGTGTAAACAAGCCCTGATGATTTACCCTATGGGTCCCACCGCTATGTTCTCGAATGACCATGGGCTCAAAGATATCAGATGGACAATTTCTAAAACAACAACAGGAGTTAACACCATAATGTTTTTTTAATTTTAATTAATTGCTTTGGCTTAGGATCATGGCCAAAAGTCCAAATGTGATTATACTGACATATTTCATTCTTCTTTTCTTGTAACTTTTAATTTGTTATTTTTCAGTAAAAAAAATATATATTTAAAGTGATCATACAATTTAAAATATAAAATAAACATACTTTTACTTTTCACACAGTTTAATAGTGCACAGCAATATTTTTGAATCTCACTGTAAGCGCTCCTTACATACATGTCCCCTCAACCCCTGCAGAAAATTCTGCAAAACATTCTTTTGTTTTTCTTTATACTCTTACAATATAATGATTGATTTTATTTTTGTTTTTGAACTTTACATACTCAGTATATTATGTTATGTATTCTTCAATAATTTGCTTTTCTCCATCCATTATTAGGTTGTGGAGATCTATCATGCGATTGCACACAGCTCTAGATGTTCTAATCATGGAATACTGTATTTCATTGTGTTAATAATACTTTGTCCCATTATTTTGAGATGGAAATAGAAAATAATTCAGTTTTTATTATAACAAATTGCTACAGACTCTTTTCCCTTGTCTCCTGCCATCTATGTCTAAGAGATTTTCTAAGTTTATACCAAGGAATTAATTGCTGGATCACAGAAATTACAAATGCTCAAAATTAGTATGAGGACTCAACACTGTTCAATAGTGGGTGTATCATTAAATATACTCACCAGCAGTATGGGATAATTTCTGTAAATATACATCATTACCAACACTGGATACTGTCTGACTTTACAATTTTTGCCCATCTACCAGGTATAAATTGAAATTGCTTAATTTGCATTTCTTGATTAATAACAAAGTTGAATATATTTTACATATATGTGTCATTTGTATTCCTTTTTGTGTGGAATACCAAATGAATTCCTTTGACAATTTTCTACCAGTTTCTTTCATTTTTTTTTTTTGAAAGGAAACTCTTTAAGAATAACGCACATACAGAGAAGAGTACAAATCATAATAGTATGGCTCAGTGAGCTCTCACAAGATAAAAACACCACTCGCATCAGAAAACAGAATACTACCAGTACAGGCTACCCTTTAAGTCCCCTCCTACATTATCCAATTCCTGTCACTGGAGATTAGGTTTGCATGTTTTGAATGTTATATAAATGTAAACCTATAACATATTCTTTATCAGGTCTGGTTTATCTCATTCAACATTTTTTATTTAATTATACTGCATAACTGTCATGTTTATTCTCATAAATGATAAATGCAGATACCAAAATTTATATATGACTCTAATATACATTTGAATTCCTTCCACCTTGAGCTATTTTCAAGTAGTACTAGTGTGAACATTCTTGAAAATATCTTTCAATGAGTATGTGTATACATTTCTGTATAAATTTAAGAATGAAACTGCTGGGTTCTAAAGTAAGTATATTTTACAAAGAGATGATAGTAATTTAAACAACGAGCACTATTGCTTGAAAGTGCCATTTGTTCCATTCTTACCAGTACTTACTAACCTGTTCCATTTTAGTGATTCTTAGGGCTATGTAGTGCTGTCTCATTGTGGTTTTCTCTGATGACTAGTGAAATTTACTTGTCCATCGTTTGTCAGTATAACTTATTTTGTGAAATATCTCTTTAAGTAGTTTTCCATTCTTTTGAATTATTTATCTTTATTTTTTCATGAATTAGTAAGCGTTCTATATGCATCCAGTATTCTATTTGTCAGATATACAAACTGAAAAAATATTTTTCCCCACATATGCCTTGTTTATTTACTCAGAATGTCCCTCTTTTTGTTTAAATAAACACTTTAAGGAAGTTTTAGATTTGCTGGGAAAAACAGTAGTACAGAGAATTATGATATTAACCATATCCTATCACGATATCCAATTTCTACTATTATTAACATTTTTAATACTTTTTATTTATTCATTTTAGAAAGGAGAGAGAGAGAAATGAGGGGAGGAGCAGGAAGCATCAACTCCCATATGTGCCTTGACCAGGCAAACCCAGGGTTTCAAACCGGCAACCTCAGCGTTTCCAGGTTGACGCTTTATCCACTGCGCCACCACAGGTCAGGCTATTTCTGCTATTATTAACATTTTTCATTCATGTGTATTCTTCTGCCTTTGGATGAAATATTCAAAAAATGTCAATTAAAAAAAATTGATTGTCCTGGCCAATGGCTATTTTGGTTAAGGCACTGTCCTGATACACAAAGGTTGCTGGTTTGATCCCTAGTTACGGCACATACGGAAGCAGATGATGGTTCTGAATCTCTCAGTCCTTCCCTCCCTCTCTCCCTAAAATCAATAAAAAACAAACAAGTTGATTCATAGTGATGTCCTTACTGATTTTCTGCCTGAATGAGCTGCTGATTACTGGACAAAGCATTTAAAGTCTCCAGTTAAAATAGCGAATTTGTTCCTTATCTCAGTTCTCAGTTTTTGATGCTGTGCTGCTTAGATGCATACACAATTTTGCATCTAACAATTCACAATTGTTACTTATTCTTGGGTAATTATCTTTTGATCATTTTGCAATGTACTTATTTATCCTGGATAACCGGTCCTGTCATGAAGTCTCCTTTATCTGAAAATAATATAGTTACTCCAGCTTTCAATCACTGGGTGTTAGCAAGGATCATATATATTTCTCTACCCCTTTATTTTAACATTTCTGAGTCTTCATGTTTAAAAGTGGATTTCTTGTGACAAAATTTTTTAGGTCTTGCTTTTTATCTATTCTGACAATTTCTGTCTTCAAATCAGAGTATTTTTACTATTCACATTTAAGATGATCATAGTCGAGTAAGTGAATTCATCCTCCTTATGTCTATGAATGTATTCAACTCATTGTATTTTCCCTATTTTCTTACCTCTTGGTCAGCCTTCTCATTTTTAAATTAGGATTTTATATGTTCTCTTCTATTTTTTTTTCTTAGCATATCACGTACTTCTTTAAAAAAAAAACTTAAGTGATTTTGCTAGAATTTCAAATACACTTTTTAAATAGTCTAAATTTACCTCAAATAATACTATATTATTTCATGGATAGTGCTGGTACTTTGTAACAGAATATTCCCAATTTATCCTCCTCATTCTTTATAACAGTGGTTGGCAAACTCATTAGTCAACAGAGCCAAATATCAACAATACAACGATTGAAATTTCTTTTGAGAGCCAAATTTTTTAAACTTAAACTATACAGGTAGGTACATTCCTTATCGAGGTAGCACTCACACATGGTATTTTGTGGAAGAGCCACACTCAAGGGGCCAAAGAGCCGCATGTGGCTCGCGAGCCGCAGTTTGCCAACCAGGGCCTTATAACATTGCTATTATTAATTCAACTCATCTATATGCTAAAATTACCCTATACTTTATAAATATTATTTTAAATTAAGTTTTCTATTAGATAAAAATTAAAAGCTTATATTTTATCTTCATTTATTACATTTCTGATGCTCTTCCTTATGTAGATATCATGAAAGCCCTTCATATTTTATCCAGTTATTTTCAATTCCCTGTCAGATTTTATATATAATTTTAACATTTCTAATAAGGCAAATATATTGATGATGGAATCCCTCAGTATTTGATTGCTTGCATGGTTTATAATTCAAATTCAACAATTATTTTGTGTATGTGTGTCTAAGAGAGAGAGAGAGAGAAGGGAGAGAAATGAGAAGCATCAAGTCTTCGTTGTGGCACTTAAGTTATTCATTGATTGCTTTCTTATATGTGCCTGAACCAGACGAACCATTGACCTCAGGATTTTGAACCTGGGTCCTCTGCATCCCATGCTGACACTATCCACTGCGCCACCACCTGGTCACGCTCAAAGTAATACTTTCTATGTTTCCTATCTGGGTAAGATGTTTATTTTCCTCTCAGTCTTTCCTTTCAATTCTTTCTTAAGATTGTTCATCTCTCTGCTTGTATTCCCATCTCTTATTTGCATCTTTCTACTTTTGTCATTAAATTTCTTAACATATTCACAGTTATTTTAAACTCCCAATTTGAATATTTTAACATATATATCATATCTGAGTCTGGTTCTGACGCTTGCTTTGTCTCTTCAGGCTGTATTTTCTTCCTGGCTTTTGACCTGCCTTGTATTTTTTTGTTGTTACTGTTGTTGAAGTCAGATATATTGTATCTGATAATGGTAACTGAGGTAAATATGCTGTCTAAGTGTGAGAATGTATTCATCTGGCTACAAATTTGGCTGTTTGATGTCTGTTGGTGCTAGAAGGGCCAGAGCCTTCAAATTTCTGTAGTTTCCTTGACTGTGTCCTCTTCTTTACTATGGACTTCCCCAAGTACTCCTCCTCAGAGAGAATCTGTATCTTGCAGCTCTATTAGCTGTAAGTCAGTTACTACAATGAAGACTTGTTGGTATGGTGATAAGTTTTGGGGAAGGGAAACATTTAATAATCTTATTCTAACAGTAATTGATAAAAGGACTTATAACTGCCATTTCGTTGTTTTCTGATTTTTACATAGGTTCATTTTTCCTTATTTTTTAGCCTGCTGTTTTTGTGTTATGTTGTGATGTCTTGTGGTAGCAGTATGCTTTGATTTCTATATCATTTTGTGTAATTACTATAGGTTTCTCCCTTGTGGTTAATATGAGAATTATATTATAACCCTCTTATTTATTTACTTATTATTATTATTATTATTTTCTGAAGTGAGAAGCCAGGAGGCAAAGAGACTCCCTCTTGCGCCTGACCAGGATCTACCTGGCATGCCCACTAGGGGGTGATGCTCTGCCATCTGGGGCATTGCTCTGTTGCAATCAGAACCATTCTAGCACCTGAAGCAGTGGCCACACTGCCATCCTGAGCTCCCAGGCCAACTTTGCTCCAATGGAGCCTTGGCTGCGGGAGGGGAAGAAAAAGAGAGAAAGGAGAGGGGGATGGGTGGAGAAGCAAATGGGCGCTTCTCCTGTGTGCCCTGGCCAGGAATCGAACCTGAGACTTCCACATGCTGGGCCAATGCTCTACTGCTGACCCAACTGGCCAGGGCCTAACCCTCTATTTAAACTAGTAACAACTTCAATAGAATTTCTATGCTTATACTTTTATTTCCCCTCACAGTGTTGTATCGATGTTACAATTTACACATCACTTATATTGTATAACTAATGATGGATTATTGCAGTTAGTTTAAAAGCTTAAAACAACTAAAAATCTGTAAGTGAATTATACATTACTATTACCATATTACAGAACACAACTCTGAGTAAATATTTATCATTACCAGTGACTTTTACACTGCCTTCTCAAGTTATGTTAATTAGTATCCTTTTAGTTATACTTAGAGAACTCCTTTTAGTATTTCTAGCAAGGACGGTCTAGTGGTAATGAATTCCCTAAGCTTTTGTTTGTTTGGGAAAGTCTTCGTCCCTGCTTCATTTCTGAAGGATGACTTCACTGTGTGAAACACACACACACACACACACACACACACACACACACACACACACCTTGATTATTTTTTTCTTTCAGTGTTTTAAATGTTATTCTATTTTCTTTTTGCCTGACTTCTCTCTGGAGAAGTCCTCTGATAGTCTATGGGGGTCACCTTATATAAAACTTCTGACTTTTCTCTTGCTGTTTTTAATTTTTTTTCTTTGTCTTTGACTTTTAACAATTGATTTATAATGTGGCTCACTGTAGTCCAATTTGGGATCCTTTGAGTCTCTTAAATCTGGATGTTTATTTCTCTCCCTGGTTTGGGAAGGTTTCAGCATTTATTGCTTCAAATATACTATTTCCCCTTTTCTCCTTCTGAAATTACCATAATACATAGGTCTTTTTTTTTTTTTTTTCATGTGTCTCACAGGCTTTCTTTACTTTTTTTCATTGCTCCTCTGACTTGATCATTTATAATGTCCTATCTTTTAGGTACTGATTCTTCTATTGAACTATTTTCAGTTACTATATATTTTTAACTCTAGGATTTCCATTTGGGTTTTAATTTTTTCTTCTTATTTTGAATGGTTTGTATTTGCTGGACTTCTTTTGTTCGTGCATTGTTTTCTAACTTCATTTAGTCTGTGTATTCTTGTAGTTCATTGAATTTCTTTAAGAGAATTATTCTGCTTTCTCTGGTATTTCATAGAGTCAGTTATTAGAGTTTTATTAGTTTCCTTTGGTAGTGTCAATTTTACTGGATTGCTAATGATCCTGGATTCCTTCCATTGTATCTGTGCTTCCGATAACTGGTCTCCTCTTCGGGGTTTTGCAAGTTTGCTTTTGCACTAAGAGTTCTTTACCAGTCAGCAATATTTGGGTTTCTGCTAACTTCCAGTAATATTCTTGGGTAGGTGAGGCCTGCTATTAGAGTCTATTTTTGGGCGACTCAATTGCTTGAGCTCTGAGGACAGGGGTGGATGCATGGACCATGGCTGAAAACAGTGGATAGGACTGCTGACTTGGTTCTAGGCCCTAGTGAGGCTGTAGGATAGGCTTTGTGGTTAACCTGGATTGTCTGGTAGGCTTACTAGAGAGTTGTGAGTGGAGTGGGTACAATATTTAGCAGTTGTTGGTACTATGAATTAGCTTCCTTGGCTTTAATGGGACAGCAGGAGGGGACCTGGATCTTGCATAGCTCATTGTTTGGGAACCTAATCAGAAAAGAGTGTGTAGTCAATATCCTGGTCAGGTGATTTATTGGTTTTGCTCTGCAAAAAAGAACACAGATTGTGTTCTCTGTTCAAGTACCACTGAATTCATGGCTGTTGCGTGGGCTCTGCAGCTCCCCGTGTGTTCTCGGTCGGGTTCCCTGGTCTGCTGGGTCGAGGCTCTATTCAGCAATAAATGGGGATACAAATTATTTTCCCTTCCCTGTTGTACCAGGAGAAGCAGCTTTAAGGCCATTATTCCCCTTTGTTTGTGGTCTTGACTCAAATCCACCTGTGCCTCAAGTGTCCTGGCTGTTATTCCAGGGGGCAATGAGCTCTGTCTGTCCCTGTCTTGGCTTAAGAGTTGTGAGGTTAGACAGCTAAGTGGGGTAAAAACCAGAGTGGGGAAGCTAAGTGGGGTGAAAACTATGTGAGTCTTATAAAGTGACTCACAGAGGCAGGTGGGAGTGCTGAGTGTCACTCCCAGGGGCTCAGGGGAGAGCTCTTGACCTGGTTCTGTCTCAGCCTGCAGGACACTGCTGTCAGCACATAACCATCCCTCTTACCCTTCTAAAGTGGTCTGACTTGGTTTCTGTGGTGCAGAGGGGTGCTTCTGCCTTACTCCATGTTCTAGAAGTCTCTCAGGGAATAGTTGGCCATGAACAGTGGCTACTTGTTATGAGGGGGAGCAAAGTCAGAAACAACCTGTCACCATCTTGGTGATGTCACTCCCCTAAACTAATTCTTTACAGGCTAGTCTCACACGGGACTGTACTTATTAAAGGAGTATGGCACTCCAATTAATTTATTTTCATGATGAACATATAAATAGATCATGTGAGGGAGAAGATCTCTAAGTTTAGTCTTCACTTGTATCACTAACTCCATTTAAACGTTGGGAGGCCATGGATGTGAAATGTCCTCATGTCTCATAATTTCTCTCTTTTCTCCCTTTATCATCTAATTGAACTGGACATAGCTTTGGGTGTCTTTGACATTAACACAGGTCAAAAATGAAAGAGATATCAGAGATCACCTAGTCAACTCTCAGATTTTACAGCGAAGACGCTGAGTTTATGGGTGTAAAGCCCACCCTCAGCAGGTGTGGACTTTGTCTATGGATCATGTACTATGCGGCAAGAAGCTTTTTACTGGCCACCCCTAAGGCAGCCTTTACTGCCAGCCAGTCCAGCACCTGCTGAGAACACTTTAGCTAAACCTACTTTTGACAACTTATGACACACAAAAATAGCATACTATTTCTTATGTTTGTATTTTGATACTGCATGTTTCTGAAAGTATGTGTGTGGTGCATTTGAAATTTGTAGTCCTAATAAAATCTGAGCAGGTGTAATAAACTTCCTGAGGTATTTTCATGGAACATGAAATTGCAGATCACCCGCCATGCTCATCCTAACCTTTGCATTTATATAACCACAAATGACCCTCATAATCTTATCCTTTCTATCTTTATATCTATGTTGGTTTGTCTTTTTCATTTTGTATAAGTACAGCAGGTCAGTACAATGTAGAAACTCTTTTGTAGACATTTAGTTTCCTTTTTTAATTGAAAAAAGAAAATAGCACTTTAGTTTGTGAGAGCATAATGTTATAAAAATATACATAAAAATAATCACAAAGGTATGTTTGGATCTACTACCTTTACTCACTCTAGCTCCCTATAGTTCAAAAAAATTAATTTTAATCTCTAATTTCTACTAATCAGCATAGGAATCTAATAAAAAATTCTTCTATGTACTAAAACCAGAGTCTCTATTTGGATCCTGAACTACTGAGGAGTCCAAAATTCTGTCTACCAATTTACCAATTTCTAACCCCACTACAAATCACCCGCCATGCTCATCCTAACCTTTGCATTTATATAACCACAACTTACTCTCTCTCCTTTCAATATTGAGATCAGGTTTCTAAAAATCAAATTCTTGCATTACCATGGAACTTTGTCATTGTATGAACATCATAGTGTGTAGTTACACAAATCTGGATGGCAGGGGTCCCCAAACTACGGCCCGCGGGTTGCATGCGGCCCCCTGAGGCCATTTATCTGGCCCCCACTGCACTTCCGGAAGGGGCACCTCTTTCATTGGTGGTCAGTGAGAGGAGCATAGTCGCCCATTGAAATACTGGTCAGTTTGTTGATTTAAATTTACTTGTTCTTTATTTTAAATATTGTATTTGTTCCCGTTTTGTTTTTTTACTTTAAAATAAGATATGTGCAGTATGCATAGGGATTTGTTCATGGTTTTTTTTATAGTCCGGCCCTCCAATGGTCTGAGTGACAGTGAACTGGCCCCCTGTGTAAAAAGTTTGGGGACCCCTTCTGGATGGTCTCGCCCAATGTTTTTCAAACAGGTTTGTGGACAGATGTGCCAGAAATTTTGTGCTGGTCCATGAAAAAGTTAACCACACTGCTCTTATATGAAGATTATAGACCCAATGATCTTAGCCAAATTTGCTTATCCTCAGGGTGATTTCTGCCTTAGTGGCTCCACAGGGTAAAAAGGTTAAAAATCACTGATGCAGCCTACTACACACTTGGGCTGTATAGGACAGCCCGCTGTTTCTAAGATACAAGCCATGTCACTATATAAAACTAAGATTAAATCAAGCACTAGAGAAAAATGAAACAATTAAGGGACATATTAAATGGTATATATGAGGCCACTGCCAGCATAACAGAGTATGCTGTTTGGTAGAAAATGTTTTCCCTATAAGTCGAAAGAATACACTTTAAAATAATAAAAAGTATAGTATAATAAATAAATAAACCAGTAACGTTTATTATCAAGTATTATGTACTGTATTATCAAGTATTAAGTGTACTTGAGATACTTTTATGTGACTGGCAGTGCAGTAGGTTTGTTGACACCAGCTTCACCATGGGAAATATGCTTTGCGTTACAAGGTTATAATGACTACATCACTAGGTGATAGAAAATTTTCAGCTCCATTATAATCTTATGGGAACGCCACCATATATGTGGTACATTAGGACCAAAATGTTGTTATGTGGCACATATATGTATGAATGGGAATGACCTAGTTAATAACTAATGATCATTTTCCCTTTGTGGTGGGCTTATAAATAATTAATTTTCTTTGCAGTTATCTATATTTTTCCAATACTTGAAAGCTAACCAATAATAGGACAGACATCACCAAGAACAACATAGGTTGTTCTTCATATTGTTCCCTCTATTCATGGACAGGCCACCACTGAGAGATTCCTAGAATGGAGGAGTGAGGCTGAAGTAACCCTTTACCTCTGCAACACACCTAAGACAGATGCATTCAAAGGGTTAAGAGGAATGGCTGTACTTTGACTGCTTTGCTGCTCCTCCCGATCAGCACAGCACCATACCAAGAGGCCTCCCTTTAGCCTATGGTACCTCTAGGAAAATAAGCCCAGGGAGGACTTCCAACTCCCCCTGTATAATGGATCACTGCATGGGAGTTCCTACTCTGGTCTCAACCCTTGCTGAAAACAGTGGATTCTATGGAGCTCAACTACTAGGATTCTGATTTTGACTGAGAAGGGGCTTTCAACAAGCAGCGCTTGGATCTTGGCGGACCAAGGTCCTGGGAGTGGTCAAAGCCTTCGACCTTGCTCATCTACAGAACTAAGTTGGTAGTGCCCCCTGACCAGGGAAATTGATGGGGTGCACTTCTGCCTGATACGGCTCCTCGGATGAGGAGGTTTGCTAGTCAAAGAGCTTGGTTTGCCCATGCCAAAGGAAGAGGCCTGAGTCATGGCCCCATCCACAGCAGAGCTGGGTGCTGGGCCCAACTGGACCAGAAGGACTGGTGAGAACACCTGGGGACTGGGCGGTTTTGCAGCACTTCAGCCAGGTATGGGGTAGACATAGATTTTAGTGCATAGGACAGAGCCAGTGACGGTGTTCAGTCAGGGAATGTGGGGTGCAGGTCAGCTTGAGTTATAGACAAAAACAAAGGGTTTTACAGTTTGTAGTTTTGATTCTCCTGCTGCCCACAGGCAAAGAAACTAATTCACACCCCTCTTCTTGCTGGATATAGCCTTCAGCTCCCCTGACTAAGGAGCTAATAGAGCATATGAGGCATTGCATAGTACATCCAACGGTCCTGCTTACAACACAACATGAATACAGAGCACAGTTTTCCCTGTCTGCACAGAAAAACCACTGGCTTACCTCACCCAGGGTTTTCAGTGTACATTCTTGCCTCATTGGGTCTGGAAAAATGAACTGTGCAGGCCCTGAGTCCTGTCCTACAGCCCAGCCAGGGAAGCTAAGCAATAGCACCCCCTAATGTAAAGTATAGTACTTAGTCACAACCAGCAGTAAGCCTGGCCAGGGGATCCAGGAAACCACTTATCCAACAGCCCCACTGGGGCAGGGAAGCAAAGCAGCAGTCCTGGCCAGCTGTTCTCAGCTAGTGGAACACCCCCCACTCCCAACCTCTGAGCACAAACAGCTGATGCACTCAAAACTGGAGACTAATAGCAGGACCTACCAGGCCAAGGAGGTAATAAGCAGAGATGTCCAGAAACCCAAACTGAGCTTACAGCAAACAATTACAGCATAAAAGTTAAAGGAAAAAGTCAATAAAAGTAACTATAGCAGCGGGCTCATCTGGCTTGAGCAAAAAGCTCACCAGCTTGGACCCAAGGTCGCTGGCTCCAGCAAGGAGTTACTCGGTCTACTGAAGGCCCCCCCGGTCAAGGCACATGTGAGAAAGCAATCAATGAATAACTAAAGTGTCGCAACAAAAAAACACTGATGATTGATGCTTCTCATCTCTCTCTGTTCCTGTCTGTCTGTCCCTATTTATCCCTCTCTCTGACTCTCTCTCTGTCCCTGAAAAAAAAAAAAAGAAAAAAAAAGAAACTAAACATTTGTCAAGCTATGGCATAATATCAAAGAAGAATATCCACAGTTGTTTATTAAAATATCCCTTATTTTCGAACTACGTATTTGCTTTTAGCCAAGTTTTCTTTACATACTTCTAAAGAATATATTGCAGAATATTGAATATAAAAGTAGAAAAGATTCTTCAGCTACTTCCTTATCTTTCTGGTATTGGCACCAACTATTTACATGGCCCCTGGCTAAGTAAATATCTGACAGTTAGAAAGGTAGTCATCTTACCAGGTATGTATAGATAAAGAATGGCATGAAGGGAGAATACTAATTCATTTATCAAATACTCTATTTAGCCAGATCAAGTGGTGGCACAGTGGATGGAGCATTGATTTGAGACACTGAAGACCCAGGTTCAAAACGCTGAAGTTGGCCCTGGCTGGTTGGCTCAGTGGTAGAGTGTCGGCCTGGCGTGCAGGAGTCCCAGTTTCGATTCCCGGCCAGGGCACACAGGAGAAGCACCCATCTGCTTCTCCACCCCTCCCTCTCTCCTTCCTCTCTGTCTCTCTCTTTCCCTCCTGCAGCCAAGGCTCTATTGGAGCAAAGTTGGTCCAGGTGCTGAGGATGGCTCTGTGGCCTCTGCCTCAGGTGGTAGAATGGCTCAGGTTACAACAGAGCGATGCCCCAGATGGGCAGAGCATCGCCCCCCTAGTGGGCATGCTGGGTGGATCCTGGTTAGGCGCATGCGGGAGTATGTCTGACTGCCTCCCCGTTTCCAACTTCAGAAAAATACAAAAAAAAAAGGTAATTATAGCTACTACAACTTAGTAACAAAGATAAATTACTATTAGTAGGAATAGAAGTATATTATCTATATAAAGTTTTATGTATACCTCATAGTAACCACAAAGAATATATGTATTCCAAAGATAAGAGCTGTTAAGAAAAAAAGGGAGACAGAGAAAATCACCATGGAAATCCACCAACTTACAAAGATAAAAGGAAAAAGAAACGATGAGACAAAAAGAAAACAAAAACAAAAAAACAAAGAAAAAAACATAATGGAAGTAGTATATCCTTACATATCAATAATCACCCTAAATGTAAATAGATAGAACTCACCAATCAAAAGGCAAAGAGAAGCTGGATGGATTAAAAAAATAAGACCCAAATATGCTGCCTACAGGAGACTCGTCTTAGCTCTAAAGACACAGATGGGCTTAAAGAGAAAGAATGGAAGATAATATTCCAAACATACGGAAACCAGAAGACAGGTACAGACACATGTATATCAGACCGTAAATGGCAAACCAAAAGGAGTAACAAGGGGCAGAAAAGGTTACTAATGATAAAAGGGTGTGTACGTCAAGAAAATATAACAATAACAAATATATATGCTCCCAACAGCCAACCACCTAAATATATTAAGTGAATAGTCATCCCTCTGTATCCATAGGGAACTGGTTCCAAGAACATGCCTCCACACACCCCCAGATACCAAATTTGAGGATACTCAAGTCCCTTATATAAAACAGAATACTATTTTCATATAAATTATGTACGTACTCTCATAAACTTTAAATCATCTCTAGATTGCCAAGTAAACAGTTGTTTTAAAAAAATATTAAAAAGAAAATGTCTGTATTTACTACGGATGCAACCATATAAGTTTCATTAAACAGTACATGTCAAATACAAAGTAACATTTTCCAGATAGTTTTCATCTATAGTTGGTTGAACTCATGAATGCAGAACCTTCAGGGTTGACTGTAATAACAGACCTTAAGGAGAAAAGAGACAACAATAACTGCAAGGTACTTCATTACCCCACCATCAGCAATGAATACATCTTCTGGACAGAAAATCATTAAAGGAATGTTGCAATTGAACCAGACTTTAGCACAAAAGAGTCTAAAGTAGATACATATAAAACATTATAACCAACAGCAGCAGAATATACATTCTCCTACAGTGCACCAGAACATTCTCCAGAGTGACTTATATGATAGACCACAAAATAAACCTAAATTATTAAGAAGACAGAAGTGATACTTCTACAATACTTCCAGACCCATTCTATGAAGACAGCATCACTTTGACACCAAAACCAGATACAGATAGCACAATACAAATGCAAATTTCTCAAAAAATTAGCAAAGCAAATTTAAGAATGCATTAAAAGGCTTATATTCCATGACCACGTAGAATTTGTCCCTGGAATGCAAGGATGGTTCAAAGTACTAGATCTTATTAATAAATTAAGTACTAGACCTTATCAATTAAAATAAAGGATAAAAATCATACAAACATCTAAAAAAATACAGAAAAAGCATTTGACAAAATACAACATCCTTTCATAATATAAAAAGAGATTGGATTTATAACCAATCTACCTCAACACAACAAATTCTACATACGACAAACCCACAGCTAACATTATACTTAATAAAGAAAAACAAATATTTTCCCTAAGGTCAGGAACAAGACAAGGATTCCCATAGTCACTACTCAGTTAGTCTTTTATAGTAATTGAAGTATCTTCAGAAGAAATAAAACTATCCTATTCACAATGGAATAAAAAACAATAAAACACCTGGGAATAAATTGAACAAATGAGGTAAAAAAAAATGTCTCTGCTGAAAACTATAAAACTTTGATGAAAGAAATTGAAGAAGACAGAAATGAATGAAAAGATATCCTAGCTCAGGCTGGTTAGCTCAGTTATAGTATTGCCCCAAAATACCTAGGTTATCAGTAGGACCCCTAGTCAGGACACATATGGGAAGTGACTAAGCAGGTGTCCCCAAACTACGGCCCGTGGGCTGCAATGCGGTCCCCTGAGGCCATTTATCCAGCCCCCACTGCACTTCTGGAAGGGGCACGTCTTTCATTGGTAGTCAGTGAGAGGACCAGTGTATTTGGCAGCCCTCCAATGGTCTGAGGGACAGTGAACTAGCCCCCTGTGTAAAAAGTTTGGAGACCCCTGGAATGAATGCACCACTATTTAGAACACATGAATGCTTCCCTTTCTAACTCTCTAAAAGTCAATCCATCAAGAAAAGAAAAAGAAATTCTATGTTCCTAAAATAAAAGAAAACCATTGTTAAATTGATTCTAGTATCCAAACCCATTTGTGGATTCAATCCAACCCTTTTCAAAATTCTGAAGATTCCTCGCAGAAATAGAAGAAACAATCCTAAAATTTGTATAGACTAGAAAAGACTTAGAACAGTCAAAGCAATTCTAATAAAGTCAGATGTGTCAGTTTTCTTGATTTCAAACCACACGACAAAACCATAATAATAAAAACAGTATGGAACTGGCATAAAAATAGACATATCAACCAATAGAACACAATAAGAAAGACGAGAGTTTATTCCCAGTATATATCTTCAACTAATATTCGACAAGGCGCCAAGAATACCTAGTGGGGAAAAACAGTATTTTCAAAACATGGTGCTGGGAAAACTGACAAACACATGCAAAACAATAAATTCAAACCGCTATCTTATACTACCCATTCAAAATAGATCTAAGACTTAAACATAGACCTGATTCATTAAAATCCCTAAAATAAAAGGTAAGGAAAAAGTTCAATGATATTTGTCTTGGCAATGATTTTTTTTAATATGTCACTAGAATCCAGGGTTACCAGACTTCTCCGAAACAATCAGCTCTGTCCATGCCCTGACCTCTTCCACACTAGCAATATCATTAGCTGAAATAAGTAACAGTCCCATTAATACTCTCGCCAGTACAGCCCTTCCAGCACACCTGTTTTCATTGGATGTTTCCAGTAGAGGTGATGCTTATCCAAGCTCTGGCAAGTTGCACTCTTTTCTCATTAAGGGCCAGAGACAGAACCAGTAGCACAAACAACAAAAGCAAAAATTAACAAATGGGCTTACATCAAACTCAACATTTTCTGCACAGCAAAATAAACAACAAAACAAAAAGACAACAGACAGGACGGGAGATAAGTTTTGCAAACTGTTATCAGCTAAAGGGATAATATCCAAAATATGTAAAGAACTCAATAACAACAAAACACCAACCTGATTAAAACTTCAACAGAAGAATTAAACATTATTTCATAAGAGGATGTCAAAATGACCAGCAGACACATGAAAGGATGCACAACATCACCAATTATCAGGAAAATGCAAATAAAAACCACAATGAGATATCACATCACACTTGTTATAATGGCTGTTACCAAGAAGAGATTTGTGGCAATATGCATAGACCTTGAGCACATTATACTAAGCAAGGTAAGTCAGGCAGAGAAAGACAAGCACTGTATGATATAACATATGTGAAATATAAAAAAGTGAAATCCTATTAAAAAAATCGATTGAAATGTTGGTTACCAGGGTATTGGAGTAGGGGGAGAGAAACAGATGGTCACTTCTCCTGTGTGCCCTGGCAGGGAGTGGAACCCGGGAAGTCCATACGCCGGGCAGATGATCCATCCACTGAGCAACTGACCAGGGCCAGAAAAATTCTTAGAAACATAAAAACTAACAAGATGTAATCAGGAAGAAATAGAGAGTCTAAATAAACCAATTAATAGTAAGAAGGCTGAATCAGTAATCAAAAACTTTCCAGCAAGAAAAGCCAATGACGGCCCTGGCCGGTTGGCTCAGTGGTAGAGCGTCGGCCTGGCGTGCAGGGGACCTGGGTTCGATTCCCGGCCAGGGCACATAGGAGAGGCGCCCATTTGCTTCTCCACCCCCCCTCCTTCCTCTCTGTCTCTCTCTTCCCCTCCTGCAGCCAAGGCTCCATTGGAGCAAGGATGGCCCGGGCGCTGGGGATGGCTCCTTGGCCTCTGCCCCAGGCGCTGGAATGGCTCTGGTCGCGGCAGAGCGACGCCCCGGAGGGGCAGAGCATCGCCCCCTGGTGGGCAGAGCTTCACCCCTGGTGGGTGTGCCGGGTGGATCCTGGTCGGGCACATGCGGGAGTCTGTCTTACTGTCTCTCCCCATTTCCAGCTTCAGGAAAAAAAAAAAAAGAAAAGCCAATGACAAGATGCTTCACTGATGAATTTTACCAAACATTTAAAGAAGTATCAAAGCCAAACCTCAAGCTCTTCAAGAAAATCAATGAAGAAGAAACCCTCCCAAACTCATCTTAGTAGGCCCGTATTACCGAGGCCAGAATAGGACACTCCCAGAAAACTAGAGACAATGGCCCTGATAAATATAGATGCAAAAATTATTAATAAAGTACTAGCAAATCAATTTCAAAAGCACACTAAAATCATTTTTGCAAGATCAATTGGTATTTATACCTGGGATGCAAGAATTGTTCAACATCTGCAAACCAATTTGATACAACACGTTAATAGAATAAAAAAAAACATGTGATCATGTTACTAAATAAAGAAAAAGAATTTGATAAAATTCAACATCTGATCCCGACAAAAACCAATTTAGGTTTAAAAGAAATGTACCTGAACCCACTAAAGTTTATGTCTGAGAATCCCACAGCTAAGATTCTCCTTAATGGGGAAAGGTTGAAAGCTTTTTCTCTAAGGTCAGGAATAAGAAAAAGGTACCCAGTCTCACCACTCCTAGTAAACATAGCAGTAAAAGCCTTTGCCAGGGCAAGCAGGCAAGAAAAAAAAAATTAAAAGAAGGCATCAGAATAGGAAAGAAGTAAAATTTCTCTGATTTCACATACTGAAAATCCTTAATACTCTACCAGAAAAGTTAGATCTAATCAACAAATTCAGTAAAGTCATAGGATACACAGTTAACATGCAAAAATCAGTAGTGTTTCTATATAGAAAGAAAATAATAATAATAATTGCAAATACAGCAGCATCAAAAACAAAACAAAACACTTATAGGAATAAATTTAATGATGGAGGTAAAAGATCTCTACTCTGAAATCCAGAATATGTATATCCAAAGTAAACAAAAACACTAAAATGAAAAGACATCTGCACCCCCATGTTTATAACAGCATTATTTATAATAGCCAACACATGAAAACAATACAAGTGTCCATCAGTGAATGAATGGATAAAGAAGTTGTGTATGTGTAAAGAAGTTGTGTACATATGTATATGCATATATGTATTTATCACAATAGAATACTATTCATCTATAAAAACTTAGGCAATCTTGTCATTTGTGAAAACAGGAATGAGATTTTGGGGCATTATGCTAAATCAAATATGTCCGATTTATAAAGGCAAATGCTCTATAATCCCACTTGTATGTATAATCTAAGAAAAAAATCCTAACAAATTCTAAGAAACAGTGATTAGATTTTTGGTTATAATAGGCAAGGTGTGAGGAGGGGGGAAATTGGAGGAATGTGGTAAAAAAAAATATAAACATTCAGTTATAAGATAAATATTAGGGATGTATATGATGTTTGCTGTTCCCACTGTTGCAGAATACACAGGAAAATGAAGAGTTCTCATTACAAAAAGAAAATTTGTTTTCATTGTATCTACCTGAGATAAGGACTGCTAAATAAAACTGAAGTGAAACTTACCATTAATTTAATGGTATATAAATATATATTAATTAAATTGTTAAGTAAACTTCTTAAGTAAACTCATTTCACAATATATGCAAAGTCAGACCTTCATGCTGGATGCCTGAAATTTATACAGTGATGTATGTCAACTATTATCTAAATAAAACTGAAAAACAAACAAAAACAATAAAGCAACCAGTAACCCTGTTATACCTGCTTGAATGGACAATAAATGTCATTTATTAAGCAGTAAATGTAGAATTTCGGTTTGTCCATGCTATAGCATTTGGCAGGCAGGCCTTCCAGAAGCCTATTTGCCTGAGGGGCTGAGGAAGCCCTGAGGAATTATTTCCACTGTATTTTGGGGGGGTAACTGCATAATAGCTGTGACCCTGTACAACATGAGTTTGTGAAATAGAGATTGTTGTCATTAACAGGTCCCTGGATTTGTTTTCACCAAACTAGCAATACCTTGGAAAGATTAGCTATCTTAGTGACATCACCTAATTTTCCAAACTTGCACTGTCAGAGTGATTACCCTTCCCCTTCTCCCAATCCCGTATTCATTATCACCCTACCTTACACAGACTTAGAAGCAATTCCCTGTCCAGCTGATTGGAAATTGGAATGAAATCTCTCCTGTGTGTCGTTCATTTTGTCTTTTCTCTCTTCATTTCACAAAGGGAACGATCAGTGCTGTTGTCTTCCTCCAGTCTGTGTCTCTGACTATGGACCTGCACCTCTTCATCTCTGCAGCACCCAGAGCTCACCAGTCCATCTTCCCCTCAGACTCGGAATTCTTTCCTAAAACAAGGTATTAATCAACCACCCACCTCTATTACATATATCCAGTGGCTGGACATTGCCAGTGAAAGTATTAAACCAAAACAAAAAACTCTCAGGTTTGGTCCAAACGGTGTCTCCTCTGGGTTCCTGTGACTTTATTTGAACCTCTGCTTCCATTGAAAACTCTCCAAGGTCAGTAACCCAAGCTTCCTCTTGTATGTGTCCTCTCTAGTTCTAGAGCACTTCACTGTTTAAATTAGATTATATATATAGATAGATACACACACACATATATTCTAAAATAAGTATTATATTTTATGTATAATATGTATGATATTATATATTACATATAATATATAATATATAAATATATTATATTTATATATTATATATTGTATATGTACGTATACATAATACATACATATACATACACACATTATTATAAGTAAAAAATAAAGTAGAAAGCAGGATACAAAATTTTCCAAAACTATGGATAAAAATAAAATTCAAATAATGCTTTGTTTGGGTTAGACAGATAAAGGCTACTATAATTTTTATAGTTATTTGGTAATCTGTTAAAAGTGACATCAGAAAAAGACACAATTGAGCAATGGCAACATTGGACATTCCTGACTTTGCACCCCACCCTAAATAGGAACAAATAACTACTCATGGCCAAGACACCACTGAGAGAATCCTAGAACCTGAAGTGAGACAGAAGCACCCCTCCGCACTCAGAAACTGAGATAGACTACCTTAGAAGGGTAAGAAGAATGGTTACGCACTGACCACATTGCCCCTCCCCCAGGTCAGCAGGGCACCGTGCCAAGACGTCTCCCCTTAGCCTGTAGTACCTCCACTGGGAAAAGAGAGCTCAGGGGTGACACCTATGCCCCTCAGAATTATAGGTCACTGAGTGGAAAACCCAACTCTGGTTTTGCCCTTCGAAGTTACAGGAGAATCTGGGAGGTTCAACCAGCGGAATCTGATTGTGACTGAGTAGGAGAAAGGTGCTTGTAATAACCAGCACTCGGATCTTGGAAAACTGAGTTCCTATCTTTAAAGTCAGAGTAGTAGTCTCAACCAGTGGCTTTGTTCTGTAGAGCCAAGCTGCAGGTGCAGTTTGACCAGGAAACTTGACAGGGATCAGCTCTGCCTGGTTTGGATTCTCAAATAGAAGTTGTGCCAGCCTTAGAGACTGGTCTGACTATGCCAAGGAAGAAGAACTGAGTCATAGTCCTTCCCACTGAAGAGTGTGGCTCCCAGGCCCATCTGACCAAAACGGCTAGCAAGAAGTCCTGGAAGATGAGAAACCTAACTGCACTGAGCCAAGAGACTGGCAGGCAAATGTGATGAGCCTTGGAGAAAAGCTGGTAATGGCCATGGAAGATTCCCTTGATCCACCTAGACAGAAGGTTAACTCATTGTGTCTCCCTCTGCTGAATGCAGCTCCTGACCCCTCCCGACCAGAAAGCCTGTTTGAAAAAACGGGGAGTTGCTGAAATAGACCCTCCTGGTCTCACCTAAGTCGTGTCTTTACCCCATTATGGAGCCTGCTTCCTGGACCTATCTAACTAGAGGGCTCGCAAGGACACTTGGAAGGACATCCATCAACTTGAGCTGAGCATCGGGCAAGCAAAGCTAATCACCCCAGAGTAGAGCCAGTGGCCTTGTTGGGGCAGGAAACTTGGAGCACAGGTCATCTTAAAATAAGACTTACAAAAAAAGAGAGCTTTAGTAGCCTTGGAGTTGCTTCTCCCACTGAGTCCTGGTAGGGAAACTAATCTTTAGGCCCACATATTGGTAAATATAGCCTTCTTCCCTCCTGACCAGAGAACCTTACCCGAGTACGTGGGAAGATGTGTAGATCACCCGATGGTGCTGTTTATAGTAGCGTTTGAACAGATTGCCCAGGCCATGGCTTACTCTGTCTGCAGATCAAAACTGGTCTCACCTGTCCAGGATATCCAGTGCACACTCTTGCCTGATTGGGGTCCCCAAACTACAAACCACACAGGCCCCGGGTCCATTCCTGCTGCACTTCCAGGCAGGGAAGCTAATTCCTAATTGGCTCTAATAGTGAGTATATATAGTACACATTCACAAACATCTAGTAAACCTGACCAGATAATCCAGACAATCACAGAGTCCATCCTACAGCCTATTTGGGCAGGAAATCAATCCAGCAGTCCTACCCAGCTGTTCTCAGCTGGTGGCACACTCTCCACCCCTGACCTCAGAGGTCAAATGGTTGCCTCACTCCAAAACAAGCCATAATAACAAGCCCCACCAACAGACACATCCAGAAACCTAAACTAAGTTAAATGATGAAAAGGTGTATATGCCAAAGCAAACTGGCAAAGTCTGGAAGAGGCGACTACTTGCTCATATACACAGATACCAATGTTAGGAATTAAGGGTAACAAAACATCAGGTAAATCTGACACCAAATAAAGTTCCAGTAACTGACCCTAAATAAATGGAGATGTATGAACTATCACACACACAAAAAATCAAATATTCCTCTTAAAGAAGTTTAGTGAACTAAAAGAACATACAGATGACAGCTTAACAAAATTAGAAAACAATACATAAACAATAAAGTACAATAAAAAATAGAAACCATAAAAAAACCCAGAATACCTAAAGATGAAAAATACAGTAAATGAAGAATTAAATAGTTTCAAAAACAGAATTTACCATGCCAAAAAAAAAAAAAAATCAGATGAGACATTTGAAATTAAGCCCTGGTTGGTTGGCTCAGCAGTAGAGTGTGGCCTGGCATGTGGAAGTCCTCGGTTCTATTCCCTGTCAGGGCACACGGGAAAAGCACCCATCTGCTTCTCCACCCCTTTCCCTTCTCTCTTTTTCTGTCTCTCTCTTCCTCTCCTGCAGCCATGGCTTGAATTGTTTGAGCAAAGTTGGCCCTGGGTGCTGAGGATGGCTCCGTCACCTTGCCTCAGGTGCTGAAATAGCTTGGTTGCCAAGCATCAGCAGCCCCAGAGGATCCGAGCATCACCGGTAGGGGGCTTGCCAGGTGGATCCTGGTCGGGGGTAGATCCAGGTTGGGGTGCATGAAGGAGTCTGTCTCTCTGCCTCTCCAACTGTCAATAAATTTTTAAAAATGTTTTGGTCGTATTTAAACATGAACTAGTAAAAGTCAATGTAAAAAAATGAATGCTCTGATGTAAAAATTAAGTAAATAATTTTGTTATTCTAAAAAGAATAATAAGCACATGGAAAACATTATGAAAAAAGGCACATTAAGCAAAAAGCCTATTAAGTTTAACAGAAAAAAATGCACATAATATTTCTTTAGGAGAGAGCTAATTATTTCCTATTTTGCTTTGTCTCTGTGCTACCTATTAACATGGTACTGTTATTTGCGGTATGGGTTCTTATTTGCTTTATTCTGTTTTTACCTAATTAAGAAGACTCAAAACATTTGAGTGGAGAAAAACAGCAACTTTCCAGTTGGTTGGTATTAAGTAGATTGAAAATTTTGTTCACTGGTGTTTTACTTAGGTACTCGGGAGTATATAGAAGAGAGAAGACCAATTTTTACATAAAAAATTAGGACAAGTATACTGGCCCATGTATGTTTCTTCTATTACTAAAATGCTGTACATTTTCTCACCTCATTTTCTTGCTCTTTTGCTTTTGAGTGGTTACAAATATCCCACATTTAAAGCTATAGTCTCAGAATTTTTCTATATATTAAATAAATTTGATAATTATGAATTCTTGACTTCCATACAACCTTCTACAGACAGTCCTATGTCATATGTATATGTCATTAAAAGTACAATAACCGTGAAACCCAAGAAAAAGTCCTCTACTACATACCCTCTACTACATAATTAGTATGTGCTTTCCAGACTGGGGGGGTGGGGTTCTATTTATAATTCTCTTTTGTTTCCTACCATGTGGCCAAGTTTCCACTTATTACATGTCTGCTTGCCTTAATATTAACATCCAGTTTGGAGCACTGTAAACTGTTTCTCAACTCCTAAATTAAAGCAAATGATATCCACTCCACATCCTACACCAATTTTACTAGAAGCCACTTCAAAGATTCCATTTTAAAAAAATGAAATATGACCATTGCTTCCTGAAGCCAAGGTTAGCCCTGTTCATAATGAAGTGAAACTTTCTCCGATTTCCCTTCTGCTGAAACACTGACAGTCTTTTCCAAAATATTTTTTTCTCCTCCACTAAAAGTGAACCTGGTGATTCTGCTGTGGTTGTTGCTGGTACTGGCAAGGGATGGGTGATGAGAAGAGGAGCCTGCCTTACTCGGTGATGCTCAGGACCAGTACCCACGTGTGGTCACACTGACATTCCAGGACCACATTTGGCTATCTTTCTCAACATAATAAAGTTCCGAAACATTTAAAGATTGTCTCAGCTACACAGTTTCTTTATTATATTATCACCGGCTTATTAAACTATATGAAAGTGTATAGCAGAAAAGACAAAATTAAAAAAATAAAATAAAATAAACCCTCTACAACTCTAACGTTGTAGCTTCCTTATTAGATCTCTACTTTTTGACCATTCCCTCAATTACTCAATTGCCTCTCCGGCTTAATGTCATGTTGCTTATTACACAAGCCAGTCACCCTCTTCACCTATTTACACTGTGTCTATAACCTAAGCTATGTGGTAATTTAACAGCAAACTGGCCTTCTCCTGTCCTTCATATATCCAGGGAGTTTGGGTACACAGCAAAAGAACATAAAATAGTTTCAGATGCTTAACATAACACTTCCTACTAAGCACCATAGCAGCTGTTGACGAGTAGAACCCCCCCCCCCCCTTAGCTGGGCTTAAACTGAAGATGTGTTCCTTCTCAAACGTCTTCGTACCTGAAAGTGCTACTAATCCCCAGCCTTTTCAAAGTAATATATCTCCTTGAGTCTTTCAAATTTTGTTAGCAATGGGAATTTGAACCCTAAACCACATGACGGTGGACAAAAGGTTGTGACAGACAAAGGGAAACTGGATTTTGCCTCCAGTCAGAGCCGAAGCCATGAGAATGAATGTGCTTGCCTTTTCCTTTTGTGAGACAGAACTGTTGCTGGTTCGACCTCTGACTGAGAGTGTGGTGCTTTGGGGGATCTCAGCCTTAGACATGTTCTCACTCATGTGCCCCATCTTGCTTGGGCCCTAGGCTGGTTTGAGCCCCCCATACAGTTGTTCCAGGATGGGCAAGTGCCGCAGGATTTCAGTCCTTATTTCTCCATAAAGAAAGACCAGGCAACTAATTCGGCAAATGTTATTAAAGCTTAGCCTCCCCTTGAACAGACTGGTCTTCTTTCAGTTCCTAGAAAAGGTCTTCCCCTCTCCCAAGGCCTTTTGCCCAAATGGTGTTTCATCTGCTGAAAGCATTCTTTTTATAGAGCGGTGCACATGCGTGTGCATACACACACCTTTTATTGGGGTTAGTTCCCTTTCTTTCTTTAGAGCTGATTTTAAACAACTGTCCTTTAGATGGGCTTTTCTGAACTGTTAAAATCACAATGTGGGGTCAGCACTACTTGGCATTTGGGCACTTTCAAGAGGCAAGCTGTCCAGAAGCAGAAGTTCGGGTACTCAGGTTTTGTGCTGTTGCCCTTCATCCCAAAGAACTAAACTATTATTCACTATACAACAACACAGGAATAAAATACTACTTAATGTGTTGCCATATAGCGAATATATTCATATAGAGAGATGAGATAGAGAGACTGAGACACACTTCTTTGGGAACTTAAGAACTTGCTGGTCAGGAACACTTAATAAGTTACAGTTGCAGCTGAATACAAAATCCTGAAGCGATGCCTAGTTCTCTAATGCTTTAGAAACCAAAATACCTAGGGAAGGAAAATTGTAAAAATTCCCACGCCCAAAAGTCCATGGGATATGATTTTCCCTTCTAATTCAGTACAATGTTCCTTGCCTGCTTCCAGAGGATAAATAAGGATTTGTGCACATATGTTACAACGTCAAAATAAGCTCTTGTGGGGCTTGATCTTCACATTGTTTTTTAACTTCAGCCAAGCAACTGTATACTCAGGACTGTGACATTTAGCTTTACATACTGATTTTCAGCTCCAACCAAAATCTTTCATAAGAGTCTTATCTTTACTTATCAGAATCTTGTCTTCTAAGAACATCGAAAGAATCTATTTTTAGCTAAGTTTAAGAAATGAACACTAATTTTAAAACAGTACCTTGAAAATGCTTTTAATATCTATTTTTTAAACATATTCAATCTGTTATTAGAATTTAAGAAACACTTTTGAATCCTCCAATTTTCTAGATCTCTTGATTTTGATCATATAACAGAATATACTTGATTGAAAACCAGAGGTTCTTTCAAAAGTATGATGGTCAACATCAGAAAAACATCTTACACAAAATATTTTATAATTCAGCACCATATCGTCTCATCATAAAGCACCAAATTATCAAAAAAATATTAATGATTATATCAGTACACCCTACTGTCTTTGCACTTTGCACTCTTCAAAATGCTATCATATTTCAACTTATTAAACTTCATAGCAGGAAGCACATGGGAGTAAAAAAAACCTGACACAGCTTTAAGGGGATTAATACCTTAACATGAACAAGTTGAGTAATTTTATCAAATCAAATTAACAGTAATAAGATACATCATTGCCCTGATAAAACAAACCAAAATGAAACAAAAACATGTTCAACTGACAAATACCTCCTGAATGCTTGTCATGTAGTAGACACTGTTTAAACATGATCTCCATTACATTCTTTCAATGTTATCTCACTGAAACTCTTTTTCTTTTTTTAATTCTTATCTTACAGAGACAGATAGAGAGAGTCAGAGAGAGGGATAGACAGGAACAGACAGACAGGAACGAAGAGATGAGAAGCATCAATTATTAGTTTTTCATTGCAACACCTTAGTTGTTCATTGATTGCTTTCTCATATGTGTCTTGACCATGGGCCTTCAGCAGACTGATTATCCCCTTGCTCGAGCCAGTGAACTTGGGTCCAAGCTGGTGAGCTTTGCTCAAACCAGATGAACCCGTGCTCAAGCTTGCGACCTCAAGGTCTTGAACCTGGGTGCTCCGCATCCCAGTCCGACGCTCTATCCACTGCGCCACCGCCTGGTCAGGCTTGCTGAAACTCTTAACATGTTTATACTAAAAATAGGGATACACACCTTACACACAGATAATACAAAATACCTGAAGGGCCGTAAGGATATTGGCTAAGGCTTGTCCATATGTGTCATGACAGTGAACGGCAAGAGCACTGGGTGGGATTTCTTTTATGACACTTTCCAACATTTTCTTCATGCTTCCTGGAGTTCCCACTCCAATTGTGTCTCCCAGAGAGATCTCATAACAGCCCATGCCATACAGTCTCTTGGAAACCTATTGGGACAGGTGAAGAGCTTATAAAACAATGAAAATGAAGAGACTCAAACCCTGTTTTCCTCAGCAACATCACAACCAAGACTGTGACACATTCATAGCTGGTCCATTTCCTGTCTCATTAAATCCTAAGCATTATATAAAACCCCACATAACATAACTGAAGTTATCTTTTTTTAAAATATTTAAGTTTGCCTTACAGTCATAACTATCCATTTACTACTGTTCAATTAGGAATTATAAACTATAATTTCAGTGATGGCAGGCTTACTTTTCTCAACTCTTTAATCAAACAGAAGCATTACAGATTTCCTTTGGAAGTAGCATTTCTCAAGGTATTAGATTAGGGGTCAAGAACTGTCAATACCAGTTTCAGTTCTATTAGTAGTTTTAGAATTGGGAGAGTAAATAAATATTTCTGGCTTAATTTTTCTGGCTCATAAACGTGTGCACATATGATCTTGTATTTCTTGACTCAAGTGCTAAGTAGTGATATTATGAAAATATACTGCAAGGTACCACCCATCAAGCTGTATAACTAATGTTAATTCAAAGAGCAATAAGAATTTGCATGAAGGTGCATGGTATGTAGACAAGCTCATGGGTACAGGGGTCAAACAGGCCTGGATCTAAATCTCAGCTGTCACCGTGTCAGTTACTGGGCAGAATTTTAACCTAGTCTATAAAATACTGACAACAAGCGGTTGGCTCAGCGGTAGAGCGTCGGTCTGGCGTGTGGGGAACCCGGGGTTCGATTCCCGGCCAGGGCACATAGGAGAAGCGCCCATTTGCTTCTCCACCCCCCACCCCCCCTCCTTCCTCTCTATCTCTCTCTTCCCCTCCCACAGCCAAGGCTCCATTGGAGCAGAGATGGCCCGGGCGCTGGGGATGGCTCCTTGGCCTCTGCCCCAGGCTCTGGAGTGGCTCTGGTCGCGGCAGAGCGACGCCCCGGAGGGGCAGAGCATCGCCCCCTGGTGGGCGGAGCATGGCCCCTGGTGGGCGTGCCGGGTGGATCCCGGTCGGGTGCATGCGGGAGTCTGTCTGACTGTCTCTCCCCATTTCCAGATTCAGAAAAATACAAAATAAATAAATAAATAAATAAATAAATAAATAAATAAATAAAAATACTGACAATAAAACACCTTTATTCAGTATATTTTTAATCCTCATTTTTTTAATTTTTAAGAATTACAATAGTAATGATGATGCCAATGATGACATATTTGACTATGAAAATAAAATGAGAATATATATAAATCACTTTGCACAAAATCTCACACATGACCTCTCACTACCTCATTTATTATGTATGTCTTCAGTGTCATTTTATGCCAGACACTGTGCTAGGTGCTGGGATATGATGGGGTCACAAATACTGAGATGGCTCATGATGTTATAGAGCCTGGAGTCAAATGAGGACAGTCCTTAATCATCAATTCTATTTGGGACTGTGCATTACAGCTATCATAAGGATTTAAAACAACAACAACAAAAAAAAACCAGGATTCTTAGAGCATGTGGCAAGAGAAATTGACCTAGATCTGTCAAGCAGCAAAGGCCCAACTGATAGCTTAAGGTAAAGTAAGCATTAACTTGTTTAAGAGGCTGAGAAAGAAGAGCATGAGAAGACTGTTCCAGGTAGAACATCAAATGCAGAGACAAGTGTGTTCTAGGTAGCATAAATATAAAATGCAAAGGGCATTATAGGCAGGAAAAAAGTCAAATGCAAAGGACAGTGTGATGAGAAAGCATAAACCAAAGGGGAACAAAGCTGGAGGTATAGGCATAAGGCAGACCCTACAAAGCCTTGTGACTCAACCAAGCATAGAGTTTTGGTTGACGATTTTATCATAAGAGCAATAGAAAGCCATGACAAAATTTGGGCTAGTAGTGATATAATCAGATTGGTTTTTCAGAAAGGCAGTATCAATAACAATATCAAAACAGGAAGGAGGGTACTCAGAAGGTCTACCTAGTCCAGGTAGAAAATTATTATTGGATGGAAAATTGAATACGAAAAATCAAAATGTTCACTCTCCTCTCTACTACTTATTAAATGCTGGAATTTCTTCATGGCAAAGAGAATGAGGCTTCAAAGGAGAAATGTAACTGGTTGGAGGAAAATCATAAGTGCTGTGTCAGAGAATACAAAGGATATGAGGACTAAAGAAAAGAGGAAATGGTCACTAGCCCCAGATTTTGTGAGAAGTCAAGATGAGGGCTAAGTAAGTATTATCTTGCATTTCTTTGCCCAAGAACTAAGTAGTGATCATATAAGAGGGAGTTCAGTGGAGTGAAGACCTAGAAGTCAACTCGGGTTATAATAAAGAGCTGGTGGCACATGAGGAAATGGACACCACTTCGGTAGACAGTCTTTTGAAGAAGTTAGATGTAGAAGGAAGGAGAGAATTGATAACGAGATGAAGATGCTAAATTAAGGAAGAAAGTTTCGGATGGAAGAGGATTGAATATTCAAGTGTCAACAGGAAGGAATCTAAATAGTTGAATATACAGGGAAAGGACCAGAGACTTGAAAGCCTGGAAAGTGAACAAATTATGCATTAGTCATTTCAGAAAGAAAGAGAGTGAGCTGGCTCCAAAATATTAGAATAGCACAGAAAGCCCATTAAGGTTGTTAGTGATGAATTCCTAATGTTTCTGATCTGCCTGTTATGTAATCCTTTTCAGTAACTGCTCAGGCATTCTGGTGCAGGAACGGTGAGCCAGTGGGTGTGTATGTGTGGTCCATCCAGAGATGATACAAGGCAGAGGCAGACGCAGAAGAACAGGGGTTTGCTGTATAGGCAGAGTTGGATCTAGGTCTTGTGGAATCTGAATTTATACCATTGTGGAAGTATTCTTAAAAAAAAAAAACAATTGGCCTGACCAGGTGGTGGCACAGTGGATAGAGCATCAGATTGGGATGCAGAAGACCCAGGTTTGAGACCTCAAGGTCACCAGCTTGAGCACGGGCTCATCTGGTTTGAGCAAGGCACACCAGCTTGGACCCAAGGTCACTGGCTGGAGCAAGGGGTTATTCGGTCTGCTGAAGGCCCATGGTCAAGGCACATATGAGAAAGCAATCAATGAACAATTAAAGTGTTGCAATGAAAAACTAATGATTGATGCTTCTCATCTTTCTCCGTTCCTGTCTGTCCCTATCTATCCCTCTCTCTGACTCTCTCTGTCTCTGAAAAAAAAAAACCCAAACCATAATTGTAAATACAAATTAACAACAGATCTTGGAAAGATCCTATGCAATAGAAGGACTAACATGTAATCTTCATTATTTTAAATATATATCTGCCTCTGTGTTGTAAAGGTCTTATTTAAATACTGGACCATGGGCTAGCTCTCATGTGAAAAATCTGCAGTGAATTTCAAAAGTTAAATTCATGCACAAAAATAGCTCTGGCTTCAGCCAAAACGAAAAATTAATCCAGCCTAAATTTTTATTTCAACAATGCCATTTTCACTGCTTTGGAACCACCTTAGGAAATGTAAGAACATTAACAACCCTAACAACAGGTGCACATTATTATACTTCGCATAAAAAAGTAGTGTTTGAGGTAGCCTAATATAATCTCAATAACTATAATAATGCATTTAGCACCATTGGTATCAATTAATTAACAGGAACATTAAGTAAAAAATGAACCTCACTAAGCATGTCCTTAATGATTAATCTATTGCTATAAAGTTGTTCTGGAATAGCAACTTGTATCTCAGCAGTAAGAGCTGAAGGACCCTAAAGGAACAAAAACGCGAAGCAGTGTATACTCCTATACACGTGCCAAAAGTATGCAGGAGAAAAAAAAGAACACTATCTGAGCAACCAAGGTGAATCTGAAGTGAGCACAACTGCCCGAATGATAAGACAGAAAAGTCATTAGCTGTGTTCTGCCCACAGGAAAATAAAGCAGGTATTTTTCCCCTCCACCTTTGAGCACCCAAAAGTTAAAACTCAAATGTTATTAAACTTTGAACAGTGATAAGTAATATATAGGTCTTCAGTGTTAAAATGAAACTATTAGTTAAGCCAGACGTTTTCAACCAGTGTGCTGACAGATTTTTAAAACATGCGATACCTGACAATGTATGAAATGAGGGGTGCTGACTTCATACCCATTAGATTGTTAAAAAATAAAAAGACGACAACAGCCACTTCAAAAATATCCATCCAAGGTGAATGAATCAAAAGGATACCTATTTATTTTGTCAGATCAGTAAAAAAATACATTTTTTGGTGTGCCACCACAGAATTTTAGTCATTAGTTTATGTGTGCCATGAAATGGAAAAAGTTGAAAATCACTGAGTTAAGCAATCACACATCTCCCATTATGGTTCCCCTTAGTCTTTGTTGTATAGATGCACTAAATAGTAGGGAAAATAGAGCACTTTTTAAAAATATATACATCATTTTGCCATTAGTTAGAAAGCCAGAGGTATATCTTACTTCTGTCACTTTTTGTGGTATGATGTTTCCTTCATATGGACAGCCCAGGGCACAAGACACATACCTAAATTTAAAACACAGAACCATATAAATGTGAGTATGGTGGATAAGACACTTCTTAACTTCCATTTTATAAAAATAAAATAGTAGCCAAAAAAAGTCATCAAGAAAATTTATTTTACATTCTTTCTTCATTATTATTTTATGCTCAGACCAAATAAAAACAAGTTCAGAACATTTTCAATTTAACTAACATGTTTAACTACTTAATAATTATGACTTGATATATGTTGTTTGATGGCAGACGGGAATAAGATCATCGGTGTTTATCTTGTGGGGTTTATACTATAGCAGCATGTAAACACTCAAAGCAGAAGATACCAGTGAAATACATAGTTTTATTTAAATAAGTACATACAATCAACTGTTAACTACCCAGGTTTTTGGAACTATATAGAAAAAGCATGTCGCTGACTAACTGAATTTCTCTCCTCACTCCATCTGGATGTCTTGGCCTTACTTAGATAGTCATTAATCACCTCAAAACTCCTAGAACTGGCCACAACCTCAAAGTTCATCTTGCTTATCTCTCCTGAGTGTACCTAAATCATCCCAAATAGAAGAGTGTCTAGTCTGCTTTTAAAAGGCTCCAAATAAAGATATTCCATAAGCTTCTTCAACAATTTAATATCAAAAGTCAAGCTTTTCTTGCAAGGACAATGATGCATTTCCATCTTTAAGTATTAAGCCTTAGAAAAAGTCTGTTTTAGCTATTTTCAGCTCAACACCAATCCCGTTTTATTGAACTTTCCTCAGAGACTGTACAACACTTGTATAAAAATAATGCATCATGCATCTGATTGTCAGGAACGAAGCAATTCACATGAGGGAGAGAGGGGTGGTGGGAAAGGAGGCTGGAGATCCGGTTCTTTGGGCCAGAATAGGAAAAGCTTTAGATAGCAAGGCCTGTGAATGCCATGCCAAGGAGTTTGAACTTTGAGATCACTCAAAATTGCTTTGAGGCCCACGAAATTATTAGGTAAAGTACTGACAAGATCAGATTTGTTTTCCAGAAATATAACTCCTTGGGAGCTCTGAAAGTGGCTGCCAGAGGAAAGGTGGAGGCAAAAATAGGGGAGAAGACAATCCCGTATTTCCTTGAGTCTAAAATGCTGTCAATTGAAAGATACACTATGAATTCCGTAACAGGTTGAAAGTAGGAAAATATGATACATATATTCAATACATATCCACTGATTCTAAAGATGTAACCTAATTTCAAAAGTATTAAAATGTGAATAAAGCTGTGTGCTGACATGAAATAAGCAGGTCCATAAGCCAGGCAAACAGTGATGAGGACAGGAAGGAGGACGGGGACAAGTTCAAGTAAAATTTGAAAGTGACACTGGATGGGAAACCAATCTCTCTGCTTTTCCAATCACTATAATCTAAGTTTATTGTTTAAGTAATATATAAATTTAATCAAGATACGTGAGAGAAAGCAGTTTTTATGCAGAAATAATAATGAAGAGGTGGCTAAAGATGAAAAAGAGTACATATTTTCAATTCAGATATAACAATTATAGATAATGTATTAGTAATATAAGTACATTGATTCTGAACCCAAAATATCTAGATTTGATTAAATAGAAATTCCAAGCCATCCATTTCTATGTTGTTCCTCTAAATAAAAATAAAAAAAAATGAAAAATAACAAATGCAAAACAATATGAAAATAGCCTGTCCTGCATTTTTATTCCCTGGCTACAGCTTTATGCCATAACCCTAAGTCACTCCAAATATATTTTCATTCACTCAAGTTTTCCTGTGAATCCTTTCCAGGCCTATGGCTTTCCGGGTCTTCAGAGTCTATTGTATTTCATTTTCTATGTTTTCCTTCCGTAAGTTGAGTAATCACTTCTTTAGCCTTATTCACACATGGGGCTTTCTCCAAAGTGAATGTGATAGTTCTCAACTGTGTTTATTAACTGTACTTTACCACTCTAAAACAGAGTTCGTCAAAGTAAGGCTCACAGGCCAAATCCTGCTCATCACTCTTTGCAAATAAAATTTTATTGGAATAAAGCTATGCCCATCTGTTTAGCTGTTACCCTCAGCTACTTTTGTTCTATAACAGCAGAGTTGAGTAGTTCAAACAGAGATCATCTGAACCACAAAACCTATATATTACTCTCTGGCCTTGGCAGAAAAAGCCTGCCAACCACTGGTAAAAAGAAAGGCATTTTCATGAGTGTGAAAAAGCCTCAATCCTGATGAAAACATGCTAGATCATCTCCCTGGGCTAGGGGCTAACATCAGTTATTACACTTACATTCTTCTCCAGCAATCTATGACAATGGTTCTCAAACTTAGCCATACAGAATCACCCAGGGACTTAAAAAAACCAAACCAAACCCTAATGTTTATACACTCCAAATTAGCTGAATCAGAAACTTAGAAAATGTAATCCAACCATTAGTATTTTAAAATAATTTTTAAATTTGCATTATTCTGTCAAATAGAAAAACACTCAGCTATTAGTAATACTGCTTCACCTGGAGTGACTGATTGATTTCCCTGTAAATAGTGGCATTAAATGGGCTTAATAGTATCTAATCTCCTCATTACTATGCCATAACATTTTTATCCATCTTTGATCGGCTGGTGGTTAAATATATAATTTTTAATATAAGTGTGTTTTCATGGCGATTTTAGTTTCTGTAGGAATTTCACAAGAGTATTCTATGACTTAATGTCCCTATGAACAAAAACTGACTTTCCCGTCCTTGCCTTGATGATTTGCCAGTCCCTGAACAAATGTCTACCTTGATTTCTCTGTTGGATTTCCATAATACTCATGTGTTTTTTATAAGTCCACAATCCAGAAGTATACATGGCAGAGATTCTAGTGATTGCATTGGCAAGGGGGTCTTTTCAGGTGCCAAAAACACTCAGTTACATATCCATGTTTCAGCAGAGAATACTATTTCCAAGTCTCTAGGAATTGTACCTAGGAAATATACTCCCATGTGAAAGTCAGAGATTCTCAAATAGTGTGCCATAAGAATTTTTAAAACATGCGATACCTGATGATTTAGTCAGGGCACTGACCTCTTTTCTCTTAGATTGTCATATAAAAAAATAACAGCCATCAACGATAGCCATCCAGTGTGAATGCCCTGTCTTGAACCATAAATACATAGATCATATAATAGAGTTGCATCTTATCGATCATGTTGCATAATAACGTTACATCTGATTGGTTAATTCTTGGTACTAGATACCCTTATATAAAAGTATAGACACCTAATGTTTTTAAAAAGTCACTTTGGAGCAAAGTGTTTAAGTAACTACTATTTATTTTTATAAATCATTCAAAATTATACCTATTTTTGGTCAGATCAACAAAAAACCTATTTGTTGTTATGCCACGGAATTTTAGTAGTTAAGTGTATGTTGCCATGAGATGAAAAAGGTTGAAAATCGCTGAGCTAGTGGCATCAACATGCATGCTTATCACATTGTCTTTGATAAAATCTGGGGACTTTCTTTTCTGAGCTTGGTTATATGTCTTAAAATTTGTTATATTTATGTGTTTGCAGTAGGAATAGAAAACGAAGTCTCTGTATCAGTTCAGTCCCTCAAAGTCTCTCTCTCACCACTACCCAGTTACTTCCAGGAACAACTCCAAATCTCCTTGTGCATTCTACAAATCGCTTGCTTAACGCCTTCAGATGGCATATTAAGCTCAATATGTGCAAAATGATGCTTATCTCTCTTTCCCCTGCATTTGCCATAAAAAAAAAATGAAGTCATTTCCAGAGTCCTGCTTAAATCACTTGAAAGTCACCTTTGAGAATATATTCATAGGTTGACTAATTCTTCCCCTCTAGCTCTATAGCATGTGACCTCTACCAGTGACAGCCCAAGTCAGAATAGTCCTGGAGTATCATCTCCAGGACAGCCACAAACAACTCCTACACACTCTTCTTGCCTCTAGTCTCATGCCATTAATTTCACTCCAATATCTATTGCTAAAATAATATTACTAGAGGATACAATTCATTATGTATTTTACCACTCTGGAAATCTTTTAAAGGCTTGCCATTGTCTACCAAATACACTGATTATTCAAAGAGCATCAGTAGTGTGAAAAATCATGATAAATGGCAAACTTAGTCATCCAAGTCTGTAACAACTTTACTTAGTGAAACTGGGTCATAAAAAAGGCACCTACATTTAGGCATTATCCAAGCCTACCTCCCCACGATTATCTCATCTTAGCAATCCTCCAAACATCTTGGGAAGAGGAAAATGGATCAGTAAAAGCCTTGAATTAAATGTCACAAGCAGAGTGAAAGGAATCAGCCATTGCTAACCTCAGAAAAGAAAAACAATGCAAGAGTAATGAGAAGACATGTTATGTTTAAAGGTAATCAAGACATTTAAATATATGATCTTCTCTGACATACTAGTACAGAATGTATCAACCTATCCAATTAACATTCCATTATTAATAAACCAAGAATAATTTTTGAGAAACTTTTACACACTTATCACTGTGGATGGTATAAAAAATAAAGACTTTCCCTTGGTCTCAAGGAGTAATTTTGCTAAGATTCTTCATTTGCTCGAAAATGTTAATATTACGAGAAATGACAAAACGTATTCTTTCCTCAAATGCTCTACATGATAGCTATTTAGGCATGACTACTCAAAAGCAGCATATACATATTAACAACTTCTGGATTTGTGTTATTCTAGCACACAACAGTGAAGGAATAATATCTAAGGCTAAAAAATGTATAAATCCTCAAACAGACCACATGTATGAAGAAAATAGCTTTAACAGATGTCTCATTTTTAGAGTTTTATGTACCATACCTTGGTAAATTATGATTTGAAATGATCTTCCAGGCCAACACAAAGACGTTAGTTGAACAGAAGTTGTAAAGGAATTTGACCAATAAGTTGTCTACTTATAAGAAGATGGTGCCATATGTGCAAGTGAATTCCATTGGGGTAGATCATCCAATGGAAGGTATTTGCTATATCAGACATGAGAAACACTGTCTGACATTCAATATGTACTTAAAAAAAACTGAGCTCTATATAAGAAGCTCATTATCTTACTCAAAAAGACTGCTATTACCTTCAGGGTCAGGATTAGAGGGAGGACAGGAAATACAACATGTACATAATGGCCAAAATATTTTGGCTAACAAACAAGCAGGATGCAAGTTCTTTAAGAAATGTGTTGAGTTATAAATTATCTCCCAAAGGGAATACAAGTAAAATGAATTAAAGACTTAAATGTAAGAGCTGAAATCATAAGTTATATAGAAGAAAACATAGGTACTAAGCTCCTGAACATCAGTGTTAGCAATAATTTTGTGGATTTGATTCCAACAGCAAAGGAAACAAAAACAAATGAACAACATCAAACTAAAAAGCTTTTGCATGGCAAAAGAAACCATCAACAAAATTAAAAGGCAACCAAGTGAATGGGAGAGTATATTTGAGATGATATTTCCAGTAAGAGCTTAATAGTCAAAATATATAAAGAACTCATACAACTCAACAACAAGAAATAAACAACCTGATTAAAATATGGCAGAAGATACAAAAACAGACACTTTTCCAAGAAAGACATACAGTTGGTCAACAGGCACATAAGAGGTTCTTCAATATTACTATTAGGGTAATATAAATCAAAACCACAATGAAATATCACTTCACACCTTTTAGAATGGTTCTTATCAAGAAGACATAAGTTTTAGACAGGATGTGGAGAAAAGGGAATGCTCATGCACTCTGTGGGAATATAAGGGTGTGGCCATTATAGAAAAACAGTATGTAGGTTTGTCAAGTAATGAAGACTAGAACTACCATATGATCCAGCTATTCCACTTATGGGTAGTTATCTGAAGAACATAAAAACACTAATTCAAAACCCTGTGTTTGTAGCATTATTTACAAGAGCTAAGATATGGAAGCAATGTAAGTGTTTATTAACCAATGAATGGATAAAGAAAGTGTAGTTCATATACAGGGGTAGGCAAAAGTAGCTTTATGGTTGAGAGTATGAGAAACAGAGTTTATTCTTGTGTTATTATTTATTAGCTATTATGTCACTTATTTTACAACCGTATATCTACTTTTGCCCATCCCTGTGTGCATGTGTGTGTATTAGCAGTACGCACACAAACAATGAAATAATACTTGGACATAAGAAGGTTAAATACTGCCATTTGTGACAACATAGATGGACCTTAAAAATATTATGTTAAGTACAATAAGTCAGAATTAAAAGAACAAAATTATGTGATTTCACTTATATGTGGAATTAAAAAAAAAGTGAACTAACAAAACAAAAACAAACTTATAGAGTGATGTCAGGGAGATGGTAGTATGAGAAACACCCTTGGCATCTGCCCTGGAAGTTTCAATAATCTGAACAGCTATAACTCAACAAAGGATTCCCTACTCAAAGCAAAGCACAACTAAGAGATCTACAATAGAGGGAGGTCAAAACAACAGCATAGGACCTGGCCAGTTTCTTCAACCCAGTCATGCTCATTGCAGCCACATTGAGGACAGATACTGCTATAGACAGCACTGTAAAATTTATGAGCTATAAAATTTATGATTCAGTGCCACCTACTGGAAAATAAGAGAAAGATCTCTTTGTATTAAACTGCTAGAGAAGTGCCACTCATACACAGATGCCTAGACAGAGGAAGAATCTATAAAATGCCATGAATCACTAAACTTGCGAGACAGCTAAGAAAGAAATTAAAAAATAGAGAAAAAACTAAAAGAAATGAAAATACATGATATCATGACAGAGATTGCTTTTCTAAAGATACTCAACAAGATGTGAGAAAACACAGACAGGCAATTTCATGCACTCAGAAAACAAATCAACAAACAAAACAAGTACTTTACCAAAGAGATTAAAACTTTAAAAAGGAGCCTGACTAGGTGGTGGCACAGGGGATAGAGCATTGGACTGGGATGTGGAGGACCCATGTTCAAAACCCGGAGGTCGCCAGCTTGAGCACAGGCTCATCTGGTTTGAGCAAGGCACACCAGCTTGGACCCAAGGTCACTGGCTTGAGCAAGGGGTCACTCGGTCTGCTGTAGCACTCCAGTCAAGGCACATATGAGAAATTAATCAATGAACAACTAAGGAGCCACAATGAAGAATTGATTTTTCTCATCTCTCTCCCTTCCTGTCTGTCTGTCCCTCTCTCTGACTCTATCTGTCTCTGCCACAAAAAACAAACAAACAAACAAACAAACAAAAAACCTTTAAAAAGGAGCCAAACATAATTCCGGAGATGAATAACTCAATGAAAGGGATAAAAATAAAATTAACTAGCAAGCATAGGTAAAGGAGCTGACCAGATGAAAGAAAGAATTAGTGATATCAAAGATAGAAATCTAGAAATGATACAGATGGGAAAGAGACTTGAGCATAAAAAAGAAAAGAAAGAACTCTATGAGAACTATCGGACTCCATCAGAAAAAGCAATATAGAAATAATGGGCATAACAGGAGAAGAGATGGAGAGGGAGCAGAGAGCCTAGTCAAACAAACAGTTGATGAGGACTTGCCAAACTTATGGAAACAGCTAGATCCTTGAATCCAATCAGCAAACAGAACATATCATATAATTACCTCAATCCAAAGAGGCTTTCTCTATGGCACATTGTATTAAAACTGTCAAAAATTAATGACAAAGAAAGAATTCTCAAAGAAATCAGGGGAAAGAAGAAAGTAACCTATAAAGGAAAGCCCAATAGGTTATCATCAAACGTCTCAGCAGAAACTCTACAAACCAGAAGAGAGTGGAACCAACTATTCAAACAACTGAAAAAGAGAAATCACCATACAAGAATAATATACCCAGAAAAGTTATCCTTTAAATATAAAGGAGAAATAAAGATTTCCAGTCATACAAAGCTGAGGGAATTTATCACCAGAAAACCTCCACTGTAGAAAATACTCAAGGGGTTATTCTACCTAAAACAGAACAAAAGGTGACAAAGCTACAAGTTCAACAAACATATAGCATATACAGGGATAATTTGTCAGAGCAAATCATAAAAGAAGAAGAGGTAAAGGTCTGAATTTGCAAAGAATTATGGAGATCAAATACATTTAAAAGAAAATACTGTATATATGAAAATTTCATTTTCAGAAACCTAATGGTACCCATGCACAAAAAGCCCAAAATTAAACCATGGCTTAAAAAAAAAGAGGTTTGGAATACCACCATACAAAAATAACAGAAAGAAAACAAAAGAAAAATATAATAGAGGCACAGAGCTATCAACAAACAAAAGATAAAATGGCTATAGAAAATCCTCAAATATCAATAATTACCCTAAATATAAATGGACTTAATTCACCAATAAAGAGGCACAGAGTAGCGGATTGGATCAAAATACAAAACCCAACCATATGCTGACTTCAGGAGAAACATATAAGTTGCAAAGACAAAGTCAGACTCAAAATGAAATGGTGAAAATGATTCTTTGAGCAAACAACATCCAGAGAGAAACAGCCATAGCCATACATATATCCAACAAAAATATATTTCAAGATAACAAAGGTAACAAGAGGCAAAGATGAACATTTTACAGTGATTTAAAGGACCCCATGGCCCTGGCCGGTTGCCTCAGTGGTAGAGCGTCAGCCTGGCATGCGGGGGACCCGGGTTCGATTCCCGACCAGGGTACATAGGAGAAGCGCCCATCTGCTTCTCCACCCCCCCTCCTTCCTCTCTGTCTCTCTCTTCCCTTCCCGCAGCCAAGGCTCCATTGGAGCAAAGATGGCCCGGGCGCTGGATATGGCTCCTTGGCCTCTGCCCCAGGTGCTAGAGTGGCTCTGGTCATGGCAGAGCGATGCCCTGGAGGGGCAGAGCGTCGCCCCTAGTGGGCGTGCCAGGTGGATCCCAGTCGGGTGCATGCAGGAGTCTGTCTGACTGTCTCTCCCCATTTCCAGCTTCAGAAAAAAAAAATACAAAAAAAAAAAAAAAAAGGACCCCATATCAAGAAGACATAACACTTCTTAAGATATATGCACTCAATAAGGGAGCATCAAAATATATAAAGCAACAACTAACAGTACTAAAGGGAGAAAAAGATTATTACACAATCATATTTTTAGACATTAATACTCCATTGAAAGCTATACATAAATCCAAACACAAAATTAATAAAAAAAAATATGAGCTTCAAATCACACATTAGACTAAATGGACAAAAATTGACATTTACAGAGACAATCATCCCTGAACATCAGAGTATACACAGAGTATGCACATGTGATATTCTCAAAGACAGACCATTGTTGGGTCACAAAATTAGGTTCAACAAATACAAGATTAAAATTATAGCAAACATATTCTCTGACCACAATGCTTTGAAATTAGAAATCAAGTGCAAAAAGTAGAGAAACCCACAAATATGTGAAGATTAAACAACATACTACTAAAAAATGATGGGATCAAAGAAGATACAAAAGGTGAAATCAAAAGATAAATAGAGAAAAACAAGAATGACAATACAACATATCAATATTTGGGGGATGCAACAAAAGTAGTAATAACAGAGAATTTAGTATCATTATAAGCGTATCTCAAGAAACAAGAAAAATACCAAGTAAAAAATATAACATTACACCCTAAAAAACTAGAAAAAGAAGAAACCGAAAATCAGCAAAAAAAGGAAATAATAATTAGAAGAGAGAGACAAGATGGCCACAGAGTAGGTGGATGCTCCAACTTCTACTTCCCAGTACCAAGGTCGATTACAACTTAATTCTGAGAACACTCATCTTGAAAGACCAACTTTGGACTAAACCAAGAGGATTCTATAGTCAAGGACCACCAAAGAACCCACACTGATACTGGTAGGAAAGGCAGAGACACAGGAAGGGCTGCCCCACTCCTGGGAGTGAGTGGCAGCTGGGAGGGACTCTCATGACTGGGAGGGCTTCCCCACAAGTTGTGGGTCCTCAGCCCCAAACCTGGAATCCCAGCCTAGAGCCCTGGAGCCTGGAAGGGGCTTACAGACTATATTTGGCTGAGAAAGGAGCCTAGATACTGCTTGAGAGGAGGCAGAACTCTTGGATCCAGGCTCCATATTAAAGAGACTGCACAGACAGCCTCACTCACAGCCAACTTCCCAGAGCTCCAGGAGCGGGGAGCACTGGGAGGCCTGGAGTTGCTAGGGGAGAGAGTGGTCTCGAAGGCACAGGCAGAGACACTTTGAGGGATGGACACCTAACCCCTGGGCTGAGTCACTCCCTAAATCTAGAGTGAACATTTTTCCTGGGAACAGCACTACCAGCAAAGGGAAAAAATTGCCCTGTCCACTGGAGGCTCTCCTGCTCCAGTTAGAACAAAGAGGCACTTAGAGGCAGACAGCACATTAGGGACACAAATAGTGAGTGCAGAGATATAAGCTACACCATCCCCTGTGCTGCTGAGTGCTCGCTGGGGGCGGGGTGGGTGGGTCGAAGGCAGCAGGGAGTGACTGCGGAAGCCAGGGTGCAGCTGCAGAGACCAGGGTGGCCCGAGCCAGCTGGCGAAGGGAAAAACTGCAGTGGCTGCTGCAGAGGTCAGGGCTTGTACACAGTCCTGCCTACCTGAGTGGGCCCACCCTTGGCGAGGGCAGCCGCTGCAGAGGTCCTGGCCAGCATGCAATCCCGCCTGTGATGCAAGCGTGCCCTCAGCGTCAGCAGAAGCCGGGCGACCTTGAGGGTGGTCTAAACAGGCAGGTGCAAGTCTAGCCAAGGAGGAGGGAGCTCTGGTGGCTGCTAAGGAGATCTGAGCCCATGGGCAAACTCCTGGGTGATACGGCCACCCTTGGCAGCAGTGGAGGTGGAGGTAGCCCTGGAAGCGGTCCAAGCAGGATGCACAGTTCCACCTGTGAAGGTGGAAGCCTCAGAAGACCAACGTGCACAATCTTGCCTGAGGCAAGCCAGGCGCACTTCGGGGGATGGTCTGAGCAGGCACACATGGGTCCAGCCAAGGAGGAGGGAGCCCAGTGGCTGCTGAGGAGATCTGAGCCCATGCGCAAACTCCCAGCAACATGGACCCGCCCTGGGTGGCAGCAGAGGTTGTGGTGGCCTTGGAAGTGGTTGGAGCTGGCACATGCAGGTGTGCAAGAGCCTGCCTGGGGCAGTGGGGGCATCAGAGTCCACAGCTCCACAGAGGCAGGCTGGCACCAGCAGCACCTGAGCCCAAATGCCCCAGGCAGCAACAGCAGCAGGCGGGTGGACAGACACAATGGGAGCACAGAGGCCACACCCACTGGACCCAGTGACTACACCCTATCGAGTGCTGAAAAAAGAAACAAAATAATTGAAATTAATAAGTAAAAAGTTTGGATAGAATAACTCCTGAGGCTATGGAGCTGGCCACATCCAATACCATACCTAATTACTGAATTACAGTACTGAGCCCAACAAGTATTCAGCAATAAGAGGCAACAGAAAGTGGATCTCAGGGGAACTTGAACTTTTAAAAGAACTTCCCCCAGGCCAAGAATAGATAAAAGCAAGCCTAGGTGTGCAGCTGATATTTATATATATCATACAACTGGAAGCACCTGGGCTCAGCAGAGGCAGCCACAAGATCTGGATCACCTATAGCTCCAAAAAAGTTGATAAGAGCCAGTCATAGGCAGTGACCCCCACTGATCTGCTCCAGGACCCGGAGAGGGAGGTCCAGGGCAAGAACATTCATCAGCCAGGTATGGAAAGCACCAGTTCGGGACCTAACAACCCTTGTTAGAGTAGAAGCATAAGGAAGGGCTTTTCACACCTGACCAAGCTAAGACATAGAAAACACCGACACAAACAGCAAAAAGAACAGTGATAGCAGATAAGTAGCCCACAGTGGATTACAAACAACAGCTGATGCCAACCCAAGAAGACCTAGAAAAAACACAACTGGAGGCAGACAATACCAACCCTAGACTTAGCTACCTTCACAAACAACACACCCAAATGAAGAGTGTATACACAGACAAAATGGGAAGACAGAGAAAGGCAATCCAGATGAATCAACAAGAGAAATCCCCAGGAAAAGAACTGAGTTAGAAATAACCAAATTAGCAAATGCAGAGTTTAAAATAATGATTATTAAAGAGTTCAAAGATCTTAGAACAATAACGGATAACATAATGAACACCTAAACAAAGAGATAACAAGCATCAAAAAGCACATTGAAATAATAAAGAAGAACCAGTCAGAATTGACAAATACAATATCAGAAATGAAGACTACACTAGAAGGAATTAAAAGCAGTCTAGATGAAGCAGAGGATCAAATAAACAATTTTAAAAACAAGATAAACAAAAGCACAGAAGTGGAGCAGCAAAAGAAAAGAGGTTTAAAAAGTCTGAGGAAACTCTAAGAGACCTCTGTAACAACATAAAGAGAAACAACATCCACATCATAAGGGTTCCTGAAGAAGAGAAAGAAAAAGGGATAGAGAGCCTGTTTGAAGAAATCATAGCTGAAAAGTTCCCTAAATCGATGTAGGAAAAAGTCACACAAATTCAAGAAGCACATAGAATTCCATTAAAGAGAAACCCAGAGAAACCTACACCAAGACACATCATAATTAAAATACCAAAGCTAAGATATAAAGAGAAAATACTAAAAGTTGCAAGAGAAAAATAAGTGAATCACCTACAAAGGAGCCCCCATAAGAATGACATCCGACTTCTCAACAGAAACACTTGAGGCCAGAAGGGAATGGCAAGAAATGTTCAAACTAATGCAGAACAAGAGCCTATAACCAAGACTTCTATATCCAGCAAGGCTAACATTTAAAATTGAAGGAGAAATAAAAAGCTTGCTAGCCAATAATAATTCAAGGAATTCATTACAACCAAACCAATGCTGCAAGAAATGTTAAGGGTCCTGTTGTAAACAGAATAAAGGGGGAGAATATAATAAAAGAGGATTGTAGATTTAAAGAATAAAATGGCAGTAAACAACTACATATCAATAATAACCTTAAACATAAATGGATTAAATGATACAATTAAAAGACATAGGATAGCTGCATGGATAAGAAAACAGGGTCATACATATGCTGTCTACAAGAGACACACCTCAAAACAAAAGATACACATAGACTTAAAGTAAAAGGTTGGAAAAAAATATTTCATGCAATGGAAATGAAAAGAAAGCTGGGGTAACAATACTTATATCTGACAAAATAGACTTTAAAACAAAGACTATAGTAAGGGATAAAGAAGGTCACTACATAATGATAAAAGGAGCAATCCAACAGAAATATATAACCATTATAAATATCTATGCATCTAATATAGGAGCATCTAATGTAGGAGCACCTAAATACGTAAAACAGACTTTGATGGAAATAAAGGGTGAGATCAACAGCAATACTATAATAGTAGCGGATTTCAATACCCCACTAACATCACCAGATAGATCCTCAAGAAAGAAATTAACAAAGAAACAGCAGACTTAAAGAACACACTAGATCAACTGGATTTAATGGATATCTTCAGAACCTTTCACCCTAAAGCAGCAGAATATACATTCTTTTCAAGGGCTCATGGTACATTCTTTAGGGTAGACCACATCTTAGGATACAAAAGCGGTCTCAAAAATTTAAGAAGATGAAATCATGTCAATCATCTTCTCTGATCACAGTGGCATGATACTAGAAATTAACTACAATAGAAAAACTGAAAAATACTCAAACACTTGGAAACTAAATAGCATGTTATGAAATAACGAATGAGTTAGCAATGAGATCAAAGATGAAATAAAAAATTTTCTAGAAACGAATGAAAATGAGCACAAAACTACTCAAAATTAATGGGACACAGCAAAAGCAGTTCTGAGAGAGAATTTCATAGCAATACAGGCATACCTCAAGAATCTCGAAAAAGCTCAAATAAACAACTTAACCTTGCATCTAAAAGAACTAGAAAAAGAACAGCAGGTAAAGCCCAGAGGAAGCAAAAGGAAGGAAATAATAAAGATCAGAGTGGAAATAAATGACATAGAGGCTAAAAAAAATAATACAGAGGATCAATGAAACCAAGAGCTGGTGTTTTGAAAAGGATAACAAGATCAATGAACCTTTCACCAGATTCACCAAAAAAAAGAGAGAGAGAGGACTCAATAAAATTAGAACCGGGAGTGGAAAAATAACAACTGACACAACAGAAATACAAAGGATTGTAAGAAAATACTATGAAGAACTGTATGCCAAAAAACTAAACAACCTAGGTGAAATGGACAAATTCCTTGACACATATAATCTTCCAAAAGTCAATCTGGAAGAATCAAAAAACCCAAACAGACTGATTACAACAAATGAGATTGAAACAGTTATCAAAAACTCCCAACAAACCAAAGCCCTGGGCCAGATGACTTCACAGGCAATTTCTACCAAATATTCAAAGAAGAACTAACTCCTATCCTTCTCAAGCTATTTCAAAAAATCCAAGAGGAGGGAAGACTTCCAACCTCCTTATATGAGGCGAGCATAACTCTGATTCCAAAACCAGGCAAAGACAAGACAAAGAAAGAAAATTATAGACCAATATTTCTGATAAATTTAGATGCTAAAATTCTCAACAAAATATTAGCAAACTGGATCCAGCAATACATGAAAAAAATCATACATCATGATCAAGTGGGTATATTCTGGAGAGGCAAGGCTGGTACAATATTCGCAAATCAATCAATGTGGTTCATCACATAAACAAAAGAAAAAAGGAGAAAAACCACATAATAATATCAATAGATGCAGAAAAAGCATTTGATAAAATCCAGCTCCCATTTATGATCAAAACTCTTAGCAAAGTGGGAATACAGGAACATACCTCAATATGATAAAGGCCATCTATGACAACCCTACAGCCAACATTATACTCAATGGGCAAAAAATTAAAAGCAATCCTTTTAAAATCAGGAACAAGGCAGGGGTGCACCCTTTCACCACTCTTATTCAACATAGTCCTGGCAGTCCTAGCCACAGCAATCAGACAAAAAGAAGAAAGAAAAGGCATCCAAATTAGTAAAGAAGAAAACCATCATTATTTTCAGATGATATGATACTATATATAGAAAACCCTAAAGTCTAAGTCAAAAAACTACTGGGCCTGATAAATGAATTCAGCAAGGTGGCAGGATATAAAATTAATACTCAGAAATCAGAGGCATTTTTATATACCAACAAGGAACTGTTAAAAGAGAAATTAAGGAAACAATTGCCTTCACTATTGCAACAACAACAAAAAAAAGTACCTAGGAGTAAATTTAACCAAGGAGGTTAAAGACTTGTACTTGGAAAGTTATAAAGCATTGATAAAAGAAATAAAGAAAAATACAAACAAGTGGAAGCATATACCAAATTCATGGGTAGGAAGAATAAACAACATTAAAATGTCTATATTACCCAAAGCAATCTATAAATTCAATGCAGTTCCTATTAAAATAACAATAGCATACTTCACAGATATAGAACAAATATTCCAAAAATTTCTACGGAACCAAAAAAAGAACACAAATAGCCTCAGCTATCTTGAAAAGGAAGAATAAAGTGGGAGGTATCACACTTCCTGATATCAAGTTATACTACAAGGCCATTGTACTCAAAACAGCTTGGTACTGGCATAAGAAACAGGCATATAGATCAATGGAACAGAACAGAGAACCCAGAAATAAACCCACACCTTTATGAACAATTGATGTTTGACAGAGGAGGTAAGAGCATACATTTAACAAATGATATTGAGAAAATTGGACAGCTACCTTAAAAAAAATGAAACTAGACCACCAACTTGCACTATTCACAAAAATAAACTCAAAATGGATAAAAGACTTAAATGTAAGTCGTGAACTATAAGTATCTTAGAAGAAAACATAAGCAGTAAGCTCTCCGATATCTCTCACAGCAATATATTTGCTAATTTATTTCCACAGGCAAGTGAAATAAAAGACAGGATAAACAAATAGAACTATATCAAACAAAAAGCTTTTGCACAGCTAAAGACAATATGAATAGAATAAAAAGACAAACTACACAGTGAGAGAATATATTCAACAATACGTCTCATAAGGGGTTAAGAACTGAAATTGATAAAGAACTTGTAAAACTCAACAGCAGGAAGGCAACAATCCAATCAAAAAATGGACAAAAGAAATGAATAGACACTTCTCCAAAGAAGACAAACAGATGGCCAATAGGCAGGTGAAAAAATGTTCAACATCACTAACAATTAGAGAAATGCAAATTAAAACTACAATGAGATATCACCTCACACCAGTCAGAATGGCACTCATTAACAAAACAACACATAATAAGTGCTGGCGAGGATATGGAGAAAAGGGAACCCTCCTGCACTGCTGGTGGGAATGCAGACTGGTGCAGCCACTGTGGAAAACAGTATGGAGATTCCTCAACAAATTAAAAATGAAACTGCCTTTTGTCCCAGCCATCCCACTTTTAGGAATATATCCCAAGAACACCATATCACCGACTGAAAAGAAGAAATGCACCCCCATGTTTATGGCAGCATTGTTTACAATAGCAAGGATCTGGAAACAGCCCAAGTGTCCATCATTGGACAAGTGGATTAAAAAGCCATGGTACAGGGGTCCCCAAACTTTTTACACAGGGAGCCAGTTCACTGTCCCTCAGACCGTTGGAGGGCTGGACTATAAAAAAAAACTATGAACAAATCCCTATGCACACTGCACATATCTTATTGTAAAGTAAAAAAACAAAACAAAATGGGAACAAATACAATATTTAAAATAAAGAACAAGTAAATTTAAATCAACAAACTGACCAGTATTTCAATGGGAACTATGCTCCTCTTACTGACCACCAATGAAAGAGGTTCCCCTTCCGGAAGTGCGGCAGGGGCTGGATAAATGGCCTCAGGGGGCCGCATGTGGCCCGCGGGCCATAGTTTGGGGACCCCTGCCATGATATATATCCGACTTCCCCAAACTACGGCCTGCGGGCTTCATGCGGCCCCCTGAGGCCATTTATCCAGCCCCCACTGCACTTTCGGAAGGGGCACCTCTTTCATTGGTGGTCAGGGGGGATGCAAAGCATGGCGTCACTTACATACAGTACTACTTCCAGTGATGCAGGACACACGCGTCACGGCTCCGGAAGCGTGTCATATCACTCGTTATGGCTAGCAGTGACAAATATAGAACTGGACATTGACCATCTCATTAGCCAAAAGCAGGCCCATAGTTCCCATTGAAATACTGGTCAGTTTGTTGATTTATATTTACTTGTTCTTTATTTTAAATATTGTATTTGTTCCCGTTTTGTTTTTTTACTTTAAAATAAGATATGAGCAGTGTGCATAGGGATTTGTTTATAGTTTGTTTTTTTTATAGTCCAGCCCTCCAACGGTCTGAGGGACAGTGAATTGGCCCCCTGTGTAAAAAGTTTGGGGACCCCTGGTATATATTATATATACAGTGGAATACTATGGGGCCACGAAAAAGAAGAAAATCTTAACTTTTGTGAAGACATGGATGGACCTAGAAACTATTATGTTAAGTGAAATCAGCCAGGCAGAGAAAGAAAAGAACAATGAACAATGAAGAAATCCAATGAACAATGTGAACTGAGGAATGGAATTGAGACAGAGGAGGAATCAAAGGGACCAGAGGAAAAGAGGACAGAGGGAAGGGGGAAGATAGGATGGGATACACCTGAAGGGAAGGGGGGAGGGCGCTGTAAGAATATGAGGAAGGGGAGATGCATTTTGGGTGACACTAGAATCTATGTAAACACAATAAATTAAAATCCATTAAAAAATTAGAAGAGAACTGAAAGAAATAGAGAACAAAAAGACTATACAAAAGTTAATACAAGAGCTGGTGCTTTGACAAGATTCATAAAATTGATATACCCTCAGCTAGACTCACTAATGAAAAAAGAGAAGAGACTCGTATAAACAAAATCTGAAATGAAAGATAAATTACCACAGATATCATAGATATACAAAGGATTGTACCAGAATACTGTGAAATATGCCACCAAAGTTAATAACTGAGAAGAAATGGATAAGTTCCTAGATCTATATAATCTTCTTAGATTTAATCATGAACTGAAAAATGTAAATAGACAAATAAATAGTGAGGATATTAAAGCAATCAATAAAGCCTCCCAAAAAATAAAAGTCCAGGACCAGATGGTTTCACCAGTGAATTCTTCCAAACATTCAAAAAATATTTGGTACCTATTTTTCTCAAACTCTTCCAAAAATTTGAAGAGGCAATATTCCCTAACACATTTTATGAGGCCAACATAACCCTGATACCAAAACAGTAATGATAACACACAAAAAAGAAAACTATAGACCAGCATCTCTGGTGAATACAGATCCTAAATACTAAACTAAATACTAGGAAATCAAATACAACAATACATTAAAAAATAGTACATCACTATCAAGCTGGGTTCAATTAGAAGAACAAGATGGTTCAACATATGCAAATCTATCAATGTAATACACATTAACAAAATAAAGAATAAAATCATATGATCTTATCAATAGATGCAGAAAATGCATTTGATAAGATCTGTCCTTTTCCCTCTCACTAGAATAAAAAAATTAAAAATATATACAACATCCATTTATTATTTAAACAGTCAATAAAATGAATATAGAAAGTACCTTAACATAATAAAAGCCATATATGATAAACCCTCAGACAATATTATACTCCATGGTAAAAAATTTAAAGCTTTTCTTCTAAAACAAGGACCAAGACAATGATGTCCACTCTAACCACTTCTATTCAACATAGTTCTGGAAGTCCTAGCCAGAGCAATCAGATAAGAAGAAGAAATAAAAGGCATCCAAATGTGGAAGGAAGAAATAAGTATCACTTTTTAAAGATGACATGATTTTGTATACAGAAAACCCTAAAGACTCCATCAAAAAACTATTAAAAACAATAAACAAGTACAGTAAAATTGCAGGATGCAAAATCAATGTACAAAAATCCATTGATTTCCTATATACTAACAATGAAACATCAAAAAAAGAAAAAAAATTTATTTTGCCATTGCAACAAAAAGAATAAATACCTAGGAATAAACTTAGCAGAGGATGTGAAGGACCTATATATTTCAAATTCCAAGGCATTATTAAAAAGATCTTTAAAAATGTACACTTGAAACCTATATGACCCTATTAACCAATGTAATCCAAATAAATTCAATGAATAAAAAAACCCCACAACTAATATACAGCAAAGAATTGGTGGTACCAAAGAGAAAGGGGGTTGGGGAGGACAAAATGGATTAGAGGTCAAATATTTGAGGAAGAGTGAAAAGGAGACTTCTAGTAATGAGTATGTTATAGTGTATATAGATAGTGAATTATAATGTTGTATACCTGAAACTTATATAATGTTATAAACCAATGTTATGACATTAAAAAGTTTATGATGAAGGGAAAACATTATTGCATCCTACAATTTTCTTTGCTTTTCTGTATCTAAAATTTATCTGTGATTGTCATTATTGGCTTAATTATTAATTTGCCTTTGACTCCCTGTTCTCATTATTCTGTACCTTTATTATTTCTGGGATTTTGAGAAGAAATTCTGCAGTTAGAGTTTACAGTCAGTATTTTTGCATTTAAAAATTTTTTTAAACAACAGGTGAATGATTTTGTTTGGCTCCTAGAAATGTTTAAAATGCAGTTTTAGGGTTTTTGCTGTTAACTTTCATTAGATTAATCAGGGATCAAATTGTAGGCCATTTTATAGGAGAGGCCTAAAACATAATTATGTAAAAAGTTTTGCTTTAATATGCACAATTGCTGACGTTATAACTCTTCATATATATTTTAAGCATTTTAATAGTAAAATAAAGGCGCCTCAGTGTTGGTTCCTTTTTAAATTGATATTCTCAAACAGCAAAACATGATTCTTGTCATACTTAGAACAGCAATTTTCAAACTTTTTCATCTCATGCTACCTATAAATTAATTTCTGAAATTCTGTGGCACAACAAAAAATCTAATTTTTGCCTATCTAACAAAAATAAATAGAAATAATTTTGCGTCATTCACACTGGATGGCAATTGTTGTGTTGGATGTTGTCAATTTTTTACTTGACAATCTAAGGGAAAAGAGGTCAGTGTCCCTGACTCAATAGTCAGGTAGTGCATGTTTTAAAAATTCTTGCATCACACCGACTGAAAATCTTTCACTTAAAGCATGTGATTCATTAAAGAGAAGTTGATACTTACATTAAACAGAAAAAAATAAAACCTGAATCTCTTACATGATGCACTAGTTCACTACTATATTAATATTTTGAGGTATTTCAACTTTAAAAGGGTCTTGACCACCTAAGAGTTGATTTTTTCAATAAATGCCATTGATAAAGAGAGAGAATATGATTTTTCTTATCAGATGCTTTTTTCATTTCCACTTTTTAAAAATTCAGACAAAATAGTGTACAGATGATGTGTTGTAGAATTGTGCACCTGAAATCTGTATAATTTTGTTAACCAGCATCTCCTCAATAAATTAAATAAAAAGTAAAAGAAAAATATTAAAGAAAATAAATTTAGGCATAATAAAAAATAACCCAGATTTAAAAAAAAAAAACGTGTCACATGAATTACACATTAAAGAATGAAGTCCAGGCCTGACCTGTAGTGGCACAGTGGATAAAGCGTCGACCTGGAAATGCTGAGGTCACAGGTTCAAAACCCTGGGCTTGCCTGGTCAAGGCACATATGGGAGTTGATGCTTCCAGCTCCTCCCCCCCCCTTCTCTCTCTCTGTCTCTCCCTCTGTCTCTCCCTCTCCTCTCTAAAATGAATAAATAAAAATAAAAATTTAAATTTTAAAAAAAAGAATAAAGTCCAAAATGTAAACTGCTCATTGCTCATTCACATATAGTGTATATGCCGCAACAGTTAGCCAATTCTGCATTTTATGTCAATGATTTTGCATGGTATTGTTGTTCAATGTGTCTCAGATGTTATATAAAGTTCTGAGAATGTATTAAAAATCTGTACTCATGGATGTGTGTGTTTCAGGAGGGGGGAAATCAAACACTGGCCTTCCTAATTTTAATGAATGCTGCTCTTTGACCAAATGAAAGTTTACCATTTTTATAAAATTTTAAATAGTGAGCATTTAAAATGCCTATATATGTAACAGCTGGCAACATAAATTTTCTGGATCATGATCAAGTACATGTTGGTGCAGCCGTTGCCATGGAAAAACATGCTGAAGCATCTTCAGTTTCCAGGAGCTGAGCAAGGCTCTTTTCTTTAAATGAGAACCGATGGCCTATGATTTTTAATAGTGAGTACCTAAAACCTAGATCACTCATTAAAATAAAGCCTGATTTACACACTTTAAAAGTCTGGGGAAAGGAAGAAGACAATTTTCAACAAGCACAAATAGTGAACTCACATATTAAAAGGCATATTTCTAAACTTGAATCATGTTTCAGAAAATCTGTTCACAGCTGTGGATCCAAATCTGCATTAAGAAGTATACATTTGTCTATAATACAACTCTACACTAAGTCTCAAACATACTATGTATTATTTCTTCATCTGCTACTCTGTATCCATGCTAAAGCCTGGAAAACATTTTAAGTTGTAACATGGTTAGAAGTTTCATTACGGATGGGACAATATTAATTGTTCAACAATCAGTATCAAAAAGTATTTAGGGTTTCTATTAGCATTACCACATTACCTACTCTGTTTTATAATGGGAAAACTAAGATGATAGAATCTGATATCATATAATTTGTGTTTATATCCACCTTTCAACATTAAAAAATATTCTATGTAAGCTGCATATGCACTTGACTTCTAATATGTATGTTGTTTTTCAACTTTCCAATAAGAATTACTTTACTCTAAAACCTATACTCCACATTTAAATATACATAAAAATATAATAGCTTCTTTATTTCTGCTTTTCATTTAAAGGAAGAAAAAGACAAAACAACATGTTTGTTTGAATTTAGAAATTTATAGGACATCTCTTCTTTTTGATTGTGGTTTTGTGACTTCACCATAATATCACACATCCTTTTTTTTCATATGTAGATAATTATATTATTTAAAATTTTGTCCTTCTATGTGCATTGCAAGTTATATGTTTATATATTTACAAAATAATTTTGTATCTTAAAAAAAAACTCATGTTAGAAATAGTATATACATATAGAAAAATGTTAAACAAAAGTAAGCAAACCAGTAATATATGTGCAATCTAATTCGAGTTGTTCTTCCAATGACCTTGGGTGAATTCTAATCCTTTTCTAATGCCATCACTCAAAAGTGGATTCACTTGCTGGATTTATGAATTGCTAAATATTTCCTGCCACCTTAAACTTTGGTCATCTCAGCCACAAGAAATACAACCTGCATCTAAATACAACTGCAGACTTCAGCCTTCTCTTACAAATGTTATGCATTTTAATAATGAAATAATGTGGTCTGTTTATAATCTCTCTATAATGATAATACTTAATAGAAAATTAATGAAAATACTTAATAGAAAATTAGCTATTGACTTATAAATAGCTTCTTTCTTAAATGACAAAGAACTTAATCATTTCATAGAACACAGGCCTGGGTCTAGAACCTGTTTGGGACAGAGGCTGCCACCACTGGTCCTGGACACACACAAGAAACACAGCAGGTTTTCCCTGTCTTCTTCTTCTCTATATCCCTTCGCTCTGTGGTCACTGAGAGAAAGCAGGAAAGTCGGCTGCTGACGGAGAGGCTGAATGGATAAAATGCTGGTCAATGCTTCCCAGGGCTGCTCAAAGACTCGATTTTGTTTTACAAACTCTCCTGAAGTTCTAAATAAAATATTCTTTGACAGAAAGAAGCTAAGTTTCTTTAAAAAATTTTTTCTTAAGTATATTTCTTTCCAAATGCTACTGTGAGTTTACACCAATTTATTAACTCACATGAGACTGAGATCAAAAGATGGCTGCATTTGGATACTTCAGTATTAATAAAATGAGTAACAATATCAAGTTTGTATGCTTGTTCCTTTGACCTCAACTGCTGTATAAACTCCACAAACTAGATAAACCCTAATAATTATTAACTGATATTAATGAGATGTACCACTATATAGTGATGGTCCTGATTATATAAGATACAAATAAGATACCCTATATATATTGTTATGAATAAAATGATATTTAGATAGTCCATAAATGGTCTTTAACAACTGATGTGAACTAAATAGAATTTGTGGGATTTCACACGTACCCTCGTGCTGGAATGTTCATGTGCCTTGCAGACTTAACAACCTCCTCAAACTTCTCCATACTTTCTTCAATAGAACAGTTAATATTCTTCTTACTGAAGGATTCAGATGCAGCACCAAAAACTGATATCTCAGTGGCTCCAGCAGCAACCTGAAAAATATAGTTTAAAGGCAAAAGCTAATAATTTAAAAAATGTAAATGATAGCAAAAAAATTATTAACTATGCTACAAAGGCATACCTGTATTCCTTAACATCTGCCTTAGAATTTAAAATTGCATTCCTCTCGTATTGCTACATTCACTCTTGAAATGTAAACCTATTTTATGATAAAAATTCCACAAACTGCAATAGTCAAACATACGAGGCACAGAAAACACAGTAATGATGTTCCAATATAATCTCATCTTTTCTAAATTACGTTATCCTCAGAAATATTTAACCCTTATTATGGAAAATACTAGCACATCAATAAAACCTTTTAATATATATGGAAAACATTATTTTTAGATCAATTATTAAAATAGAGTACAGGAAATGTTTTTGGTTTACTTTTCTTCCTACAATCCAAAAGAAAAAACATTTTTCCAGTTCATCATTTGGATAACACCCAAGGTTTCCTTCCCATCTCAACCTAGCTTCCACTGCTTGATACCTTGACTGCTACAACCATACTCTTGTGTGTCTAATGACTAATCCTCCTGCCAGTAGTTAAATCCGAACAGCTAATCTAATCAATTTCCCTTTTGTTCCAATTGCCATCTTCACTCCTTCCCCCAGTCTTCTCTAATCACTTGTTTTCAAATATCAAGCCCCTGGTTTTCCAGATAAAATTTAAGACTTTCTATAAATGTATCTCTAGCATTGTGTCTAAATTTTCTTCTTTCTGATAACCTATTAATATATATATTAAGAACAAGGAAAAATCTGTCACCTTTCCTGCAACTTACTGGCTTTCACTTTATCATCCGATTAAATGTTTACCCTCTAAAATTAATTATTTGGGTTAATTACTAAGTGCCAGTATTGTTGTCAGTACTTTGCATTCCCTGTTTCTAACTGACAAATGGTCTTGTATGCTATTATGTGTTATCCCATTTTACAGATGAGAAAACTGGAGAGAAAGAGACAAAATCACTAGCACAAGATCATAAAGCTGGTAAATGTTTTGAAGCTGTGTTCTAAACTATCAGAGAGGTGCCCTCTTAGTATCTTTTCAAGGTAGATAGATACATTCTCTACTTTGTTTAGGACTGAAAGACTGTAATAGTTAAAATTTCTTAAAATGTTTCATTTTTCTTTACAATGTGATAAACAATTATATCAAAACAAACAAAAGTAAAGTGGTTTTATTAAGACACACTAACAGGCACAACCTCAACTTTACACAATACAGTCTGAAATACAGATGTGAAAAATATCCTTTAACATCAGAAATAGCTGCTGCAAAACTTTTACAATAAAGCCATGTAAGCATAAAACCTCAAGGCTTCACTTAAAATTGCATCATTCTTTTTATATGTGTAATTATTAAAGTTTTTTGCATATAAAGTCTTCAGTCAGAGAAGACTGGGAGAAACAAGCCAGAAAGGAATAAGGATAGTTGTTAGAGGTGATTCCAATGACAGACAGGAATTAGCTTCACCTGGAGGGAGAAAACAACAGGAACAGAAAGCTGGCTCAGAAAAGTTGACAAAAATAATCATTCATGACAGTATTAATAGCTAAGACGTATTGAGAAACGGTTAGGCTATATTCTATAGTCCTTATTTAAGAGGAATACATAAAAATATACTTTCAAAATAATTTAATCAAAGTGAATAGTTGTATTTTTCTGTTTTGATTCCTGAATGGTTAAATTAGAAGAACTATCTTTGCAAGACATTTAAAACCCCAACTATGCCATGAGGTTACTAATCTTCATGGATTCAAGTAAATGTATTAGCATAATATTTATACAGAAGAAAAAGGGAGTTACATTTGACACAGTTTTAACTTTGTAAAGACCTTTAAAACAATAAAAGGCATACTGATTTTAGGAAAATTCATTGCATACTTACAGCACGGTGAAAACCCTGAAGATTAGGAGTAAGGACAGGATATCTAACTCCTGGGTATTGACGAATGCCTTTCATCACTTCAGTGTGATCAGCCATCTTAAATACATAATAAGTGTATGTAAAATGTCACTCTAAATATTCTATCACACGTGATTTTAGTTTTTCAGGAAGACTATAATTGCATGCAATTAATTAATTTATATTCTATAAATGTTTGAAATAACAAAATGATGCCAATACAGCTAAAAATAAGTACTTTTCAACGCCATAAGTACATAATACCTTGATCTGGTTTTAACTTATTCACATAAGGATCTGGTTAAATAAGTGATTAAAAATAGTCAGAAATTCTGAACTCTACTATTTTCATTTGATCTTTATCCTCTTCTTTCATTTCATGGGCCAAGTCTCAAATACCCTGAGATTGAGGAGAGTTTGAAAGGCAATATGCTATGCATTTACCCTCCATATCAAAATTTTATATTCAAATAATTTTTAGTGTAGGAAACTTTATAATGCTTAGTAAAACAAAAATTATACATCTCTGTTAGAATACTTTGAGGCTGAGATTCTAATATATTGCTAAGATGCCTTAGTTAACAAGAGTCAAAATGCTTTATGCAGTACTATCATTGATTACTATTTGTTCTTATACTACAAACAAAAACATACAGTGGAATGAATACACAACAGGAAAACATATCCTGCTAAGATTTTATTTTTCTATATTTTTATGAAGCTATAAAAATCAATTTTGAATTAAAATATCAAATTTACTAATTTGCCAAAGTCTGTAATTTAGCCTCCTAGAGCAATAATTGATCAAATTCCATAATCATCATAGAGAAATTAGCTTTGACATAACCATGAGCTTTGCACACTTAAGAATAATAAATTATAGCATGAACAATAAATATGATGAATAATATATAAACAATGAAAATTACACAAAATGAACATGAATAAAGCTATAAAAATATACACCAAAATTTATATTTTCAATATAGAAATGGATGAGGGAAGATTTGTGTTTTCTCTATATATCTTTGCTTGTTATAACAAATATGTATTGTTTTTAATTTAAAAGTGAAATAAAAGTAATTTTTTTCCCTTAAATGAGAAGCAGGGAGGTAGAGAGACAGACTCCTGCATGCACCACAACTGAGATCCACCCAGAAAGCCTCCTAATGGGGCGATGCCCTGTCCATCTGGGGCTGCTCCGTTGCTTGGCAACTGAGCTACTTTAGCACCTGAGGGAGACCGTGGAGCCATCCTCAGTGCCTGGGACAAACTTATTTTAACATAACCATCACTATGGGAGGGGAAGAAAAACGGAGGGAGAAAGAAATGAGAAGGGGAGGGGTACAGAAGCAGATGGTCACTTATCCTGTGTGCCCTGATAGGGAATCGAATGCAAGGCTTCCACATGCTGGGCCTATGCTCTAACACTGAACCAACTAGCCAGGGCCTTTATTTTATTTTTTTTTAAAGTGAGATGAGGGGAGACAGATTCCTGCATATGCCTGGAACAGGATCCACCTGGAGACCCCATCTAGGTTCGCTGCTCTGACCATCTGAGCAGCTCGCAACCAAGTTATTTTTAGTGACTGAGGCAGAGGCTCCATGGAGTCATCCTCAGTGCCTGGGACCAATGAGCTTGAATCAATCCAGCCATGGTCAGGGAAGGGAAGACAGAGAGAGAAGGAGGAGGGGGAAAAGTAGAGAAGCAGAGAGTTGCTTCTCCTGTGTGCCCTGACTAGGAATTTAATCTGGGATTTCCACATACCAGGTCGATGCTCTACCACTAAGCCTACTGGCCAGGGCTTGCGTTTCTTAATATAAACACACTTATTACAATATTTACTTTATTATCCAATAGCTCTTATCCACTGTCAGTTAAATGGGAGTAGAATTAAACTTAATGCTTTCAATGAATATAATTTGGATTAATTACATTTTAACTGGAGTAAATATTTTAAATTTAGTATTTGGAGACAAAAAAGTACCTCTCATTGACTACCATCATGTCTTATTGCTATTTAAGCTTCCATGTTTCATTCTATCTATACACATTTACTTCTAAAATGTGATTCTTGCTCATTTATTTCTTAGGGACCACATCCTCCACCCCACATCCTTTACAGACTCTCCACTGTAGTCACCTACTTTGCATAAAAGCTATCTCTCATTTCATTCAAAGTTGATTTGACTTTAATCTAGATATTTAATTGATTACCTATATGTCCAAAGCCCTATGTTAGGCCATGTGGAAATATAAACCCAGAAGAGTAAGGTCCTTATACTGAATAATTTGCAATGAAGCTGGGGATATAAAACAGATGCACATGGAAAGTTAACATTCCAAAGGAATATACTAGTTATAAATCAGAGCACAGATTATAAGAGGTCAGTATGGAGAAAAGTTGCTAGGATCCTGTAATCTCTGACTATGGAATATTAAAATTTCCCAAAATATGGCCACAGCAATATTTCCAATCTCTTATGATCTTCAAGAACCTCACCAATCCCCATCAAGAGATGAACTCTCTTGACCTTCTCCTGAACCAAACCAGCACAGTTTTGCAATTACTCTTGACAAACAGAGTATAGCAGAAGTAGCATACACTATGTGACTTCAGAGCAAAATCATAGAAAAGAATACAGCTTCCACACAGCTTTCTTTTTGGGGAAAGCCACTGAGAGGAAATCAGCTAATATGCCATGAAAAAAAAAGAATAAGAAACTAGTTTATGTAGAGAAGCCACATCAGAAGGCCCACAGAGAGATGCCAGTGAAGACAAACTGAGGCCCCCAGCCAACAGCCAGCATTTTCCTCTAAATTTATGATCACAGAAAGTTTTAGATGACTTTAGTTTCTAGAATATGAATCACCAATGTGGCCCCATACAACCTGTCCTCTTGTTATACCCTGTCCTAATTTTAATCCTTAAATTTTGTGCACATAGCAAATATTTATCTACACCACTAAGTTCTCAGGTAATTCATTACACAGACAGAGATAAGAACACATTACTTAGCTAGAGAAGAGCCAATATTGTGATGTCTTTGAGCTAGGTTCACATTATTCTAAAATTTCAGGATTTATTGTCAAAGCAATAGAAAGCCATGGGGAGTGGGTGTTGAATTAACAGAAGACTGGAACAAATGCAATATTGTTTGAAGAGTAATATGGGAGAGATACCAAGGTCAGTCTAGAGAAGAGAGGCAATTCCCAGGTAACTGAAACTTCAGCTAGTGACAATTTCCACTGCAGAGAAATGGCACAGGGAACAGAACTCCCAACAAAAAACCAATAGGACACAGTGGCTACTAGTATAGGGGCATGACTTTACTCAAAAAAATGTGATCCTCAATATTTTATAACCTTTAAAAAATATTTAATGCTTGTACATATTTCAACACTTTTTTTGAGACACAGACAGAGAGAGAGACAGATAGGGACAGACAGGAAGGGAGAGAGATGAGAAGCATCAGTTTTTTGTTGTGGTACCTTAGTTGTTCACTGATTGCTTTTTCATATGTGCCTTGACCGGGGGGCTACGGTAGACCGAGTGACACCTTGCTCAAGCCAGCGACTTTGGGCTCAAGCTGGTGAGCCTTGCTCAAACCAGATGAGCCCACGCTCAAGCTGGCAACCTCGAGGTTTGGAACCTGGGTTCTCCACAGCTCAGTCCAATACTTTATCCACTGTGCCATTGTCTGGTCAGGCACAACACAATTCTTGATTGCATATTTATGTATTTAGCTTTTGTGCTAGAGTGTGAACTCCTTTTCTCTCTCATGTGCATGTGATTTATCTTAGAAATGTACATGCAAACATGCACACACAAATTATAACAAAAAAATTTAGATCCCTTATTCCTTAAGCAGAAAGAAAAGCAAAGTTCTAGTACTAGTTTTAGGATAAAATGAAATTTAAAATAACTCTCTTACCAGAGAATAATGTTAATTGATACTATTAACACTTATATTTTACTAAACATTGCATGTTTAAATATTTATTAGGGCCCCGGACAGTTGGCTCAGTGGCAGAGCATCAGCCCGGCATGTGGATGTCCTGGGTTTGATTCCCAGACAGGACACACAGGAGAAGCACAGTTTCTCCACCCCTCCCACTTTTGCTTCTCTCTCAGTCTCTCTCTCTCTCTCTTCCCCTCCTTCAGCTATGACTCGATTGGAGCGAGTTGGCCCCACGCACTGAGGATGGCTCCATGGCATTCAGCTCAGGTGCTAAGAAGTGTTTGGTTGCTGAATAATGGAGCAACACCCCAGATGGGTAGAGCATCACCTCCTAGTGGGCTTGCTGGGTGAATCTTGCTCAGGGCACATGTAGGAGTCTGTCTCTGCCTCCCTTCCTCTCACTGAATAATAAATAAATAAATATTTGTTTATTTATTTATTAGAAGCATTTATATTAACATGATAACAGATATGAATAAAGAGTGCTTTGCTAAGCAATACACAGGTTTGGGTCAAGTATGGAAGTGCATCAGAAAACATCATAAAGAGCACAAAACAAAATTTATTCTTTAAGAAATAGAGGTGCCCTGGCCGGTTGGCTCAGTGGTAGAGCGTCGGCCTGGCATGCGGGGGACCCGGGTTTGATTCCCAGCCAGGGCACACAGGAGAAGCGCCCATTTGCTTCTCCACCCCCCCTCCTTCCTCTCTGTCTCTCTCTTCCCCTCCCGCAGCCAAGGCTCCATTGGAGCAAAGATGGCCCAGGAGCTGGGGATGGCTCCTTGGCCTCTGCCCCAGGCGCTAGAGTGGCTCTGGTCGCGACAAAGCGACACCCCAGAGGGGCAGAGCGTCGCCCCTGGTGGGCGTGCCGGGTGGATCCCGGTCAGGTGCATGCGGGAGTCTGTCTGACTGTCTCTCCCCGTTTCCAGCTTCAGAAAAAAAAAAAAAAAAAAGAAATAGAGGTCATATTATATTGTAAGTGTTTATTTCATTCTACATATAATTTAACAAAAATGTTGAGTCATAATGAAGAAATTTAGACAATGAAACAATGATTTAATAGATGTCTCATATGTGCAACTAGAAAATAGAAGTGACAGTTACTAAATCCCTATGTCATAACAATTAAACTTTGATAGTCATTAAAGGTACCTTAATGAAATTATGATAAATTAGAATCTAACAAATCAGTACTTTTTCCTTATTAAATATAGCCACAATATAATAAAATAATTTAAGAAGTAACACTATTCTGTCTAAATTTGGTCAGTAAAGGCAGTTGTGTAAAGAGCTTTAGAAAATCCTGATAGGCAATAACTTTATTATAATAAATAAAATAAAGCATATTTCAATTAAAGGTATAATATGTTTGCCTTACTTATGTATTTATTAAACTCTTAGGGGTATATGTGAACTTCAATTTTGTTATTTTGAAGTCTAAAGCTTATTATTCAAACAATAATAAAACTATTTCTTACAGTATTATTTTGATATTTTTAACAGAACTTTTTTACATGTGGTTTAATATATCAGAGTCACAAAGATCAGAATGTAATATATATACAATGAAGAGACTTTATTATATTTGCTACAAACTCTATCCTGGGGTGGGTATTAAATTTGTACACTTCACATTATACATATGTAGACATATACTAGTATTTTGTCTTGATCTGAATACTATTATCTCCCCTAAATATTTAGGTTTTCAGTGTGTCCTCCAGACAGCAGCAATGGCTAAAATATAGTTTAAGCATCCTCATCTTACCTACATCCCCTAAGATCATGGAATTTCAAGATAATGCGTATGAGTATGCACTCATAAACAATGGCAAAGGGTTTTCCATAAACTTAGGAGAAGAAATTACTGGAAGTTTCAATTATATTTTGAAATTTACTATAACATTTACCATGCAGGTATATAAAAGTTCATTTTAAAATATCATCAGGCCTTAGAATTAGATTTCGATAATTCATTTCAATATTAGAACACTAACTCATTTCAATATTTTATACACTTATTACATATTTAATATATCAAACTTTAGGGCATAGAAAAGTGAAGCAGATGCAGCCAGTACATAGTACATACAATACATAGTAAGTGAAGAGATATGTGTATGAGTGTGTGTGCATCAAATATACAAACTAGAACAGATATCGTGTGATCTGAAGTTCTATGGAGCACGGATAAGGAAGCATTTTTCTTTGCAACCTAACCCAGAATAATGACAAATATTTACACTAAATCTTGTTTACGCTAAATGTAAATAACTCAGGGACCTGTTTTTCTTTGAAGCAAAATATTCATAGAGTTTAATAAAACAAAACTATTCATAGAACTTGAAACTATTCAAAAATATTCATAGAGCAAAAGTGTTCATAGATACACATATATATTCTCTATGTTAAATTGAACTTTCTAGTGTACTACAAAAGGAAAGGTTTTAAAAAGCCTAAACTTAAAACAATACTTAAAGTTCTCCAGGTAATTATGCTGTGACATTTTACAGAAGTTAATTTAATATTTAAAGTAATATTATTCTTTCATTTCTATGTCCATTAAAATGCAAACTAAAAATACTGACTACCCCTTACTTCTCTTCCAAAAAACAGTTGAGAGAGAAAAGAGAATATTCACAGATTAAGTTCTGTTCAGTTCCAACTGAATATACGTTATGTGAAATAATTAATAAGGGAAATAAATATTTATGATATATTTTAGGTGAACATGCATAGGATTTTCATTTAAACATTAACCCCTGATTAACATTTGTTTTCTTTCTCCAGAACACATGCAATTATAAAGATAATGCATTGTTCAGGTCTCTAAGATCCAGACATGCATTTACTATGTCTCTTATACACATTTATGGTACATAAAACTGCTGTATTTATTATTTAACTCAATAAGATATCAGTAATTAACAAGACTCCAAATTATGTGAGAGGAGTTGTTTTTCTTACCATGCAAATTACTCAATGCATCTTTGTGGCTCCGTAGAAGTTGAGGCAATTGTTCTTTGTGACGGTGCAGAAACATTGAGTTTGAGTTAACATTGTGTGTTTAAATTGCAAATTGTTTAGAGTATGATCTAAAATTCATGTGACAAAAAAACCACAAAAACATTAACATACTGAATCATTACAAGGATACCTGTAAATTTTTATTCGTTAAATTACATAACTGGACCACCTCTCTTATAACTGGACTTGTAACCTAAATACAGGGTGGGGCAAAAGTAGGTTTACAGTGTGAGTACGTGAAACACAGTTTATTCTTGTATTATTATTTATTAATTATTGTATTATTTTCCATATGAACAACCATAAACCTACTTTTCCCCTATCCTGTATAGGAGGACACCTTTACTCCTCTTCTGTTCTGGTCCAGTCAATATAACCAAGTCAAACATCATCAAGGGGTGAGCACAACCCACTGTTCCATCCTACACTCTCCTGGTCGTGATGTTTTCCTCCCTTCCCTGTAACAAGAGTCCTGCATCCAATTTTTTTATCATGGTATATTGACTAGAAAGAGGAAGCTTTGAAGGGCTAGGGAAATCAGGGTGAGATAGCCAGAAAAATCTACGTAATCTAGATAGTATTAATGAGTTTGGGAACACACAAATTGGGGTTCAAGAGGTATGTTTTGGTGGTGAGATGCTTTTACTGGCCTGGAGCAGTGAAGTATGAGAGATGAAGACAAAAGGGCACTTACTCAGAGTGTTGCTTTAACTATAGAGTAGGTTTCCTGTAATGGTCTTCAAGTAACACTCACGAGATTGGAATACCATTTAAATTATTTAGGTCGCTATATTAAGTACAAATCCAGGCACAGACTTAGCTACTTAGGGGAGCTCAAAGTTATTGCTCTCTTCACAAATATTGATATAAATGTTCTTTATATTTAAAATATATAACAAACTATAGCACTCAATATACCTCCTATTAAAATTATTACTCTAGAATTAAGCCAAGAGTCCATATTCACCCTGACCAACAATATCTGGCACCAGAAGTATGTAAATATTTGAGGAGAAACAGGTTTCAAAATGTATAGAGCCAGAAGCTTTTCTATATAGAAAATTCTTCCAAACATTTTATATGTAAAATTTTAAATGAGAAGATCTGTTTTCATCAATGTTAAAATATGGAAGTCCTTTTTCATGTGAAACATATTCAGTATACAGTATATACAATTATAAATCCACCATTCACATTTTTGGTTTTTTTAAGTCACAGATAATAGAATATATATGTACATATATATGTGTGTATATGTATATAAAATACACATATATGTGTGTATATATATAAATTTATATGTATATATATAAAATTTTCATCATCTAGAACACAAACTATAGTAATTCTTCTAAAACAACGTATCTGTGCATAAGGTTACACAATACAGAGTACTAGATTATATCCCATGCAAAGAATAAAATTAGATTCTGACATTATATCAATCAATTCAAAATGAATCAAAGATTGAAATGTAAGACCTAGAACTATAAAACTACTAGAAGATGACATTGGTGTTGGCAATGACACCTTGAGTATCACACTAAAAGGACGGTCAACAAAATACAGACAGTGGGACTACACCAATCTAAAAAGCTTCTGCACAACCAGAGAAACAATTTACAGAGCAAAAAGGTAACCTAAGTATTGGGAGAAAATATTTGCAAATTATATATCTGATAAGGGCTTAATATCCAAAATATATAAATAATGCCTTCAGCTCAATAGCAAAAGAATAATAACCCAATCTGAAAGTGGTAAATGAACTTGAATAGCCATTCTTCAAAGAAAACATTCAAATGGCCAACAGACATATGAAAGGATGTTCAATGCCACTAATCATTAGGCAAATGCAAATATAAACCACAATGAGATATCACTTCATTCCTGTTAAGACAGCAATTATGAAAACACAAAAGCTAAGTATTCACAAGGATATGGAGCAGCGGTTCGCAACCTGTGGGTCGGGACCCCAGCAGGGTTGCCTAAAGCCATCGGAAAATACATAATGCATATCAGGTATTTACATTCCGAATCATAACTGTAGCAAAATTACAGTTATGAAGTAGCCACCAAAATTATTTTTTGGTTTGGGGTCACCGCAACATGAGGAACTGTATTGCGGGGTCACGGCATTAGAAAGGTTGAGAACCACTGATAAGGAGAATATAGAATATCTGTACAATGCTGGTAGGAATGTAAAATGGTGCAGCCATTATAGAAAACAGTATGGAAGTTCCTCAAAAAATTAAAAGTAGAACTACCACATATTCAAGCAATACCACTTTTGGGTATTTATACAAAAGAACTGAAATGAGAATCTCAAAGAGAATTTGCTTTTTCCATGTTCATTACAGCATTATTCATATATCCAAGGTGTGAAAACAACCTGAATGTCCGTGAATGGATAAATGAATACAGAAAAGGTGGCATATGCACATAATAAAATATTAAGCCTTTAAAAAGAAGAAAATATTGCCTTAGACGACAACACTGATGAAACTTGAGTACATTATGCTAAGTGAAATAAAACAATCACAAATGACACATACTGCATGATTCCACTCATATAAAATAGTCTAACACACAAAGCAGAGAGGAGAATGGTGGATGTGAGAAAATGAGAGGAAATGTCCAATTATTCAATGGATACAGTTCCAGTTCAGCAGGACGATTACATTCTAAATTTGCTGTACAACATTCTTCCTATAGTTAGCTATACTGTACACTTACAAATTTTTTAAGAAGGTAGATCTCATGTTAAGTTTTCTTACCATAATAAAAAAATGAGTTATCTTATGAAGTAACTTCAAATATTTAATTGAATTTTTAATGTAGTTTTCATTAATTTTGAGATATTCGTGATATTTGTTAATTTTTAAAAATTTCATGACTTCCATATCATAGCTACTATAAATAATGCTGCAATGAACAGAGACCCAGGGGCATATAGCATTTTGAATTAGTGTTTTGAATTTTTTTGCAGATAAATACTCAGAAATGAAATTGCTGGGTAGTTCTGAAAAATGAATAAATATATAGTGTGTATATATATGTATGTGATGTGTGTATAAATATAAACATATACATATATTTGTTTATACACACACAATGGAATATTACTCAGCCTTACAAAAATAATGAATTGTTGCCATTTGTGACAACATGTATAAACCTAGAAGGTATTATACTAAGTCAAATAAGTCAGACAAAGACAAATGTTATATGATTTCACTTAAAAGTAGAATCTAAAAAATAAATAAATAAACAAAACCAAAGCAAACATAGATACAGAGAACATTTTGATGGTTTCCAGGTATGCGGGGCATTGGGCAATGGGCGTCAAATGAGAAGGGATGAAAATGTACAAATGACCAATTATAAACACTGTCAGGGGGATGTCCAGTACAGCATAGGGAATATAGTCAATACTATTGTAATAACTATGTCAGATGGGTAGCAGACTTACTGGGTTGATCACTTTGTAAGTTACATAAATATGATGTTGTATACCTGAAACTAGTAAAAAACTGTATGTCAAGTGTAATTAAAATTAATTTTTTAAATTTTATAATTTCATGAGTGTTTTCTATTGAAATTAGTATTAATCTTCCTATCTAAATTTGTATTTGACCTCACATAGTCTTTTTTCTTAACGAGGGCCCTCCACACTGATGCTTTCAGTACCTAAAGTTCCCAGAAGAGGCTGGCTACAATCCTCTAGTGCAGGGGTCCCCAAACTTTTTACACAGAGGGCCAGTTCACTGTCCCTCAGACCATTGGAGAGCCGGACTATAAAAAAGCCTGACCTGTGGTGGCGAGTGGATAAAGCGTCGACCTGGAAATGCTGAGGTCGCCGGTTCGAAACCCTGGGCTTGCCTGGTCAAGGCACATATGGGAGCTGATGCTTCCAGCTCCTCCCCGCCTTCTCTCTCTCTGTCTCTCCTCTCTCTCTCTGTCTCTGTCTCTCCCTATCCTCTCTAAAATGAATAAAAAATAAAAAAATAAAAAAAGCACCTCTTACCTAAGAGTGTGCCTAAAAAAAACAAAAAAAACAAAAAAAACTATGAACAAATCCCTATGCACACTGCACATATCTTATTTTAAAGTAAAAAAAACAAAACAGAAACAAATACAATATTTAAAATAAAGAACAAGTAAATTTAAATCAACAAACTGACCAGTATTTCAATGGGAACTATGCTCCTCTCACTGACCACCAATGAAAGAGGTGCCCCTTCTGGATGTGCAGCGGGGACCGGATAAATGGCCTCAGGGGGCTGCATGTGGCCCGCGGGCCATAGTTTGGGGACCCCTGCTCTAGTGATTGCTGGATCTCTGCCAGAGAGAGGTCCAGAATTACCCAAAAATTACCAGTTAGCAACAGCACAGCATTTGCTTCATTTGGAGTGAGGTGGTATTAGTGCTGGCCAACTACTTTCAAAGCTACTGACCTCAGGAACCATACTATACCTTGCACTCCAAAGACAGTCCTTGAAGAGGAAGGAGACTGAGCCATACTCCATGTCTGTTCCTTGGAAAATTGCACGTTCCCTAGTTCAGTGATTTCCAATTGGTGTGCCTCAAGAATTTTTAAGACACACCATACCTGACTATTGAGTCAGGGGCACTGACCTCTTTTCCTTTAGATTGTCAAAAAAATTACAACAGTCAACACAACAACAGCCATCCAATGAGAATGAATCAAAATTATACCTATTTTTTTTGTTAGGCAAAAACTATATTTTTGGTGTGCTGCATAATTTTAGTAATTAGTTTAGGTGTGCCACATGATGAATAAGGTTAAATTTTATAATGAGCTAACTTGGCAGAGGCAACAAGTTAAATTTTACAACACTTCCAAAGCACTGGATAGGTAGCAAAATTACTTATATCATAGCTTTTTATCAACTATTGTATAACATACTAATTTTTGTGTCTCTTTCCATGACAAAAATATTACTTCCTTCAAGATTTGCATAAAAGGAAAATCTAATAAATGTTTGCCGAACTAAACTGAAATTTCTCCTCCTTGTCCTTTATTCATGTTTGAAATTTATTTTGCATTCAATCCATTTTGAATCATGATTATTTTTCCCTACTAATTCTAAAAATTTATTTTTATTAATGATAGTGATAATGATAAAAAAAAGCATTTACTTCACGATTGTCTACGTGTTAAGTCCATCGTGTGCTGAGTTCTTTACGTGCAATATCTCTTTAAATATTTTTAACAAAGCAATGTAAGGGAGAGTTTCTGTAGAAGAACTAAGCAGAAACAATAAGGATAAGGAAGATGACCCAGCTAGTGACTGGGAGAGCTGGGATGGGACCCAAGTCGATGTGTCTATAAAGCACATTTTTTTTCTTCTTCTTCTTCTTCTTTTTTTTTTTTTTGTATTTTTCTGAAGCTGGAAACGGGGAGAGACAGTCAGACAGACTCCCGCATGCGCCTGACCGGGATCCACCCAGCACGCCCACCAGGGGTGGCGCTCTGCCCCTCCGGGGCGTCGCTCTGCTGCGACCAGAGCCACTCTAGCGCCTGGGGCAGAGGCCAAGGAGCCATCCCCAGCGCCAGGACCATCTTTGCTCCAATGGAGCCTTGGCTGCGGGAGGGGAAGAGAGAGACAGAGAAGAAGGAGGGGGGGGGTGGAGAAGCAAATGGGCGCTTCTCCTATGTGCCCTGGCCGGTAATCGAACCCGGGTCCCCCGCACGCCAGGCCGACGCTCTACCGCTGAGCCAACCAGCCAGGGCCTGTAAAGCACATTTTCTAAGACTTCTTTTAAAAACATGGCCACAGTATTGCCTATCTGGTTTCCATGTCTTTCTCTTGGTCACTGCTGAAGAGCTTATGCATCACAAATTCAAGGGAAGAGCTCCTTGAGATCCCATCCTGAGGCTGAATAGTTTGGGGGACATGCCTTTGTCATCTAACCCAGCATCTCCCAATCTGCATTCATCATCAGAACTACTCGAAGTACTTTTTAAAAATTCAGATTTCTTAAATCCATCTGGGCAGATTCTGATTCTGTTCTGCTATAGAACCCAGGAATCTGTTGTCCCCCAAGCTTCTCAGGAAATGCTAGGCTTCAACCAGAGTGGGAATCACAGTCGATTCAGTCACAAGGGAGGCCGCTGGTGAGGGAGGCCCACCCAGTGCATTGGAGACCCCCACTTTAAGTTCTATGAAAAGCCTCATTTTATTTTTATTCAGAAGTGAAAGCAGGTTTTGTGGGTCTGAAATGATTTCAACTTGGGAGGGAACCTCTTTATGAAAAACAACACAAAAATATCTAACTTTGGTAAATTTTACTAAAACATGCCCAGGTAAGAACATTGTTAAGCACCCTACCCCCCCACCCCCCGCCAGAACCTTGGGAGGGAACTTTACTAATATTTTATGGTAATTTTCTGACCTGAATCATATATTAAAAGTTCTTTTTTTTTTTTTTTTTTTTTTTCAGGTGAGAGGAGGGGAGATAATGAGACAGACTTCCTCATGTGCCCTGACTGGGATCCACCTGGCCACTCCATCTGGGGCCAATGCTTGAGTACAAGCAATTTTTAGTGCCTGAGGCTGATGCGCTCCAATGGAGCTATCCTCAGGGCTCAGGCCATGCTTGAACCAATCAAGCCACTGCCTGTGAGAGGGGAAGAGGAAGAGAAGGGGGAGAGGGAGAGAGGGAGAAGCAGATAGTCAATTCTTCTGTGTGCCCTGATCCGGGATCAAATCTCAGTCATCCATATGCTGGGCTGACACTCTATCCATTAAGTCACCGGCCAGGGCCTATAGTAAGGTTATAAATAAAGAGCCTGACCAGGTGGTGGTGCAGTGGCTAGAGCATTGGCCTGGGATGCTGAGGACCTATGTTCAAAGCCCTGAGGTTGCCAGGTGGTGGTGCAGTGGCTAGAGCATTGGCCTGGGATGCTGAGGACCTATGTTCAAAGCCCTGAGGTTGCCAGCTTGAGCACAGTTCATATGTCTTGAGTTTGGGTTCATCAGGCTTGAGCAGGGGTCACCACCTTGAGTGTGGGATCATAGACATGACCCCATGGTTGTTGGTTTGAGCCCAAAGGTCTCTGACTTGAAGCCCGAGGTTGCTGGCTTCAGCCCAAGGCCACTGGCTTGAGCAACAGGTCACTGGCTCAGCTGGAGCCCCCTGATCAAGGCACGTATGAGAAAGAAATCAATGAACAACTAAGGTACTGGAACAAAGAATTGATGCTTCTCATCTCTTTCTGCCTGTCTGCCCTCCACCTTGCTAAAAATGATAAATAAATAAAGTATTCCAGGGTGATTAAAGACCCATAGAAAAGAAAATAAAGTTTGAAAAATAGTATCATTCATAAACCTTACTTTCAGCAATATCATCAGATAATTAAGTATCTTTCTGAAATACAGATTTATGATGTCTATCGTATTCCTTTTCTTATCACTCCAGAAATACTATCAAGAAAGAAGTGAGGTCAGTTTGGCATCTCTTATTCCCGATAAGCCATAACTATCTCTCTGTACAGCTGCCTTTTGAACAACATGGGTTTGAACTGTGCAGGTCCACTTATACCTTGATATTTAAAATACTGTAAATATACTGTCTCTTCCTTATGATTTTCTTTTTTTTTTTTTTTTTTTTTTTTTTGTATCAGAGACAGAAAGAGTCAGAGAGAGGGACAGATAGGGACAGACAGACAGAAACAAAGAGAGATGAGAAGCATCAATCATTAGTTTTTCATTGCGACACCTACTTGTTCATTGATTGCTTTCTCATATGTGCCTGGACCGGGGGCTACAGAAGACTGAGTAACCCCTTGCTCGAGCCAGTGACCTTGGGCTCAAGCTGGTGAGCTTTGCTGAAACCAGATGAGCCCGCACTCAAGCTGGTGACCTCGGGGTCTCGAACTTGAGTCCTCCGCATCCCAGTCCGACGCTCTATCCACTGCACCACCGCCTGGTCAGGCATGATTTTCTTTAACAATTTTTCTCTAGCTTAGTTTATTATAAGAATATAGTAAATAATATATATAACACACCAAATATGTGGTAACTGACTATGTTTTCTGTAAGGCTTTCTGCTCAATAAATAGGTGTCAAATTTTGGGGGGAATCAAAAGTTACATGTGAATTTTCAACTACCACCCATCACACTTACATTATTTAAGGATCAACTGTATATTTATTTTTATGAATTCTCTTCTTAATAAAACTTTAAATTTTTTCCAGGAAATAGACTTAAATTTGTGGACCTATAACCCTCATTTCCCCCTACTCACTAATATAATTTGAATAGTTTTTTAAAATGTTTAAGTGATACTTCGTTTTTGTTTGCCCCCCCATCACCCAGGACAACATTCATATATTTTCAAAATAAGCATACATGTCAGAAGGTATTTGCCTACAGTCTCCACTGGCCAGATGAGACATAACTGATGATATTACCTTCTGCTTGCAGGAGTTCAGCAAAAAAAATGGATCTAGAATCTGCAATTTCTTCAACACATGCCATCGATTACTATAAAAATGTAAATAACGTGGTTTCAGTCCCTATAACTCAAAACTCAATTTGAGCAGTAACTCCTTTTAAAGGTAATATATTCGTAAATGCAGTAATGAGAAAAAATGAGACCAGAGCTCTTCCTGACAACCCAGGGTGAAAATGCTCTACCCAGCTATGAATACCATTGTAGCCTGGGTACTATAACCCTGTCTCATTCACAGAGTCTGAACAAACCCCATATATCTTAGCCTCAGTAGCACAGAGGAAATGTTGGTCTCCCTGAAGAAGTAAGACAGTTTTAATAAATCACAGTCTTACAATAATAAACACAGGAAATCTCTGGAAAATTGAACATCCAGTTTTTTTCCTACCCAATACCCTGTCTTGGCTGCCACTGCTAAAATGGTCTGACACCATATTCAGAAAACTTCTTAAGTCCAGAAGCTTTAAAACTAATTTGGTCTGGTGTATAATTTCCTGTAGTACTTTCTTATTCAACATTACTTTTGTGTTGTACAGAGTTTTGTACTGCCCTCTATCCATGGGACATACATGCTTCTCAAGAGTGAGCAACGCAAGTAGCATGTGATCCCTACTCTTACTGTGAGTGCAGACAATTTAATTATACTCTACTGATGTCTACAAATAGTCGTTTTTAAATTATAAAGTCAATCCAATCCAGCCAATGAATTTGTGGGTTATAAACTAGGAGATCAATGTTCCAGACAGAGAAACCAAAGTCATTTTGTTCAATAATATTTCCCAGTTTCCTAAGATAAACATAACAAATATGCATTAGTTATTCTTTGTTCAGGTCAGTGCCTTTTGTGACCACCCTCCTGGTCTTCCCGTGTCAAAACAATCATATTTCCAGTATCACTCTGATGCAGGGGCAAGAAGTCTCAAAGCTCCCAGTATAATTTTCTTTCCTGTCAACTGCACTGCCTCTCATATATCATGCCTTTGTGTTTGATAATAACACTGTTGACATTGTTATTTCCCATGTGTGGAAACAAAAGTAATTGTTAAAACACTGTATCTAATTGTACTCATTTTAGACTGACAGTAGATGGAGTTTCCCTTAGAAATGTATACTTCCTGTTGTTAGCCACCTCTGCATATAGTGAATAGTTGCACTAATGGGAAGAGAGGGTAAGTCTGGGTTGTTTGAGAGAGACTATCTCACTGCCAATAAAACACTGGTGATAAGAAAGGGCTACAATAAAAAAAGGTCTTATTACCATGACAAGCAATGCCATCACTACAAGAGTTTGTACGATCAAACTACAATGATTTGGTCATTATATTGATCTGGAGATGTCTCTTTTGGTAAATAGTAGAAAAGGCAGAACTTTACACTTGATATTCATTGAAAGACCAAGAAGAGATATAAATGCAAAATGCTGAAAGGTTGGCTAGAGTGACCAATGACAAACTGCTTAATGTATTCTGGTTACTACATTCAATTTCATTATATTTAAAGATATTCAATTCAATTAAAAAAATCTTCAGTATAAGTTTTAATATTTTTAGTGAGTTAATTTCCATTATTCATTATAACTTTATAATTGCTTTATCACATAGATATTATAGTTATTGTTATTAACTATACGTTATTCAATTTCAGAGTCCAACAAAGAAGTTAATGTGTTTTTTAATAGAGATACAGTAAAAGCAAAGTATAGGTGAATGAATAAATGGAAAGGACCAAAGGAATAGAGAGATGAAAAAACTTTGCCAAATCATATGATGAATGAGAGGTTTTGGGTTTTCTAGTGTTTCATCAGAAAATGGATATGTCATTATATCTAAACAATAGATATAATAATGTCACTAAAATGTCAGGAAAGGTGCAACCTGGAAGACTTGGAAGAAATAACTATGTTTGTGTTACTTAGAATGCATTTCTTACTACATACTATAAGTTGAATTATATATAAAATGCATCATCCTTGAGTAAGTATAGTATTAAAATTTATTATTCAGTTCCACATCAGAGTAGTACAAGGAGGTCTGGAGTAAAAGTACCATGTTCTAAAGTTATCAGCATAAATTTCCTTCAACATGATATTTCAAAGAGTACTTAACTATATATTTAAAAGACAAGTATGAATGTAAATACAAAGTATAGCCTATAAATTTTTATAATTACAAATTTGAAGTTTTTAAAAACAGTTATAAAATGAATAGCATTTTTCTATATATTAACAATAAACAAATGTCCAAAACTCACAATGTTACAAAATATTCTATTCTAAAAAATATAATTCCAATCACCCTTTAATTCTATGAATTATATATTCAAGCTAAATAAATTTGGATAAAAATTTTAAAGTACAATAAAATGCTTTTTAAAATATGATTTCTACTTACAGGTGAAAATGTATAAATTTATAGTCTTTATTTTCTCAAATGTAGATGTGAAATATTAACATATATTTGTCTCATTCATGTCTAAGTTTTGAAATATAAATCTTACCTATTATTTAGTGCGATTTTTGAAATATGTAATTTTAGCATCCATAGTTATCTAATTTTCTATACTTATTACATATTACTACTAGAGAACTTTCCAACAATTTAACCAGGTAATTTTAGATCTGTGTGCATGTAGTTGTCTAAAATTTAGATTAAAAAAAAGAGGGGGGTACAGGGGGATAAATGGTGATGGACAAAGACTTGAGTTGGTGAAGGTGAGCACCCAATACGGTGTACATAGATGTGTTGTAGAATCAGGGACCTGAAATCTGTATAATTATATTATCAATGTCACCCCAATAAACTCAAAACAATTAGAAAAAATTTATATTTTTAAAAGTTACTAGAAAACAATTTTTTATAAACATATCCATAAAATAATGTAAGATCATAATCTAACTATTAAAACATATTTGCTATATTTTCACTTTCAATGCTCAGTGTCCAAAGATCATAAGTTTTTTAAAACAAGTGCTATTGAACACATACTTAAAAGTGGTGAGTGGGCCCTGGCTGGTTGGCTTAGCGGTAGAGCGTTGGCCTGGCGTGCGGGGGACCCGGGTTCGATTCCAGCCAGGGCACATAGGAGAAGCGCCCATTTGCTTCTCCACCCCCCCTCCTTCCTCTCTGTCTCTCTCTTCCCCTCCCGCGCGCTAGAGTGGCTCTAGACACGGCAGAGCGACGCCCCGGAGGGGCAGAGCATCGCCCCTGGTGGGCGTGCCAGGTGGATCCCGGTCGGGCGCATGCGGGAGTCTGTCTGACGGTCTCTCCCCATTTCCAGCTTCAGAAAAAAAAAACAAAAAAAACTGGTGAGTGGTTCACTTTTAATATCTTAAAACTTAAGCTTTAAACCTAGTTTTCACTAGCAGCTGTATTTCTCCATGTGAGAGAGTCATAACTGTAGCACACTAGAATGACTTCAGTTACTTCAAGTCTAGTCCACAGCGCATGCTCTGCTTCTCTTAAAGTGACCTGCCCTTACTTGATAGGCTAAGCCAGGAGTCATATCAATGGGATGAATTTACAGTAAAATAAGATTGACAATATTACCAACAAGCTAATTAGCATAAGCACCCATTTGCTTCTCCACCTCTCCGCCGTGCCTTCCTCTCTGTCTCTCTCTTCCCCTCCCGCAGCCAAGGCTCCATTGGAGCAAAGATGGCCCGGGCGCTGGGGATGGCTCTGTGGCCTCTGCCCCAGGCGCTAGAGTGGCTCTGGTCGCAACATGGCGACGCCCAGGATGGTCGCAACATGGCGGCGCCCAGGATGGGCAGAGCATCGCCCCCTGGTGGGCAGACCGTCGCCCCATGGTGGGCGTGCCGGGTGGATCCCGGTCGGGCGCATGCGGGAGTCTATCTGACTGTCTCTCCCTGTTTCCAGCTTCAGAAAAATGCAAAAAAAAAAAAAAAAAAGTGAGATTCAAGATTTTCTGTGCCAAACTATAGCTTTATTCAGTGTTCATGTAATTATATTATGGTACAGACCTTTCAGCTGTCAATAGTTCCACCAAATTTTAAGATAATTTTAATCAGACAAAAAAAAGAATTTAACATGATCCAAATGGCTTTAAAAGTTTCTTTCTTTCATGGAAAAACAAGAGAAAATTGATAAATGATAAACAATATAGTTGAATAAAAAGTGAGGTAAAGTGCTTTATTTTCACATTTTGTTATGGTTCCACTTATAAATCTAAGTATCAAAAAGCCCGTTTGTTAATCAAAATGTTGATCAAATTAAGTCATTAGTAAAGCAGTGCATGCTAAGCACAATAAATCTTTGAGTATAACCATGAATTTTGGCCTCAGGGGGAATAAAGTTCTATAGAATATTGAATTATATCTTTGGTGTAAAAAATTTTTAAATTTAACCAGAAAAATTGCTGGCATTATTGCTTTTAATTGTAAGTTTTGCTTTGCTTTGCAGACTGTAATGAAACTACATCTTAAATACTGAATAAGTGGCCATTGAATGCTAATATGTACAATGTTAACAACTCGGCCCTGGCCAGTGGCCTTAGCTGTAGAGTATTGGCCAGCATGTGGAAGGCCAGGATTTGATTCCCAGTCAGGGCACACAGGAGAAGCAACCATCTGCTTCTCCACATCTTCCACTCTCCCTCCTCTCTGTCTATTTTTTCTACTCCAACAGCAATGGTTCAGTTGGAGAAAGTTGGTCCTGGATGCCGAGGATGGCTCCATGGCCTTGTCTCACGCACTAATGTAACTTGGTTGCTGAGCAATGGAGCAAGGCCCCAGATGGGCAGAACATCGTCTTGTAGGTGGTTTGCCCAGTGGATCCTGGTTGGGGTGCATGCAGAAGTCTGTCTCTGCATCCCCACTTCTCACTTAAGAAAAAAAATGTTAACAACTCACTTGCCCCCAACTTTATTGCAAAGCATAATCCTAAACAAGCTCAAAAAGAATAAAAATTGATATCCACTATTCTAACAAAAAAATGAACATCATATTTTAATGTTCTTTCCTGTGAGAGATAAAGGTGTTTTCAAAATGATTTGTGATTGTACTAACAATGATGTAATGGTACATTGGAGCAATTTAAAAATAACACATTCAAAGCCCTGGCCAGTTGGCTGAGTGGTAGAGCATAGGTCCGGTGTGTGGAAGTTCCGAGTTCGATTCCCAGCCAAGGCACACAGGAGAAGCACCTATCTTTCTTTCCACCCCTCCCTCTCTTCTTTCTGTCTATCACTCTCTTCCCCTCCTGTAGCCAAGGCTCCATTGGCCCGGCGCTGAGCATGGCTCCATGGCCTCCACCTCAGGCACTAGAATGGCTTCATTTGCAATGAAGCAACACCCCAGATGGGCAGAGCATCGCCCCTAGTGGGCTTGCTGGGTAGATCCTGGTCAGATACATGCGGGAGTCTCTCTGCCACCCTGCTTCTCATTTCAGAAAAATATAAACAAATAAATAAATAACATATTCAGATTAATCACTGCTTTAAACAAATGGTCAAGCACAACCCCATCCATTGATTAGAGGAATGTAGAAATTTGCTTTATCACCATTCGTAAAGCTATATAGTAAGTGATATTCACTATTACTGGGTCGGGAACCTATGGCTCTTTTGATGACTGCATCTGGCTCACAGACAGATCTTTAATAAAAAAATAATAACGTTAAAAATATAAAACATTCTCATGTATTACAATCCATTCATTTCCTAGAGCTCATGTTCATGGTTGCAGGTGGCTGGAGCCAATCACAGCTGTCCTCCGGGACAACACCGAATTTTTATTGGATAATGCAGAATGTACATGGGTCGTTGTATGGCTCTCATGGAATTACATTTTAAAATATGTGGCGTTCATGGCTCTCTCAGCCAAAAAGGTTCCCGACCCCTGCACTATTATATAAGCAACAGAAGTATAGAATATAAATTAAGTGCATCATCACATTGCAAACAGTACCTAGTATAGTATTCAGAATGCATGTGATTATTCTCGTCTAAAAGGAGAAAAGTTTTGCAAAAAGACTGCAAATTTAGAGAAATATTTTAATATAGCAACTTAAAACAACGCAGGGCATCGTGTGCTAACAAAACGCCACAAAAGCTGATTGCCACTTTTCGTTTCTGGAGTGTACTGGGGTGTTTGCTCTGACAAAAAAAGGCCTGCCTGCTCTTTATTCTTTCCAAGTAAGCAGGCATTACCTAAATAATTGAACTCACTGACTGAATTGTGTGTACACGGTGGGCATGCCAAATAGGTTACAACAGACTCTCTGAAAAGGTGTCAGTCCAGAAGTTGAGACTGCTGAGCAGGTCTAGACAGGGAAGGCACGGCTTCAGGGGGACAGAAATAACATTCGGCAACGAGGGTGGCGATGCCTGCAGCTGCGTGCACTTTCCGTTTCCAGAGTGGACGGCTGCGACTCGGGTGTGGATGGTAAACTGCCAGCTCTCACGTTTACTTTTTGCTTTCTGGCTTTTTCTTCTCTCTTCCATCCCTATCTTCTGGTGGGAGGTGAGTCTCCCCTTATGTGACTTCCTCTCTAATTTGGGCTACATGTTTGGAAATTGGCATTTAGGGAAAAGCTGGCTCCACAGTAGAAATGGTTGTGAAAGCAAACACCTATGATTGTTTCATCTGCTTCTACCCAATCCTGCCTTTACAGAGGTGAGGAAGAGAAGGACCTGAAAAGGCGGCTGCAGCCTTCTCCCGCAGTCTCTCATGTTGTCTGGGCAACACAGCTCTCTCAAAACCAACCAGAATCCCATTATCAAGGGAGTAAGAATTAGCAGTCCAGACAATGCTAAAATATCTATTTTTTTAACCTTGGGTTTTCAGAATGCAGAACCCGCTTTTTCTCTTGACTATATTTATTCATTAATTATTAGTAAGAAAAAGCATCTAACTACATGAATTAAATGTGATATTATTTTTATTTACAGGAGAAAAATTTGCAAATGTAGAGGAACATTTCAACAGAGCAACTTAAAATGATGCAGGGTATTTTGTGCTAACAAAAACCAACAGAAAGTCTTAATGCTACTTTTCATTTCTGGAGGTCTAATTTTGAAATAGACCCTTTAAAAAAAAAAAAATCTAAGCGTCACAGATTATAAAAATAGCTTCAATGATACCTCCCTTCACATGTGCTCTTCTCAAATGCCAATCCCAATCAAGAGGAGGCGTCTGTCCCTCCCTTTAACAGAGTAGCTTTGTAACTGGTTCAACTAAAAGATTATAAAAAAGTAATGCTATAAAATTTACAAGTCTTAGTTATAAAAGGCATATCACTTTTCCCTGCCTGTTGCAACAGTCTCCTTTGCAGTTCTGAGTACTTTTTTTTTTTTTTGTCTAAAGCTGTCATGCTGTGAAGAAGTCCACACTAGCCTATATAGAACACCACGTGGAGAGGCTCTGAGAACATATGAAGCAAGACAACTTCCCAGGTGCCTAGCTCTGACCACCATCTCTGAGAAACATCCAGGCATCCCCAAACTACGGCCCGTGGGCCGCATATGGCCCCCTGAGGCCATTTATCCGGCCCCCCACTGCACTTCCAGAAGGGGCACCTCTTTCATTGGTGGTCAGTGAGAGGAGCACTGTATGTGGCGGCCCTCCAACCATCTGAGGGACAGTGAACTGGCCCCTTGTGTAAAAAGTTTGGGGACCCCTGATAGCCTAAGGTACCCAACTGAGCCATTACAAAATTCTTGATCCACAAAAACCATAAGCACAAATGTTATTAAGCCACTAAATTTTAGACTTATTTGCTATGCAGATAATCAAAAGAAGTAGCATTAATTTTACTAACTTTCAAGAATACATGATAATTGTATCTATTTGAATACATACGTGCAGATACATTTGGCCCAAAATACAACTAGAATACTCAATGCAAACAACATAATCAAAAATCAAAAATAGAAATATCATTAGACTAACAGAGCAATCTAAAGAGTCTATGGTTTATTCCATTAAATGCTGAGAACAAAGGAAGGTGGAAACTATTGTATGCTCATTTTCAATCCTGAGGACCTAATATAATTTTTCTATGTGTATATAGCTCTCATAGAACAATTTTGTCCCCATTTACCTTTAAATAACATCAAAGGTCACTGACTAAAGAGCTTAGTGTCTTTATTTCTTCTCTGAATCCAAATATTGAACACACAGCAATTATTATTTGATACGGAAGAAATTCAGCATTGTCAAATAAGTTGAACAATGAAACAAGCCTAATACATTTGGAAATGATGACTAACAAAAATAGATCCTTAAACCTCTTTCACATAAGCTTTCTTTTAAGTAAGCAGCACTAGTGTGTGCTCCCGGACTACCAATTTGGAGAATAAAAAAAAAAAAAAGGAAAGGGAGGCTTACTTCACCAATGATTAGTCTGGAAGATCTGAACTGGCTAGCTCCTAATGGTAACTGTCCTAATTAAACAGATCCAACTCTATTACAGAAATAACATGTGGAAGGCATAAGGGTACCAAATAGGACAGGGAGAAAATGAGAGTCAATCTCAGCGGGTAGTAGAAAAGTACACTAAACCAAGGACAGCGCATTCCAAGCGCATCTCCTTTGAGGGGAGTTTGGGGTAAATCCTGCTCCCCTTTCAGCAGTCTCCCCCCCTCCCTGACCTAGCTGAGTAAAAGGAATCCTATAACTCTATAAAATGGGAACTGTGGTCTTGGTAAATTTTACCAGGATCCTCTTTGGGAGATGGCAGAGGCTAACTCATCTGGGGAATAATGAACAAGACTTACATTGGAATACTTCCCAGATGATAAAATTACCCTGCCAGTTCAGTTAACTGTGCTGCATAAGCAAAAGGATTTGGGGGCTCTGTATGTCTGTATGTGCCAGCACATTCTCTCTCTCTCTCTCTCTCTCTCTCTCTCTCTCTCACACACACACACACACACACACACGCGCGCGCGCGCGCGCGCACACACACACTCAGCATCTCCACCAACCGATTACAGCCAGCAGGAAACTCAGTAGCAGAAGTTACAGCCTCCAGCATCCAGTGAGCATAAATCTGAATCTTACATTTTCTTCTTTTTATTGAATTTTTTGGGGTGACATGGTTAACACAATTATGCAGGTTTCAGGTGTACAATTCCACAGCACATCATCTGTATATTGTACTGTGTGTTCCCCACCCCAAGTCAAGTCTCCTTCCATCACCATCAATCCCCTCTACCCACCTCCTGCAACCCCCACCCTCTGGCAATCACACTGCAGTCCACCTGCATGAGCTTTTCTCTCTTTTCTGTTCTTTGCTGGATTCTTCCACCTCCCCCCAACCCCCAACCCCCCCACCCCCAGCTGTCAGCCTGCTTTCTATCTACGAGTCTGTCTCTACTTTGCTTGTTCATTTTGTTCATTAGGCTCCACATATGAGTGAAATCACATGGCACTTGTCTTTTTCTGACTGGCGTATTTCACTTAGCATGATGCTCTTAAACTTCAATCCAATAAATGTGTTTTCGTTACCAATAAAGAATTGTAACACACAGTAAAAGGAGGGTAGGAAAAAGTGTACACATTCCTTCTTGCTTACATTGTACTTGGGCCATATTTTTAAGCGTTAGACTGATTTGTAAATAATTGTCACAGACTTTTATGTATATTTCTTTTTACTTTTATAGAGAAAATCTATTTCCAGCCCTTGCTGACCTGTCAAGATTTGTGACCCACTCATTCCAATAGTTAAAAATTAATTAAACATGAAGCAAATATTTATAACTAACACTTTGCATATGACACACATAAACATACAGTGTTGTGTGTACATTTAATGTATTTTTTATTTTTAAATAAACGATGTGCTTTAATCACTCACGGGCATGAAAATGCTTAAAGTCAAACGGCTAAATTAAGGATGAATATAAAACTCCAGTCCACTTTTAAAAATTATTCTATATATAATGATTTAAATACTTACTTCTAAGAGCCACAATTCCTAAGTTACAGTAACCTGTCTGTTTTCTATAAACATATGTTCTTTCTGCTGTTATTGTTGCCTGTCCCACTGAAGTGGGGAACCATTTAATATGTTCTTGTAAGTTACTCTAAGGAAATTTTTTTCTAGATAAGTTGTAAAGAACATTTTTTTTTCCTAATGGCAGGTATTTTATCATATCTGAACATTTAGATTGTAGGTGTGGGATCCTGTTTAATACGGCACCCTGCTACCATGGAACTTCCGCTGATTTAGTTAGGAAGCCTCTGCCAAACAAAACAGTAGGAGGGAAACTGTGAAAAAGCTTTAAAATACTAAAAAAAGAAATAAGTGAACAAGCAGCAGTCTAAACATAAACTAGAGGACTATTCCCATGACCTAGGTTTGACAGAAAAAAAAAACAAACAAAAAACAGAAGAAGATGCAGAGAATGAATAGAACACCAATTTCAGGTCACGCTCACTCTTCGGAAGACATAGAAGTTACTTTAGACAATTACTATCTGTTTTGCTAAGACAGTTACATCACAGATCTCAGACATGAAGTGAGTTGAGCCTGGTGTCATAACAGTTTCTTCAAAAGTGGGAGAGAATGATACAAAATTTCAAAAGAGAATTTAAGATTATGAATTAGTTCTGCTAACTAAAGGCCCTTTTTATTATTAGCATAAATCATCAGAGTTACATAATGAGATAGCCTGCAGCTACAACAATAAAAAGTAATCTGCCTAATTAGGCGAGCTCAGTGAATTCTCAAATGCAGATGCAACTATGGAAAATAAAATTGCAAAAATGGAATATTCTCAATATTGCCCTTGACAAACACTTGATATGCTATATAACAAGTGACCAGTATAATTTTAAAATATAAATTTCATAATGTCTCTGATTCAGGCACACTGCTCTTATATAGATTTGTGATTTAGTTAAAATACCTTTTTTTGTTTGTTTGTTTACAATGCATGTAACTAGATGAGTATTAAAAAGGAAATATGTATATAACATATTCTTTAGTATTTAAAAGATTAGTATGTTTATTATTCAGATTAGGCCCAAATAAATACTTAAACTAAACACATATTCTAATCTTTAAGGAAAAAAAAAACAACTTTATCGAAGAGAAGGCAGCTAACTTCTGTGGAGCCCAGGATAAGTCAGTCAGTCAGTCTGTCCATCAGCCAGGCATTCACTACGGAACACTGGTCAGGAGTCCGGTGCTCTGGACTCTGTGCTGACAGTCACACACAGCGACTCAGTCATATGCTTTTCCACCTCCAGCTTCCCATAGCAGGCATCCCTGCTGGGATTTCTAGGGTTCAAAGAGGTTAAGTCTCTCACTCAAACTCGGAGCAGAATGTGGACAGGAACAGAGTACCAGAAGTACCTGTACCTCACCACAGCTGTCCTCCAGGGCCAGGAGGAGAATTATACTGTTTATTCCATAATACTTTGAGCCTAGGAAGAGTTCATTAAATCTCAATAAGTTAAGTCCTAAATTGACCTCAGGACAAAGCCCAGAATAAATCATATTATTTTATGGTCCCATCACATGTATCTACTTAATGTGAGGCCAGAAGGCATTTTTCTATTACTGTTCACAGAGGAATCACCATTCCTTTTGTTTTGTCCATCTTTTCTCTTAACTAGTTTTGCAAGAGGAAGCAAGTATTGGTAAAGTGCTATAGAGCTAAAGAGGCAGGAATGTAAATAGAACACAGAAAGCAATTCGGCTTGGCAGGGCTTCAGCAAAATGAAGTAGGAAAACAGAACTAAGAATGGAAAAGAAAAAAGGGACCAGATACAGAAGGCCTTGAATACCCGGCTGAAGTTTCCACACTTTTTCAATGGGGAGAAGGAAAACCTCTAATGAACTTACAACATGAGTTTGAGAAGGCTGATATTTCTGGGAGATTATTTTAGAAGCGATGGGAAAATATATATAAGGAAAAGAAAAAGAGAAACAGTTTATGTATATCATTTATGGGACTACCACAATAACTAGTCAATAAGGGTATGGATTACTAATGTATCAATGGAATTGAAAAAAAGAAATAGGTATATGTTATATGTTATATTGAGGAATAAGAGTTTTAAGAGTTAGTAACTGACTAGGGATAGGAGACAACCCATTGAGCCTTTAAGTCCAAGGTTCCAAAGGGAACAGTTGAGCTATTAGCAGGATAGACAGTACTGAGTTTGAGTTTTGAACCCACTGATTTGAGGTGCTGCTGGTACATTTAGCTGAAGCTGATCAGAGAGGAAAGGATTAGAAACACAGTCTGTCAGTCATCCCCTTAAAAGTGACTATTAATGTTGGAAGAAGAGGCCGAGAGAGCACAGGCAAAGTACTGAAGGCAGGATCTCAGAGGAACCTTAAACTCAGTAGGAATGAAAAGATGTCAGGGATAAGCCATACTCTCTGCTCATTATGTTTAACCACATACTCAAGTACGATTAAGCTAGAGTTCTAAATAACATTTTAGGACTTAACTGATACGTTTCATCAGAGGGGCTTTTCTTTCATCTTACCTCAGTGTATGGGCTAAAATATTTGTAAGAACATAGCAAATGAGTAATTATACCATGATGTATATATCACACTGTTCTCTAAATCCCGGCACAGCTGAGTTAAGGATCCAGTTAAGGAAGGATGTATGTACATACCTGTGGTACCCATCTGGAAGACACAAAGCTGGTCACTTCGATTACAGGCAAGCCAGTTTGGGAAAGTTGATTGATAAATTCAATTTTTGTATCTGTAGGAACTATAACCTATGAAAACATTAAAAGTTATTTTGTAACTAATTTGTATGGGTGTACTGAATATGACTTCCTAACTGAAAGCCAGTACTAGTTATGATTTATAGATTCAATGAGCAATTTAGAACAAATATAACAGTGTAGCATATAAAATTCATGTAAATCTGTAGAATCTTAATAAATATTAACATTTAATTTAGCATTTAAAATAAACAGTGTAAAATTAATATCAAACTACCTTTTCATTCTGCAATCCATCCCTCGGTCCAACTTCTACTATTTTAACATACTCAGGGAGTCCAGAGAGCTGGGATGATTCCTATAATGGAAAATGTGAGGCAAGAAAAGCAGATAACCATTAGAGCATCAAACTTGCTGATTTGAAAAATAAAATAATTACAATCTGTAAATTAAATTCTCACCCCAGAAACCTAAAATGGTAAGAGTCAATATAATAACACTATAATACAAATACCCAGTTTATATTATTGGCAACATGAGGTTATTTTTTTGATAACTTTGTGATGTTCAATCTAATTATGATAAAATTCAAAGATTAATATCTAAGATATAACTAGAAGTGGTGATTTACTCAGGATCTAAAGAGCAAACCTGTTAAGTAATTCTATATGTGATGATATACTAACCATTGCTAGAGTTCATTCAAAAATTAGATCTTCATATTAACCGACGTTACCAAGCGCAGTCATACAAGAAGACATTGCCCTCTACAACCTTTATTTGAGGAGTGTCGATTTAGTTTTCTGGCTTGTGCTCAGAAGGCTGAGGCTAGAAATGAAGGAGTCTTTCGTATTTCTTCTCTGTATCACACAGCAAAACCAGCACCTACACACAGCTCTCAGGACAGACACCCCAGCCCAGCAGGACCTACCCGGAAACAACCTAGCTCCAACCCAACATAACACCCTGCTCTACACCTTTTCATCAAATCTGAAATGGCAAGAGGGTAGGAACTCTGAAACCTGTGTCCTAAACTAAGTATTTAGAACAGAGGTCGGGAATCTTTTTGGCTGGGAGAGCCATGAACACCACATATTTTAAAATGTAATTCTGTGAGAGCCATACAACGACCCATGTACGTTATGCATTATCCAATCCAATAAAAACTTGGTGTTGTCCCGGAGGACAGCTGTGATTGGCTCCAGTCACCCGCAACTGTGAACATAAGCGGTAGGAAATGAATGGATTGTATAATACATGAGAATGTTTTATATTTTTAACGTTATTTTTTTTATTGAAGATTTGTCTGCGAACCAGATGCAGCCATCAAAAGAGCCATATCTGGCTCGTGAGCCACAGGTTCCGACCCCTGATTTAGATGGACATTATTTAGAAGGATACTTATTTAAAACAGGGAAAATAGAAACAGCCTTTCTGAATTTCACACTGCAGCTGAAATAAGAAGTAGGCTACATCTCTCAGACTGTACAAACACAATGTCCTGGTATCTCTGAGCCAAGTTAAGTCTGGGTAACTCATTGTCAAGGTCTTCAAGTGGATAGCTGATGGGCTCAAACCAGATCAGCAAGACCTGTACTTTATTTGTGTCTTGCTTTCATTAGGGGTAATAAATTCTGGTTAACGAATTTATATGATTCCACCCCATCCCTGTAACAAGGACACACACTGGTGAAGTAGCAGTTCTGGATGTAAGAGGGCTTTGTTTCTATTACAGAGAAAAATGCTCACTGTCTCTTTTCAAGTCCAAAGCTGTTGCATGGTTTTATTAGCATCCTGTACTAACCAACTCAGTGGAAGAACCCAGATGGTTCCTGTTACAATGTTTACATACTACCCTCCACATTTAAATTTGGCAATTTAATAAGCAAAAAATAACTAAGAAGAAAACAGAATCTTCATTTCTGTATCTTCTGAGCAGGTTGTGATGCATGCAGTTAACTTGGGAGGGTGGAGGGCTGACAGGGGAAGCATGGGTCGCCTGAGCTGGAGGCTCAGTTTTTAGATGGCAGTCATGAAATCATGCCTCATTTACACAGTGGCCATAATTTCAGCCAGGCAATCAAGGACTGGCATGGCGTGGCATGGAAAAGTGGAGTAAATAAAAGGAAGTTTGCTCCTCTTTCTTGTTATCTCCAATTCTAAGACAGCAAAAATGAAAACAAAAACAAAACTGGCAATCTTAAGCCATGTGGTCTCATCATCACCAATTGTATCCTGAAACTGCATTTGTAACAGCAATTAGCTTGGAGCAAACATGGGTGAAGTGTACTTCTTTATGAAACAGCAAAGTTTACCAAAGAGAAAATAAAAGTATTTTTTAAGCTGATAAGAATATACTAAGTACAACTAAAGAGTCTGAGACCTTCCTGTGCAACACTGTTGTAGCTAGCAGAAGTAACAAGCAATGTGAATAAATTATAGACATTTCAGTCAAAGCAGACTGTTAGCTCTCTTAATATTATTTTAGATTTCTGCCTGACCAGGCAGTGGCACAGTGGATAAAGCATCGGCCTGGGATGCTGAGGACCCAGGATTAAAACCCCAAGGTCTCCATCTTGGGTGTGGGCTCATCTGGCTAGAGCAGGGGTCTCAAACTCGTGGCCCGTCGAACAATTTTGTGTGGCCCGCAGACTAATCCACGAAGTTCAAAATATTTTGGATAAAATTAAGTAAGCCTAGGGGCCTACTTGTATTTTTCATTTCTCTAGCATCCTAGCTAGATATTAGCTTAGTTAACAGCAGTTGTGATGCGAACTACAGTTTCTGGTCGTTTTGTGACACTGAGTAAACTGCATGTACGATTGTGCTTGTTGTACTGATTTTTTTTGTTGTTTTCAACTGCAGTAAGAAAAGTGTTGCGTAACAGTTGCCTTTTGTAGACCTAGTGCGGCCCACCGAACGGCTGTGATCTTGCTCTGCGGCCCACATGCTGAGTTGAGTTTGAGACCCCTGGGCTAGAGGATGGGCTCACCAACTTGAGCATGGGGTTGCCAGCTTGAGCGTGGGATCATAAATATGATCCTATTGTCACTGGCTTGAGCCCAAAGTTACTGGTTTGAGCAAGGGGTCACTGACTCATCTGGAGCCCCCAATCAAGGCACATATGAGAAAGCAATCAATGAACAACTAAGGTCCCACAACTATGAGTTGATGTTTCTCATCTCTCTCCTTTCCTCTGTCTGTCCCTTTCTTTTTCTTTCTCTCTCTCTAAAACAAAAGAAAAAAGAAAAATTATTTCTTGACTCTAACACTACTATTATGTTTTTCCAGACATGGATATGTAGTAACTCTACTCAAATATCTGAGGAATCAGAAGAAAGTTAGAATGTGTTCAGTAATTCAAAGTGTAACAAGTTCCCTTTTTAACAGCAAATAACAAATAAATAGCCCAAAAGTCAGCTAACATAACTTGCTGAATATGTGTGATGTGAGAGCCTTCTCTTAGGAATCTTCAGTTTCTCCCTGGGCGTTACCAACTTTGTACTGACTTTTCGAAGGAGCTTCAATTCTATATACACAAGGCCTACTGGGCATATCCACCTAAATGGTGGAGAAGCACAAAGACTTCAATGATTCAAAACGGATCTCATTATTTTCCCACCTCATGTCACTCCTCAGACACTGTCCTACCACATGCTATTCTTTACCTTCTCACTCTGGTGTCTCATTGGTCCATTTGTTACTGGTTTTATTTTGGCAAATACCCAGCACCCACCACAATGCATGACTCATAGAGTGTACTCAATAAACACTTGTTATTATATTAGTGAATCTCTTCTGTCACTGATTTCATTAAAATTGTTACCTTTTCTCACCCAGGCTGTTGCTATAGCTTCATAAGTATTCCCCCTTAATCATGTTATTCCAAGATTAAAATCCTTCAGCATTTGCCAGTCAGTCACCTTTGGAGAGATCTATCAATCTAAGGTAAAAGATGATTCATGACTAGCCTCTCATTGTCTACCACACTCTACTTCACAGAGCCTGTGATTTCAGCCATGTTCAAGACCAACACATCTTGCTCACTCTCATGTCTGTTGGTTGGAAATATCCCCCATCTGTGGAAAAGACTCTCCACCAGACTCATTTCTCTTCCTCACGGACACACACTAGACTATGTTTCTCCCCTAAGAGTAATGTTTGAACAAGTTCTAGACAATGAAAATGAAGGCGAAGTTTGGCCCATGGAAATATACTGTGCACATTCCTCCGTGTTCTTTTCCCTTCAGCCATCTCGATGCCGATGAGTATGGCCACCTTGGAAGCTAATCAAGACCAAGAAAATGAAGGAGCCTACAACCCTGAATCACTGTTCAAGTAAGAATTCCAGGCCAAGAAGAAATTATTTTGTACTATGGACGGTGTGGGGAAAACGGCTGTGTTAGGCTTGCTTGGGGGTTTACCGGCTGCAAGCCCATTGCCTGATTGGTGCGTGGGTGCATGACTGCGCCACGGGTGCATGGTCTACGTAAGGCTGCAGGTGCTTTCCCCGGGTGATGAGTCTCCCAGATCGCTCTCCTGCCACCATGAGGAGCAGTTTTCCTGCAAGTCCGTACTGCAACTAGCAGATTTTCCTTTATCAGTCCTTTCCTTTTTGTTGTTTATTTGCTCGCCTGTCTTTGCGAACCTCCAACTAATGGGTATGGCCCGACGCCTGGCAGCTCCTCAGTTCCTCTGCCATCTGCCCAAATCCAATGTGCACCTGCCTGGCCTCGGCCACCGGCATTACATATGGGCAAAAATAAACGGCAACTATTTCAGACGACTGAGATTAAAGGTGTGTCTTCTATAGCTTCTGAAGAGTGAAGCATCTGAAATTTTACCATGCAAGCTAACAAAGTGAGCTTGCTATGGATGCTGACAGAAGGCACAGACTCCTGGATTGGAAGGAAAAAAATGTATTACAACAAATAGCAGTATACAGAGGATCAGGACTTGTGCTGATTCCCTAGCCCCAACTCTCAGAGAGAAGCAGAGTGAACCATGTAATGCTGCACAGGCAATTGGTAGCACTAGAGAAAAGGCACCCCGAGCAGAGAAAACCTGAACCTTCAGTAATGTGCAGTAAAGCATCTTCTCTCCTGGCAACAGAGGTAGGCGTTACATTTATTATGCTTGACTATGAGCATGCCTGCCTTTTGATTCGAAGGAAGACATGGTCTCTATTATCTAAGGCTTTAAGCACACTTACCCCTCACTCCAGAAGGATGTTTCCATCATTCAAAGCTGTACCCTATACAAAACTCCTGGAAGAGATAGTGGGGAAGAAAGGCAATTGTGCCTCTCCTTTCAAGAAATACAGAAATTTGGCCTGACCTGTGGTGGTGCAGTGGATAAAGTGTTGACCTGGAAATGCTGAGGTCGCCGGTTCGAAACCCTAGGCTTGCCTGGTCAAGGCACATATGGGAGTTGATGCTTCCAGCTCCTCCCCCCTTCTCTCTCTCTCTGTCCTCTCTCTCTCTCTTTCTCTGTCTCTCCCTCTCCTCTCTAAAATGAATAAAAAAAAAATACAGAAATTCAAGACACCCATGGAGAATTCTTTTCCAATAATATCTACTACTCATTTTATACCATCTTTGTGTACGGCAAATTTTCTCTGTTCACCCCTCTGGTTACTCTAATGGTCAAAGGCTGGGACAAAATCTGTTCAATTTATCTCATAAAATATTTGATTAAAGCCATTTTCAACAGAATTCCAACTAGCAAAATAAGGCCAGCCTTCAGTACTGTCCTCAGCCATGCCCCCTCCTCCCAAGAGTCCTAGTTCCATGAGTGATTCTCATGAAGTAGGTGTGCTGCATCAGACCTAGGTTTACCAATGTGCCTGCTTGATGAGAGCGGATGTGTTGCCATAATCAGTATACAGTTTATCGAGCAGCAATGGTGGCCGTCAGGTGCTGGTGACTTAATTAGCAGTTTGACTCTAGTGGGCCTCATCAGAGTATGGGCCTCCGATGATTCAATCAGCAGTTGTGATTTGTTGCCACAGCCATAGCCCCTCCCCCTAAGGTATCTTTAATCTGTCAATCAGTAGTTTTCCAAATAGCAGATACATAAACTAGGCCAGGGACTCTAAATGACTCGGGAACAATATGGGAATGGCCTGGAGTTCTGCTGAGTGAGCAGAGCAGTTAGATACATTTTCAGTTCAGCACAGCTGCTGCAGAGGTTGTATGACTACAGCGGTGCAGTGAATATCAGCAGGTTTCAGCTAAGCCAAACCATCGCCCAACCAGGCCCATGCATTAGGGAAAGCACTGTGGACAGAAGGGCTCCCCTGAGCCAGATCTGGCAGTGGAGTGGGCAGGAGAGGGCAATTGCTACTTTTTTTGTGTGTGAATCTGAGATTGCACTGGGGACATGCTGACCAATTTCTTTTTTTTTTTTTTTTTTTTTTTTTTTTTCATTTTTCTGAAGCTGGAAACAGGGAGAGACAGTCAGACAGACTCCCGCATGCGCCCCACCGGGATCCACCCGGCACGCCCACCAGGGGCGGTGCTCTGCCCCCCAGGGGGCGATGCTCTGCCCATCCTGGGCGTCGCCATATTGCGACCAGAGCCACTCTAGCGCCTGAGGCAGAGGCCACAGAGCCATGCCCAGCGCCCGGGCCATCTTTGCTCCAATGGAGCCTTGGCTGCGGGAGGGGAAGAGAGAGACAGAGAGGAAAGCACGGCGGAGGGGTGGAGAAGCAAATGGGCGCTTCTCCTATGTGCCCTGGCCGGGAATCGAACCCGGGTCCTCCGCACGCTAGGCCGACGCTCTACCGCTGAGCCAACAGGCCAGGGCCCAATTTCTTGAATATAAATTCCATTTGATTAGTGAGGTCTGTTGAAATTGTCCTACCTTGTTAATCCATGAGTCCAAATTCACTCCCCCTCCCTCAGTGGAAACAAAGGCCAAAGAATCACAAGGTTTCCATGAGTCAGATGTCCAGTTTCAGGAAGAACTCTGTGGCAAGCTAACAGCAGATTTTCAAAAGATACCTGGTAGCTGTTTCAGGGCAGTAGGGGTCCACCTCCCCAAGCAGCACTGCTAGGCGGTCTCTGCCTGACTTTGTCAGAAGCTCCAATGTGCAAAATCTCCAGTCACAGAGACTTTTAGCTCAAAGAGGTCAGAAGGATTTGGGGACTCCCAAAAGTACACTCACTTTTCAACAGGCAGCTCCTCCCAACTGGGATGACTCCCTCTGGCACTTATGAAACAGAGAACTACAACCATCTCACACATCAATTTTAACTTTACATTAAGCTGTGGAAGCAACAACAGTACACTGAGTTGACCCCAAAGAGGCTCCACTGGAAGTCCACTTTGGCTCTCCTTTCCCACTGGGAGCTCTGCCCAAACCCCATCAGTTGAATCAGGACCTCCACCTCCAGAGGTCTGAGTAGGGTGGTGACGTCGATGCTTTTATCCAACAGAGCCATAAAAGTTTAAATCCTTGCTCCCCCCACAGTTCTCCAGCATACTCAGATGAATGATCGCGATGAACCAATAGTCATTTTCCTTAACGCAGCTGAATGAGGAACGTTAGGACTCAGAGAACACAGGAGAAGAGGTCTGTGCCAAATCAGGAAGCAAGGCACATTTCATTTCAATTTCCAGCCTCATAGCAGCTGCTCACCAGCTTAATCAAACATATTTACAATGTTCTGGTTGCACACAGAGTCCTATACTGAACATCATAATCATCATTAATCACACCATCTGTTTTAACCTTAGGAACCCCTGGACTTAGCACCCATAGCTGTGTTGTTTTCCAGCAGGACGATGGTGTTTGTTCCATCTGGCTGAGAGGGGCTTACCTGGCACAAACTTCATTATCAAGAGAATACCCTGTAAATCTTAATCCAGTTACAACAGAATGACTAAGGATGTTTTGCAAGATAACAAGGCTAACTATACAACCCATCTACAATTCTTTGGGTCCTTTCTCATTTGCCATGGGTTGCCTTTCAGGATTATAAACACAACCTGGGGCAGGAGGTCCCACATATTAGTCAATGACTCATCTATGGTTCCTCAGAGGAGTTCGTCTACACCAGTGAAGTCTCCCCAAGAAGACCAAAAGTTCCTGTAGAGCAGCCAGAACTCACAGCAAACAAACAAACAAAACATCTTGGAGACCTTTTGCTGCCATCTCCAACTGCATCTCAGTTTGACAAGACAGACTTCAGGGCAAGCTGAGCTTTCAGAAAATCCAGTTATTGCTATTCCTTCTCAGCAAGCATTATATACCCCGCCCCCTCCTCTTCCAACCCAACCAATCAAAGTTCTTATGATTCATTCACGTGGTTTCTTCCCATAATGTTGGTCAGGTTTCTTCCTTCTACACTCCCAATAACTGTCAATGGAAAGAGGGCAGAGACCCTACTACCCACACAGGACTCACCTTAGTGCTAGTTGTTACAATAGGTGAAGCTGACCACAGACTGCCAAGGAAGGTCTTCTGCCCTGAGCAGAGAGTTAGCATGACCAGGGAACCACTCAGCCTTTGAAGCAACTTCCCAGAAACTAGACTGCAACCATCATCCCAATTCCACATCATTAACAGGCAATAAAGTAGAGTAGCATTTGTTGTTCAATTGTTATAACATCTGGTCAACATGTTACCAATTCTAATGGACTTTCCTCAAATCCCTTCAACCCATCTTAAAATCTATCACTCTCCCTCATTCAGAAATTCCTGCCTCACTTGACAGGCAGTAGCACAGTGGATGGAGTATCAAACTGGGATGCGGAGAACCCAGGTTTGAGACTCCGAGGTCGCCAGCTTGAGCATGGGCTCATCTGGTTTGAGCAAAGAAAAGCTCACCAGCTTGGACCCAAGGTCGCTGGCTTGAGCAAGGGGTCTTGGTCTGCTTAGCCCCACGGTCAAGGCACATATGAGAAAGCAATCAATGAACAACTACAGTGCCACAACGAAAAACTAATGATTGATGCTTCTCATCTCTCTCCATTCCTGTCTGTCTGTCCCTATCTATCCCTCTCTCTGACTCTCTCTCTGTAAAAAACAACAACAACAAATACAAAAACTAAAAATTCCTGTCCGCTTAGCATCACCTTCACTAGCAAAAGTGTCAAATCTGTGAAGGGCTGAGACTTTATTCTCTATGCTAAGTAACCCTTTCACAGTTTATTAGATGCTGGCAAAAGATATGTGACTACTGAATCAGAAACAAAGCACTTTGTTACTCACCTTACCTTAACAGCAGTAGCCAGAGCATCAGCCTTTTCTTGCCCCGGTTCTCTGAGCACTACGGGAGCTGTGCTTGAGGAACCTGAGTACTTCATCATGGCCAGTAAGCACATTTCTCCAAGCACATTTCTCTATGTCTCTCCCCCAAAGCTATTCTCTAGAAAAACACCTCTTCTTACCTCCCCAGAGAGAATGAAGTACTTTAATTAATATACCATAACACTTTGTAGAGACCTATTTTAAAATAAATTCACAATTATGTCTTTGCCCATCAATTCTGTTTTTCATTAGTAACCTTCAGAGTCAGCAGAATAGACACATACCAACCACTTGACCGCTGTTTGTTAAATGAATGAAGAATAAGTGAACTCACATCTAAAATGTAGAAAAGTAATGCTGACCTTTCATTTAGCCATCACACATTAGCCAGCATTATTATAGATACAAAATATACAGAAATAAATTACACAAACAAAAATCCCTGCCATACAAGCTTACTTTTCTTATTCTCTGAATATGTTTTTAAATGAATTGTAAGTTTCAAGGAATTGAGTTTAAATACATCATCTGCAGAAGTTAGCAACATCATCTTAAACAACCCTATAGTCTAACTATATTTTTATAGAATTAAAAGCCCTATGTTACTGAATTCAGTATATCCTGTTTAATGTGGGGTAGTATATGATACTAGTAAAAAAAACAAAAGATGTATTATACAGAATGAAAGTTTCAAAGGCCATGTTATATGGCTGAGTGTGTGCTCACATTTGGAATCAGATTTCTAATGGTTCACTTTCATAGAGTAATGACAAAAGAATACTATTTTGCATTTATATGTTGCTTTATTATTCCAAAGCACTTTTCTATCTACATTTCATCAGAGAAGCTACCCTGCATGGTAGGCAGAACTCAAAGGAGATTAAATGATTTCCTAAGGTCACCCAGTGAAGTTCCCTGCACCCAGTGAAGTTCCCTGGCTCCTATTCTAGTTTTCTTTAGGATAAGATTAAATACATCACCAACAAGTGAGCTCTGGTTGAAAAAATAATAATGAACTATTCTTTTATGTAGAACATAAATGAACTACTTTACTCACATTTTTCAATCTTACATAAAATTAAGTGGAAGGCATAGTTTGATGGGGATTTCTCTAAAATCTTCTGTGTGTTTATATATAACATGTATGTTATTATGTAATATAACACACACATAGATATATACATATAATTTTGCACTAGTCATAATGGTTGGCTTCTATACATAGTCAACCCTTCCTGATGGTGACAGATAGGATTACTTATTATTCACTCAGCAAGTACTGCTTTTTTCCCTAAGAAATAATAACACCCACAGTAGAAATTTCAAGACAGACTGTTACATGTTCTACTCCATTTCTTGAGAAGTAATTTTATATGTAAATAGTCTGTTCGGATATTGAAATGCCCGGTTTGGTAGCCAGCATTCCCGTGAAGAACTGCTCTCAATGACCAAATCAAACACTCCAACTACACTGATGATCTCTGAATCAGGAAACTGTTTGATTTTCTTTGGATATTAAACTGGACTTTGTAAGGGGGCATTAGATGTTAACTTTTTCAAAAGAATCTAATTTTGTCAACTCCTCTAAAATACTCACATGGCACATTATGTGGTAATGTTAAACTCTCCACATTCTGATATTTGTTATTTCTTAGATATTAATTTCTCTTTTAACCAAACACAGGCAGAAACACATAAAGCATTCTCACTAATGAAGTAGATATCCACAGGAACCTTGGTCCTCTGAAGCACTCTAAAGACATTTCTCTCCCTGGGTGCCTTTCTGGGATGAAGGGCTGAATCAACAAAGCTGACATTTGAAACCTTTCTTTCCTAATATCCATGTCGCAAGGTTGATTCAAAGGCAAGCTCTGGAAGTTGAAGAATAATTTATTTATAGCCAAGTAAAAAGAAAATTTTAATGTACTATTAAGTCATCTTGAACTCCGGGAACAATACATCTTAATTTATTAAATCAAAAGGTTAAGGAAGGTAACCACTTACTTTTCAACAATTTTGGGCTAACCAGAAGGAAAAGTGATACACATGCAGTACTTTGTTCCCAACTGCTTTTGGGAAAAATTTCAACAGAGCTTAAAAACAAGCTCTAAGAATGTGGAAATGCCTCTGTAAGTAGGTACACTATAATGCTTGTTCTTGGCATTCAATAAAAAATTAGTGCTGACTATTAGTGTAGATGTACAGCACGATTTAAATATTAATTATTTTGGGAAATAGTTAAATTTTATGAATTCTTAGATAAAAAAGAGTTACAAAAAAGCATACGAATATTATTGATATATTAGGGCATCTGCCATAATAAACGAAATGTAAAAGAATGATCAACAATATAAATCATCTAATTTTATTAGAAAAATAATGAGGCTCTTAACATCTGCACCACATAAATGTACTTTTCAGTTATATAAATTCCATTTCTAAAAGTGACTTGAGCAATAAATGCATACATATGTGTTTAATAGTCATCCATTAATCAATGTTTTAATACAAAAGCATAACTGTATTATAACTGAAAACAAAAAAATGTTAAAATAGATTATGTAAACAGTTTATGAAATGTGCAATAAGATAATAAAAACAAAAGTGAGATGAAGCACAAATAAAAATGAAGAAAGCAAGAACAGCAATTTTTAATGCAAGAATCCAATAAACAGTCCAATAAGAGCATTAAAATAAATTTAAAAGAATTGAAAAAAGAAAATTTTCTATGCATTTATAGAGCATGAGATCTTGCCTATCCAGTTATGTTTCTTTAAATGGTGGCTGTTACACACATTATTTAATTTCAAGAAATAAAATTTTCTTGCATTCATGGCAATTTAAGAAAAATAAAATTGCCTGACCTGTGGTGGCGCAGTGGATAAAGCGTCTACCTGGAAATGCTGAGGTCGCCGGTTCGAAACCCTGGGCTTGCCTGGTCAAGGCACATATGGGAGTTGATGCTTCCAGCTCCTCCCCCCATCTCTCTCTCCTCTCTCTCTCCCTCTCCCTCTCTCCTCTCTAAAATGAATAAATAAAATAAAATTTTTTTAAAAAAACAAAAAACATATTAAAAAAAAAGAAAAATAAAATAAACCTTATGAAAAATTAGCCACAACTATCCATAGATTTTTCATTACTATTATTATCATTGCTATTGTATTAAAGTTTAAGATAATAATGAAAGTGTTAATTAAGAAATCAAAGAAAAAGTTTGACTTGAAATATTTTAAATATGAAAAGTTTCCTTTTCCTCAGTATCTTCACTAATAATATTTTTTGGAAACCACTAAAATTGTTTTGCCTTCTGCAAATACATACGTAGTCAAATTGATGGAAAAATGTATGTGCCATTTAATATACAAAGTCTCACCTGGAAAATATTTTTTAGAATGATAAATTTCTGAAAATAGTAATTTACAATAGAAAATGCAACTAACTATATAAAGCTGGTTTTACAAGTAGCATGACCTTATAGCCACAAAGGTTAAGAAAACAATTGGAATATATAATTTTGTCAGAGTTTTAGAGTGCACACTCCCAAGGTGCTACAGCAATGTTTTGCTGGAGAAGCTTCACTTACTATTTTGGTTAAAAAGCCACAGTTCATTTTTCTAAATCGTATCTTAATGTGGGTTGTTATTATTATGTACAAAAAAAAATTACATTGCTTTACATGACTCTTTACTTATGCCATGTTGGTTGTATAACAATAGCAAATTGGGAAAAATATCATAGATGGGCTGTTTCCTTCTTTATAAGTACACAAGACTACTCAGCCATTCACAGAATCCATTCAAACTTTCAATAAAATTTTTCAGATCTTAATGAAGTCCCTTCATCAACACTTCCTTATGTAGGATGATTTTCTGACTGGCAAACATAAGTCGAAATGCTTAAGCATTTGCATGGTTATAGACATGCATTAAAAAATGCTTAGACAATAACAAGACAATCTAATAATTTATCATATCATATACTGCATAATATATAAACAGTTTTGATATTTTTTTAAATTTTTTATTTTATTCATTTTTAGAGAAGACAGAGAGAGGGAGAGAGATAGAGAGAGAGAGAGAAGGGGGGAGGAGCTGGAAGCATCAACTCCCATATATGCCTTGACAAGGCAAGCCCAGGGTTTCAAACCGGCGACCTCAGCATTTCCAGGTCGACACTTTATCCACTGCGCCACCACAGGTCAGGCCAATTTTTGATATTTTTAGGGGTGAGGCATTGTGTGCTAAAGGTAGCAAAATAAGAGGTGGGCAGAAATACTACCCCACACTAGTGAAAGTTGGGGAAACCAATACTTTTGGATGTTCTGGTGTGCTGCTGCATTATCCCTTTCAGGATAGAGACATTCCCAGATGCTGGAGTTTTGAGAGTTGATGGCATTTCACTAGCCTTTTTTCAGGAATGGCCCTCAGATAAAGAAAAACACATATCAAAGTCATGTCCCCTCCCTGTGAGCCACCAATGAGTGGTTGATGCAGGAACATAAAAGCCCAACACCTCTGTCTCAAGGTAGTACGACTCTGAAAGGCCCACTTGCTCCAAAGAGCCCTGTGGGATTGATGGAGGTGTTAGGTGCGACCATATCCTAGTTCCAGCTCTCTCTCTGTCTAGTCCTGCATCACTCACTTCTCCACAGGCATGGAATCATGGCAACAACTTCCTGCACACAAATCTGTGTAGAAGGAGAGAAGAAGGAAGGAAGAGAAGGAGGGGGGGGGGAAAGAAGAAAAAAATGTACCCAAAATGTCAATAGTACTGAGGTTCAGGCACCCTGATCTATACAACTGAAATAAACCCAGGATATAGTTCATCAGTTAGCTGAGGTTAGCTGCCTTAATGAAAGTACCTTTACCTGGTTTACAGAACAAACACCAACTTCCCAACGAAAATGCCAGATTCCTATAGGAAAGATCTTGTACAACTTTGGCAACTATATAAAGTAATTCATCTAATGCTTCCCAGAATGAAACTGTAGCCATTTATTTGAGTAAATGTACACTGGCAATAAGAGAGTACCAAACATTTCAGGTTCTTGGACAGAGAGTCCAAGTTGACATTGATACTTGGAGAGCCAAAGTATTATTATACCCACCCCCTGGTTAGAATGGGGAATATGGGGCCACATACATAGAATCATGTGCCTCTCTTTCCCCATGGCCATTTCCCAGTCTCTGAATGGATAACTAGAACAGACCTATTTGGTAGCTGGAACAGCCTCTATAGCACAGTCCTCCCTGCACCTTTAGGGACTATCATAGCAGGGAAGGGCAGGTGGAAGTTCCTGGAACTGTTTATTCCTCCCATTCAACCAAGATTGTCAAGGAAGAAAGGGAAGGAGGGAGGGTGCAAGGAGAGGAGGAGGAAGAAAGAGAAGGAGGGAAAGAAAAGAAAAAAAATAGTACCCTGGGAGAGGTGGAAGAAATGGCACAGATTACTATTATTCTTGAGTATCTAAAGAAAAGGACATGGGGGTGATGGCCCCACCATAAATCCATTTTATTTTTCAGCTTTACTGAGGTTTAACTAACAAATAAAATTGTAAGATATTTTGAGTATACAATGTGATGATTTGTACAGACATTGTGAAAGGATTCTCCCATCCTGTTAACATACCCATCACTTCATATATTTATCCTTTTTTTTGGTAAGACTATCTAATTAAGTTCTACTCTCTTAGCAAATTTCAATTATACAGTACAGTGTTATCAACTATAGTCACCAAGTTATGCATTATATACTAGATTCTCAGACCTTATTTATCTTATAACTGAGACCTTTTTACTAACCTCTTCCTATTTCTCCTATCATCTAGACCCTGGCAACCACTTTTCTACTCTGTGATAACCCTACTTCAATCAGCTAAACCGTAAAGATGTTGATTTTGAAGCTTGACGATGCCCTACCATAACCTCAACCCCAATTATAGCTTTAGTGCTTCTGTGTTAGTTGGGGTAACTTTGTAAAAACTAACACTGCCTCACTGTCTCAGGGGGATGTGTGTGTATGTAGATTTCTAGGTATCTGTGTGTGTGTGTGTACATATATGTGTGTGTGTATACATATACACACACACACATACACACACACACATTTATGGCCACTGATCAGGAGAACACATTCTTTTCTATACCTGGCAGAAAGGAGAACATAAAAAAATCTCATCTGTTTGGAATAGACATTAGATGTTTACAGAATTTTTACAGGACTATATTACTTCTTCTATCATGTCTCATAATATAATTCAAGAAATCTGAACTGTCTGGACATCCAGCAAAATATCACATTGATCCACTACATCAATGAATAGCTAAAGTTCTAACAGTATTATGAAAGGATACTCAAAGTGCATTCAGAAACCACAGAATTAACGCATAGGACTCTTTTTAAAAGCAGGCATCCAAAAACAAAACAAAATAATAATGATTGCTTAATATCCAGAAGAAAATTCAAAATATCAAATAGTCTGATAAATACCATAGAAATACTATCTCTGTAGGACACAGTATTGTTCAAGGATGTCAAGCATGAATAATACCACCAATCCACTTCAGACCCAGGGTGGACAACAGTAATCAAACATGGCAGTGTTTCACAGTTAAGTCCATGTATGTTCTCTCCCAACCTTCACACAGTACAGCTACCTAGCCCAGCATATACTATCTAGGTAAATACTATCAGGTAGATACTACTATCCAAATAGATACTACTACTTTCTAGCTCCAGGGATCAACTGTTATCAATGATTGAACATGGCACCCAAGGCAAAAATCTATTTGCCATCCCTGATACAGTGAAGTGTCCTTATCCCTATGTACCTTATTGTCTCCTCTATAAAATGAAGATATAAAAGCTATCAAGAGTTGTGGCAAAGCCTAGAATTATGCTATACATAAAAGCCGTTAGATAAATAAAAGTTAGAGAGGCAATCTTTTTCTTTTTTTCACTCATTCATTTACTTAATTCTGACTGGACACTTATGCTAGAAGATGGTCAAAGAAAGCCTATTTTGGTATGGACTCAATATTTAAAAAGTTACTCCAGTTAGAACATTCCTAAAATAAAGCATTCGTTATTCTAGAAGCTTTGTTTCCAATACAACTACGGAAGCACATAGCAGTCCCCTAGAGACTGTTAACAAAGACGATTGTCTCTCAAAAGGATGGTGTAGCAACTGTAGTAGTGGAAAGCCTCTGGAGACAAATGGTCTTTTTCTACCATGTGCTGATGCACAAACCTGAGAACATTGCCTAATTACTTTTCTACCCTCTCCTCTTTATAAAGTGGAAGTTTCTCTCTCCTCTAAGCCAACTATCACTTGGCCCCCTGTTTGCTGTAAAGATTAAATGAGACTATGAATAGAAAGTATTTAACCCAATGCTTAGTGAAGAGTTAACTTAATGTTTATCGTTTGCCTTGCTTAAGGCGAACTTGGACATGAAAAGTTTTGGGATGTTTTTTTTTATAATACTTTGAAAGAAGGATAGCTTAAAATTATTCCATTTATCATTTAAAAATATACCTACTTGTTCAAAACTTGAAATGAAAGGAATCATTGTTGATAGCAGAGCAGATTGCCTTACACAGTTCTTGCCACAATCAAAATAATACATGGAAATTATTCAAGGTCTTTCAGTAAGGAGCTCAAAACACTTTGGAGACATTATCCTATTCTGGAGCCTGCCAACAATTTTATCCACCTCCAGTGCTGACACCATCAACTCCACCCATCCTGTTCCACTTGGCAATGTCAACCTCAGTTTGAACCTTTGAGAGGCAACAGAGGGGCACTCACTTCATCAAGAGGGTAAATAAGGGCTCATATTCAAACCCTGGCTGAATAATGCCATAAACGAATGCAGGAGTCACAGCTATTTACTTGCTGGAAACAGTTTTATGGAAAAATATGAATTTGAAAGGCAAATTAAATACATTAAGAATTCTGATTGGCATCACATGCTCAGAGGCAAGAGTATTCAAAAAGCCCTATATCCTCTTCACAAGCTAAATTTCAATTTCTTCTTTCACCCCAGGGAGCTTCCTATCAACTTCAAAGTGTAGTTCTGGGGTACAGACCTTGTGGCATACAGAGCTGGTAGATGAAAGGTTAGACATTCCCACCTCACCATAAAACTCAAGTTGACCCACATCCTTGAGCAAAAGAGACAAGAGACTTCACAATGCTTTCAAGTAACTCAGTCGCTCATTTTGTCATCAGTCCTAGGTATACTAATAATTTTAATTGCTGCTATAGGTAATAAAATTAAAAAGCTTCTTGACCTCAAATCTATTGGAATTTTCAAAAACCACATAATTTGTGACATTCAAAATATAAGAGCAATAAAATATAATGAGAATAATCAAAGTAGTAAAAGGTGGACTAGAGCCAGTGTTTTTCAACTGCCAGTCCGTGGACCAGTGCTCGTATGCAGAAGAGTCAACCACCCTGATGCTGTACAAAGATTATAGAGTCTATGATTACTGAGTCTACAGACTGAAAGTTTGTGTCCCCCCGACCAAATTCATATGTTGAAACCTAATCCTTAATGTGACAGTATTAGGTAGGGCCTTCTGGGAGGAGTGGTGATTACCACAGGTTATGAAAGTACAATAGAATCCTCATGAATGGCACCAGTGCCCTTATAAAAGAGACTCTAGAGAATTCACTCTCCACTTCCACCATGTGAGGACCCAGTGAAAGGACAAATGTCTATGAACAAGAAAGCAGGCTCTCACCACATCCTACATCAGTTAGTTCCCTGATTGGGACTTCTCAGCCTCCAGAACAGTGAGAGATACATTTCTATTGTTTTTTAAGCCACTCAGTCTATGGTGTTCTATAATAGCAGCCCCAACAGAGTAAAATAACTGCTGAAGTCTACCTATAAAATCATCCTGGACTCTTTCCTTCTTCTTACACCCTACATCAGGTCTACCAGCAAACCATGTTCTATTTTCCTTTTTTAATTAAATTTATGGAGGGTGACATTCGTTAATAAAATTAAATAGGCTTCAAGTGTAAAATTCTATGATACCTCATCTGTATGTTGCATTTTATGCCCAACTCCCAAAGTCAAATCTTCTTTCATCAACATATATTTGACCCCCTGTCCCCTTTACTACCCCTTCCCTCTGCTCACCACCATGCTGCTGCTGTCTGTGTCTATGAGTTTTTCTTTGTTTGTTTTTCTTGGAGAGGTTATGGAGAAAAAGGAACCTTCATGCACTGCTGGTGGGAATGTATACTTGCATAGCCACTGTGGGAAACAGCATGGAGGTTCTTTAAAACATTAAGAATAGAGTTACCATATGGCCCAGCAATTCTTCTTCTGGGTTTCTACCAGAAAAATTTGAAAACATTTATTTGCAAAGAAATATGCATCCCTATCTTCACTGCAGCTTTATTCACAAGACATGGAAACAACTGGTGCCCTTCAGGAGATGATTGGAAGAAGATGTGATACATATATACTACGGAATATACTCAGTCCTTAGAAGAGAGGAAATACTGCCGTTTGTGACAACATGGATGGATCTTGAGGATGTTATGCTACTCAAAATAGGTCAAATAGAAGAAGTCAAGAACCAACCATATGATTACACTCTTCTATGGGATGGAAAACGGAAAGCAACAAACGTTCTATATATTTTCAAAATAATTATTTCTCACCTCAATTCTGCATGAGATTTTTAAGTGTTATCTCTGCTTCAACTTTTGACATCTATTCTCTAAGAGAACAGCCTTACCAATACATACTTTTAAACATAAAACCAATCACATCATTCCTTTAGTTCAATAGCCTACATAACTTACCACTTTCCTCAGAAAAAAATCCAAAACCTTTGTCTACGGTATTTGAGACCCTTCATGATATTGTACCTTATCACATTTCTTTTTTTAAAAAATCAAAAACAATACTCCTCTCCACTCTCTATCACCCTTAATCTATATTAGTGGTAGTCAACCTGGCCCCTACCGCCCACTAGTGGGTGTTCCAGCTTTCATGGTGGGCAGTAGTGGAGCAACCAAAGTATAAATAAAAAGATTTAACTATAGAAAGTTGTTTTATAAAGATTTATTCTGCCAAACTTAGCGAAAATCCGACATAAAGTACTTGGTAAGTAATTATTATATGCTTTAACTTGCTGTAACTCTACTTTATAAACTTTATAAAGTTACTTCCCTACTTTATAAATCACCATTACTGTGGAACCAGTGGGCAGTTAGAAAATTTTACTATTAACAGAGATACAAAAGTGGGTGGTAAGTGTAAAAAGGTTGACTACCCCTGATCTATATTATGATTCTAGTACTCATCACCACCTTGCATGTTATATGTGCATCTGTCTACTGTCTGTCTCTTCCCATTAGACAAAGAGCCCTTTGAAAGTATGAACTCTCTCAAGTTCACTTCTGTATTCCAGCCCTTAGAAGAGAGCATAGCCTATAGACTTGCTCAGTAAATACTTAGGGAATAAATTAATGTATCCAATCAGAGTTCACAGAAATTAGTCAAATAATGAAGGATTTCACAATCATATAGTAGTTTTGAAAATTAAGAAAACCTCCCTCTACATAATGCTCCCTGAAACTCTAAGGAAGACAGTTAGGATCATATTTGCATGCATTGTCCAAAGAAAGCCTTGAAAATACTTGGAATGAGAGCTGTGTGTGGTGAGGAAGTTTCAACCAAAGGAAGATGGGCCAAACACCTGGACCACTGCCTCCGATCATAGAATGTCCTGTGGTTTAAAGGAATATACATGGTTCTGTTGGAGCTTCTCCTGGGCAGGGCTGGGTAGAGTACATGTTTTCTGCTGGTATTACTGGCTATGATAAATCAAGATAACTGTACCAAGAATCTTGACCCTGTGGGTCCAAATATCTACCAGCGTGCTGGAACTGTGGAAGATTCTCTGAACTGGAAAAGGAAGGGCTGTGATCATTGTTATCAGCATCAACTTTCCATGGGCCCCATGGAATTCTGGGACAATGAATAAGCTGAGCTTTCTATTATGCATGCATTTTACGAGACCTGGCATGCAACCGTGAATGGACCAGACAAAAGGCCCTGTCTCCATGGAGCTTACAAATAAGAAGAAAAAATGTACAATATGTAGTACTAATTATTATAAAGAAAAAGAAATCAAGAAAGGAAGAGAAAGAGCAATTGGGGGATAGCAGTCATGCTGCATTGTTACATAAGCAGGTGTGGTTTGAGAAAGGAAAAGAAGGAGGTGGCTGTCAGGGATGGGTGCAGAGCCACACAGATATTTTAGGAAAAAGCTGTCTGACAGCCTTTGAAATTTTCCTTGTTTGACTGGGGAAAATGGGCCTTAGTGTTAACTGTTCAGGAAAGGGCCAGAAAGGCAGTGATGAAGGGAGAAAAGCAATGAGTAGAATAATAGAAAAGCTAAGGGATCAGGTAGGTAAACACTGGGCCCCATTCAGATGGAAGGCCACTGGAGGGCTGTGCAGCAGAGCAACGGCACAGGTGGAGGTACACTTCACTCAGCTCTCTCTGGCTGCTGGACTGGGACTAGACTAAAGGAAGCCAGAACGTAGGAATTTATAGCTATAATCCAGATGACAGACGATGGCAGTTTGGACTACGAGGGTATGGGTAGAGAGGGCAGGAGGAAACCCTAAAAGTACAGTAACTTCTCACCCTGACAAATTCAGTCTCTGACTTCTGGGCACAGCAAGACAGATGACAGCCTTGTGCCCATATTTTCCCTGGAAGTTTGACAACACAAAATTCAGAGGGAGTCAGAACACTTACGAGAAGGAAACAGTCCCAAATTGAAGAAAAAGGAAAACAAATTGTTAAAGGTTTGCAAAATCTGCTTTTCCATTAAACTGCTTCCTACCTTCCCCCAGAATACTACTAAATATTTTCCTACAAGAAGCTTTCTCACACTTCATAAAGTTAAATTCAATCACCCTAATGATACCAATATTTTGCTCTCTGTGTTTTGCTCTCAAGCCCCCCCCCCCAAAAAAAAGTAAGACCTCACCTGCAGATACTAATTTATACTAAATAGGCTTATCCCCAAAATTACTTTTTTCCCCAGTTACTAGCCTTTAAAGTATATGGCTCTGTTTAACCTGTTTCCCACTCTGGGTCCTGCGCTCCTGAGCCAGACCAGTGGGCTCTGTCTTGCTGCCTGTGACAGCTAACCTCAGGCCCGCCCCCAGCACGGAGCTGCACAGCGGGCTGCCTGGCGGCCCCTCTGCGCTCCCAGGCGCACTTTCCATGAGCTACCCCGGGCGCTGCTTCTCTCTCAACTCCTCACCTGGCTCTGCTTCCAACACAGGGGCCTCTCCCAGCCCCAACTCTAATTAAAACTTATGTTTTGTTTCCTTAGGGCTGTGAACCCCGCTGATAAGGGTGCTACTGGCTTTATTATCCTTTCCTTTCCAGGTGGCCAATTTCATTTTGGAGGTGCTGTATATCCTGAACCCCAGAGGTGTCTCTAATGCTGGGAATGTGAGCAGGCTGCTGAGGGGTGGTCTCGGGCCGCAGAATTTCTGATCCTTCTTAACTACATCATGTGTGTGTGAGTCGTTCATTCCATGCGAGCCAAAATCCAGCCACTTAAATGTCTTCCATAGACCGGGGAGTACAGGGTTACTCCATAAATTGCGGTGCCTGAGGAGTACAGCTGGTACCCATACTGTACTTAAAAGTGCTTCATATGCTTGAAGACTGTGCCTAATTCATTCCACAACCTTCTAGTCTCAACTTGAGCATGGGACCAAGGAGATACTAAGATAAAAGTTTAACCTGTTGGTGTCAATCTAAATTACTACTCCCGCCTTACTCAGGGTTTGGTTGGAATCTAACTAGAGGACACAGTCCTGCTTCAGGTTCCACTGAAGGAGATAAAGAACTTTGCTTTAAAAAGCCTGCAATGTGATTAAAGCAGCAGCTTATAGCAAGGGTGAAAGAGGTAACAAACACTGAAAATAGCCTTGAGTACAGAGAACTAATGGGCAATGTTACAATTTACTCCATAAAGGGTTACTCTACAAAGATTAGGGTTTCTGTTGATCTTTACTTAACACAGGAATTAACTGAAATAGTAGGTTGAGTATGAGCATAAAATATTCTTAAAGTGAGGGGTATTAAATACTTTGAAGAGTTATTGTTAGATGAATGCAACCATTGTCTTGAAAGAATGGTAGCCACACCTTTCTTTTTTCTGAGGTGATCCTGATTTCTACCCGTTGTCCAGGATAATTAATACCATCCCCCTTTTACTCTTGAAGCACAGATATTTGGACCATAATTATATGGTTATCTCATGTAACTTTCCTATATAAAGGTACTTTGAACCAATACATATTTAATTAAAATTTACATGCCTTCCACCCCTATAGGAATATAGAGCTTTCCCAATGATAAAACAAGGCTCCTATCTCTGCCCCTGCATATAACTCTCACAGTCCCTCTGTGATTATGATGACCGAAAAGAGTACCAAAGCAACCCCTCCGGAACGCCGCAATCTCAGATTGTGGACGCCCAAAGGCTGAGCCCTTTCCAGTTCCTATGCTGCTTTAGAACATGTTTTGGAAATGAGGGTAAGCTCCAGGCAACGTGGAAAGAGGAGCTTTTATTTTAACCCTGCTTCTTGACTTTTTAAAAATTTTTTCTTTGAGGGATAGAGGAACTGAGCAAAAAAAAAGGGGGGAGGGAGGAAGAAAAACACATGGACAAAAACAAAAAACCTCACAGACAACAGTGTGGCGATTGCTGGGGGGACAAGGAGGCAGAGGAGAGTATCGAGAGGATTCCTGGTGATAGACAGAGGCTTGACTCGGGATGGTGAGCACACAATACAGTGTACAGATGCAGGGCTATTGAATTGTGCACCTGTAGCCTGTACAATTGTGTTGATCATTGTCACCCCAATAAATTCAATAAAAAGGAAAAAAAATTATTTCTATCTCCAAAAGACCCTATCACCCTCAGAAGTAGCCAAACTGCTGTTCCTTCCCTCATCTCATCAACATCGGCTTAACCTAGTCCTTGATCCGTCAGACCAGGAGGGGCTTGGCTATCTCTGCTGTTTTCACCCAGAGGCAGCACAGAACAAGGTGTGGGCAGGTAGGCATTCCCATATATTTTACCCCGCATCAGAACCAACCGTAAGACACATTGTAGCAATCTAGAATTCCCTGGTTTTTGTCTGTTGGATTTGAGAGAGGCAGAGAGAGGGAGACAGGGACAGGAACATCAAGCCGCTCCTGTCTGTGCCCTGACTGGGGGATCGAACTCGAACCTCCGTGCTCCAGAATGACACTCCGGAACTATTTTTTGGCCAGGGCTTAACTTTTACTGATTTTTTAGAGAAACAGAAGAAGGGGGAGAGAGGGGCGTGGGAAGGGAAGCATTTGTTGTTGCACTTGGTCGTGCATATTTTGGTTGCTTCCCGTGTGTGTGTGTCCTGACTTGGGATCGAACCCACAACCTTGTTGTTTCAGGATGATGCTCTTAACCAACTGAGCTAACCAGTCAGGGCCAAATTCCTTAGTTTTTGACTTCTCAGACCCATTTGATGAAATCATCCTAAGGGAATGCTAGTCTAAAGAGCCAGAGATGCACCAAGGCAACCGAAATAGAGGCCAGAGAGATATTTTTTTTTAATTATTTTTATTTATTTATTCATTTTAAAGGAGACAGAGAGAGAGAGAGAAGGGGAGAGGAGCAGGAAGCATCAACTCCCATATGTGCCTTGACCAGGCGAGCCCATGGTTTTGAACCGGCGACCTCAGCATTCCAGGTCGAAGCTTGATCCACTGCACCACCACAGGTCAGGCCAGAGAGATATTTAAATGAAACTAAATGGGACATTTTGTCTTCAAGTTTTATTGTGGAACAAATACATTATATAGAGCCCTCTATTTAATTTGCCCAGTTAGTTTGTCCTTGAATATGCCAAGTAGTTTTACATATTTGTATAATCTAGAAAGAGAGCCTGCCTAGAGATGAGGCGGCAGGTTAGTCTCTATATGACAGAGACGACAGTGCACACATCTCTGCCACCGTCACATCTGAGTCTGACAATTCCAGGGAGCTCTGGACGATGTTGTCAAGCAGAAGTGTGTCATTTCTAGAGTGAAGTGGTAAGACTTTCCTATGTTCTCTTTTCCCATCCTCCAGCAAAATGCAAAGAACCTACAGGAGGAAGGGGGGCAGGGTCACAAGATGGAGGCGTCTGGGTCCCTATATGACCCCTGGGTCCCTATATGGTCCCTGAAGGACTAAACCATCCACATTAGACTTGAGAAAAAAAAAAAAACCACCGGCCGTTATCTTAGGCCATGAAAAATGTGAAGGTGTGTGTTATAGTATTTAAGTATACTGGCTAATAAAATCAAATTATTTGATTTGGAGACTTTTGTTTGCAGAATCGTCACTCATTAAGATAAGATCTTGAAGTGACTGCTGGGAAGGATGACTGGAGCTAGAGTAGGGCTTTAGCTTCTCTATGCTGCCTTATCTTCCTCTAATTTCTCACTTTGCCAGTGGCTCAAATAGCTGGCAACAGGAAGAAAACCGTGTACTCGGAAGAAAGTAGATTTTGTTCTTAAGGATAAACATGAGCCTCTTGGGAAAAAATAAACTAGTTTTCATTCCAAATCATCTAAGCCAAACAGAATTTTATCCATTCATTCATAATTGGGGGTGGAGAACTATCTGTAAGCAAGAGAAATGGGCAGGAAGATATAATTCTGTAAAGCAATTTAAAGTAACACTGTCTTTATACATTATGAATGAGTTTAGTAGCAAACTGCTAAAGTAAAACTACTCATTTGATCAAAGGCTTAGATTTCTACTTCCAAAGCCCAGAGCCTTCTTAGATCTTTGAAGTAGGGCCAATATAATCAGAGTAAGACCATAAAGGTGTACTAGCAGGATGTCTTTCCAAGTCTAAGAAATGATTTCCAGCCTGACCTGTGGTGGCACAGTGGATAAAGCGTCGACCTGGAATGCTGAGGTTGCCGGTTCAAAACCCTGGGCTTGCCTGGTCAAGGCACATATGGGAGTTGATGCTTCCTGCTCCTCCCTTCTCTCTCTCTCTCATTCTCTCTCTCTCTCTCTTTCTCTCTCTCTCTCCTAAAATGAATAAATAAAGTCTTTTAAAAAAATTTAAAACAAAAAAAAAATGATTTCCAGTGGCATCATCACTGTCCTTTATTGCTCAAAAAAAAAAAAAAAAAAAAAAGTCCCAGAATGTTCTGTACTATGTGAATCTCATGTTCTATTTCATGTGATACCTATAAGCTGTTGTGTCCAAATTCCAATTCCAGCTCTGTGTAAGTTCAGCTGTGATCTACAGTTCATTCTGTTAAGTCTTTTCCATAATCCCTCCGTTCCATATTATATATACATCTTCAGTACTTCCTTCCCTCCTTCACATCCTAACACCTTCATTTAATCGCCTCTTAATCATTTGCCTGAAAAGTACACCCTCCAGTCACTTATTGTTTCCTTCCAGATGCTTCCGGGGAATGACTCCCCATGGACTTCACCTAACATTCCATCCATGTTCATCTGGCTGTGCAGACTATGAGGCCAGCACTCCAAAGCTTTTAAGCTTTTTCTTTCCAAGAAAACTCATAGCTAACACCATTATTTCCTCACAAAAACAGCTAACATCTGCAGACTGAAACATCACAACAAAGAAAAAAATTTGCACTGTTCTGCTGAAGTTGGATGCAACCTTTATTGGCCATTTTAGGAAATAAATCAATGTTCTTCTTTTCAATTTCTATTAAAAAATAAATCATAGAGGCTGATTTTTAATTTACCCTCAGGAATAGTTAATGAACAGGTTATATACAATGACTAATTAGTCTTTATGCCTTCCAGCTAAGCAAACTAAGCTTCGATTTGGAAACCTAACCTCTAACAAAATTCTTCAGGTTGCTCAATAAAGTTTGATTTTATTTTGTGCATTTCAACATTTTTAGTTAATCCAGTAAACTAAAATATCCCAATAAACTTCTTATTCTAAACTAATAGTATGCAATCATTATAAAGATTATTCATTGAAACTCCTAATAACAACTTTGAATATAATTAAACTATTTCATAAAAGTAATTTTTTAAACTTTGATCTTATTTGTTCTACAATCTTAGTTACAGTAGTTTCTTCTTCTTTTTCTTTGATATAAGAAACAATGTCCCTACAATATAAAACTGAGCGAGTTTCTCATTTCAAGTCATTTCCTGTGTATTTAATAATGGCCTTTAGTCGTGTACTATAGATCGACATTTCTTACACTTTAATGTGACTACGAATCTCCTACAGAGCTTGATAAAACAGTTTACTGGGGCCATACCCAGAGATTATGATTCACTGGGTCAGTTTGGGTCTATACTGTGTATTTCATCCAGCTTATAGATGCTGCTAATGCTGCTGTTCCAAGGACCACTATTTGAGAACTACAGGTCTAGCTTAAACCAACGTTCAAAATAACGCATGATTATGCTTAAGTAACAGCCCACCACCATCAACTACAAAATCAATAAAATCCCTCTATTCAAATATTATAAAAATAATAAAATTAAAACTCCAATTTTTACATTAACATCCATTATAATTCCAAAGCTTGAGCAGCACTTTCAAATGCCTTCCTTTCAATGACCACTATTTTATGTTTCAGTGTAATAATATTTCCTCACTTGGACCACCCAAATTGGTCTTCTCGGCATACACTACAGTAAATAATGAAAATTTAAACAATAACACTAGAAACCCAAACAATTCTATAAAATCCCTTTCCACATTTCACAAGTCATTAAACCTTTTTTCTATCCCTTTTGAAATTTCCAGTGGTATTTTAGAATATGCCAATACCAGGGACACCTGCAGATATTAGAGTGCACTAAAAGAAACACACACCTGCACACATCCACAGCCACTCATTTAAAGCTGAGCAGTTTGAGAGAATTGGAGGTGCCTTTTCAGGAGAGGACTCAGGGTCTGCTACTCCACCCCCAAGCCACCTTGCCTCAGGAGTCCCTTTCAGTCCTTATAGAAGGAAGGCATTGGGCATCATGCCTAAACTAACTCACGTTTGGTCCAGCAATAGTAAGAGTAGATCCTACTGCACAAAAAATCACATCATAACAAATCTAATAAGTCACAATGATCATTTGAAAGATTATTTGAGGTAATATACTGAAGTGTCAATGATACTCAAAAATGACAGAAAACACGATGAGCAATCAATTGACAACAAGGCAGGTAGATGGGCCCTTGTGGAGACTGTCCTACATCAATGGCTCCTCCCACATGCCTCCTTGTCAATGCTTCTCCCTTCTAATTATATCAGCCTTGTCTCACTTCTAATTATATCAGCCTTATACACAATGCCCTTAGCTGCTCCAGGTCCTAATTCCATTTTGGCTATTTTGTCATTTCTCAGAGTATTCTAACTCCAAAAAATATGCTTTCATATACCATCAATTACCCAACAGTAATAAATATGCACTTATATATATTTATAGACATAAACTTACCTGCATAAAAACTTACATTCATACAGTGACAAACATGTTTGGCTATGAACGTTGTCATTTTCAGCAGGTGCGTGTAAATGCAGATGCATGTTAATAAATAAACATATATTTAAAATAAGTTTATGAGCTATAATTGTTTGCCCTCATGAAAATTAGTACAACTAAAATTTATCAACATTTGGAAAGTATTCAAACTGTTAATGGGTGATAACTAATAAATAAATGAAACAGTATCCTAGGAAATTATTGATATATGCTGGCAGGAATGTTAAAGCCAAAATTTCAAAGATAAAACACACACCTTACCAAATACAACTATTCTCTGCCACAACTGTAATACAAAGAGAACTGTAAGAATACACTCAGCTTTTCTGGTTTTCAGTTTCTGTGATTTCTGTGGTATATGAGAATTGTACATTTTCTTAGGGATTAGGCATAAGTTTAATTTTTTCATATTTTTTTCTCCTTGCTGAAATTTAATATCATTTTTTAGCATGTCTCAGCCCATCTGAAGGATTTTAAATTTTCAGGAAGAGTTCTTGGCATTCATTTTCCACTGTCCCTATTGGTTAATAGAAAATGTCTCCAGAACACACAATACAACGTAGAGACGATGTGTTGCAAAATTGTCCACCTGAAGCCTGTATAACTTTGTCAGCTAGTGTCACCCCAATAAATTCAATAAAAAGGAAAAAGAATACAACATCTCTAACTACACCAGAAATCTGAAAATAGGAGAAAGTTATTACATGCAGTTTGAATAAATAACACTGGGGAACAAAATTTTTGTTGCATCCACAGAAACACTTGTTCTTACCTAATTCGAGTGTGCTGATCTCAAATCTGAATTAGTTTTTCTCTGTAAGCTATAGTTTTTTGCAATTCAAGATTTTAGGTTTTCATCTTATTGTACAATTTTCAACATTTAGTTTAACATAATGAAGTAGAATGTCTTTTTGGGCATCATCTTTGTGAAAATATAATAATTTATATAATGCAGTAAATACACTAATACATTAAAAGATATGATTGCATCAGAATTTGTCTAGAATTTTGAAATAGAACATATTAAAACACTTATTTTAATCATAAAATTTGCGCAAAACTTATTTAAATTCTATTCAAGCAAAATTTGGCGTTTGTAGCTCTTTCATTTGTGTACTTGTTGAGGACAATCTCACTTGATGCTCCAGCAGTAGTCTGCTCATCACTAACAGCTCCAAGGTTTTTGGGAAACTTATCAAGGTGACTGTTCAGTAAGTGAATCTTAATGCCACGTTACATCCAATGTCGTGGAAAGTCAACAGCATACTTTGAACCAGAAGTTCACAGTTTTCTGTTTTTTTGTTGCCAAGAAAGTTCTTTGTAACTGCCACAAAAGACTGCCATGCTGCTTTCTCATCCTTATTTATCTTCCTGGCAAATTCTTTGTCATGTATGAGGGTTCGAATTTGAGGTCCATCTAATACATCTGCTTTTATCTTCTCGAAAGACAAGGCAGAAAAAGCAGAAATAAAATGTTGAAAGCACTCAATTTTCTCTATTCAAAGCCTGAACAAACTGCTTCATTAAGCCAGGTTTGATGTGAAGTGGGGGAAAAATGAAACTGTTTCAATTAACTACAGGTTCATTCACAATATTTTGCATCCCCACCACCAGAGCTTCATGTTTCAGCCACTCCTTCTGTGTCCAGTGTTTCTCCCGAGATCGGCTGTCCCACAGACACAGAAAGCAAGGATACTTCGTGAAACCTCTCTGTTATCCTAGCAGGAAATTTACCATTTTAAGACCCACACAAATGGTTCAGTTATGCTCCTCATACTTCAGAAAGTCGAGGACAATATTTATGTCATTATAATCTTCTTGCAGATGAGTTGAATAACCAATTGGAACCACTGCATAAACATTACCGTTGTGTAGAAGAACAAATTTCAGACTTCGTTTAGAGCTGTCAAGAAATAGCCGCCATTCTGTTGGACTGTAAGTGGTAACACCTAGCTGGCTGAGAAGGCTACTGATTTCATGACAGTAAACAAAGTGTTTGTCTTTGAAAAAAAATGTCCACAAAAATTTGTTCATGCTTCCTGAAATGGGATACTTTAGCTGACCAGTCAAGTACATTCTTTTCTTGAAACCTGGAGGCTAATAACTCAGCTGCTTTCTTTAATAGGCCCAAATCTCTTACTAAGACATTCAATTCAGGTTGGCTAAACTGCTGAGGGGTTAATGACTGTTTGGCATCTGATTCTATAACCGTTTCCTCATGCATCTTATCAAAATACACTTGATCACCACGTTCACTTTCTTCGTCCTTAGAAGAAATAAAACCATTGAAAACTGGAACTGGGAGTGTCTCAGAGTGTGGGATAGGTCGTATTGCTGAAGGAATATTAGGATATGCGATCATATGCCATTTTTTCATGCCAATGCCCTTTGTATGGATCAGACAGAAAAACAGTCACTGCTGTGGTCCTTAGGTTCACGCCAAACCATGGGAATACCAAAAGGCATTCCTTTGCGGTTTCCTTTTGTCTAGTCACGAAGCATTTCCTCACAATTATGACACACAATATGAAGAGCCCAATTCTTGTCTTGATCTCCAAGGGGAACTTGAAAATAGGCAATATATGCACGTGTCACAAATGATGAAATATTGCACCTTTGACGTCGAAGTGTGTAACAGCCACTATATAACAGAAGGTGTCAGGACTATTCTTACATTTATGCCTACTCGAAGAAGCCATGACTCAATCTTAAAACAAAACAAGAGGGTGTTTTTATCAGATATTTTTTTACATTTAAAACCAACTACAATTATGTAAAAGTGATGTTTGTAAAACATTAATTGCCTTGTGGTTATGTTCAATCCAAGAGTCATTGCCCTTTAACTCCAATTTAAAAACCAATGCATGCCATTAACTGTAAAAAAAAAAAAATTTTAAATTGCATAAAAACTAGAGCTTGCACCAAAAAAAAATGGATTTCAGGTTTAGAATCAGCATTGCAGAAATATATGGAAACAGTTCTAAAACCTCATGCACCAGAAAATTAAAAAAAATTGTTCCCCAGTGTAATCTGATACCTACTTTTGTGTATGGCTTCATCATCTAGGTACGTAGGTGTTCATACAAAGTTAATGACAAGCACTATATTTTTGTCATCAGTTTGAGAAGCGGTGTTTTCTTGATCTTGCTGTCGGTAAAAGGAGGGGAATTTGGTAACAAAGATCCTGGGTGTGGTGGCTTCATCAGAGGTGGACAGTGCAGCATCAAATCAGGGCTCCCTCTGGACAAAGTCGGCTGCTGTGGGCAGAAATACTGAGAAGCTACTCACACAGGCCATAGAGCCCTCCTGGCCACCTCCACATTCCACACTTTCAGCACAGTCTCTGGAAATTCTGAGCAGAAATGGACGGACAACAAAGCCACGTGTAGCTGCACATGTAACCATGTACACTGAACTCAAATGTTCAGCCCTAATGCAACTGGCTGTGGTTCCTGAGCAATTTGCTTCTCAGATGGAAGTCTCCTGAAGTTCTTCTCTTAGGGCACACTGTGGCTGTGAGAACGGCTGCCTTTTCATCACGTTTTCCTTCTCATCCAGTATACTTTGTATTCTATGATCAATTCTATACAGCTGGTTCCACCATCTTTACCTTTGTGCTTTCAGTGACAGATGAGAGACAATGATTGTTTTCTATGCTGCACATAACCCATGCCTTATTGATAAAGATTGTTATTAATCTCACAATAGCACTTCAGCAGTGAATTTAGGTCACTTTTTTATTATCCCATTTACTTTACTCTAGAGCAGTTTTACTCTACATCCTATGGTTTTGGATGGCCTTTTAGAAAAAAAAAAAAAATCAAGATGCAACGGTTTAAGTAAAGCAAAATAATTTTTCCAACAACAGTTACTCAGAAATCTTTAACATAAATCTGATCATTTTGGTAAGACTTTGAGTCAACTGTACTTGCCCTGAGTTTGAACTACTTACTGAAATCTAAGAATGTATGTCTCAGATATATCCTATACAACCCTTGTTTTTTCAGTAAGTAGCTCAAAAAAGGTCTCCTAGTAGGCACTGAGGGAATGGAAAAGATTATAAAAGGTTACAAAGAACTACAGAATCATTTTTAAAGAGCCTGGCCAACCTGTTCCTGAAGTAAGAGCAGCTCATTCATGTTCATCTATCTCAGACTTTAAATGCTGGATCTCAAAAACATCTATGGAGGAAGTTGAACTACAGCATTTTAACCCATACATAACCAACTACAGTTTGCCTCCTTAAAGTGATAGATTAATCTAGAACTTTACTAATCTGTTGAGTTTAAAAAGTTATATTAAATGAGTAAAAAACCGATTCTTTTAATAATTGAAGTTTCTATCTGTCAGACCGACATGATGTAAAGGAAGAAAGACAGGCTTTGAAATCTGACACAGGTTCAAGCCCAGTGCCTCTGCCAGGTGTGTGTCCTGGAGGAAGTTTCATAAACTCTCTGCACCTCCTTTCCACTTACTAAAAGTGAGAATAGGATCTTTTCTGCAGAAGTATGAGTTCAGTAGTTATGTAAATAGCCTTTTACAAAGTCACGGGAATAAGTTTGCTACCTGATAAAAAGTGGTTGACATTACCATTGCTTTATAATTTCCCAAACTCAGGTTAATAATACTCTATTAACAATTAATGTAGCATTTTGTATCTCATATATTCCTGCATTTGACCCATGCAGTACATCAGCTGCAAATTTAGAGCAGATATGCTAAAATAATATTAATGCTTCTAAATAATACTTTTAAAAAAATTATTTATTGATTTTAAAGAGAGAGGGGAAAGGAAGGGGAAGAGAGAAAGAGGGAGGAGGGATGGAGAGAGAAAAACATGATTTGTTGTTCACTTATTTATGCATTCATTTATTGATTCCTGTATGTGCCCTGAACAGGGATTGAACCCACAACCTTGGCATAACCAGAATGTTGCTTAACCAACTGAACTACTCAGCCAAGGCCTAAATAATAGTTTTTGATTAAGATGAATGATTGACATTTTAGTTCACACGTTATCACTGCTTTTCCCATCAAAAAGTCAACATCTGTATACATTCTTCAAAGAGCAAAATGATTTAAGAGATCTGGCTTTCTAGAGATGGTTATTTATGAAGGCTCGTGTTTCACCTCCTTTAGCTCAAGTTTTCCTTTCAATATTTTCTAGAGCATACATTCAGCAGAATTGTATTAAATTAAATATTAAAATCTTATCGTGATAGAATCTAAGTGATAGCAGACATTCAGGAGTGAAAGTCTGAATACTACATCTGTTTCTCCACAAATCTTGCAAAATGTCTTTTAAGTACAGCTCTAAAACCTAGGCAGACAGAGCTCCAAATTGCCCTCAGCTTTTATGTTTGACCAAGTCCACAGTTTTCTCTAAAACGCAAGGTTTGAACTGTGCCACAGCATTTAAAAAATCAGAGAACTTTCAGCCCTTAAATCAAAATCCTCAAAAAGTAGAAATAGTGTCTAACTAAAATAAGATTCCTATTTTGACTTCAACATTAACCAATGATCGGCTTCTATTTCACAGTGAAATAAATACAGATTGAGGAAAGAATTTAAAAAGTGAATGCCAGACTCTGTACACCCAGTGGGTTACAGATGTAGGAAAGTGGTGGCAGAAAGCCACTCCGCTTCCTTCAAGATCCAAAAACATTTGGAAGGAAACCCCAGAAGGAAAGACGTCTGACAGACACGTTCTCTTTGGGGTTTCCTGCCTTCTTGTTTGCCAAGCTTCCTAGACCCCATTGCTTGTTAATGAAGTTCACCAAAAAGACTTTATAAATGCTGATTTCATAGAGTGAAACTTATATGAAAGGTATTTTTATGCAGTTGATGTTTCTTGCCATCTGCATTTCCCTATTTCACAAAACCAAGGAAATGTGACCTGGGAGGTTGCATGTACACAGGTGATATCTGATGCACTTACTATCAGTGGAGTATTCAGCTCAAACACTGAATTCGAAACCAGACACCAAGATTAGACACTGCAACAGAGAAACTGCTTCATCCTGAGAATATCATTACCCCCCTCAATTTTTCTACTATTTTTTTTCTGCAAAATGCAGTCATGAGAAGATGCATATTGTACCCTGTATGAATTAACTCAATAAAAACACAATAATGAAAAGTAAATAAAAAGCTAGATTCTACTTTCCTAACCTTTACAATAATAGTCCCGTCCTCCCACCCTCGCCAAAAAAAATAGATGTTCAAACTTCCAAATTAGCACCTGGATTTAAAAATATACATTAAAGTCCAATGTGAAAAATAATATTTAAAAGCTAAAATCACTAATTATAGTTCACAAAAATATCCTTGATAAGTCAAATGCATATTTTTGCCAATCAGAAAGTCAGTGAATTTGGCTAAAGTCACCTGAAGTTTATATTATGAATATTTGCAATATTTAATATATACAAATTATTTAGTTCTATAAACATTTGAAGAGTATCTAAGAATTTGTCCTCAGCAAAACAGAAAGGTAAATTGTTTTAGCCCTTGAGAAGACTTCAGTCTAGCACTACAAATATTATTTATTTAATAAAGAAATATTTCAATCTATTCAAAAATATTAGGTAGAAAACTCTGCTTTAAGGCAGAAAATAAAAATGGATCCACTTACCACTACATAAGAAAACAAAAAAGAATTGGGGTAGGAGAGGGAGAGAGGTGAAAAACAGAAGAAAAAACACTTATAAGAAACGTTTTAGAAACTGCAAAGAGTGAGCATCCATCTTCAAATCAAATATAAAAAGAGGCAATTTTTAAGATTAGAGGCCTTTACATTATTTTTTTCTGTAAGTGACAATAAATTAGATATATGATAGAGACAGATGTGTGTGTGTATGTGTGTGTATGTGTGTGTGTGTGTATGTGTGTGTATGTGTGTGTATGTGTGTGTGTGTGTGTGTATGTGTGTTTGGAGAGAGACAGTAGATACAAATATATATTAACATGTATATATTCATATGCATATATATTTATAATTAAATAAACACTTCTCCAAAATTTCACCATATTTTTTAATTCTGCCCATAAATCTTCAATCATCTTATTAAGACCAGGAATGCCTTCTATCTATCCAAATTCCAATTGACCTCAAATGAACCTCTCACACAAAAACTATTATCATCATCACTAACTCCCTCTGCACTGAATTAGAACATTTTACAAGTGTGTGTTTTTGACTGACTTGCAAGAAAAGATGCAAAAAGAGTGATGCAAACAAAAAGTGGAATGAAGAAATGAGCTTTTAGATTAATTAAGAACGAAAATTGTCCTGGACGGTGTCCTAGGAACAGAAAGTTCTAGTGGTTCTATCTCCCATAACCATCTTTCCCCACCATCGTCCTCACCACTTGACAAGTATTGAGACAGCCAGAGCACAGTTATTCCTCTCTCTAGACCAGGAAAGAAAATATTGGCTCCTCCTATCTAAGGTGTATTTGGAACTCACAGCTCTGGTCTCTTTATCATTGCCAGAAGCAAAAGCCTTTTATTTTTTTGCATTTTTTAGAAATTATTATTATTATTACATCATTTTCATATAAATTATATGAAAAAATGTTTCAAAATATAAACTTCAAAGAAACTGAATGTTTAAAATCATGTTTGTATAAAATTCTCTTTATCAAAGTCTGATTTTAGAATGAGTGTTTTAAGAATAAGATCTGTCAGTTATTATTGTTTTCTATAAGAATACAACAACAGGCCCTGGCCGGTTGCCTCAGTGGTAGGGCGTCGGCCTGGCATGCGGAAGTCTCCGGTTCGATTCCCAGCGAGGGCACACAGGAGAGATGCCCATCTGCTTCTCCACCCCTCCCCCTCTCCTTCCTCTCTGTCTCTCTCTTCCCCTCCCACAGTCGAGGCTCCATTGGAGCAAAAGATGGCCTGGGTGCTGGGGATGGCTCCTTGGCCTCTGCCCCAGGTGCTAGAGTGGCTCTGGTCACGACAGAGCGATGCCCCGGATGGACAGAGCATCGCCCCCTGCTGGGCGTGCCGGGTGGATCCCGGTCTGGCGCATGCAGGAGTCTGTCTGACTGCCTCCCCGTTTCCAGCTTCAGAAAAAAAAAAAAAAAGAATACAACAACAAAAATTGCTCATCAAGATGGTTAGATCCAGGAGAATTTATAACCACTCGAGTATTCATCTAGGAATAAATTTTCATCACTCAGAAAAGAGAGATTGTCCAAAAGGGAAGATGGCAAACTTCTGATAATTTGAAGACAAGTGTCTGCCTGCTGAATGATTATGACTGGGCACTACACTGTTAAAAACTATGCCAATGTTCAGAAAGGTTCTGGGTGGTCTCATTGATGTATCTCTATGTCACTTTCCATTGAAGACCACAAAATCAAAAATCCATAGGCTTGGGAAGATAATCTGGATGCCTAAAGTAGCTATGTGTATGAATAAAAAGGCAAGTCCTGTTTAGGCATTCATATGTACTTAATTTTTAAGTGTAGTCATGACCAAACAAAGCTATTTCCAGAAGTTAAATTGGGCTCACCTGTATAATAGCCAATCTGCATCTCCTATTTAGGCTAATAATACAGAGACATGCAGGAGGAAACAGATTCTGTGTTGCTTTTACTATTAGGGCTACAAGCAAGCTGGGCCATCACGTCCAAATCAGAATTTTTCTTAAAATATCCAAATACGTGTTTTTGCTTTATCTCTTATAATACCATCTGTTACATGAGAGTGACCCATAAAGTTATGGGTCTGCAAGTCTAGCCCCCTAGTTGATTATGAAAAATATTAAAGAAACAAAATAAAAGCTAAACTTGGAACAGACGAGGGGAGAAGAAAGGGTCAGGGAAAGTTACAGCACAGAGTGAATAAGCATAAAGAAAGCCAGAAGACTTGGAGGAGTTCAGAGCTAATGAAAAAAACAAGAACAGAGGGTCGAGGGAGGGAAGGATGTGAAAGCCAGCTGGAGTAAAAGAAAGCAAGGAATACAGGAGCCAACAGAAATCCAAGGACAGAAAGTATTGGAGATTGGAGGGAACAGGAAATTTATTGGAAACCAAGTTGTTTTTCCTTTTGTATCCAATGCGATTCCATTCCAGGCAGAACTCTAGTCTAAGCCTCAAAGAGGATAGAAGGGAAGTTGAAACTCATAGGAGTCTTTCATGGTCAGGAGCCAGGAGCTCTGGAAAGACAGTTTAGGGGAAACACACTATGACAGCAGGCCCTCTGACAGCAGATAGAGATAGAAGGATGGCACCATTAACCAGCACAGTGTTTTCTAAAATTGAGTGAAGCACAAACAATGATAATTGGGTTCCAACAGAGTTACTGAATCAATGTCCAGTATATTTCATAAACACCTCAGGTGATTCTAATCACTAGGAAAGCTTAGGAAGCACTGGTTAGTGGGGAAAATTGAGGACTCTGACACTAGAACTGCCCAATTCAGTTCTGCTCTTCACTAGTTGTTGACCCTGAACAAATTATTTAACCTTTCTATATTTCAATTACTAAATCAATAATATGGATTGCGGTGAGGATTAAATGAGTGATTGCAGATTAAGCAGTTAGTGCCTGGTATACTGCTCACAAAAATTAGGGGATTATTTCAAAATGAATATGGAGTGATAGAAAAAAGAAGCATTTGATTTTTTTATTAAACAAGAACATCAGAAAAGCAAACAACAAGTCAAAGAAAGTTGCTTGATTATGCAAATGAGATGCAAAGCCAGCTTTTATCTCATTGGTGAAAATGCGCTGTACAAAAGGCTGAAAGAACTGGAGTATCTGCATGTTCCCTGATCCCCTAAGTTTTGTGAGCAATATATTGAATTCAACAGTGGTAGCTATATAAAATTTTCATAGAGATCACATACCAAATAACATATTTTAATTGATAAAAAATCTGACTAAGATATAAAAAAGCTGCATCTCTTATTATAAAATATCAGAGGCCATACTTCCCAATGACACAGAGATCAAGCCACAACCCTCAGAGTTTCTACCCCCGATCTCGGCATTCAGGAGCCAGTCATTTCCTTTTGGACACCAACATGTGAGCAGCCGTAACAAAATTTTTTTTCTCAAAAGTATATGTAAGTCCATTCAAATTGAAGGTGACTCCAAAATCTACAGTCTTTATGCTCTGGAAATGCAATAATAAATCCAGGACTTGGCTGATGCTAAGACCCACATGCATCACCAGCTGTTGAGGATCATTCACCTGGTCAACCACCTCATTTCACAGTTCTATTCTTTTTAGTCATTTTCCAATATATTATTCCCAACAATCATCTACTTCTCTGAAGAACCCCATATAGCTTTCTGACTTTTTCGTTATGCTAAGGCTCAAGTCTCTTTATTTTTCCAGCTGGAAACTCAGCTCTATAATAACAAGTTCCACCACATTTTCAACCTATATGGTGAAAATTCCCATCATCTTCTGGCTTTAAATGGAGGCTTGATCCATTTTACCCTGACCTGTAACCCACTCATGTAGAGACTGCTTAGTCTCCTACACCATGCTAAATCAGTAAAAGCACAGATGGCATCTTTAGTGTCATTACATATTGAAGATTGTTACTCCCTTTTACTTGTATAAAAATTCCTACTCTTCTGAGATCCATGTGATTGACAATAACTTCCTTTACCCTGCTTGAAGATTTGTATCCCTTATGTATCGAGGCCATAAGAATTTAGTTCACCATGTTCGCTTCACCCCAAATTTTGACACTATTCTGCAGAATAGTCAATGCCCTGGTGAACCTCCCATCAAATATTTGATTTCTAGTAAAAGTCACTGGAATTTTGTTCCATTTCAGCCCCGATTACTTTGGTGGGTATACAAAGGGCTTATTATTGCTTGTGACTGCTCACTTATTAAGCCTCTGCCCATATATACCCATATTTTCAACTTTCTAACTCTGGTGTGCCCATGACTAAAATCTTTGGCTTCAGAACTCTCTACTTGTACTTCAAGTGTCAGATATTATGTCAACAAAGAGGGAATGGCAATGTACCTGGTAACATGTTATCTGAGAAATCATGATGTAATAATAATGAAACAGACTTTTCTCAGGGTAAACGAGATTATTCTGCAAAATAAATATTCCAAAGAATACTATTGATTTAAATATGAAATAAAAACACTAAAAGTATAAATAGCTTCAAAGATAAATATAATGTGGTAAGACTGACAGATATGGCAGAAAATAGAATAAACATATCACACATAATTAAAGTTAAATTCACCTAATTGAGGACTGAGACAATCAGATAAGTAGCTTATAAAAGATACATATAAAGCAAAATAAAAAAAAAATGAACATGTATTGTCTTAAAGCACATATTTTTTTATTTTTTTTTATTATTTTTTTACCGAGACAGAGAAAGAGTCAGAGAGAGGGATAGATAGGGACAGACAGGAATGGAGAGAGATGAGAGGCATCAATTACCAGTTTTTTGTTGCAACACCTTAGTTGTTCATTGATTGCTTTCTCAAATGTGCCTTGACCGTGGGCCTTCAGCAAGGCAAGTAACCCCTTATTCAAGCCAGTGACCTTGGGTCCAAGCTGGTGAGCTTTGCTCAAACCAGATGAGCCCACGCTCAAGCTGTCGACCTTGGAGTCTCGAACCTGGGTCCTCCGCATCCCAGTCTGACGCTTTATTCACTGCGCCACCACTTGGTCGGGCAGCACATACTTTTTAAAAGACTAAAATAACATAAGCTAAATATTCAAATAAAATTAAAACACTAATTTAGAGCTCAGAAAAACAGCTTCAAAAATATATAAATCAAGTATTAGCACACAGATACAAACATGCATCTGAATAAAAGGATCAACAAACATACAAAATGCTTTAAGAGGCTTGACCTGTGGTGGCTCAGTGGATAAAGCGTCGACCTGGAAATGCTGAGGTCGCTGGTTCGAAACCCTGGGCTTGCTGGTCAAGGCACATATGGGAGTTGATGCTTCCAGCTCCTCCCCCTTCTCTCTCTCTCTCTCTCTCTCTCTCTCTGTCTCTCCCTCTCCTCTCTAAAATAAATAAATAAATAAAAAAATTAAAAAAATATTAAAAAAATGCTTTAAGAATAAATTGATAAAATATGTAGAATTCTATAAAAACATACTGAATAAATGAATGAATAAATGAGATTGATTATGAATGAATGAACCAGAATGAAATGAAGCAAAATATAAGATTAAACAAGGAACAGTTAAGAAGAAGAAAATGTCTACCAAATTCACGCCAATAAAATGGAAAGCTTTGAGGTAAACTAATACCAAAAGACATAAAATATTATAAAGAAACTATAATCATTGTTTCTCTAAATCCAGATACTGAAATTAGGCATATTACTTTTCATATTATTTCAAAAATATATTCTCTATCTTTCATAATTTTTATTTATTGTGGAGACCATTAGAATAGTCTGTTATTCCATAAAATACTAATTTTTATGAAGCAGCCAAACTTTTTCTTTTTAAACTTTAAATTATAACTCTATGCAAGATGAATAAATTCTAGAAATCTAATGTATAGCATAATTATAGTCAATAATACTTTAAAGTTGCTAAGAAAGTAGATCTTTTATATTCTTGCCACAAAATCAATGGTAATCATGTGAAGTGATGCAAGTATTAGCTAAGGCTATGGTGCTAATCACTTTGAAAGATGTAAGTAAGTGTATCAAAATTTGTAAACATTAAAGTTACACAATGTTACTCCTCAACAAAGCTATAAAAACGAGTAAATAAACAGTTTTCATACAATCTAGACTGTATCCACTTGAAATTTTTGCGACATGGTAAATAAATATATTTTTACAATTTAAGTTATATTAAAAGTTGGGATTTTTTACATTTTCCTTGTTATATTGTTACTCTTTCAAATGGCTTGTTTGGAACAAACTACTTAATGAAAAGAGAAAAAAAAGAAAATCTGGACAAAATATTAATGAAAAACAGTTGTTTGATGGCTTTAGAGTTGCCAAGGTAGTGAGTACATAGTCCAGTGGCCAATGCACCATGAGGAAGAAAAACATAAAGTGGTGATACTAACATTCAGCATGACTTTCCTCTTGAGGCATCTGCCAATTCTCTTTTAGCAGCCTGGAAGATCATCAGAGCTTCCAGGAGCCTTAGAGGCGAAGGAAGAAATATATATTTGGAGCTCAGGCCCCAACAAGGAGGAGACACCCTGCCTTTTGGTTAGACTACAGAATGAAAGCACGGGTGAGGAGAGAACTGTAAGCCCTTAGAAATGAAATAGATCCAGATTCAAACCAGCAAAGCAACCAATTAGCTTAACATAAGCTCTCCTTACATTTATTGCTTGCTAGAATTGAAAGATAATCATCCTTTCTGTATGCCACATCTGTTAGAAGGGCTATTATCAAAAAGACAAGAAATAACAAGTGTTGGTGAGGATATGGAGACAAGTGGACATTTATATGCTGTGGGAATATAAATTACTTCAGCCACTATGAAAAACGGTACAGAGGATCCTCACAAAATTAAAAGTAGAACTACCATTAAGCTCAGCAACTCTACTTCTAGGCAATTATCTGAAAAATGAAATCACTATCTTGAAAAGTTATCTGCTCTCCGTGTTTATTGTAGCATTATTTATAAGCTAAGACATGAAAACAACCTAAGTGTCCATCAACACATAAAGAAAGTGTGCTCTCTATATACAAAATTCAGCCATTAAAAAAGAAAGAAATTTCTGTCATTTGAGACAAGATAGATGGACCTTAAGGGCATTGTACTAATGATGGAAGTCAAACACAGACAGACAAATACTATATCATATTTATATGTGTAGTCTTAAAAAACCAAACTCATGGATACAGAAAACATGATAATTGCCAAAGGCAGGGGGTGAAGAGTGAATGAAATGGTGGGGGGAGATAATCCTTTCTGGAGAAGGATAGTATCACTCATTGCCTCAAAATATGTCTATAATTTTTTCATATCAGGTGTCATACTAAACACAGAAATGAATAGATATTCCAGGAGGAAAGATTCATGAAAATGACTCATGGGAGATATGAACATCGGAGTTAGTTATCAGACATAGAATTTCAAATAATTCTGATAAATGTTCAAGTATTCATGATAAGATAGAAAATTGTGACAGAGAGCTAAAAACTGGTTTTAAAAATCACACAGAAACAAATTAACACAAAAATACAACTAAAATTAAGAACTCAATAAGTTACATTAACAGCAAAGTAGAGAAAGCTGAAAAAGGAATTAATGAAATAGAATACAGGTGAGAAAAAAACATTCCGGTGAGAAGCAAACATTCAGACTGAACACAGAGAAAAGAAAGAGTGAAAAATCAAGCAATGACGTGCAAGCTAAATGGGCGCAGGGAAAGTTCTGGGATTCTTCAAACTATAGGCCCAAAGGGAGGGTCAGAAAAAGAAGCAAAAGCAATACTTGAAGAGAAATGATTGAAAGATCTCCAAAATATATGAAAGCAAACAATTATCAAGCCATAGATCCAAGAAGTGCTATGAACCATTAGCAAATACAAAGAAAAATAAATCAAGACACAGCATAGTCATACTATTGGAAATCAAAGACAATGAAAAGAGACCCAGAGACATTCTTAGCAAAGAATCAAAAATAAGACTCACAGCTTTCTCTGGCTTTCATTGTATCTGTTGAGAAATCTGCATTTTTTATAGCTGTCATGTATTTTAATTCTTTATATGAAATATATATATCTTTATAGCCAATATTCATTTATATTTATGCAAATTATATATGTATACATGTGTATCAAAATAAATTTAATTTCAAACAAAGAAAAACTGAAATAATTGATCAGAATTTTGACTAAAGAAAATATAAATTTGCCTGACCTGTGGTGGCACAGTGGATAAAGCATCCACCTGGAATGCTGAGGTCACTGATTCAAAACTCCAGGCTTCCCTGGTCAAGGCAAGCTCTGAGAAGCAAATACCTACAAGTTGATGATTCACACTTCTTTCCCCCACCCCTTTCTCTTTCTCTCTCTCTCTCTCTCCTTTCTCTAAAACCAATAAAGTAAAATCTGGAAAAAAAAATTTTTTAAAGAAAACATAAAGCAAAAACTTCTATTTGATGGAAAAGAATTTCAGACGAAAGAATGAGAATAAAGAATAAGGGAGAGAAAAATATGTGCATAAATATAAATGTTTATTGAGAGTTTGTGTATGTATGTATATATATTTACATATCTTTAATATACTACATAGAGAATATACACAACAATATGAAAAGCAGAAGGCAGTAAATGAAGTTGTTTATATTTGCTTTTTGTGTGTGTGTGTGTGTGTGTGTGTGTGTGTGTGTATTTTTCTGAAGCTGGAAACGGGGATAGACAGTCAGACAGACTCCCGCATGCGCCCGACCGGGATCCACCCGGCACGCCCACCAGGGGGCGATGCTTTGCCCCTCCAGGGCGTTGCTCTGTCGCGACCAGAGCCACTCTAGCGCCTGGGGCAGAGGCCAAGCAGCCATCCCCAGCGCCCGGGCCATCTTTGCTCCAATGGAGCCTCGCTGCGGGAGGGGAAGAGAGAGACAGAGAGGAAGGAGGGGGGGTTGGAGAAGCAGATGGGCGCTTCTCCTGTGTGCCCTGGCCGGGAATCGAACCCGGGATTTCTGCATGCCAGGCCGACGCTCTACCACTGAGCCAACCGGCCAGGGCCTATATTTGCATTTTAATAGCTGTAATAGTACTAATTCATATATCAAGAAATCAAGGTTGTGTGTTGACATAGCAACTATAAATACCATAAAATCGGTATATAACTAACAAATTTCTGCAAAGGGAAAATAAATAATAAAAATACATAATTTCAAAAGAAACTATAAAAGAAAAAACGGGGGCGGGGGGAGAAAAGAAACAAAGAACATCTGAGACAAACAAAACAAACAGCGGAATGTGGTTTCTTGTTAAAAATTCCTCCCCTCTTCATTCTAAGATATTTAGTAAATGGACTTACAGCTGTATAGGTACAAACTGAAAGGTCTATAGTTACATTATTCTCTGATTAAGCAGAAATATAATACATTTAGGTAAATTCCAGAGACCCTTTAACACCAAATCTTTTACTCTGAATCATAATTTTTGCTGACAGCAAATGTAACTTAAAGGATCTGGATAGGATGTAAAAGAAATTTAAATTTAATCTCATAATCTACAATTTTGCTTATATAAATCTAATACATTTGAAATACTGTTTGTATTAGAATTTAAATCCTTGGGAATGTTATACGTGCAATGGGGTATTAATATATGAAGACATTTAGTTACAGCTTAAGCAGCACTTGGAAGTCAAAAAAGGGATTACTATACTAAGAAACTTAAATATAATCAAAATTTAAAATATACTAATTAAGCCTGCTTCATACCCATTTTAAATGATACAAAAACCAAAAATAAAACAAGCCTTTAAAGATAGCTTAAACCACAGAATGATTAATTTTAACTTATTAGTCTATTAAGGAAATCTACAAAACCAACATCTTTAGCAGAAAAACTAGAGACTCAAAGAATTTAATTAACGGAGCTGTGGTAGTATAAGTCTTCGTGCACACTGACACATTTTTTATTTGGGTAATAAATTGTTAACCCCCAAATGTGTGTGTGTGTATTTACACATATAAACACCCAATATTTAATTACATCCTAATAATTTATCAGGGATACATTATCATCTCCAATGTGCAAACAGAAAATTTAAGATCTAGCTAGGGTAACTGCCTATACAAAATCACAGAATAGGGTCTAGGTTTATAATCTTCTACTGTCTACCACATGATTCTTTCAAAATTACAGTCTGTCTGTCCCAACTGCAACCAAATTATTTTACTTTTTTAATATTTGTATTAATTTTTTAAATTAACTGTGTTAACATGGATTCAAGTGTCCCCCTCAGTATGACACTGTTAAATCCCAACAACATGCCCCCATTACACTCCCTTGGCCCCCGCCCCATGACTCCCTCTCCCTCTTACCTATGGGATTTGCTTCAACCAAATTATTTTTTAAATCACAGAGGTTCTGTTCATGATTTCCTGTGCAGATTGACACTGAACAATTAATTAGGTGCATTTCACAGCCTCCAGAATTCATTTTGAACTCTTCTCCCCATCAAAGCATGACTAGTTTTATGAAATGCAAGGGTAAGACACAAACAGTAATAATATTTATCATCCATCACTACGACCAGACTTTACTTACATCGTTTATTCATTCCATCACTCTAGCATTCATTTAATGAATATTTATCATTGTACTGTAATATACTAATCATTGCTTTGAACCCTGAAAAGTGCTAAGAAGAAATTCATGCTCTCCATAAGCATGTGATGCTGAAGGCCTAAAAGGGTAAATATTCATTCATTTGTTCATTTAGCAAGTATTTATTGGCTATAAAAAGTAGACAGTCAGCCCTGGCCGGTTGGCTCAGTGGTAGAGCGTCGGCCTGGCGTGCAGGAGTCCCGGGTTCAATTCCCGGCCAGGGCACACAGGAGAAGCGCCCATCTGCTTCTCCACCCTTCCCCCTCTCCTTCCTCTCTGTCTCTCTCTTCCCCTCCCGCAGCCGAGGCTCCATTGGAGCAAAGATGGCCCGGGCGCTGGGGATGGCTCCTTGGCCTCTGCCCCAGGCACTAGAGTGGCTCTGGTCGCGACAGAGCGATGCCCCGGAGGGGCAGAGCATCGCCCCCTGGTGGGCAGAGCGTTGCCCCTGATGGGCGTGCCGGGTGGATCCCGGTCGGGCGCATGCGGGAGTCTGTCTGTCTTTCCCCGTTTCCAGCTTCAGAAAAATACAAAAAAAAAAAAAAAAAAAAAAAAAGAAAAAGTAGACATTCTTTTAGATGCTGAGAATCCTGTGGTAGATTTTTTTTTCCATACTTATATGATGCTTAGAATCTGAAAGAAAATTAAACATCAGATAATCACAAAGATAATGATATAATTGTATATTATATATAAAGATTAGCGCACTGTGCAATATATGATAACAAGGCTGCTTGCCTTGAGAATCAGAGAGACTTGATGAGAACGAACACTTCAGTTGAGATTTGAAGGATGAAGAGAAGTAAATTAGCTGGAAAGAATCTTTCTACCAGAGAGGAAAACAAGCAAGGACTGTGTTGCCAACAGAAAGAACAGTAGAAAAAAACGCTTATGATGATGTTGCCAAGAGAGGTAGTGAAAAGAGCAATTGAAGCTTCGGAGAACACATTAAAAGTGTTGGTGTTCAGTTCTAAAAGCTAAGGCAATTCACAGAAGGTTGTGAAAAAGGGGGAATAGCACGATTCTATTCAACACAGAGAATATCTCTCAACTAGCTACATCAAGGGCTGGAGAAAGACTGTCATAAATAGTCTACGAGTTCATGAGAGATAATGCCGTTTTAAAATTGATAGTAAAAGTAGAGTTGGAAAAATGGATGGATCTGAGAGAAATTCAAAAGGTGAAATTGCAGCATTTAGTGACACATTGGATGTGGGGAAATGAGAATATGGAGCTCTCGGTTAATGGCTGCAGGAATGAATGAACTGTGGTAGAAAATAGTAGAGAAGGTCTGGGATATTATGGGGAGAACATGAATCCAATTTTGAAAAGTTGAGTTTGAATTAGTTTTGAGATAGCCAAATAACAATGTCAAGAGAGTAGCTAAACATTTGGACTGAAACTTAAGAGAGAGATGATAATATAACCCTGGAAGACACCGATATACTAATAGTAACTGAAACTGTGAGTGTGGATAAGAAGGCATAAAGAAGCTACGTTTAGACAGATAGAAGCCACTGAGCCAGACTGGTTCCAGACTGAGGAACCTGAAAGGTAGGGCTTAAAGCACTCAGGGTGTTAGTAAGCAGTTGCCAAGGAAGGCGATACATTTCAGAGTCAAGGGTCGAGTGTCAATGCTACTGTGAATTCAAACTGGACAAGACAGGACTGAAACATAATTATGTGTAAAATGCTGTAAAAGCCCAGAAATGAGGCATTAACTCTGAAAGTACAATAGAAGAGCTGGTCAAAGGAAGTGATAGTTAAGTTATGTTTGAGAAATGAACAAGAGTTTCCCAGGCAAAGCAGTTAGAAAATATAAAGGCAATATTTAAAGAAGGCATTCCTATTTCTCAAAAAGGAACAAAAAGCCTTCATTAGGCTGATAGATATCAAAATCCTATTCCTCACATTCCTTATTAGTCATCCTAGTCATTTTCAATTATCTTAGCTTCTACATCTTTACAGGACGAAGTAGACACCTTCATGTAGCAGCCTAGCTTCGATTATTGTCCCTAAAACCCACAAAATTAGAACATGGTAGGGAGTGAGAAATACAATGTTAACCCAGCAACAAATGTGATATAAAGTCTCAGATTTAGGGAAAAAAGATGAGGATTCTGGCTCTGGCCAGTTGGCTCAGTGGATAGAGTACCGGCCGATATGCAGACATCCTAGGTTCTATCCCCGGTCCGGGCACACAGGAGAAGCAACCATCTGCTTCTCTCACCCCTCCCCCATCTCTCCCTCTTCCCCTTTCCCAGCCAGTGGCACGACTACTCTGAGCATTGGCACATGGCACTGAAAATAGCTCAGTTGATTTGAGTATCGGCCTCAGATGGGGGTTACCAGGTGCATCCCAGTCTAGGCACATACAGGAGTCTATCTCCCTTCCTCTTAATTAAGAAAAAAAAAGTGAGGATTCCTAATTGATTCTGTAACAAAATGAATATTAAAATTAAGAGAAAAGTTATTTTAAAATAAAAAGATCAAATCACCATGTAGGAAAATTAAGTAGAAAGACTCGTGAACCTATGAGAAGATAAAAAATAACTTTTCTGCTCTTATATTGTTAGGAAGAGGCTTTGAGTCAGATAGCCCTGCTATCTTTCAAAGGCATGAGGAGTCAAGTATCTACAATTTGTAGATTACCATTTCACATATTGATACAATGAACTGAGAATACTCCAAATGTAAAACCATATGAAAATTGATACCTACATTAGAATAGTTGGTTTAAAGCCACATAGTAAAATTATGCTTACCTACTAAAATATTATAATACAAATTATTATTTTGTTCACAAGATAAATCAGGAATCAACTTTCTCCGCATCCAGCAAAATTCAAAAGAAGTGGTAGCTAAGTCCTCAGTATTCGTCCTCTTTGCCATGTTTTAACATTCACGTAGCAACACTGTTACTACTTTTTGAAATTTAAAATTTTAAGAGCGAAGTAAATTTCTTTATATATTTTTTTCTACATTTACCTGCCATTTCTGGTTGAGAATGCGTTAAATCACATGTATGTGGATACTATTAGGTTGCATTTGTTTAAAAATGGGCTCTCAGGAATTACATGGAATTAAATTTTGGTCTGAAATTGCTTTTTGCTACCATTTTTTTCCAAAGCTTGTTCAAGTGTGTTGAAGCATAACCACATTAGGGATAATTAATGATATGATGGATAATTTCATCCTGCCATGTTTTCCTAACCTTTTATGTTGGCTTCTTTCCTTTTTCTGCATACATTCTGGCAAATCTGCCCTCTTTGTTAGAGTACAAGAAGGGAACTGAAAATAAGGGCACTATTCTTGGCTGGCTGCCTACAGCTACAAATGATATTATATAATGCATCTCTTCCAACGGAAAAACCCGAAGAAACAGTTTCTTTTAGGGGACCTGCAAATGGCCACAGGTAGGGATTTTGCTGGGTCTGATCTGTAGGGCGGGTCTACATGTTTCCAGCAGAGAGATGTTGTACGCGGTGAGGCCTAACACGACACACTGCTGCAGGAAGGGCCCGGGGGAACAGAGGTGACATAATAGGGGAGAGGCCAGCTGGCCGTTTGCAAGAGGGTGGGGACACCCTGGGCCTCGAGGTGGTACCTGCGCGGGGTCGAGAGCCCCTGCCACTGAATCCGCGATCCAGAGATGCTCCCGGAGAAGCTGCTGGTAGCTGAGGCAATGCTTCACCGCGGAGGGCACATTCCCCATGGCGGGGCCGGGCCTGCAGTCTTCGAGAGCTGGGAACCAGGAGAGGGATGCGGGGCGGGCACCGCGCAGCGAAACTGCGCCAGCGCGGGAGCGCGCCCTCCCCGTGCGCGGGCGGCGGGCAGCAGCCCCGCTCTGCCACTGCGGCGGCGCCGAGGAGGCGGAGAGCCGCGTGTGCCCGCGCTCCGGGCACGGGCGCTACCTGTGCGGACTCCCGCAACACCAGAACCCGCAGAAGAGAGGCAAGAACTGGGTCAGCGGGTGCTCAGGTGTGGCATAGTTTCCACGCGGCACCCAGCTAGCACGCAGGGCTGACTGCATCTGCACACACCCCCTTACCGACTTCTCACCTGATTCAGATCGTATGGAGCAGGAAAGGGGTCTAAATAAAAGGAAGGGGGCATGAATTTTGTGTTGGTGAGTTTGCTCATTACCAGCTGCAGCCTTTTGCACTCACTGTAGATTTGTTGAGCATTGAATTCATTTGAGTTGATGCTTGATGACAATAAACTCATTTTTAAAATACTGTGAGGCAGTTTGCAAGGTTAAAACCCATATATCCACCAGTCTAATAAAGAAAATAGTGAAGGTACAAAATTGCATACATATCTGTGACATACAAGGGAGATGCCACAGAAAATTTGGTAAATCAGTAAGTTGTAATAACTTGGTCTGACAAGTTAAGCACTAAAATGGAATTGAGTTGCTTAAGTGACATAGGGCACAGAATTATTGAAGCCCTAAAGGCTAAATTCATTCAAACTGAAAATTCTGACAGAAATCATATGCCTGAGCTGTGGTGGTGCAGTGAATAAAGTGTTGATCTGGATGAGGTCCTCAGAAACCCCCGCTTGCTGCATCAGGGCACACAGGAGAAGCAACTACTATGAGTTGATGCTTCCAGCTCTTCCTCTGACTTCTCTCTCTCTCTCTCTCTCTCTCTCTCTTTTCTCTTCCTCTCTCTCTCTTTCAAATCAATAAATAAAATCTTTAAAATAAAAAGAAAGAAATCTTAGGACATTAGAATAGCAGTGATCTTGGTGGGGAGGCAGTTGGGAAGATGGTCCTGCCAGACACCACCTCTTTGCCCCTCCCTCCCTCCCAAGCACACTTCCATCAATCACATCCAGCCTCTTGAGAGCTCTTCACAGTGGGTTCAACAGCCTGCAACTGAACAGACATATTCATCAAGAGTAGTCTTCTGCAGCCACACGTGCATGGCTAGGGATAGCAGTCCACCTATACGTTGCTGCCGCAAATATAAATCAGGAGCTCACTTATACACACACACTTGTACAACCAGATGAAAGGGTCCGACGATTATATTGTAAAATATAGTATAAACACACATAGGTGGAATTTAACACCCAGAGTAAATAAACCATCATTACTGTTTGGGTGATGAGCATGGTGAGGATACTACTAGCAATACACGTCAGGGATTAAGGACAAAAAAAAAAGACAAAGAATGGGAGAGATATACTGTGGATTCTTTGGTGGAACACCACTAAAAATTCAAGGAGGATTGAGGGGATCTTAGACCTCTCACAGCTTTGACCACAGATAGTCTCTGTGGAGAACATGCTCTGACCTGTCACAGTAAAGCCATGCAATTAATCAATACTTTTAACGCTCTCTAAAGCATCAAAAAATCCAATTATTATGTATTTGAATATGACTTTTATAGTATATATTCACAGGCCTAAGTCTCTATTATATATTGTTTTCAGCAGAGCTCAATAGTTATTTTTCTACCGCAGCTGAAATACAACATACAGGTTGCATCAATACTCTGTACCATTTTTCTCCCCTTGTAGTAATTCTATAATATGCAACATGCAATTTGAATGAAGTTAAAAGTACCCAATTTGAACTCTAGTAATTTGGCAAAGTAACTAAAATGTAGTCTAGTCGTTCAAAACTTGAAAACACTTTGACAATTGGCCCTGGCTGGTTGGCTCAGTGGTAGATCATCGGTCTGGCGTGTGAAAGTCCTGGGTTCAATTCCCGGTCAGGGCACACAGGAGAAGCTACCATTTGCTTCTCTACCCCTCCCCCCTCTATCTCTCTCTTTCTCTCTCTCTCTCTCTTTCTCTCTCTCCACTCCCACAGCCATAACTCCATTGGTTTGAGTAAGTTGGCCAAGACGCTCATGATGGCTCCATGGCCTTGCCTCAGGCACTGAAATAGCTTGGTTGCTGAGCAACAGAGCAGCAGCGCCACATAAGCAGAGCATCGCCCTGTAGAGGGCTTGCCAGGTGGATCCCAGTGGGGGCACATGAGAGAGTCTGTCTCTCTGCTACCTTCTCATTTAATAAAAAATAAATAAAAATTTGACAGTTAAAATTGAAGTCTAAACTTTAGGAGAATATGACTTCTGAGATAAGCCAAATTGTATGATCCTCTGCTACTGAGAAAAAAATAAAATAATAAAAAATAAAATTTACTGCTTAATTGTTTCTGAATATGAAAAATTAAAAAAATATATATCCTAATTGCTTTGGTATAGCAGTTTTTAAAAAATCTTATAAATATTTAAATATGTGGGTTTTTTCCTTTTTATTAAATTTATTGGGGCGATACTAGTTAACAGATTTATATAGATTTCAGGTGCACAATTCTACAACACATCATCTGTACACTGTATTTATTGTGTGTTTATAACCCCAAGTCAAGTCAGCATCCATCACCATTTACTGAAAATATTTTGACAGTTTAAATGCATTTCTATGAAATAAACGCTATAAAGTAAAAAAAAAAAATTAATATAATTCTTGTAAATACGAAAACTATTAGCAATAATAAAAGCTAACATCTAAGAATGTTTAATCTTAGAACTAAAAGGGAGTAAAAATAGATTTGCTTTTGCTGGAAAGTACAAATTGATGTTAAACCTAATCCTAAATTCTTAAAATGCCTAAATTTGAACAGGTAGTATACTGTACCTTTTACCTGTTTTTATGATTAAAATGAAATTTCTCAATATCCATTCTTGTTATTGCAAATCTAAAAAGCTCTAGATGTGGTAGGCAATGTCTTTCTCTCTCCCAGTATGATGGGTTAGGAAACACAAGCTTTTTATCAGAACAATAAAAAAATCATTTGTTACAAACCACAACTTTGATTAGAGTTATATTCTGATCTGCACTCCATATTACTCTCACTGTATCATAGGACTAAGATATTTGCATTTCGTAGCATTTCAATCATTCAAACAGGAAGATACAAAAATTCACTTCAAATTAAAAGGAACTAAATTTTCTGTTTTTCTCTAGTGACTTTAAGTCACTTTTAAGTTATAGACAAAACACTCTAATTGACCTGTCTCTCTTGACTTGTTCTTGACTCCCTTTTTTCTTTAACCACCCATCCAAATGCTGATCTGTCAAACAGAAATGTTAAACATCTTGGGCCCATCCATTGTCTCTCTCTGTTCTTCTTCTCCCCTTTTTCTGCTGCACTTCTTTTATCTTTGAAAGACACCACCATAGTGCAGTGCTGATTTCACTTATCTGGGAAGAGAGCTGGGCACCTTTTAATATTCTCATCCACAGTTTACACTCAATGTTACTTTGTATTAGTTCCAGGTACAATATTTACCACAATTCTAACTTGTAAGCTTTTCTATGGTTATTGTATTTGCAGATATTTTTTTCCAATATATTCTGGAGTTCCTATCCCTTCTAAGAAAGTGAAGGTAGGAACCAAGACATGTTGAACTGAACTAAGAACATTAAATTTATTTTAGAGAAGCTGAGAATCTTACACTACAGTTCTGATATCTCTATTGATCTACAGAAAGAAAACTAAATTGAAGCCACATACTCTTTATACTCACTCCCTTCATTCTCTCTCTTTTATCTGTATAAAATGACAACAATAAATTACAGAGTTGTGCTTTGCTTATATCCTAAACCAAGGTTTTCAAAAACAGGATGGGGAAGAATTTGTATTCCAGAGAGCAGTCAATCCCGAATGACAATATCAATCCCCTCAAATGCCAAGTCCTTGGGGGAAAAGGGTTCAGTTAAAACAGCTTATCTTGTGAGTCCCTTTGTTCCCAAAGATGCTTATTTATGAGTCTGTATGATGGCAGCATGGATAGAATCAGAAGCAAAGGAAAAAATCAAAATTGTAATGTAATAAGTGCCAAACTGGCGTGTAGCCAAGTACCTACTGGGCAGGGATCAAAGACACATATGGTGAGTCTCAAACAATGATGTCATCGAATGTTGGCAAGTATCACAAGACTAATATGCTCCAGCCTTAAACAATAAAAAAGAAAGAACGAAAACAACTTGGTTAACAATACTGGATGATATCTAAGGGGAAGTAAAGCTTTCATCATCTTAGTTTTATTGCTGAAAAATTCAGAAAACTTCTCACATACGTATGTCTGGTTGATCTAAATTGATGGGAAGGATAACAGAGTGTTTAAAAACATTCTTGGCATCTGGTCAACAAAATCAAAGTTCCATTAACAATAGCATTGTCCTGAAATAGGGCATTCTTTTGAGAATAAGTAATAAGATCTATTTTACCAAAGTAATACCCCAGCCCAGGTTATGGATACCTGGCACTAGATACAGAAATCAGAACAAAGCTGCAGACCACATTGATCCAGATGTAGGAGTCTATTTATTCTTCTACTAACTCAAAAGATTCCAAAAACATTCGCTTTGCCAAATATATTGTATAATAAAAGATACAGACATCAGTGTTATTAGTTCATTAGATGGCTGCAGTATACGTAATTTTTGCCAATAAAAATTGAAGTATCTTTGAATTTCACTGCCTACAAACTCAGACTCTATTTGGAAAACATTGTTATCAACCAGTTGATATATTTTGATGGGATACAGAAAACATAACCGTAACAGGTAAATTATATTAACTTACCCATGGATGCTATCATTCTTTGAATCTGGATTAAGTACTATTATATGAGGAGACAAGTCAATATTGATTACAAATACAAAGCACTTAGTGTTTTGAACTACACAAAATAGGTGCTTAATAAATATAGCTTTCTTTTTCTTCTTATTGAATCATATCACCCATTATTAAGAACATATATGTGCCTGACCAGGCAGTGGCACAGTGGATAGAGCATCGGACTGGGACGAGGAGGATCCAGGTTCGAAACCCCAAAGTTGTTAGGTTGAGCACGAGCTCATCTGGTTTGAGCAAGGCTCACCAGCTTGAGCCCAAGGTCACTGGCTTGAGCAAGGGGTCACTCTGTCTGCTGTAGCCCCCCCCCCCCAGTCAAGGAACATATGAGAAAGCAATTAATGAACAGCTAAGATGCCGCAACAAAGAATTTATGCTTTTCATCTCTCTCCCCTCCTGCCTGTCCCTATCTGTCCCTCTCTCTCTGTCTTTCTCTGTCCCTATCACAAAAAAAAGATCATGTATGTGACAAAGCCCCAGTTAAAAGGAATCTATAAAAGCCAAATTTAATGACTTTATAGAACATTAGTTTAATCCACATAAGAGATTTTTGCTCATTTTAAAATTTGATACTAGCCTGGCCTGTGGTGGTGCAGTGGATAGAATGTCGACCTGGAACGCTAAGGTCGCTGGTTCGAAACCCTGGGCTTACCCGGTCAGGGCACATATGGGAGTTGATTCTTCCTGCTCCTGCCCCTCCTTCTGTCTTTCTCTCTCTCTAAAATAAATAAAGTTTTAAAAAATTAAAAATAAAATAAAATTTGATACTAAATAGCTAATGGAAAGATAAATATAAACAGATATGTAAACTATGCCTTCTTGATTTTAAAGATCTTATATTTTAGTGGCAATATCTGATGCAAACTAGTTAGAAATATCAGATGGTACAGACACATTTTAATCAGAGAAATGTAAGAAATTAAGTTCTAAAGTTATATAATCTGGGTAAAAACATTATAGCTGGATATGCATCTTTATTGAGTAATTAATTGCATATAACTATTATTAAAGAGGGCACTGTACTACTGTGTGGGAAGTGATAATGAACAAGGCAGTCTTTAACACAAAAAAAAACCTTTCAGTTAAGAGTGAACTATTATGCTGCTCAGTTATCTACATCAGAGTAGTATGTTGATGAGTGCCAAGCGATAATGTAAGTTGAGAACCATAGAAGCAAAGGGATAAGACTCCAGTTAAGCTGGGAGAATAAGAGAAGAAAAGGAGGCCATATCGGAGAAAGTTGGGCAGACTGAGCCTATTGTAATGAAGGGAAGGAGCAAGGAAGAGAAAGAAAGATGAATTGATAACAAGCTGCAATTACAAAGAACTATCAAGATATAGAAATAACTTTCAAATAAAAATCTTCCCCCAAAATACCTGATTTAATGATATTTTTATCTCCCTGGTTTTTCACTGTGGATATTATAGGTAAAATAATCTTTTTCAATTTTTTCATAGATTAACATAGTAAACACATAAATCTACCGGAGAAGCTAAAAAGGCTAATTTTAAAGTGTTTCTTTTTTAAGCCAGACTTTTAAAGAAAGCTTCAGATTTTTTTTAAGTGTATCATATCTCCTCCCCATGCGCAGGAGAGGAGAGATATTTATTAAGTGACTAGACATATAAAGCACTTTGCTGGGTATTTTTAACAACATGTATGAATTATCATCCCCACTTAACAGATGAAGGAACTCAAAAAGCTTGCTCTACACAAAAGTAAAAAGTGTAAGAGGTGGACTCAAATTTGTATCTGCAAATCCTTTGCTCTTTCTTTTTCATCTCATGATTTTCAAGAATAAATAATAATAAAACACTGTTAACAATGGTCATTTGTTTCTCCTAACATCTTATAGAAAAGGAAATCCTTGCTCAGAGAGGTCAAAATGTTTCCCAGTGTGGTTCTTTAGAGCTAAGACTTGAACTCAGTCTTCTGACTCTACATCCCATGAGATTTCTACAGTATATGGAGGAACCATTCTTGTCCTAAATATAAAACCCAAGGACTTTTTCAAATTTGATGACATTAAAAGTACTATTCATGAGAACAACATCAGGTTAAAGAATGCTCTTAGTAACTTTAGCAGCTGTGTATGTTTTGCTTTATTTGAGGGTTTAAGCCGTAGTTCTAAGTCTTCAAAGAATATTTGCAAAGAGGTAGGTAGTTCATCTTGATAATCATATGGGGTGCAGGTGTTGGTGTTGGTGATGGTGATGGTGGTGATGGTGATGGTGATGGTGATGGTGATGGTGGTGGTGGTTGTGTATATATCTTTTTATAAGCCATTTAAGCGATGGATTATTATGGTTAATCAAACTAACTATATAGTTTATCAAAATAACTATATCTTTGATTGTAGTACTCTAGTTCATTGGGAACTACTGGTGTCACGTGAAAGAAACCTACTCAACACACAAACTTATGTCAAGAGGAAGAGAGAGGGAGGTCTGCCAAGGGAGGCAAAGAGGACCTTCTCTCTTAGCTTTTATTAACAGAAGCAGAACAGAAGTAACAGGATTACAAGGGAGGGAAATCAGGTGACAAGGGGAAGAATGATTAATGGCTTTTTTGCTGACATGGAGAAATGGCTAATTTGGTTACATTTAGAACATTCTTTTTCTTTTGCTAATTAACAAGCACAAAGGAAGGGACAATCCAGAACCTCTAGGCTAATTTTCTAAAGCCCGTTCACATGCATTCCTTTGTGTCTGCACAAAGGTCACCCACTCACACTTTTTTGGTGTTTGCATCCAAGAGACATTCACTTGGGGCTTTTAACTAAAGTTCTCCAATCCAAGTCATACAGGGTTCAAGGTTAAGTGGGTGTTTTCCTACATTAGTAGAAATTATGGTTCTGGAGTTCCTAATCACTTTTTGTTTTCTTTTTTCCTGGATTATCATATTTTTTCCACCTAAACTAATAGAAGTTTTACTCTTACCACTTAAAGAAGTTTTCCTATCATGGAAAAAGCAGTTGCCTTGCCAACAATTTCCCAAGAGAATTGGTCTTACAAGTACAATTCTCTAAAGAATTCACAACAAGTGATTGGATAATGTTGCCCCTTTCTTACTAGAATGCCATAACTCCCAGAACATTTTATTTAAAATATATAAAGGCAGAAAGTCATAGAGTGCTTCAATAACTATCATTATTCAATTTCCTGCATTTTTATAACCTCAAATCTCCACTTAGTTCACAAATGGAAATGCATCAACATGGAAACATATGAATTTTTAAGGCAATAATATATAGTTACTGTGTGATGCAATATTAGTTTTAATAACTTCCAAAAACTCATTTGTGATATTTGGATAACTTCTGTTGGGCAAATAAGTTTGTAACATTTATGTTATTTGATTTTGTTCACTTTTATTGTTAAAAATGGTGCTGCCCACATGAATGATGCTGCCCAGGTGAGGCTGCTAATTACCTTCCTGCTTGGAAAGGGGCTTTGTTATGCTAATGTGTGCTGGAGGAGGAACTGTCATGCCAAAAAGTTTTAAGAAGAAGAAGGAGAAAGAAGGAAGTGGAGGCCATGTTTTTGCAGAGAAGCAGCCAAGATGGCGGGGTGCTGAAGGAGAAGCCAGTTTGTGCAGAGATGAGAAGGGAGAAGGCATGCAGATGGGGAAAAAGAGGTGACTGAGGCTAGTGGGGCCTTTGATTCTAGGAAATACCAGAAAGATTCTCCTGGTTGTGGAACTGGAGAACATGTGAGTGGGTTTTGGTGCCCTGTGTGTTTGTGATTACTCACCAGCTGTTTGTGAGGCTAGAGTAAAGGTCTGGTCCACCAGTTTTCAGCTCTGCTGTTCCTCTACCATCTGCCTGAATCTAATGGGAACCTTCATGTGCCTGATGGCTGTGACAGTGGCTGTGGCTACTGGCCCTACAACTTCTCACTAATTCATGCAAAGTTTGAAATTAACTAGAAATCTCACACCAGAGGCCTGGGGAAGTAGTGGGTAGAACTGAGCCTAAAACCATTTTTTTGAGATTCCCCTCTTCCCATTCAATTCCTGCTCATTATTTTCCTTCAAAGTCATCTATTTTATATATTTGCCTACTCTATGTTGTAAGAAAACACTTATGATTATTTCCTCAAAAACTTTTCCCTACCCTGTACTTAGACATTCATGAAGATTCCTGATTCTTGATAATTAAGAATTTGCTTAATAGAAGCTTAGAAGATATAGAATTAATATTAGAAATAACTAGTATTACTTGCATGATTTTAGAAATGTTTCTTGGCTTTAAAACTTTATCTTCAACAACAGAATAATTTAAATTGGTGTTTCTCAATCTCAGCACTACTGATATTTGTGGCCTGAAAATACTTTGTTGTTAGGGTTATCCTGTGCATGGTGGGAATTTCAGCAGAATCTCTGGCTTCTACCAAGTAGATATAAGCAGCTTTTCCCAACTAGTGACAACCAAGATTATCTCCAGAAATTACTAAATGTCCCTAGGATACAAAAGTCACCATTGGTTGGGAATCATCAGTTTAAACAACGATGATGATGATATTAGTAATGATGATGACGACAGCCATCATGCCTCAGGAACTACTTATTCTAAGTACTTTAACTACACATTATCTAATTACAAGAAAGGCTTTGGGAGTCTCACTTTGCAGATAAGATGATTTGAGCGCAAATAAATTAACTGAGTCGCTTAGCAACACCTGCCACTTGGTAAAACATTTGGAATTCAAACTCAAGCAGTCTGACTTCAGAGCCTATATTTTTAATAGTCAGGCTAAATGGAGCTTCTTTGCTGAAATCAATCACCCTAAGCAAGAAAGAACTCCATCAAAAACATGGAGCATTTTAGTTTGAATTACTTTTCTATGATTTCAAACATTTAAACCTTGGAAAATAGAGTTCCTATAAATTGAAAACCTCTCAAGATAAGTCGGTTCCCTTATTCCATTACTGCTGTTCATTGAATTGTTGAAACTCCATTAAAGACCAGATTTTCCAGGCAGAGATTTAAAGTTTAAGTCAAAGAGTTATATTCCTGGTTTCACCATAGTGATCCTGACAGAAACATAGTTGTGAGTATAGGACCCATAAATATCATAAGGTTGCTTAGATGTTTTATTACTTTATTGTCATCACTTAAACATTAAAATGATCTGTTTATTTTTATTATCATTAGTTCAGAAGAAAATAATACTAGTTTATAGGATTTATACCATCTCCTTTATCATTCAAATATATATATATACATACATGCATATATACACACACATATATACATATATACATACATACATAATATATAAGGTCTACCGGAAAGTTCTGTTCATTTTTGGAATAAAACAAAATACAAATTTTTCTTACCATCAATAACCTTTATTAAATAATATATTTCTATACCAATCCTATCTTCCGAATATGGTCCGAAATGGTTTGCTGAGCTGAATTAAGCCTTTCTGCAATCTTCGATGTTGTCAGAAAGGATCTTGCTCCAACATGGTCTTAACAACATTGTCATCGATCAAAGATGGTCGCCCAAAATGTGGCTTATCAGAAAGGTCAAAATCACCTGTTTCGAATTTTTCGAACCATCTTCTGAATGTCCTATCAGAAACTGTACCTTCACCAAACACTTTCAATAAATTTCTACATGCTTCTGTAGCATTTCTTCCTTGTTGAAATTTGTATACAATACAGTGGCGTAAACGAACTTTATCAGTAGGCATGGGTACACTATCGCTTCACACATAAGACTAACGTGAATCAACTTTGTTTTAGTTAATTTGCTATGTCAGTATGTATACATTAAGTGATAAAAATAGAGAGGCACACATGCGCCAAATAAACATGTGCTTACATGTCAAAATTTGTGATAGAAACAGACAGAACTTTCCGGTAGACCTTATATATATTGTTACAATCATAGACAACAAAAGTTAGATTTTTTTTTGCTCCCACCTTTGGAAGTACCATATCTATAGAAAATGAGATTTCTTTCTTATTCTTAAAATGTGTTTTTCTTAGTTTTAGGCTAACTATAAAGTGTTAAAAAGAATCTAGTCTAATAATCAAAGCTGTACGTCTAATCAAGTACAATTCACTTATATAATATTAACTATACCATATGCATCATTCTTTCAAGCTTTTAGGAAAGTTGATTGAAATAATAAGAACTGCCTGACCTGTGATGGCGCAGTAGATAAAACATCAACTGGCGAATGCTGAGGTTGCCAGATCAAAACCCTGGGCTTCCTGGGTCAAGGAACATATGGGAGTTGATGCCTCCTGCTCCTCCCCCATTCTCTCTCTCTTTATCTCTCACTAAAAATGAATGAATAAAAAAAAATAAGAAGAAAAAAACTATACTTAACTTGTATTATTGATGGGTTTCTATGTATCATGTACTGTCTTAATAGTTTTTCATATATTACATCTTAAAATCCTTATAAAAACCCTTTTTGGTAGTTACCTTTAATATCCTGTAGGGATACACTTCCTATATCCCTTTTAAAGTGGGAGATTTTTACCACATATGATACTATTCATCATCTGATGGTATAGATGAATGAAATTATAAAATCTATCTATAAATTAAATAAGAAAATCATAGTAGTAAAAATGTACTTGGTCTCTTAAAAATTGTAGCATCAAATCGAATACAACAACATATTAAAAAAATAATACATCATGATCAAGTGGGATTTATCCCAGAATCTCGAGGATGGTTCAACATACGTAAATTGGTTAACGTAATACACCATATCAACAAAACAAAGAACAAAAACCACATGATCTTATCAATAGACGCAGAAAAGGCTTTCGATAAAATACAACACAATTTTATGTTTAAGACTCTCAACAAAATGGGTATAGAAGGAAAATATCTCAACATGATAAAGGCCATATATGATAAACCATCAGCTAACATCATATTAAATGGCACTAAACTGAAGGCTTTCCCCCTTAAATCAGGAACAAGACAGGGTTGTCCACTCTCTCCACTCTTATTCAATGTGGTACTAGAGGTTCTAGCCACAGCAATCAGACAAGACAAAGAAATAAAAGGCATCCATATCAGAAAAGAAGAAGTAAAGGTATCACTTTTTGCAGATGATATGATCCTATACATCGAAAACCCCAAAGAATCCACAAAAAGACTACTAGAAACAATAAGCCAATACAGTAAGGTCGCAGGATACAAAATTAACATACAGAAGTCAATAGCCTTTCTATATGCCAACAATGAAACAACTGAGAAGGAACTCAAAAGAATAATCCCCTTCACGATTGCAACAAAAAAAATAAAATACTTAGGAATAAACATAAAGAATGTAAAGGACTTATATAATGAAAACTATAAACCACTGTTAAGAGAAATCGAAAAAGATATAATGAGATGGAAGAATATACCTTGTTCTTGGTTAGGAAGAATAAATATAATCAAGATGGCCATATTACCCAAAGCAATATACAAATTTAATGCAATTCCCATCAAAATTCCGATGATATTTTTTAAAGAAATAGAGCAAAAAATCATCAGATTTATATGGAACTATAAAAAACCCCGAATAGCCAAAGCAATCCTAAAGAAAAAGAATGAAGCTGGGGGCATTACAATACCTGACTTCAAACTATATTATAGGGCCACGACAATCAAAACAGCATGGTATTGGCAGAAAAGTAGACACTCAGACCAATGGAACAGAATAGAAAGTCCAGAAATAAAACCACATATATATAGTCAAATAATTTTTGATAAAGGGGCCAACAACACACAATGGAGAAAAGAAAGCCTCTTCAATAAATGGTGCTGGGAAAACTGGAAAGCCACATGCAAAAGAATGAAACTGGACTACAGTTTGTCCCCCTGTACTAAAATTAACTCAAAATGGATCAAAGATCTAAACATAAGACCTGAAACAATAAAGTACATAGAAGACATAGGTACTAAACTCGTGGACCTGGGTTTTAAAGAGCATTTTATGAATTTGACTCCACAGGCAAGAGAAGTGAAGGCAAAAATTAATGAATGGGACTATATCAGACTAAGAAGTTTTTGCTCAGCAAGAGAAACTGATAACAAAATAAACAGAAAGTCAACTAAATGGGAAATGATATTTTCAAACAACAGCTCAGATAAGGGCCTAATATCTAAAATATACAAAGAACTCATAAAACTCAACAACAAACAAACAAACAATCCAATAAAAAAATGGGAAGAGGACATGAACAGACACTTCTCCCAGGAGGAAGTACAAATGACCAACAGATATATGAAAAGATTCTTTTAGTTATTAGAGAAATGCAAATCAAAACTGCAATGAGATACCACCTCACACCTGTTCGAATAGCTATTATTAGCAAGACAGGTAATAGCAAATGTTGGAGAGGCTGTGGAGAAAAAGGAACCCTCATACACTGTTGGTGGGAATGTAAAGTAGTACAGCCATTATGGAAGAAAGTATGGTGGTTCCTCAAAAAACTGAAAATAGAACTACCTTATGACCCAGCAATCCCTCTACTGGGTTTATACCCAAAAAAACTCAGAAACATTGATACGTAAAGACACATGCAGCCCCATGTTCATTGCAGCATTGTTCACAGTGGCCAGGACATGGAAACAACCAAAAAGCCCATCAATAGATGACTGGATAAAGAAGATGTGGCGCATATACACTATAGAATACTACTCAGCCATAAGAAATGATGACATCGGATCATTTACAGCAAAATGGTGGGATCTTGATAACATTATACGAAGTGAAATAAGTAAATCAGAAAAAAACAGGAACTGCATTATTCCATACGTAGGTGGGACATAAAAGTGAAACTAAGAGATATTGGTAAGAGTGTGGTGGTTACGGGGGGAGGGGGGAAAGGGAGAGGGAAAGGGGGAGTGGGAGGGGCACAAAGAAAACTAGATAGAAGATGACAGAGGACAATCTGACTTTGGGTGATGGGTATGCAACATAATTGAATGACAAGATAACCTGGACATGTTATCTTTGATATATGTATCCTGATTTATTGATGTCGCCCCATTAAAAAAAATAAAATTATTATTAAAAAAAACAAAACAAAGTTTCAAAGTGTATCTCATAAAGAAGCTTCTAAAAAAATAGTAAAATAAATAAAAAATTAATTAATTAATTAATGTTATAATTTACTATGAAATAAAGATTATAGGACCTGATATATATATATATATTAAGTAAATAAATGAATTATACAAATCTGTAAAGTCATTCAGCAATAATAATAGCTAATAAAAAGAGAAAATAATCCATAAAAAAAAATTGTAGCATCTACAAAATTCTTGGCAGCAGAGGAAAGAATTCTTATAATAAAATGAATAATTATAAAGTGGTTTTGAAAACAACAAATATTGGTGAGAATGTGAAGAAAAGGAAACCTTCAAGCACTGTCGGTGGGAATGCCAATTGGTGCAGCCACTGTGAAAATTAGTACAAAGTTAAATTAAAAAATTACAAATGGAACTGCCCTATGACCCAGCAATTACACTTCTGGGAATATATACAATGAAACCCAAAAAACTAATTTGAAAGAATATATGTACCCTTATGTTCACTGCAATGTTACTTACAATAACCAAGATTTGGATGTAGCCCAAGTACCCATCAGTATATGAGCAGATAAAAAAATGCTGTGGTATATTTACACAAAAAAATACTACTCAGCCATAAAAAGGAATGAAATACTACCTTTTTCAATGGATAGACCTGGAGAGTATTATGCTAAATGCAATAAGCCAGTCAGAGAAAAGTAAGTGCCGTATTATTTCACTTATATGTGGAATCCAATGAACAAAATTAACAAATGAAATAGAAACAGACTCATAGATACAGAGAACAAACTGACAGCTGTCAGAGGGAAAGGAGATTGGAGAATAAGTAAAAAAAGGTGAAGGAAATAAGAAAAACAAACAAACAAAAAAGAACAATAATTCATAGACACAGACAACAGTATATGGTGATTACAAGAGGGAAAGGGGTGGGAAGAGTCAGAGGGTAAAGAGGGATAAATGATGACAGAAGGAACTTGACTTGGGGTGAAGAACACCAACACAATATACAGATGATGTATTACAGAATTGCACACCTGAAACCTATATAATTTTATTAAACAATATCACTTCAATAAATTAAATTAAATTTTTTTAATTACCATGTAATAAAAAATGGTTTTGAATATACTGATTCTAAATGATTACTTAGACCAGTGGTTCTCAAACTTTTTGAAGTCAGGGCACATTTAAAATCCTACAAATAATTGTAGGTGCACTATATATAAATTTCTGAGAAATATATTATAATAATTAAGTCAAATATTAATGAAAAAATATAAAGTCCAAGCATGCTTTTATGGTAATTAAATAAAATAAATATGACAAAATTAAATTTATTCTGACATTAAGAAACATTTTTATGTTACATTTTTTGAGTTATCCTTTTTAGAATTCATAAAAAAGAAGGGTTAAAAATAAAAAAAAGGCAAAAAAGTTATTTTTTTATATATATAGATACATTCTTAGTAAGATTTAGTAGATTTGGCAGGTCCCAGCATGAATGTATTAAGTTTTTTCATTCTTGTGTTTATGAGAAACATGAACCTGATGTGTCCTAGCAATTTCGTCAATGTTTGGGCATATATTTGAAAGGCAAACTCTCATTTCCTCATAAATACATTGAAAAATTCCTCCCTTTTTACTCTTAATTGTGTTGAGTGCAGAAAACCCCCACCATACATATCATTTTAGCTTTACACCAAACAAAGGATAGAAGAAACTTGCCTCCAGTCTTTCTGGGGAATAATGTAAACAATCCAGCACCACAGTTTAACAGCCTTTTGCAACCTAATCAAGCAAGTGAGGTGGGGAGTTGGGCAGATTGTCAGTTTATAGCCAATTCTTCACATCTCTGTCCCCCAAAACTCTAAACTCCAAAAACCCTGTTGGTTTTTTGGTCCCCAACAGGCACATATTTCTATGGAATACCACAGGGCGCACCTGGAAATCTTCTAGGGCACACTTTGGGAACTACTGACTTAGACAGTCAATTTATATTCTTTCTTACCCCCTCATTAGCTTAAATGTCTAGGTTCCCCATGCCTTCCCCATTACCTATGTCACTGAGACCAAGTTTGCTTGGTTCAGTCCTGGGTTATACTTGTCCTAGTTTTCTGTACTATATAAAATTTTCTGAATTTCTCATTTTTAACAGAGTATTATTTCATAATTATATTAAAATAATCCAGGATGGATTTACTCCATCTCCAACATTGTACTTTCAGCTTCTGCCATAATCTCATTTTGCAGTGTGTGAGACATTTGTCCCGAGAACGGAGTTTTCACTTTCACATGTGCTTAAATCTGTAAGATGACCAGGAACAAGCCTCTTTGTTTGATCTTTTCCAGATGCAACAAATAACTACTATCTCCCTTTCAGGGAAAGCATGCAGGGTGCCACCTGATAAAATCAAATGTGCTTTGTGAAAATCAGGAAGAGATAACTAATTCTCTTTGATCTTAGGTGGGAAAAGAAATGCATCAGCCCCTGCTGGTCTCTTGGTCTCACCCACTAGAGGGTGGAGACTGCCTTCGGGTCCTAGAGACCACCCACAGTTCCTGCCATCTGGGCTTCCCACCTGACCCATGTATTTCACTGAGCCAGGAGAAGTTTCTAGCTAGTCTCCTAAGATAGCACCACATATGATGTACTATAACTACAGAAATAACACCCCATCAGCTGGTCCTATTGATTAGAAGCAAGTCATCGAATCTGCCCACTCACATAGAAGGGATTACACAAAAATGTAAACCCTAGGAGGTGAGAATCACTGGATGTCAACTTAGGGTTTGTCTAGGATAAAAATGATATTAGATACTTAAAAATGTTTAAAAAAATGAATTGCTGGTATATAACCACATATTACACATTGCCATGGTTTTAAAATATGTCCACAAGTTCTTTGATACCCCTCCTGTGAGAAATGGTGTCTATGTCCCATTTCCTTGACTCAGGTTCAATCTTAGTTAACTCTTTTCTAACTAACTGAACCCTGTAGAAGTGAGATGTTGTGACATCTAAGGCTATGCAGATTTTTCCTGATCTGTTTCTATCTCTTGCTCTTTGGAGGCACCTCCAAAGAAGACGAGGTGTGTCCTCTTGGAACACACCCCTTTAGAACCCAGCCATCGTTCTCTGAGGAATCCACAGAACATGGAGAAGTCTTGAATAGATGCTGTAGTCAAGAGACCGCAACCAGATGCCAGAATGTAAGGAAGCCATCTTGGAAATAAGCCTCTCAGCCCCAGATGTCAAGGCCACCGCCATCCCTAAGAATTCCCAGCTGAGGCTCCAGACATTGTAGAGCAAGGAGTATTTGTCCTCTCTGTGCCCTTTCCTAATTCCCGAGACACAGAATTTATGAGTATAATGGTTATTACTTTCAGCTTTAAATTCAAGATGGTTTGTTATACATCAATAGTAGCTAGAACACATATTGAAGACTTATGTGCAATAATTGTTTAAAATCATAAGATATGATTTTTAAAAACCCTATAATATAACTCAAAATAACTCTGGAAAAACTATAAAAACATAGTAAAAGTTTGGGAATTTTATAGATTTTCATTTTTAAATCTTCTCAAGTACATTTTCCCATGTATTTAAATAATGGATACATTTTAAATAATTTGTTTTATATCTATTATTAGCAATTAGTTCATAAAGTTTATATCACTAGAAGTTCAAATTAGCATTAAACTATTATCTGCCAAGTTAAACATGTTACATTTAAAACAGCTGTGACAATTATATTTACTATGTAGATATTAAAAATCAATGAAAAATTCTATAATACAGACAGCCCATAACTAAAGCCAGTTGTTAACTTATCAACATAGTAAAATATTTAAATACTACCAACTAAATGCAAAATATATTAACATAATGTGTTATATATAAAAAGTAAAATGTTATGTGTGAAATGCAATGATTCTTTACCACCAACAAAATGTGTGTATAATTTGCTTTTCAATTTCATTTGGGTTTTATTTCAAGGTCAAGGTGCAGTATTTAGATGTTATGAATAATGTAACATATTTCTTGGGACCTAACAGAAGGAAGTAAAAATATTGTGATTTTTGGCTTTAATTATAAACATCATGTAAATAAATCCAATAACACTCTAATAAAAACATTTTTTTTAAATCTTGGAATCATACATACTTTTATTTCATAATGTTGAAAACATGATGCCTCTATGAGATTTCCTCTTTCATCACAAGAGTACCAAAGGCATATTAAATAGTTAAATATGCTTTACAGCTGCTTTATCTATGAAGACATTGCTTTTTTCATAACAAAACAGTTCCTATATGAGAATGAATCCCAGATTTTCAAAACTGCGATTGAAAAGAATAGAGAAGTTGTTAAGAGGGAATTGAAATACAAGATCTATTAAAAAGTTGTAAAAGAAAGAGTCATAGCTCTTCGCCCAGATAATTACATGTCTAGATTCTATGGGAATAATAATAAAAAGAAGATTTCTACAATTATTCTGTTATCTTTGAGAAAAAGGTAGAAAGTAAGTACCAATGACAATGGTAAAATGAAGAAATTATTTTCAAAACTAAGTGCTTACAATATTCTCAGGTAAGATGCTAGCTGAAATAACTGTTTGTAAGTATAGAAAATAGAAGTGTTAATCATTCTGACCAGCACCACTTCACAAATACATATGTCATTTTAAACTAAGCTTATTTTGTTTGGCAGACATTAACTTTGAAAAACAAGAAAATGGAGTTGAGTACTTAGATATTTCACCTTAATTAGGAAAAACTCAGAAGTATAATAACTAAAAGGAAATGATTGGGGAAATCCATTGTGGAAGAAGGGTTAGAATGGTTCTGTGTGCAAACAAAGATTAGAACTTGGATCAGTGGAAGAAGATCAAGACTCAGCACAATGAAGAGGTTTTCCACAATAAGAACATAATCAACTAATCTGCAACTATGCAGGACATAAAAAGTCTCTATCATTGGATGTGTTCAAATATACCTCCTCCCCTCCCCCCCCAAAAAAGAAACAAAAACAAAACCCCACTTTTGCTGTGCAAGAGTTTATCAGTTATCTATTGTCATGAGGGTTTCCAATTATCCTGTATGTATACAACATGTCCTATATTCAATGAATTTGTTCTGTGTCCTGTATTAAATTTGATAGGATACTTTAAATATTCAACTTTTGTCAAAGAATTACAAAAATATGACAGATTTATTTTTCCTGCTATAATAGTTGGCTTTTAAATCACTTAAGTGACATTAGCTGAAAACCATTAACTTCACAAATAAAGATCTGGATAATCCCTTAGGTTTCTCTTACATTTTGACTGAGGGAAGAACCCCAGGGTGACTGAGAATTTATAGTTATCTTTCACATTCAAAGATGGTTAAAGACTATTTTTGGCTAGAATTCTAAGTTGTGACAAGTAGCCACCATTAAATAGAAATAATTTTGAATCTATATACATTCTCTGAAACCCATTAGTTAACAAGAACCATGCTTCTGATAGCTAGTAAATGAAAAAACCCCCAAAGCTTTTGGAAGTCCGCCAATCAGGGATGAGTCTAACCACTCGGCCAGTGCCTTACTCTGGTGACACTGAAAGTCAGTAGCGGCAGCAGCCTTACTCCAATGACCCACACTACCACAGCTAAAACTTCACCAAAAGCATGCCCACTGGTGAAAGTCTACCAATTCCAGAATGCTCAGATTTCCAAAACTTTAGAGAAGATCAACTCTAGCTCTGGCTTTGAATTTGTATCTTAAAATACATCTCTCTTGTATGTAAACAGGAAGTTAATAATTTTTTCCATCAGCTATCAAAGTCATTTATTGGAATTCTTTCAGTAATAGTTCAACCCTTGATTATGGTTATCTATGAATTCACAGTCATGAGATACGGATGCGCTTGTGTGGATATGAGATTATCAAATGGAATCTTTTCAATTCTTGCAGTGGTCACTATGATCTATTTTTTGTGTATATTTGTAACCCAAAATGCAAGAGTGCATTTTGTGATAACTTTTCTGAACAGTGGTCACTTAGTAAATTAGGGAAAAGAACTCCTGAAGATCTTTGAGCAATATGCATTTGTTAACTCAATATTAAAAATTATGAAAAATCAGACACAAACCAGCATATTCAAGATAAGATCTTAAATTAGTATCAAAGAAAGTGATAAATAGCAAAAATTGTACACATAGGAATTCAGATAAAGAAAACAAGTTGTAATGGTCTTCCATACCAAATATTTTCATCAGTCTTTCGATTCAAACAACTAAACATACTATCAGAAGTATTTTCTTATTACAACATTGCAAAAAAAATTTTATCAAGTGCCAGGGCAAAATCTAGTGCAAAGACAAATACTGAATCCATTTAGTATTATTCAGATTATCAAAGATATAAATGTCTCCATTTATTATAGCACAAATCATAAATGCAAGTAATCACAATGCAGAAAAACTTTTTTTTTTCCCTGTGCGTATGACTACTCTAGTCACCACAAATAGCAAAAGTTCAATGTCATTCATACACTTGTGAATGTGGATTGTGTTTGAGTTGGAGTTTACAGGTCAGTTGGATCATGCTACAGGGGGTCCTCGGGTTATGGTACAGTTAGTTCCGTTCCTAAAACAGTGATATAACCCAAATTTTGTTGTAAGTCAAAACACAGCCTCACTTAAGTCAGTTACCTATCCTAACACAGTTGTAAAATCATGATCTAGTAGAACATAAAAACACAACTAAACCACAGAAAAATGAGAAGGACATGAATATACTGTTTTGTACCCTGTACTGTAGTAACAGAAAAAAATGACAAAAAAATTAGTATAAAAAAATTCTTATGCTAACAGCGTAAGCTGAAACACTCACGTCTCAATATTTTTAAGTTTTTATGGGGTTGAGTGTCATAAACTAGAGACGTCCTTTACTAATCTGAGCCAAGCTTGACTAATCCTCGGTGGGCTTTCTCCAACATTTATTCAGTTGGTGGGAAGGCTGAATAACTGGCTGAATAACTGGAATCTCACTGGCTGTTAGATTTTTCTCACTCATTTGTCTGACTGTTTGCTTACTATTGACTAGGGCTATTGGGATGAATGGGATGTGTGACTGATGTCATTCTGTGGGCTACACTTTGCTACTTCTTATAGTAGCTGGAAAGGTTTCAAAGAAAAACAGTAGAGGCACATAAATTTCCTTAACTGGCATGCTATCATTTCACTACATTCTACTAGCCAAAGCAAGTTGCAAGTTTAATTTAAGCTCAAGGAGTAAGAACATAGACTACTCCTTAAAGTTACTGAGTTGCCCTGGCCAGATAACTCAGTTGGTTAGAGCATTGTCCCAAAGTACAAAGGTTGCCAATTTGATCCCCGGTCAGGGTACATACAGGAACAGCTTGATGTTCCTCTCTCTCTCTCTCTCTCTCTCTCCCTTTCTCTCTCGCTGAAATCAGTAAATAAAAATTAAAACAAAACTACTGAGTCACACTGCAAAGGGTAGGAATGAATTGGTCATTTTTTGCAAGTTTTAAAATTTTTTATTTACTGATTTTAGAGAGGAAGAAAGAGGGAGAGAGGGAAAGAGAGAGGAAAAGAGGGGAGGGGAGAGGGAAATAGTGAGAATGAGAAAGAGTAAGAGAGAGAGAGAGCAGAGAGAGAGAACTGAGAGAAGGAGAGACAGAGTAACATCAATTTGTTGTTCACTTATTCATGTATTTGCTGGTTGATTCCTGTATATTCCCTGACTGGGGATCAAACCCACAACTTTAGTGTATCGGGATGACACTCTAACCAACTGAGCTACCCAGCCAAAGTCTAAAAACAATTTTTTTCTTTGTAAATTGGTATTATTTCCAATTGTAAAGTGTTCTAGATTACAAGGTGAATTGGATATAAATTGATACTTAAGAAAAGCAATTTGGCTATTATTTGTCAATTCTGACCAAATTCTTTAATTAGTATGTTTTATAATATTAAGTTCTCATATTAAATTAAGGCTATACAATATAAGTATTTAAACCATAAATAATTTAAGCATAGTATGTTTTCTTACTTTTTTACAAATTACTCTCCAGCATATACTTATTCAATGTAGATGAACACAATTTATACAATCCTAATGTTTTTTCTTTATAGGCTCTTTCTTATAGCTTCCATGGAAGTTTCTCCATTTTAAAATAAAATAAATATAAGTAATAGTATCTAAGAATTTATATTATCACTCTAAAAATTTTCACTTGGTTCTAAATCCCTTGTATTGCTCAATAAAATATACAAAGGTTACACAAAAAGAAAGTCCTCATGAAAATACTGTTATCAGCAGCAAGTAAGTGCACAGAGCATAAGTATATAGAGCTGGCATTCTATATTAGACTCTCTGACAACAAAAGAAATTTCATAAATTTTTTTCTTTCTTTTTTTTTTTTTCTGAAGTTGGAAACAGGGAGGCAGTCAGACAGACTCCCTCATGCGCCCGGCCGGGATCCACTCGGCATGCCCACCAGGGGGCGATGCTCTGCCCATCTGGGGCATTGCTTTGTTGCAACCAGAGCCATTCTAGCGCCTGAGGCAGAGGCCATAGAGCCATCCTCAGCGCCTGGGCTAACTTTGCTCCAATGGAGCCCTGGCTGCGGGAGGGGAAGAGAGAGACAGAGAGGAAGGAGAGGGAGAGGGTGGAGAAGCAGATGGGTGCTTCTCCTGTGTGCTCTGGCCGGGAATCGAACCTGGGACTCCTGCACACCAGGCTGATGCTCTACCACTGAGCCAACCGGCCAGGGCCTCATAAATTTTTTTAGTCTATGATCAGTTGATTAAATGCTGTTCACATGCATACGCATACATATATAAATTGATAAGTATAGCTATAAAATAAAATATTTAATAATATTTCCTACATATTTTTTAAGAGTGACTCCATTCCTATAGAACCAAAAATGTTATTCAACTTGTAATTACTTTTCCTTTAAATAACAATCTTTGATGATATGTTTTCTACATTTCATATATTTTACTGACTTGTTTGTATTTTCTTCCACAATTAAACACAGAATCAATAAGATTAAGTCCCCATAAGCATGCAAGTGGGACTAAAAATTTGCAACTTCTGGTACACTAATAATTTTAGGTATAATTTCACTCAAGCAGTTTAAGAGAATTCTGTTTCAATATGTAGTATCAGTACTTTGGTATTTTCCTATTTTGCACTCTTTCATATCAAAGCAATAAAATGCAATAAAAATTATCATATTTAACAATTGAAAAAGCAAATATATACAGACGAGAAAATAATCCTAAAATGAATTGTTGACATCACTATATGATGAAATCAGTTGGCAGTGAGTCAGCTATGTCTAAAGTATATGTTATCTGAAATTCAAACATATGAAAGTTGAGATCTGTATATAATTTAATAGAATACCATTTCTTTCTCTCAAACAATGGTTCTCAATATGAAGTGCACCAGAATCACCTGGAGGGCTTGCTAAACACAAATTGATCGATCTCAACCTCAAGGTTTTCATTATTAGGTCTGGGTGGTGTTTGAGAATTTGCATTTTTAACAAGTTCCCAGGTAATGCTGATGCTGCCGGTCCAAGAACCAAACTCAGAGAACTGCTGATTTAAGAAGGAATAGGGAAACAGTATAAAAAATCCTATCACTCATCATTCTTGGTCCCGGTAAACTTCTTTGGATAATATACTTTATCTCCTAGGCACCTAAAATAAAAATGGTTATCTATTTGTGCCAATTTGAAAACAGATGCTGCAATTATAGATGCTATAACTAAAAATTTTTTAAACTTTTCTCATATAAAATGTTGATATCATGTCCCTAACTCATGCCTGGTTGACAGTTTCAGATACTTAAAACTGTCCTTTGAACTATTCTATTTACATTGTATTTAGCTTATAATATATATATCTTAGTTTCTATCTCTAGTTAATAAGCTCCATTTTAAATGTACAATAGGGATATATTTGTGAACATTTTTGTGATCTGTATATGTCTATTCATATTGGGGATTCTCGTTGCTCAATTTGGGAGAAGAATGAAAATTTGCCATTTTAGCTAATATAATTTCTTATGTACACTCAACACAGGGATGTATAGATTCTGATTATTGAACTTCTCAGTGGTCTTGTTATTTTATTTATTCACTTCATGAGTTGGGAGACAAGAAACGTCCTTGCCACCAGCTCACTCAATTTTGTTTCACCATGAAATAACTTCTTGTGGAGAAAAATAGTGGCATCCATCCCAAGCCCACAATTAATTTAAGTCTTTTCAACCCACCAGGCTGAAAGTTATTAGGACATTGAGCTTGCTGAACTTTGAATGACCAAAATCATTATGGTATGTTTATGTTCCTCTAAACATTTATTTCTTTTCTTTTCTTTTCTTTTTTTTTTTTTTGTATTTTTTCTGAAGTCAGAAGCAGGAAGGCAGAAAGACAGACTCTCACATGCGCCCAACTGGGATCCACCTGTCATGCCCACCAGGGGGTGAATTTCTGCCCATCTGGGGTGTTGCTCTGTTGCAACTAGAGCCATTCCAGTGCCTGAGGCGGAGGTCATGGAGCCATCCTCAGCACGCAGGCCAACTCTGCTCCATTGGAGCCTTGGCTGTGGGAGGGGAAGAGAGAGACAGAGAGAAAGGAGAGGGGGAAGGGTGGAGAAGCAGACGAGCACTTCTCCTGTGTGCCCTGGCGGGGAATAGAACCTGAGACTTCCATACACTGGGCCACTACTCTACCACTGTGCCAACCGGCCAGGGCCCATTTATTTCTCTTGTAGTTCACAATTTCTTCTTTAAGAATGTCTTACTTTGTCTTAGTAGGGACATTAAAAGGCAGAAGTTTAAGAAACCTCCTGGACCTATAAGGTATGAAAGTTAGATTATTTTCTTAGTGAAAACATTCAATAAAAAATGTAACTTGATTTTGTTTTGTAAGTACATACAAAAGTTATATTGATTCACAATCTATTCCCATACAGAAGTAGGTTGTTGGATATCTATAAGTTGGGTGGGGAGAAAGTGGGGAGAAAGGTCATTCATAAAATTGTCCCATCCAAAATGTCCCTTCCCTGTTTTTCTTTAAAAGGAGATGGAAAGTCAATAGAGCATTGACCTTGGATGCAGAGGACCCAGGTTCGAAACCCCAAGGTCACCAGCTTGAGTGTGGCCTCATCCAGCTTGAGCAAGGGCTCACCAGCTTAAGCATGGGATCACCGGCTTGAGCATGGGATCACAAACATGACCCCATAGTCGTTGACTTGAGGGCAAACATAGTGGCTTGAGCAAGGGGGTTACTCATTCTCCTGTAGCTCCCTGGTAAAGGCACATATGAGAAAGCAATCAATGAACAACTAAGGAATCACAACAAAGAATTGATGCTTCTCATCTCTCTCCCTTCCTGCCTGTCTGTCCTTATCTGTCCCCCTCTCTCTCACTCTCTCTGTCTGGCTCTCTCACTTAAAAAAGAAAGAAGGAAAGAAGGAGGAGGAGGAGGAGGAGGAGGAGGAAGAGGAGGAGAGGAAGAAGAAAGAAGAAGAAGAAAGAAGAAAGAAGAAAGAAGAAAGAAGAAAGAAGGAAGAAAGAAGAAGAAAAGTCAAGTGCAGTGGGTAGCTGGCCCAGCTGCCCCAGGCTCCACCACCGGAGAATGTTTTATCTCTTGAGATCTTGCCAAGTTTCCTACTGACAAAGAAGCCCTGAACTATGAACCTTCAAGTCAATTCATCAGAAAACAAATATTACATATAAATTAGTTTGAAGAAAAGAAAATCATACACCTTCTTTAACCTCCATAGTTATTTTGAAACAAAACAAACCCCTTCTACCTCTGCTGAAGTATGTGATAAACACACTTTTAGGCTTATGATTGAATATTTCCAGATTAGTTTCAATTAACTTTTGTGTTTCTCAAGTTTTCCAAGTTTATGTTTTGTGAATTTATAATTACATTTTCGAAGATTTTGCATTTCATTTCCAAAACCTTTTGATTAAGACAAAGAAACTTTAAAATATTAATGTAGGAACAGTGATACTTATACTAGGGGGACATATCAAAAACCAAATGCAAAACAATAGAACTTTTAAGGGCTACTGACATATAAAGCTTGAAGTTGTTAGGTGTTTTTTTTTTCCTTCAGTTTTTAAGTTAATAATAAATGAAATGTTTTTCTTGAAAATATTCCAATTGGCAGAAACCCTAAAGCTACAGTGCAATCACCATTAGGATGATACCAGTTATAAGGAATTTACCCTTTCTAAATTCAGGGAGTTTCTATTAGTATTTTATAATCACTAACATTCATACAATGGGTGCTACATTTCAATGAGTACTCTAAGCATCTTGACATGTACTGATTTTTTTAAAATCCTGTAAAGTGACCATTTTAAAAAATGAAGAAACTAAAAGTATATGGAGGTCTATTAGCCAAAGATCTTTAGCTTATATTAATTAATATGTCACTATTTAAATACATAATGTGCTATGTATGTGGCCGACAAGGAGATCTGCCATCCAGATTCTCCCAGTGAAGAACTTGTATCCCCGGCTGCTAGATGTGATTGGCTTAAAGCCTTCAGAGGGCCGCATGGTGAGGATAGCCTCAGCGTCCGAGAGCTGTGCCCTCCCCAAGGCAGCCTGCCTTCAGGGACTGGTGGAGATGGGTAGTAAAAAAGACTAGGCCATTTCATCCAAGAGGGCCCAACTCTGGCTGGCGACATTAGCTCCACAGACTTACATTGCCCCATGACCAATCCTGTTTCCTTTCCTTCCCTTTCACACGTATTGATTTTAAGAACATTTCCTAATAAACAGCTTATATACTGAACTCCATCATCAGAATCTGCTTCTCAGAGAAACTAACCTGGAACACTCTATCTGCATAATGATAAAACACATTTGTGTCCATTACTTACATTTATAATTACTCTGTAAAACGTATCCATAAGCATCCTTATATATGTGTGTGTAGGTGTTAGTAAAAATTCATATTCAAACAAATGACTTTTTTATTTGATGACTAATTTTGCTTCTGCCTAGTATTCCATATGCTATCCTAAAGATTTATTGTCCTATATGGATTTAGAAAAGTCACAATAACTTGCTAAGTTTAAATCTAGCCACCAACTCTTAGTCAATCTTTTAAGATTGATGATCTCTTTATCTGTTCTCTACAGTGCCAGTTTGGGCAGTAACTAGTGATCAGTATTAGCACTGCAAGCAATCCTCTGAATCACCTCCCCAAGCCCCTGACTTAAGAAATCTATCCCAAATGTTGTACTATTGTTTTTTTCATAAACCATTCCTGTTATATAAACCTTGGATTATATTTTCATCAATATCATATGTGCTTTGCAATTTTCCTCCAGCAAAATAACAATGCAGTACAACTTTTACTATTGACTTTTTTCAAAACAGATGAAATAGTGTAAGGTGTCCACTTTATAATTTTCCTACTGGGTACATTGAAAAGGTGCAGGTTACTGAAGGGTTAGTCATCCAGTACAAAGCTCACTTCCATGTACTTCTATTGCTGCCTTTTGCATGTTTCATTGTTCTGTAAAACCTCGGCCTCGTGGTAAGTTCAGAGATAAGAAGTAAGAGAAATAAGAAACAAGAATTCAAGCTATTAAATGAAGTTCATCTCTCTGAATAAGGCTTTGAGTAAAGGATATTACAATTAGAGAAAAACAGTATATTTCATACACACATTTTTATAATTGGGACTAATAACCCAGTAAAATTAAGTAGAAAAAAAAGTGTATATGTATATGTCTAATGGACAACCATACTTTTAGAACAGAAACTCTGATCCATGAGCTTTCACAACCAGCTAGTGGCAAAAGCAAGATTTGAACCCAAGTATCTTGTTTCCTGGTCCAGTGTTCTTTCATTCGCCAATCAGTATTTCATGGACTACCTAATCACCATTTTTATTTACTCGTCTGCACATATAAACTAATTGTTAAGGACAATTTTCTAAGATATTTTAAAAAACATCCTAAAAAATGATTTATATTTCTACATCAAAGGATGAGCACAAAAGCATGGCATCTCAGCCCAACTTGGGACAATGCCAAAAGCCATTTTAGCACCAGAACTCCAGATGGGGTCAGCTGTGACTGTCACTCAGCCTGAGTTTTCCTTCTACACACTCTAGCTTCCTTCCGTACCCTTTCTCAGGGTATTGATCCCACGAGCACCCCTTAACAAACATAGTACCTGCTAAACTCCACCTTAAAATTCTGCTTCTTTTACAGCCCAACCTGGAAAAGACAAAATTCTTTGAAATCTAGTTCTATTTCTGCCATTAATAATTTCTGAGTTGAAGAGAAAGCCAACCTTCCTGTCCCTCCAATAATGACTTCTACTGTCATGAGAAAAAGAGTAATTAAAAAAATATATTTTTGTTCTTTTAATGAAACTACTTTTATTCCCTCTTCCTGCTAAACCAAAATCTGTACTATCTTTTTAGTATGCATTAATTTACTTCTTATTTTGGTAAATGTATAGAATAATAATCTTGAAATTCTCCCCAGTTTTCTTCATTATTATACAGAGTTCATTCCACTCTAAACCATTTCCTTGATCAACTAGAATCTACTCCTACCACTTAACTTCTGATCTTCCCTCAAAGTCTTATAGTCTGTCATTTATTATCTCCTTTATGAAACAACATACATGTATCCTCTTTAAAGATAGTCAACACCCTGCATTTGACTCTGCCACAGAGAGATTCTAAGTTTACTGGTAAGTCAGTCACTCCAGAGAAGTTTCGTTTTTCCCTTGCCCTGCTCCAGACTGAATGGAAACCCTGCCAACATTTATGTATTTCTGCTAGAAAATCAGACATTCATTAGATAAATAAACTGAGAAAGAAAAAGAATTTAGAAGAACCAAACTAACTCAGACCCAGAGAAAGTTTATTTTAGCACAGCCAAGGTCAGTCGGAGTAACAACAACAAAATATAGAAGGAAAGAAGCCAAATTCATCCTGGGAAGATAACTCTTCTTTTCCTGATTTTTTCATTCAATGCATGTGTAAAAATTAAGAAAACAATAACCATGTTCTTTCCAGTTTCAACTAAAATAATTTCTCACACTCTGTAAAGTCTAAAGTATTATAAATATGCTTGCACAACAATTCTTAAGGTTACATTTAAGTATATTAAAAAGTACTAGTGTTTCTGTTTTAGTGAACAAAATATAATATTCAACTCAATAGCAAGTATTGATAAATATTGATATCACTTTAATAAATAATTTTTTCAAAATATCCATTTTCTCCACGCTGTTTTTCTATTTATCATTCTATATAACCTAACATGTGAAAATGTGTAGATGAATTATATAAATTGCGTTAAAAATGATCATTTTCTATGGACTGAATAGTGTCTTCCCAAAATGCATATGTTGTATCCATAACTTCCATTGTGATGGTATTTAGAGATGGGGCCTTTGGAAGGTAATTGGTAGGTCATGAAAGTGGATTCCTCATGATGATATTATAAGAAGAGGCACAAGCTCTTTCTTCTTTCTCTTTGTGTGTCTTCACCTCTCCATCACATATTTATAACAAGAAGCTAGACATCTATAAACCAGGAAGATGGTTATCACCAGACACTGAATCTGCTGGCACCATGTCTTTGGACTTGAGCCTCCAGAACTCTGAGAAATAAATGTCTGTGTTTAAGTCACCAGTGTTTAAGTTACTCAGGCTGCTATTTTGCTATAGCAACTTGAGCTGATTAAGACACCATAATTATAAAACTTCAAGAATATTTACAATAAGTACAAATCATTCCATTTAAGCAACAGAAGCAAATACACCCACATATGGTCTGTTTCTCTATTAAATATTAGATGGAAAAATCCATTCTATATTCTAGTAAGTAAACATATGACTAGAAATCATAATCATGAAATATATTTTGTTGCCATTCACCATAGCAACATTTCATTTTGGATTGGCTCTTGGTGTAAAAGAGACAATAGTTTTCTAACACCACGTTAATGTAAACAGATTGCTATTTTAGCACTGTTTATAAGAGGAAAAAGGGAAAAAAAAGAGGGATGCACTACCTTCTCCACTCCTTCCTATTAGAAAAATGTGACATAGCTAAAACCCACAACAAAATTGTGAAGGAGATGGTAGCAACGAAGTATGGAATTCCAGAAAACATACATTTGTTGGGTAACGCTCCTAGCACTCAGAGAAAAGTAAATCCCAAACCAGAAGCTGGAGAAAGACTGCAAAAACTAGCAAGGATCAAGGAGTGCAGGCATCTGGTGCCTCTAAAAGTGTGCATACAGGTTGAGTGGAAAATGGGAGGTTTCTAAGAAAAAAATCTTTTTATTTTTTTTTGTATTTTTCTGAAGCTAGAAACGGGGAGAGACAGTCAGACTCCTGCATGCGCCCGACCGGGATCCACCTGGCACGCCCACCAGGGGGTGACGCTCTGCCCACCAGGGGGCAATGCTCTGCCCCTCCGGGGCGTCGCTCTGTTGCGACCAGAGCCACTCTAGCGCCTGGGGCAGAGGCCAAGGAGCCATCCCCAGCGCCCAGGCCATCTTTGCTCCAATGGAGCCTCGGTTGCGGGAGGGGAAGAGAGAGACAGAGAGGAAGGAGAGGGGGAGGGGTAGAGAAGCAGATGGGTGCTTCTCCTGTGTGCCCTGGCCTGGAATCAAACCCGGGACTTCTGCACGCCAGGCCGACGCTCTACCACTGAGCCAACCAGCCAGGGCCAGAAAAAAATTTTTTTGACAGAGACGGAGAGAAGGACAGATAGGGACAGACAGACAGGCAGGGAGAGCGGAGAAGCATTAATTTTTCATTGTAGCACCTTAGTTGTTCATTGATTGCTTTCTCATATGTGCCTTGACCAGAGGTTACAGCAGAGTGAGTGACCCCTTGCTCAAGCCAACAACCTTGGGCTCAAGCTGGTGCACCATCAAACGAGATGAGCCTGCACTCAAGCCAGCAACCTCAGGGTTTTGAACTTGGGTCCTCCTCATCCCAGTCTGATGCTCTATTAACTGTACCACTGCCTGGTCAGGCTCCAAGAAATCATTTTAAGAAGATTTCCCAACTCAACTACCTGTACTTAAAATGGTAAGACTTTTTTTAATGTCTTGGACTCAGCATGAATTGACTTTAATGTTTGCTAAATGAAATGGACAGTTTTTGAAATTTGTACACCAGAGAAAGATTGATCCATAGTCTTTATCCTGATAATACTACAACATAAGGCATGCATCAATACCACTTTATTATTAACTCTAGCCACTGCATCATAGGTACATTATTTTCCATTTGTGTCTTTGTCTATTGTCCACACAAACAACTCCTTCTCCATCACAATACAAAAGAGTAGAGGCCTATTTTCTAGAGATGCTAAGCCAGAGGGCCTTCTGATCAGGGTCAAGAGGCAAAGATGAGTGTGGGGCATCAAAATGAATACAAGAAGTTTAGAGAAAATAGACATGGTGACTAGTGAGATCCTTTAATTTCCTCCCCTCATTTGAAACAGAAGCCATGAGACTTATATTCTGCGAATAATTTTTTTCTGGGTAAATTTTTTTTTAAATGACATAGAACCTGATATTTGAAAATACTCAACAGAACAACTGGGAACCATTCTGTGGTGGGTTGTAAAAATAGACACTTCTTTTTCTCTTCCCTGTATCTTTCAGTGTGACATTACAGATCTACCCATCAAAAAGGGGGGAAGGGATTTCCCCACCTTTGAATTGGCACTGGCTATTGGTTTGCTTTGGCTAAAGCAGTAGTTCTCAAACTTTTTGAAGGTGGGGCACATTTAGAATCCTACAAATAATTGTGGCACACTGTATACAAATTTCCAAGAAATATGTTATAATGATTAAGTCAAATATTAAAGAAAAAATATAAAGTCTAAGCATGCTTTTATGGTAATTAAATGAAATAAATACAACAAAATTAAATTTATTCTGACATTAAAAAACATTTTTGTTACATTTTTTGAGTTATGCTTTTAGAATTCATAAAAGAGAGGGGATAATAATAAATAAAATGACAAAACGTTATCTTTTTATATATATATAAACATTCTTAGTAAGATTTAGTAAATTTGGCAGGTCCTGGCGTGAATGTGTTAAGTTTTTTCATTCTTCTGTTTATGAGAACCATGAGCCTGATGTGTCCTAGCGATTTCTTCAATGTTTGGGCATATATTTAAAAGGCAAACTCTCATTTCCTCATCAATACATTTGAAGAATTCATCTCATTTTACTCAATTGTGTTGAGGGTAGAAAATTCTAATTCACATAAATAAGATGTTGAAAATTATAGTAAAATGTTCAAAGCTTTTTTAGATATTGCCACATATTCTTCTTTTATAGAAATCCAAAAGGCTTCAAGAGACAATTCCTTATGTTTAATCATCAATCCAAACCCCCCACCATACGTATCATCTTAACTTTACACCAAACAAAGGATAGAAGAAACTTGCCTCCAGTCCTTCCAGGGAACATGGGGTGTAGTGTAAACAATCCAGCACCACAACTTAAAAGCCTTTTGCAACCTAATCAGTCAAGTGAGGTGAGGGGTTGGGCAGACAGTCAGTTTACAGCCAATTTCTCAAATCTCTGTCACCCAAAAATCTAAACTCCCAAAACTCTGTTCGTTTTTTGGTCCCAACAGGCACATATTTCTCTGGAATATCATAGGGCGCACCTGGAAATCTTCTAGGGTACACCAGTGCGCCCTGGTGCACACTTTGAGAACCACCGGGCTAAAGGAACATTAGCAAACATGATGCAAAACAGATGCTAAAAAATCACTTGTGCATTGAGGCATGCTGTCTTGTGCATGGAATCCTGAGAACATCATATGAACAAGCCCATGAAAGCCCGCTGGAAGATGAGAGGAAGAGAGTTCAGATGCCTCAGACAACAGCTTATCAACCACCACACCTGAGATCTTAGCTTATCCAACTGCCAGCCAACATAGCAGTTGACCTAAAAGACATGAGCCAATCCAGCGTGAGTGATCAGCTGGGTCAGCCCAGACTCCACCAAAACCACAGAACCATAAGCTAAATTTTAAGCTGCCTATTTGGAGTTTGATTTGGTTCATAGCAAAAACTAACTGAAATACAAGCTGACAAAGCTATTGTAATATCCACTATGGAATAAGACTGGTTGAACATGGAAATTTCTACTAGCTTTACAGGACCTAATTCTTAACTAAGAAAAAAAAATGTCAAGTACAATCGTAAATCACATACGAGAGAGGGACTTAATTAGAAAAGGGACACCAAAACAAATTTTAAAAAATTTTAAGAGCTAGGAGAAAACAAAACCAGTAAAGACAAAAGAATGAAGCATCATGAAAACGTATCCAATGTCCTTGAAGAGATGAGAGAGAATATTTTAGCATATAGCAAAAAAATAACGTTATGAAAAATAAAATATTTAAGAACAAAAAAGTGTCATTTGAAATTTTAAATATGATAGCAGAAATAGAAAACTGAAGAGGAACATTAGATGATGTAATTGAGAAAATCTACAAGAATAAAAACAGGACAAGACAAAGACAAAGAAAATGGAAGAGAAAGGATAACAAAATTCAAGAATCCATTTAATAAGATGAATACGAGAAAATGAATAACAGACATTTAATAAAGAAAAAATAGAAAAATTTATCAAAGGCATAATTCAAGATGTTTTTAGAAGATAAAAACAATATTCCAAATTACTGCACAATGGTTTTTAAAAGACTGTCATAAGGCATATGATTTTGAAAACTTACAATGCTAAAAACAAAGATACTAAAAACTTACAGACAAAAGAGAAAAGGGGGAAAAGGTTTATATGCAAATTCTCTGGAGTAAGAATGTTATAGAACTTCTAAGTAATGAAGTTTTTAGTTGCCTTTGTAATATTAAAAAAGCTTTTTAGTTTACTTGGAGATTAAAAAGCTAAAGATCATTTACAGTTAAAAAGCACTGAAAGCCAAACTCCTTTAAAATGCTGAAGGGAAGTAAGTCTCAACCAGAATTATACACCCAGTGAACATATATCAAATGTGAGGAGGAGCTAATGACATTCTCAGGCTTGCTATGTTTTAAAGATTTAACTGTCCGTGCAGCTTTTCTCAGGAAGTTACCAGAGGAGGTGTTTTCTCCAAAGAGAAGATAAAACAAGAGGGGAGAACATGGATGGCAGGAAACAATGGACCTAACACAGGATGAAGACCATCAGCAGGCCTCCGAAGCTAGCTGCCAAGCGTGGGGTGGGAGGCGGAGGACTCCAAGAGGCATGTCCAAAGATGATGAAATTGATAGAATACAGGCATTTGGAACGGGTGGAGGGGGATGAAAGAGAACTTTCATATTTGGTTTCATACCCTCACATCTTATGAAGTAGAATAATACATGGAGCACTTTTAGTAAAAAGTGTTTTAGTATACATTTGTGCTGTAGATTCATTAAATGCAAACTTCCATTGAAATGGCATCTCAAAAAATGTGATTTTTGCATTGAACAAACTAAGTTATATTTCTATAGAGTTATAAAGCTATTAATTCTATTGTCTTTTCACATATTACAAATTCAAACCAAAATTACAAAAGTGGGGAGTTTCTCTAGACTACTTGTATTTAAATTTGCCCAGTACCATGCATTTAATTCCTCCACAAACCACGGTATTAACAAATACTTTATAATGAATTATTCATACCACTATACCCCTGAGCATTTTCCCAGGAAAAAAATAATGCTAAACACACTAAGGCCATGGTTTTCTGCCAACAGCCAAAAGACAGGGACAGCCTTTCAGAATGGAGCTGCCCCAAGAACAGGCTGCACCCTACTTTGATACCCATGACTCAGGATACCATTATTAAAAATTATTTTACAAATTTAGAAATGTAACAATGTATTGATTTCCTTTGTACCTTTATTGAGTACCACCTCCACCATTCCCTCTGGAATTTATTCATGTGTTCTAAGTACAGCATTAATAAATAAATTCATTGTTCCTTAATAAATAAATGAATATATGTGTGTGTGTGTGTGTGTGTGTGTGTGTGTGTGTGTGTGTGTGTGTGTGTATATATATATATAAACTCTGTTATAATGTTTGTACTCTCCAGCCTCATATGTCAGGTCTGAAGCTGACTGTGAAGTTTAGAAGTTGTGAAAAGTAGCAAAGTAAAAGCGCAGAAAGAACTCTTCAAGGAAAGATATTCAACTGGCCTTACTTATTTTCTCATACTCCTGGAAGATGTGATGAGACTATTCTCTATGATCTCCTGTTTCCTAAGGATTGAGGTTTTGTTTGTTTTTTAAAAATATTAACTGAAGCCATGACTGCAACATCAATACCTTAAGAAAGAGCTCAGATAAAGAAGAAGCAGAAGCCTACGAAGATGTAGGTTAGAATAGGCTGCATCTAAAAACAAACTAAACAAAGTAGAGGATCTTCTACCAGTTACACATTTCAACTAAGTAAAAAACATACAATATATCAAAACTCAAAGAATATTAAATAATATTCTAATCAATTATATCTAAGAATTATTTTTTATTTTATATAGTGGAAAGGGAGAGAGAGAGAGAAAGAGAGGGAGAAAAACAGAGAGAGAGGGAGAAAACCGGGAAGAGAACGAAGAGAGAGGGAGAGAAATGCAGAAAGAGGGAGAGAGAAAAAAAAGCATCAACTTGTTCCACATAGTTGAGCATCAATTGCTGGCTTCTCATATATGCCTTAACCTAGGCGGAACCAGATGACCTCAGGATCAAGGAGCCTACAATCCTGGGATTGAAGAGACAGTGAGCTTGGCACTCTGGGTGAACTCTCTGTCTACTACGCTACCACCAATGAGGCCTAAAATTCTTATAATGAGAGAAAATGGAGTAAATAACTATAGCTAATTATAATAAACTAAAAAAATCTGGGCATGGTCACAGCATCTTTATTAAGTAAAATTATTTTAATACATTTTGTTATATATAAGGTTTATAATTAATAATCATATTTAAAATAAATATAAAATTAATATAAAACATAATTTATTAATAGTTAAAATTTATTATTTTTGTATGTAAAATATAAAAAGAAAAAGAATAAGCCTGGCACTCTAATTCAATCTACTGGTAGAGATTAATCTTATTTTAGATTTTTATAATAAAATTTATATCAGTTTGGCCCTGGCTGGTTGGCTCAGTAGTAGAGCATCGGCCTGGCGTGCGGAAGTCCCAGGTTTGATTCCTGGCCAGGGCACACAGGAGAAGCGCCCATCTGCTTCTCCACCCCTCCCCCTCTTCTTCCTCTCTGTCTCTCTCTTCCCCTCCAGAAGCCGAGGCTCCATTAGAGCAAAGATGGCCCCGGGCGCTGGGGATGGCTCGATGGCCTCTGGCTCAGGTGCTAGAGTGGCTCTGGTTGCAACAGAGTGACGCCTCGGATGGGCAGAGCATGTGGATCCTGGTCGGGCGCATGCGGGAGTCTGTCTGACTGCCTCTCCGTTTACAGCTTCAGAAAAATACAAAAAAAAAAATTATATCAGTTTAAGTTTTTTGGAAGTAATTATCATGCAAAGAGACCTATTCATCACAATAAGAGCCAGTGGATTTTGTATATATCTGTATTATAGCATATATCTTATCATAGTTGATAGTGAGTTCCAGAGGGTGAGTAAAATATTTACAATAACAGGTTCCATGCCTGGTAGGTAATCAGTGAACTTTGTTTTAGTAAAGGTATAATCATATCCTTCCTTGGACTCTGCTGGAAGATTTCTGGGATAGAGAATTCAGTGTATAGTTTACTCTCCTGTGAATTTTAATGACTGGGTAGAGAGTCCACATAGCTATACATGAAGCAATGAGAAAACCATAAAGACACATAGACTCCTGACATCTCTGAGAGAATCATCTATAATCTTGTTTGAATTTGCAAATTGACAAGGATTTGAATTTAAAGTAGATGTTATTTTTTATATGAAATAAAAATTGTATCATGTTACAAAAGACTGTAAATGTGAATAATAAGCAGAAGACGAATTGACCAGTTTGTTCACTAGTAAGTGACTCTCTAGCCCACTATAGCCACAAGACAATCTATGATTCAAATTTATGCCTTGCCAATTTACATGAAAAAATTACATAAAGGCCCTGGCCAGTTGGCTCAATGGTAGAGATCAGCCTGGCGTGCAGGAGTCCCGGGTTCGATTCCAGGCCAGGGCACACAGAAGCACCCATCTGCTTCTCCACCCCTCCCCCTCTCCTTCCTCTCTGTCTCTTTCTTCCCCTCCTGCAGCCAAGTCTCCATTGGAGCAAAGTTGGCCTGGGCGCTGAGGATGGCTCCATGGCCTCTGCCTCAGGCACTAGAATGGCTCTGGACACAACAGAGCGATGCCTCGAATGGGCAGAGCATCGCCCCCTTTGGTCGCAATAGAGTGACGCCCGGGATGGGCAGAGCATCGCCCCCTGGTGGGCAAGCCGGGTGGATCCTGGTCGGGAGCATGCGGGAGTCTGTCTGACTGCCTCCCCGTTTCCAACTTCAGAAAAATACAAAAAAAAACAAAAAACAAAACAAACAAACAAAAAAATTACAAGGAGTTTTGTGATCTTGCAAAGGTCAAATCCACTAATATAAAATGAGAATGACTATAGTCAAATATATGGTCAAGTGTGTCCTAGAATTACAGAAATCAAATAGGGTTGATGTAGTCATTGTTCATGGAACAGACACATGTAGAGTAGCCTCAGAAGAAGAGAGTGTTAGGATAGGCAAAGATAAAATTTCAAGTACATAAATTAGCATAATTTAGGAATAAAGATTTAAATGAGAATGGTGTGCTCATAAAACAATAAAACCAATTTAATGCAAGTAGAAGCTAAACGTATAAAAAATATGGGCAGAAAATTATAAAGAAACTAAATTATGCCCCCCCCAAAACAACAAAAAAAAACCATTAAAGTTAATCTGAGAAGTTTAATCTGGACACAGCAGGCATTAGGGAACAGCTGCTGGGTTTCCAGCAAGATAAAGTAGTACAAGCAAATCGTCTTTTAGAAAGAGTAAGTCAACGTTGACAAGCAGACCACACTAAAGAGATTAAAACTTCACAGCAAGAATAATCATCAGAAAGCTTTGAAGTGACTAATTAAACTATTGTGAATGAAAAAAAGAACAGGAATGTACAAATCTAAAAGATACTGAATTTAATTATTGCCAAAATTTGGTCACTTGATATAGAAAAGGAGATAAAAGTGCCAAAAAAATTGTTTTGTTTTTAAACCAATCTCCTCGGGTGTTAGAAATACCTTCTGAATAAATTTGCAAATATCAACACATTTCACTTTGAGAATTACTTCAGCCTATCTTGTAGTAAATATTTCACTGAAATCATGTATTCTCATAGCTTTTTAAGCCTTTCAAACTTATTAAAGAATTATAATTTATTGTGTCTGTATATTTATCACCTATTTTTAACTGAAAGCAGATGAAATATTTGTTGAAAATGACATCGATGCCTCATCATCGAAGATAAAAGCATGTTGCTGTGTAATGAATACACGTGTGACAGCATGGTGTGCTTGATTCAAAATGTCACCCACTGTTGAGATTAGCAAGGCTCTTAGCCAGATGACAGATAATAAAATTGACAAATTTATGTTTTTACTATAAATATATGTGTGTGGAATGTTTGCTAAAACATCTGCTAAGCTACAACATCCAGCAAGAGTAACAGAAGAAATGAAAAGAAAAGGGAGATAAAAGAGAAACTATATGTCTGAAACCTCAGAATCCCTGAGTAAGCTTTTGCTACTTGATTTAGCACTCTTTGTTCAAGATTACTACTGTGAACGCGGCAGGAATTTCAGACAAAGAGGAATTGGAGAAATGACTTGAAACATCTTAATCCATCGAGCCAGAAGTGATAAATGACATTTCTAAAATGACCAAAATGCTTCTTCTCAGCATTCTTGCACTTGAATGCTTATAATAGTGAATGTACGCACACCACATCTCTTTCTCAAGTAATCCGTTGATGCCTTTTCCAAATTCTAAAATCTTACTTGGTTGAAATAGTAAGAACCCTCATGGCACATTGAGTCAATTATTCATCCACACGTGGTACATTTTTCATATCCTGGAAAAGGAAGGTTCCTTAAAGGAGAACTTCAGTCCCTAGAATGTTTCACTTCCCTTGCTGACCACTTAATTAGACCTTTTGTGAACAAAATCATATACTACTTAATGCAAAGGTGAAAAAAAAATGCATTTCCTAAATGTAGTGAAAAGGAGATTTCTAAATATCCTAAAAATAACTGAGGCAGTTTATTATCTGTTAAGGTACAGATATCCTGTGTCTCCAAGTAAACAAACCTCCAAGTATAATTCAAAACCTCCCTAAGGGAGAGCTTGATATGCCTATAAACTGGAAATAGTGACCTAGACAAAACACTTAAATCTGTATTGTCTAAATAAACAAAATGATCTGATTCTGACAGATTCTAATAGAATGTAACTTGGAAGCAAATCCTATGTCCATGACAACAAATAGAAAAAATATATCACAAATGGAATTTTTTTCAAGTAAAGTTTACTTCTCTATGTCTAATAGCAAGGTAAACAGACAATGAGACCTAGCTTTGAACTATGCATAATTATATAGCTGAGGGCTACATTAACGAGGTAAAGAGCTAAGAGCTAACCTATAATTTAAACATCATAGAACTAGACTGTTAAAAGTTAGATATGATGAATACCTGACTGTTATGAGTTCTCACCAAGGGTCCTAAGTGAGAAAGACTCCCTTAATTTTAGTTGAATATACTAGTCAAAAACAAAGAACTGACCCTAGCTGGTTGGCTCAGTGGTAGAGCATCGGCCTGGTGTGCAGGAGTCCCGGGTTCAATTCCCAGCCAGGGCACACAGGAGAGGTGCCCATCTGCTTCTCCACCCCTCCCCTTCTCCTTCCTCTCTGTCTCTCTCTTCCCCTCCCACAGCCAAGGCTCCATTGGAGCAAAGTTGGCCCAGGCACTGAGGATGGCTCAATGGTCTCTGCCTCAGGCGCTAGAATGGCTCTGGTTGCAACAGAGCGATGGCCCAGATGGGCAGAACATCACCCCCTGGGGGGCATGCCGAGTGGATCCCGGAGGGATGCATGCAGGAGTCTATTTGACTGCCTCCCCGTTTCCAACTTCAGAAAAATACAAAACAAAACAAACAAACAAAAAAAAAAAAACAAAGAACTAAATTTTATGTATATTTAATGTTCAGTGAATTAATTATCATATCAAGTTACTAAAACTATGTACTTTTTCCCCAAAAAATTCATACTAGTTGTCAGTCAATTTTCACATTTTCTTAGGTACGTGAGAAGGTGCATCACTTTGAATCCTTTGCCAGACCTCTATGGCAGGATTTCTTTGCTATATCGCTAGAGGAAAGGGGCGGGGAAAGGCAAAGAGAGTTTAAGCCTGATCTGTGATGGCACAGTGGGTCAGTGTCGCCCTGGAATGCTGAGGTTGCCAGTTTGAAAACTCAGGCTTGCCCAGTCAAGGCACATGCAGGAAGCAGCTACTACTGCTTCCTACTACTCTCCCCTCTTTCTCACTTATCTCTCTCCTCTCTCTAAAAATCAATAAGAGAGAGAGAGAGAGAGAGAGAGAACTTAAGTGCTAGGGTAGAAACTCAGGAAAATTCTTTGTCCTAGCCTTACTTACTAGCCATTGCGAACACAGAGAATGATGACATTTAATATGGAATGTAAACAAAACGAGTTAAGGTGCTGGGAAATTAGTAGCAACCAAGAGAACTGATCACATGGAAGTTGCCAGGGGATCCCAGCTTGTCTGCTAGCATCAGCTACCATTTGACCCAGACATCACTCCAACAGGAGGCAAGAGGGGGTCCTCCAACAGTGTATCGAACCCCTGGATCAAACAGGACTTTGCTCTGAAACTGCAAATCTCATGATCAAGTATAGCACCGGCCTTTAGGACACCCGTTTCATTTTCACAACTGATCAGTAATATGACTCAGGATGTCACATTAGTAATATTGAGAGCATCTCAAAGGAGAATATAATTGAGAAAGGATCCAAAATATTTGAAATTAGGAATAAACATTTTAAGCATTTAAAAATGTTATTGTGTCAATAATACTCTACAAATATCATGCACAGGATATACATAACCCTTTAGATAGAGGCCATGATGGACTATCAATAGGACTCTGAAGGTTAACATGAATAATGAGTAACGTACAGTAACATGTTTACTATGAACAAAGAGTCTAAGTTTCCTGGCGGTACCAGTGGAAGCTCCCTCATATTTCCATATGTCATTCTCACTATAAATGCTTTGTTTCCAGTACTACAGCTGGGCTCACAACCTAAATCTTTTAAATTCAATTGCTGGTAAGCTGAATAGCTTATGGCTTAGTGAGAGGATTCATATTTCTTAACTTTAAGCAATGAGTTGTTGCCTGTGGGGATGTGTTAAACTAACATATGAGTAATATGCCTCTCGAGAGTTCGAACAAAGGAGGTGCCTTGTATTCACACACGGTCTCCCTTGTATTTTTTTTTTCATTACAGTTATAGACAAAATGGTATCATTTTTAAATCTGTACAATAATAAAAAAAAAATCTTCGGAGACCCAAGTGATGAACTGTTTAACAAATTTAATAAAAGGAAACAAGCTCTGTAAAAGAAGGCTCATGGAAAAGAAGGTCCATGGCATCATCATTCACTTCTAACAGATCCACCCGGGGAAGCACCAATGTAAGAAGCTTCCTGCCAGTGATAGAAACTTTTAAAACCCTGATTCAGTTATCCCTCAGAAGTTGAAATAAGTGTGATAAAATTATTCCTCCCACAAAGCACATTTGAATTGATTTAAAACATCATTGAAAAATAAAAAAAATAAAAAAACACCAAAAATTTTATTTAAAATACACATCCTCAAAAAATTTCTTTTTTAAACATCCTTGTTAATGCCCATTTAGATGTTTCAGCCAAAGACTAGCACACATCCCTTTGAGTAGAACCCAAATCTGATGATATAGCTTCCTGTATTCTTTTTGGAAAATGAATGCGCTGGATGAATATCAACAAGACACACGTATGCTCCTTGTCTTCCACATTTGGTGTGTGTGCATGTGTGTGTGTGACAGTAGCTTTATGAGTCCAAAGCAAAGTTCAGTGAGAAAGCATACAAGGAAGTGTACAGAATGGCTTAAAGTTTCCTTTAATTTGCAAAACATCATTTGCTTTATTTATACTACTGCCAAACATTGAAACTACAAAATTCAGTTTAAACACGCTCTAAATAACTTAGATCCTAGAACTAAATGCTTGAGACTAATACAGTTAGCAAACAAACAAACCCCCCAAGAACAAACAAACAAACAAAAAAAAACCAACTCATGGACACAGACAACAATATGGTGATTATCAGAGGGAAAGGGGAGTGGAGAGACATAGAGGAGGTAAAGAGAGGATAAATGGTAATAGAAAAAGACTTGACCTACGGTGGTGATCACAAAATACAATATACAGATGATATGTTATAGAATCGTGCACCTGAAACCTATATAATTTTATTAACCATGTCGCCCCAGTAAATTCAATAAAATTTTTTTAAACACTGATACAATTATGTCATCATTGCAATATTGAGAATTTTACTACAGTTTTGTTAAGAGTATAGACCAAAGCAACGGAGTAGGAAAAAGTGAAATTAGAAATTAGAAATAAAAAGTAATTTAGAAACTGGGATTTTTCTCCATTAAAAATAGTTTATCAGTATTTGGTCTCCCAAACTACCATAAATGAAGAAGGGTGGTTCAGTGCTAGAAAAGTAAACCTAAAAACAAAACAAAATAACAAAGTAAAACAAGTAAAAATATTTCATCTAAATTGAGACCTGATTTTGAACTTTTAACCTTTACTATCTTGTGAAAGTCTCCTTAAATTCTTGGAAACTCAACTTCTTAATCTGTAAAATGTATATAATAAACCTACCTATATTATTCAGGGTTCTTGTACAAATTATAGGAAACAGTGCAAGAAAAAAATTATTTTTTAATATTTATTTATTTTTAATTTAAGTGAGAGGAGGGGAAATAAAGAGACAGACTTCTACGTGTATTCAACTGGGACCCACCTGGAAACCCCCATCTGAGGCCAATTCTCTGCCTACCTGGGCCATGCCTGCCACTGAGCTATTTTCAGTGCCTAAGGCAGAGACTCCACTGAGCCATCCTCAGTTCCTGGTGCTAATGTGCTTGAATCAATCAAACCATGGCTGTGGGATGTGGAGAAGAGAAAGAGAGAAAAGTGGGAAAGAAAGGAGAGAAGACATGGTCACTTCTCTTGTTTGCCCTGACTGGGAATGGAGCCCTGGACTTCCAAAAGACAGGTTGTCTCTCTACCACTGAGCCAACAGGCCAGGTTCAGGAAAATTTAATTTTGAGGTATTCCTGACCTTGTTTTGTTTTAGGTAAATTGGTGGCTTACAAAGGCATGTGCAATAAAATACATAAATTAAATACAGAATTAAGATAAGTAGAATATAGGAACAGGGAAATAAAGTTAGGAGTATAATAAACACTAAATATATAACATGTGATCCTAAATATTAAATATAAGCTTCAATTTTAAATATACATTGCCAGGCAGTCCAAGCAAAGATGGAAGTTATAATATTTATAACATCTGAAAGATAAGCACATTCATTTTTAGAAATGGTATAAATGTTTTAAGGTTAATATATTAAAGGAACACTGAAGCACAAATTTATTGAAGCTAAAAAATATCATATAATACTTCCCTACTTATGTTCCTTCCAGTTTTCTTTCCCCAGTTGGATAAATTAAATAAATAAAAACAGTAACAAAAATGAAGATAGAGAAGAAGAAAAAGAAGAGGAGGAAAAGAAGAAAGAAAGAAATAGGGGGAAAGTGAAATTTTGAAATATCTCACAAAGTTGAAGATGCTCATACCATATATATTCTAGCAATTTACTTTTTGGAATATATAAATAGCAAAAAAAGTACATGTGAATCAATAGGATAAAGAGGAAGTTTATCATACTTTATCTATTCAAAAGGACACTAGGTCCAAATAAAAATTAATGAACTACATGAATGAATTGTGTAAAAATAACGTATAACAAAAAAGCAAGGTATAGAAGATTTTAATGCAGGACTATTATTTATATAGAGCTATAAATCTTGTTCTGCTTAGAAATATATACAAATTAATGAATAAAAATGAAAACCTTTACATTGAAGATTATATCTATTGCTGTCACTGTAAGAGGGTGAAGAAAGGAGTGAAATGACAATGGAAATAGATATAAAGGAGTCCTCCTAGTGTATTGTTGATTTGTATCACCATGGTAGGCACACGTAATATTACCATTTAACAATTTATCACATGGTGTGTTTGTTGTATATGTTATATTATATAATTTATATTGTATATTGTATATACTACTTTTAAGATATTTTAACATTTTACTTCCATGAAACAAACTTTGTCTGCCTTTTGACTGTTTAATGGAAATTCTAATCCAGTCATGATTAAATTAAAACAATATTTTGATATGTTTAAAGATGTTATTATATCATTGTTTATAAAGCAAAACTTAATAAATGAATTCTCATTCATAGAGGAGTGGTTCAAAAAAGGAAAGAACAACTGGGGAGACCTGAAGATGGCTGCGGAGTAGGCAGACGCACAGACACCCAGCTCTCACCACCAAACTGGAATATAAATCAATTTAGGAAAAGTAAGTGTAAAAAACCAACTCTGGACTACAAGAGCAGCTCTCAAAAACCAAGCAGCAAAGAAGAAGCCACAACAAACCTGGTAGGGAGCACCTGAATCTCCTCTGCTTACAAGAACGGGGTGGGGGGGTGAGGCTGAGAGCCCAGAGGGGATCTCACTCCAGGGAAAAGAGCAGAAAATACTGCTCACAGCCACGTGCCTGGTGACCAGGGAGCAAGGTGTGTTGAAAAGACCAGCTTATCTCCCAAGTGGAAAGGAGAGAGAGAGGGACAGACTGTGAGGGGCTAAGGAATGCAGGAGATGACCTAAAAAGGCTGACTCATTCATGCTAAAGGTGCCATAGCTAGGGGAGAGACTGATCCTTCCACAAAACAGTACTGAATTGCTTCCGGATCAGAGATCTCCAGACATCTCTCCAGCTCCAATCAGTGCAAAAAGACACAGTTGAAAACAAGAAGTGGGGAGGAAGGGCAGTAACTCAGGTCTCCATGGAGATCTGAGATACACCTACCCCTACTGAAGCTGAGAAAACACCCTGCCCCCAGAGAGATTAGTAGGTGGAAGAGGCCTTCAGAGTCTCAGGTTACACCCATCGCATTCCTGGGTACAGTTTCAAGGAAGCCCCCTGCTGAGATCAGTAAACAAGACTATCACCTGTTAAGAAAACAAACAAATCAAGACTTCAAAGCTGCCCAAACCCGAAAGTGGATTACAAATAATAGCTTATACCAACCCAAGAAGACATAGAAATAACACAACTAAAAATTGGAGGCAGACAACACCAAGCCTAGACTCACCCAACTCTACAAACAAAACACCCAAACACAGATAATGAGAAGACAAAAATGTAATCCAAATGAAACCACAAGAGAAACCTTCAGGAGATGAACTGAGTGATATGGAAATAATCAAACTTCCAGATGCAGAGTTCAAAATAATGATTGTAAGGATGCTTAGGGATCTTAGAACAACAATGGATGGTCACTATGAAAATCTAAATAAAGAAATAGCAAGAATAAAAAACAATCAGTCAGAGATGACAAATATAATATCAGAAATAAAGACCACAATGGAAGGAATTAAAAACAGGATAGATAGAGCTGAGGATCAAATCAGTGACTTGGAGGACAACTTGAATGAAGGTAAGAAAGCGGAGAAGAAAAAAGAAAAGAGACTCAAAAAGTCTGAGGAAACTCTTAGAGAGCTCTATGACAACATGAAGAGAAATAACATCTGCATCATAGGGGTTCCTGAAGAAGAAGAAAAAGAACAAGGGGTAGAGACTTTGTTCAATCATATCATAGCTGAAAACTTCCCTAAATTAATGCAGGAGAAACTCTCACAAGTTCAAGAATCACAGAGGACTCTATTAAAGAGAAACCCAAAGAAACCTACACCAAGACACATCATAATTAAAATACCAAAGCTAAGCGATAAAGAGAAAATATTAAAAGCTACAAGAGAAAAAATAGCTGTCACCTACAAAGGAGCCCCCATAAGGATGACATCTGACAAACACTTGAGGCCAGAAGGGAATGGCAAGAAATATTCAAAGTAATGCAGAACAAGAACCTACAACCAAGACTACTTTATCCAGCAAGGCTATCGTTTAAAATAAAAGGAGAAATAAAAGGCTTCCCAGATAAAAAACAACTCAAAGAATTCATTACAACCAAACCAATGCTGCAGGAAATGTTAAGGGGCCTGTTGTAAACAGATCAAAGTGGGAAAAGAATATAGCAAAAAAGGAATACAGCTTTAAAGAATAAAATGGCAATAAACAACTACATATCAATAATAACCTTAAATGTAAATGAATTTAATGATCCAATCAAAAGACATAGGGTAGCTGCGTGGATAAGAAAACAGGACCCGTACATATGCTGTCTACAAGAGACACACCTTAGAACAAAAGATACACATAGATTGAAGGTAAAAGGATGGAAAAAAACATTTCATGCAAATGGATATGAAAAAAAAGCTAGGGTAACAATACTTATATCAGACAAATTGGACTTTAAAACAAAGGCTATAGTAAGAGATAAAGAAGGCCACTACATAATGATAAAAGGAGTAATCCAAAAGGAAGATATAACTATTATAAATATCTATGCACCTAATATAGGAGCACCTAAATATATAAAGCAGACTTTGATGGATTTAAAGGGTGAGATCAACAGCAATTCTAAAAAATTAGGGGATTTCAATAACCCACTAACATCACTAGATAGATCCTCAAGAAAGAAAATTAACAAAGAAACAGCAGACTTATTGGCCACACTAGATCAACTTGATTTAATAGATATCTTCAGAACCTTTCACCCTAAAGCAGCAGAATATACATTCTTTTCAAGTGCTCATGGTACATTCTCTAGGATAGACCACATTATAGGGCATAAAAGTGGTCTCAACAAATTTAAGAAGATTGAAATCATATCAAGTACTTTCTCCGATCACAACGGCATGAAACTAGAAATGAACCACAACAAAAAAGCTCAAAAATTCTCAAACACATGGAAACTAAATAGCAGGTTGTTAAATAATGAATGGATTAAGAATGAGATCAAAGAAGAAATTAAAAAATTTCTAGAAACGAATGACAATGAGCATACAACAACTCAAAATTTATGGGACACAGCAAAAGCAGTCCTGAGAGGGAAGTTCATAGCTCTACAGGCACACTTTAAGAAGCTAGAAAAAGCTCAAATAAACAACTTAACCCTGCATCTAAAAGAACTAGAAAAAAAACATCAAGTAAAGCCCAAAGGTAGTAGAAGGAAGGAAATAATAAAGATCAGAGCAGAAATAAATGACATAGAGGCTAAAGAAACAATACAGAGAAACAATGAAACTAGGAGCTGGTTCTTTGAAAAGGTAAACAAGATTGATGAACCTTTAACTAGAATCACCAAGAAAAAGAGAGAGAGGACTCAAATAAATAAAATTAGAAATGAGAGTGGAGAAATAACAACTGACACAACAGAAATACAAAATATTGTAAGAAAATACTATAAAGAACTGTATGCCAAAAAACTAGACAACCTAGATGAAATGGATAAATTCCTTGAAACATACAATCTTCCAAAAATCAATCTGGAAGAATCAGATAACCTAAACAGACTGATTACAACAAATGAGATCGAAACAGTTATCAAAAAACTCCCAATAAAGAAAAGTCCCGGGCCTGATGGCTTCACAACTGAATTATACCTCATATTCAAAGAAGAACTAATTCCTATCCTTCTCAAACTATTTCAAAAAATTCAAGAGGAAGAAAGACTTCCAAGCTCCTTTTATGAGGCGAGCATAATTCTGATTCCAAAACCAGGCAAAGACAACACAAAGAAAGAAAATTATAGGTCAATATTTCTGATGAATATAGATGCTAAAATCCTCAACAAAATATTAGCAAACCTGATCCAACAATATGTGGAAAAATCATACACCATGACCAAGTGGGATTTATTCTGGGGAGGCAAGGCTGTTACAATATTCGTAAATCAATCAATGTGATTCATCACATAAACAAAAAGAAGGAGAAAAACCATATGATAATTTCAATAGATGCAGAAAAAGCATTTGATAATATCCAGCACCCATTCATGATCAAAACTCTCAGCAAAGTGCGAATACAGGGAACATACCTCAACATGATAAAAGCCATCTATGAGAAACCCACAGCCAACATCATACTCAATTGGCAAATATTAAAAGCAATCCCCTTAAGATCAGGAACAAGGCAGGGGTGCCCCCTTTCACCACTCTTATTTAACATAGTCCTGGAAGTCCTAGCCACAGCAATCAGACAAGAAGAAGAAATAAAAGGCATTCATGTTGGAAAAGAAGTAAAACTATTATTATTTGCAGATGATATGATATTATATATAGAAAACCCTAAAGTCTTAGTCAAAAAAACCACTGGACCTGATAAATGAATTCAGCAAAGTGGCAGGATATAAAATCAATACTCAGAAATCAGAGGCATTTTTATATGCCAACAATGAACAGTCAGAAAGAAAAATTAAGGAAACAATCCCCTTCACTATTACAACCAAAAAAAAATAAAGTACCTAGGAGTAAACTTAACCCAGGAGACTAAAGACTTGTATCCAGAAAATTACAAAGCACTGATAAAAGAAATCAAGGAAGATACAAACAAGTGGAAGCATATACCGTGCTCATGGTTAGGAAGAATAAACATCATTAAAATGTCTATATTACACAAAGCAATGTATAAATTCAATGCAATATCAATTGAAATACCAATGACATACTTCAAAGATATAGATCACATGTTCCAAAAATTTATATGGAACCAAAAGAGAACACGAATAGCCTCAGCAATCTTAAAAAAGAAGAATAAAGTGGGAGATATCACACTTCCTGATATCAAATTATACTACAAGGCCATTGTACTCAAAACAGCTTGGTACTGGCATAAGAACAGGCATATAGATCAATGGAACAGAACAGAGAACCCAGAAATAAACCCACAGCTCTATGGACAACTGATATTTGACAGAAATAAACCCACAGCTCTATGGACAACTGATATTTGACAAAGGAGGTAAGGAAATACAATGGAGTAAAGACAGCCTCTTTAACAAATGGTATTGGGAAAATTGGACAGCTACCTGAAAAAAAATGAAACTAGATCACCAGCTTACACCACTCACAAAAATAAACTCAAAATGGATAAAAGACTTAAATGTAGGCCGTGAAACCATAAGCATCTTAGAAGAAAACATAGGCAGTAAGCTCTCTGACATCTCTCAGAGTAATATATTTGCTGATTTATCTCCACGGGGAAGTGAAATAAAAGACAGGATAAACAAATGGGACTATATCAAACTAAAAAGATTTTGCACAGCTAAAGACAATAAGAACAGAATAAAAAGAAAAACTACACAATGGGAGAATATATTTGACAATATGTCTGATAAGGGGTTAATAACCAAAATTTATAAAGAACTTGTAAATCTCAACACCAGGAAGACAAACAATCCAATCAAAAAATGGGCAAAAGAAATGAATAGACACTTCTCCAAAGAGGACATACAGATGGCCAATAGGCATATGATAAAATGCTCAACATCACTAATCATTAGAGAAATGCAAATTAAAACCACAATGAGATATCATGTCACACCAGCCAGAATGGTGCTCATCAACAAAACAACACAGAATAAGTGCTGGCGAGGATGTGGAGAAAAAGGAACCCTCCTGCACTGCTGGTGGGAATGCAGACTGGTGCAGCCACTGTGTAAAACAGTATGGAGATTCCTCAAAAAATTGAAAAATTGAACTGCCTTTTGACCCAGCTATCCCACTGTTAGGAATATACCCCAAGAAAACCATAGAATGGCTCCAAAAAGAGAAATGCACCCCCATGTTTGTGGCAGCATTGTTCACAATAGCGAAGATCTGGAAACAGCCCAAATGTCTGTAAGAGGACAAGTGGATTAAAAAACTTTGGTACATATATACTGTGGAATACTACTCAGCCATGAGAAATGATGACATCGGATCATTTACAATAACATGGATGGACCTTGATAGCATTATACAGAGTGAAATAAGTAAATCAGAAAAAACTAAGAACTATATGAATCCATACATAGATGGGACATAAAAATGAGACTCAGAGACATGAACAAGAATGTGATGGCAACGGTGGGGGGGGGGGGTAGGGGGCGAGGAAGGAGAGAGGGGATGGGGGAGGGGAGGGGCACAAAGAAAACCAGATAGAAGGTGACAGAAGACAAGCTGACTTTGGGTGAGGGGTATACAGCATAATCAAATGTCAAAATAATCTGGAGATGTTTTCTCTCAACATATGTACCCTGATTTATCAATGTCACTGCATTAAATTTAATTTAAAAAAGTAAAGGACAACTAAATGAAATATCATAAAGTCATCAAAAATAAATTAGAGTCATACCAATTTATTGAAAAGCTTTTCCTAAGATGTTATTGAGGGAAAAAAAATCCCACCAAGATAGGCTCTGGCTGTGTAGATCTGTTGGTTAGAGTATCATCTTGTTATACCAAAGATCTTGGTTCGATCCCACATCAGGGCACATACAAGAATCAATCAATGAATGAGTGGAACAACAAACTGATGTCTGTCTTGCTGTCTCCCTCTCTCTCCCTTCCTTTCTCTCACAAAAAAATTAAAAATAAATAAAAACCTACTAAGATAAAGACAAAAAGAAAATAACAGAAGTTTTTGGTTAACAGTGACAAACTCTATACATTTCCATAATGGTGTATATTTTAAGTTATTGTGAAAGAGAAAGGAAAGAGGGGAAGCAAATAGTAAAAAGACAGACTGCATATGTTTTTAAAATTAACATGTATAGTATAATTATACTTATGTATAATTATTTTTGCATTTATATGCATTAATAAATTAGAGCATCAAACAGTGTTTGATAAATCTATCGATATACAGGGAGAACCAACACATATATAAGTGAAAAGCAAGTCGGCATAGCTATGGATAGATGAAAGATAATATCTATAAGTAGTAACAAATTATTAAAATATGTCATATGTGTGTTTCATTTATAATTTATATGTATCATAAATAATGTATATATTGTGAAAATGAACAAAAGAAACCTAAATCAAAAATGGAGTCAGGGAAGCCATGAAGGGAGGACTAGTGTGCATTGCTCACCAAAGCTTTCAGACTCCATCACAAAGAAAGAGATTTCCCTCTGAACTAGCAACAACAACCTGTCCTCTGCTTTTAGCCAATAAACAACCACCACAACCTTCCCTAATTTTCTCCTAAAACATAATAAAAGCTGATATTCCCTGTTTCCTCTGACATACCTAAAAGGCACCATAGTTTGCTTCTCCTGAATTGCAATTACTCTGCTATTCCTGAATAAAATCATTTTGGCTAGTTAAAGATCTTGTTATTTCATTGTCAAGGTCACCTATATATCAATATATAATATTTATGCACACAGCATAATGCATATGCTCTTCTAATCAAGAAAAAAGAATAGACTATTACTGTGGTTAATTTTGATTACCATAAGAAAATAGATTAGAGCAGAGAAATGAGGAAGAAAGAAGGGATGGTTAAATTCATTTTTATACCTCGTTAAATGATATCAGCCTGACCTGGAAGTGATGCATGAATAGAGCATCGACCTAGGATGCTGAGGACCCAGGTTCAAACCACGACGTCACTGACTTAAGCATGGTCTCACCAGTGTGAGCACATGGTCACCAACTTGAGATGGGATCACAGACACAACCTCATGGTCCCTGGCTTAAGCCAATGGTCGCTGACTTGAGCAAGGGATCACTGGCTCGGCTGGAGCTCCCTGGTCAAAGCACAAATGAGAAAGCACTCAATGAACAACTAAAGTGCTGCAACTACAAGTTGATGCTTCTCATCTCTCTCCCTTTCTGTCTGTCTGTCCCAGTATGTCCTCCTTCTCTCTCTCTCTCCTTCACTAAAAAAATTAAAATTAATTAAATAAATAAATAATTTCACCCACTGTAGTATATATGCATAATTCTGTAACAAAAGTTTTTTTTTTAATAATTTGTTTCTCTTAGAATTATATTCTGTTATAATTACTAAAGCAATCCTTTGTAATTATAATTAAAATGAATTACTTTCACATTCTGCCATCATGTTCTGAAAAAAAATCAATTAAAATGAAGATATAGTTTTTCTTTATGAATTGGTTGACAATAGGTAATATAAAATTATAGTTCAATCTGAATTAATTCTTTTATTTGCCAGGTGTCTTATGCATCTACTCAATAGGACAATCATTTTTTGTGACTTTCTTTCATCTATCTCGTATGAAATCTCTTTCAAAGAAGAAGTTCACGGTAGTATCATACCAATATTAATACATCATTATCAACACTCACTGGAAATCTGGTAAGCATCTGTGGGTAAACTACAACTGACTCTAACTCTAAAACACCTTGACATTGAAAATCTGGGATTTACACACAATTTTCACTGCAATTCATAATGCAGAAAGAATACTTGAAGAAAAAATAATTTAAGAGGATCAACTATTGTGAGAATATAAAATACAATATTCTTCACCAGATAGAAAACAAGTACCAGTGATTGTGGTTGGAGATCCTTGAATGGTTCTGCTGGTATTTCTGCAAACAGGTTTGTCAGGATGTTCATGCTCTGAAGTTTGCTGACATCATTTCTGTGTCACAGAACAAAACTCACAGAGCTGATGGCCAGGGGACTCCAATGGCCAGCAGAAACTGTACGTCAATCAGTTATTTCCGCAAACACTATCTACTTGAGGAAGAGAGAATACCTTTGTCTGTCTTTCTAAAAATCTTATAACTATCTTAAAAACAAGGAAATGTTCACCAAAAAATGACTATAGGGGAAAAATTAAGAGTAGATCTTGGATTGTGATGTTCCAGGACAAATTGTACACCTATATATTTTCAAATTGTTATTTTTTCATTTATCTGCATGCAAAATTGTTATTGTTAGTTCATCTGATGATACAACTAGCATATTTCTTATTCTTCATTTATTTGTTCTCAATAACAGTAGCTTTATTCTGAGATCTCCATTTTCCTAGCAAGTTTCTTGTGGAGAAAAACCCACATTCCTGGAGGAAAAAAATGACCTTCATTTCCAAGTTGATTTCCAAGGTTCATTCCGTACCTCTGCTGTACTCAAGCTCAGGAGATTCAGCTTGCTTTTCATTGTGGCAAGATAAATACATTAGCTAATAAGAAATATTTTCTCCCATTTTCTTCCTTGCAACTTTCTTGCTGTATAACAACATCTGCCCCTGAACTAAATGTCTTCATCACTATAGGACAGGAACAAACAAAAGTAACACAGAATTTTACAAAATTAAGTGAATTTTTAAATAAATTATATTAAGCTTAGAGCAGAAACAACATGTTTGAAATCCAAAATAACTGGACTTTCAAGAGTCAGATCTTAGAGAGAAAATGTTTTCCCTTACTACCAAAAACCACGTCTTCAGCTTTGGCCAGGTAGCTCAGTTGGTTAGAGCATCATCCCCATATACCAAGGTTTGCAGGTTTGATTCCTAGTTAGGGCACATACAAGATCCAAATAGTGAATGCATAAATAGGTGGAACAACAAATCAATGTCTCTCTCCATGTCACTCTTTTCCTTTCTCTTTAAAATACTATCAATTAAAAATAAAAAGTCTTCAAATAATAACAAAAAGCTTAAAGGTCCTCTCCATAGGTAAAACTTAGATCACAAACACAGAGCTGTGAAAAATGTGTGACACCTAAAATAAATAAAGTTGGCCCAGCTTGAGAAAAGAATAAACTTGGAAAAGATGAACAATAATATTAAATAACTTTGTTGAAGGTCGTAAGAAAGTACCCCGTGCTTCTTCTCTGTCACCGCCATAGCCGTTAAGGTACAGTGGATAGGAACCCAGGATGAGGATGAAGGGAACCTTAGGAAAAAATTCCTCCTAAAAAATCCCTCCTTTCCAGGTGGCACCAAAGTACAACATTAGAAATGGGAAGTGGCTTATATAGGAAAGAATGATATCAACTCTCTGATTCCTGGGGAATTCCTGCAAATGGAACATTTGAGACTTTTCATATCTCAAAATATTATGTTGAGTTTGACAGAGATGACCTATGGGAAATCCTGATGGTGGGGAAAACAAGGTCAGTATCTTAATGGTAAGCATGGCAGGACTGGGGTCAGTCCTTGAGGAAAACCTAGAACGGATGAATGCCGACAACATAAGTCCACCCCACTCAGTTTGTACATTTCAGCAACAGCCTGAATGAAAAATTCCTGACAACCATGTATGAGGGGTGTCTTTCCCAGATACCAAATGACATATAAACCTATGAAAGGGGAAGAGGAGGTGGATAGAGTGGACATCTTTGACTTGTTCTTGATCTTAAAGGAAAAGCTTTCAGCTTTTTCTTGTTCCGTATGACATAGAAATAAAGTTAACCACAGTGGCAAAAGATCCATACACTTAAAACCATAAAATATTAATGAAAGAAATTTAAGAAGACACAAATATATCCAAAGATATTCCATGTACATGACTTAAAGGAATTAATATTAAAGTGTCCATATTACCCAATATAATCTATAGATTCAATGCAATCACTATCAAAATTACAATGGTGTTTTTACAGAAATAGAAAAACAGTCCTTAGATTCATGTGGAACAACAAAGGATTCCAAATAGCTACACCTATCTTGAGCAAGAAGTAAAAATCTGGAGTCAACACATTTCAATTTCAAAATATGTAGATTACAAATCTATGGTAATGAGAACAGAGTGGTACTGGCATAAAAACAGACATATAGAGCAATTAGAGGAACTAAAAAGAACAGAAAGTCCATAAATAAATCAATCCATGCAGTTACAGTCAATACAGTTACAGTCAATACATCCTCAACAAGGGTGTAAAGAACACACAATGGGAACAGGACAGTAAGTGGTGTTGGTAAAGCTAGATATCCATTCACATGAAGAACAATAAAGTTGTATCCTTATATCACTTACAGAAATTAACTCAAAATGGAATAAATACTTTAATGTAACACCTGAAATAATATCAATATGAAAAAATATAGAATAAAAACTTCCTTGACATTGGTTTGCACGTTGATTTTTAGATATACCACAGAACTACAGGGAATAAAAGAAAAAAGCAGACAAGTGGAATTGCATCAAACTAAAAGCTTCTGCATAGCAAAGTAAACAATCAATAGAATTAAGGGAGAACCAATGGAATGGGAGAAAATAACTGCAAATCATATGCCTAATTATCCAATATACACAAGGAAATTAAACAACTCAATAGAAAACATCAAAAAAATAACCTGATTAAAAATGGACAAACTGGCCCTGGCTGGTTTGCTCAGTGGTAGAGCATCGGCCTGGTGTGCAGGAGTCCCGGGTTCGATTCCTGGCCAGGGCACACAGGAGAAGCGCCCATCTGCTTCTCCACCCCTCCCCCTCTCCTTCCTCTCTGTCTCTCTCTTCCCCTCCTGCAGGCAAGTCTCCATTGGAGCAAAGTTGGCCCGGGCGCTGAGGATGGCTCTGTGGCCTCTGCCTCAGGCGCTAGAATGGCTCTGGTTGCAACAGAGCGACACCCTAGATGGGCAGAGCATCACCCCCTTGTGGGCATGCCGGGTGGATCCTGGTCGGGTGCATGCGGGAGTCTGTCTGACTGCCTCCCTGTTTCCAACTTCAGAAAAATACAAAAAAAAAAAAATAGGACAAACTACTTGAATAGATATTTCTTAAAACACACACACACACACACACACACACACACACACACACACAAATGGCCAACAGGTGTATGAATAGGTGCACAACCTAACTAATGATCAGAGCAATGCAAACCAAAACCACAATGAGATTTCAACTTACAACCATTAAATGACTATTACACAAAGTAAAGAGAACAAGTGTTTTTGAGGTGTGTAAAGAAATCACTTGTATACTGTTGGTGGGAAGGTAAATTGATGTGGCCGTTATTCAAAAAATATGACTTTTCCTCAAAAAATTAAAAATGGAATTACATGATCTAGCAATCCATCTTCTGGGTGTACATACAAAGAAAATGAAATCATAATTTTGGGGAGATATTTGCCTTATGATATTCATTGCAAAGTTATTTACAATAGACAAGATATGGAAACAAACTGTGTTCATCAATAGATGAATGGATAAAAAATGTGACAGATATTATTCCATTGCATGTGTGTGTGTGCATACATTTGAAAAAGGAGAAAAGAAGAAGTTAATGATAACTTGATCTTGAGTGATCAAGGGGAAATGAAGAGAAGTGGACAAATGTAAGGGATATTTGGGACACATAATAAATACATCACAAATAAGTGGTAAAACAGAGAGAGATGTCAAGGTTTTATTCTAGGTTTCTGGCTTATGTAACTTGATAAAGATGTAATTTACTGAGAGAAAAAAGGAAAAAAATAGGAAGTAGGAGCAGATAAGAGTAAATGACTGTTAAATGAGTAATACAACAGAATTATATGACACCACCGCTCTTAAACTTGAAAAACTAGCTCCCTCTCTCCGTCTCTATTTCTCTCTCTCTCTTATTCTGAGGGAGCAATCCACTCAACAAAGATAAAATCAGAAACATATGTCTTAAATGTCAAATGAGTGCTAAAGAAAATAACTGGTGTAATTGCTTAATTGGTAATTGTCAAGTAACTGAAGAAAGAAGAAAATGTAATTAGAAGTACTGTAGTTGATTTTTCCAGACTGCTTAGATACATATCTTATTCTTCTTTTCAATGTTCAAGAGGTGTACACAAAGTAAAATATTTGTTGATTGGTTTAATTATACATTTAAATTTTTCACATTTTCTGAAATATGGATTTCCTTGTTTAACAGTGAATTATCAGACATGTATCCTGATTCTTCACTTATGCTATATAGGACATGAGATATCCTGTCCACAATATAGCTTAGAAAGCTAAATTATCCTACATATTCTTTTTTTAATAATATTTTTATTTAGACAATTAATTTTAATGGGTCAACTAGAACACATAGATTTAGAGAAAACATCTCCAGATCATTTTGACATTGGATTATGTTGTATACCCATCACCTAAAGTCATATCATCCTCCGTCACGCTTCATTTGGTTTTCTTTATGATCCTCCCCTCCAATTACCCCCTCCCTCCCCTCCCTTCCCCTCCCCCTGGTAACCACTGCACTCTAATCTATGTCCCTGAGTCTCAATTTTGTGTCCCACCTATGTATGAAATCATACAGTTCTTAGTTTTTTTCTAATTTACTTATTTCACTCATTATAATGTTATCAAGGTCCATCCACATTGTCCTAAATGATCCTATGACATCATTTCTTATGGCTGAGTAGTATTCCATAGTATATATGTACCACATCTTCTTTATCCAATCTTCTATTGAAGGGCTTTTTGATTGTTTCCATGTCTTGGCCACCGTGAACAATGCTGCAATTAATATGGGGCTATATGTGTCTGTAGGTACCAGTGATTTTGAGTTTTGGGGGTATATACCCAATAGAGGGATTCCTTGGTCATATGGTAGTTCTATTCTTTATTTTTTGAGGAACCACCATAATTTCTTCCATAATGGTTGTACTACTTTACATTCCCACCAACAGTGAAGGAGGGTTCCTTTTTCTCCACAGCCTCTCCAACATTTGTTATTACCTGTCTTGTTGATATTAGCTAATCTAACAGGTGTAAGGTAGTATCTCATTGTAGTTTCGATTTGCATTTCTCTAATAGCTAGTGAAGATGAGCAGTTTTTCATATATATTTTGGCCATTTTTATTTCTTTTTGAGAGAAGTGTCTGTTCATGTCCTCTTGCCATTTTTTTATTGGATTGTTTGCTTGTTTGTTGTTGAGTTTTGTGAGTTCTTTAGGCAAAGATAAATGAATGGGATTACATCAGACTAAGAAGCTTTTGTACAGCAAAAGAAACTGACAACAAAACAAACAGACAGCCAACTAGATGGGAGATGATATTTTCAAACAACAGCTCAGATAAGGGGTTAGTATCCTACATATTCTTTAAACACAGTTACCAAAACATTTTCCCCCTACAAATGACAGTTTATCATGTAGCTGGAAGATCAAATGGTTACTAAACTTCTATTAGATTTTGAAAATACCACTGTCTGACCACATGCCTGAAAGCTTTAGAATTAGCAATTCATTTAATGCATTACCTTCAGAAGGTATAATGTGCCCAATGTCACAGAGGTGTAATTACACTTCCAAAATAAATGCACCCTTTACTGTTTTCATTCAGGTTAGGTTCTCCCCCAGTTCCAGAAGAAGCCAACTGAACAACTGGTTAGTGAACCGAATTCTTATTAAGCTGGCACCCCTGCATGACTAACAAATATTTAATATTTAGTAAGTAGTTGTGTAAGTTTAGTTACATTATTATCAAGCAGTAAAGAATTCCGTCTACAGTTTCAGGAAGCCCAGGACAAAGCCAGCTATATTTAACGTACATTCATTTTGCTTTTTTTCTATTTTTTAATTTATCCATGTTATCAATTGCCTCCCTTTCCTCACTCTTTATCTGCTGACCATTTTTGTCTTTGTTATGTTTGTGGCTGTTCTTTAAGATCAAGCACTACTAATATTACTTCATAAAGTTTTTCCCTGAGCCTTTACATAGTGATATTACCAAAAAATAGCCACCTATCTTTACTCATCGGTATATCCCTTTTGCAGATACTTTATAGGTGGTGCTTCATAAATGCTAAATGATCTAAGCACAGCTTAATTTCTATTAAGCAATTTTTGATAACTGATTCAGTTCCTTCCATAATCTATGTATACATGTCCATAAAATATAAAAATAGATGACCAATGGGGGCAAAATTTTGATCGTATACATAGATGGAAGCTAATTTCCTTATATATAAAATGCTTTTATAAATTGCAAAGAGATTCACAGTCAATTAAAGAAAAATGGCGAAGGAGTATGAATGTTTAGTTCCTAGGAAAAGAAATACTAGGGCTTTTAAATATTTTGGGAAATGGTCAATCCCACTTCTAATTAACAGTAGACTTAAAGAACATCAAGACCAAAAAGAGGCATTTATTCATTTAAAACTTTTGAGATTGAGAAAGATATAAAACTTGAAAATTGTGTTAATTAAAACATGGAAAATTAGGCACTGTATTACATTACTTTGCAGAATGTAAATTGGAACAAAGTTTATAGAAGAAAGCAGGTAAAATCAACCTAATTCAAAAAAATCTTTAGATACAACACCTCCATTTAAAAAATGTATTCCAATAAGCACAGATACAAGATACTCCTTTTTGTATTGTTTTTGATGGCAAAATACCATAAATCAAAATATTCATCAGTTGGCAGTCTGATGAATAAATTGTGGCATGTAGCCATTTAAAACATTAAAATGGCTAACAATTTGATTACAAAACATGTCCCCTGGCCGGTTAGCTCAGTGGTAGAGCGTCGGCCTGGCGTGCAGAAGTCCCGGGTTTGATTCCCGGCCAGGGCACACAGGAGAAGCGCCCATCTGCTTCTCCACCCCTTCCCCTCTCCTTCCTCTCTGTCTCTCTCTTCCCCTCCTGCAGCCGAGGCTCCATTGGAGCAAAGATGGCCCGGGCGCTGGGGATGGCTCCTTGGCCTCTGCCCCAGGCGCTAGAGTGGCTCTGGTTGCGGCAGAGCAACGCCCCGGAGGGGCAGAGCGTCGCCCCCTGTTGGGCGTGCCGGGTGGATCCCGGTCGGGCGCATGCGGGAGTCTGTCTGACTGTCTCTCCCCGTTTCCAGCTTCAGAAAAATAATTAAAAACAAAACAACAAAAAAAAAATGTCAGTAAGTTAAAAAGAAACATGCATAATAGTTATGTGCATGGTTACTACGATTATTTTCTTTTAAGACGTATAAACATAAATAAATATTGACTATCTCTAGAAAGATACATGAAACAGTAATAGTGGCTACCTCTGGGAAAGGGCTGTGGAGAAAGGTTGAGAAATTTATTTTTCAAATATATACAGAGATAAATTGATAATATTTATATTTATAGCAATATAATTATATATTAATTAATAATATATTGCATATAATTATGTATATATGCATGAGTGAATACACTATGCTCTATTAAGCAAAATGTTATATTTTAAACTATTGACTTAAGTATTTTGATTTAACCAACTATTGCCATGTAACAAATTATTACAAAACTTAGGGTCTTAAAATAATAATAATTTATTTAACAATTTCTGTGGATCTGAAATCTGGATGACGCTTAGCTAAATGTTTCAGGTTTAAGAACTTTCATGAGATAAATTCAAATTGTTAGCTGGGCTGTAGTAATATCAAAACCTTTCTAGGGCTGGCTTTGGCCGCTTGACTCAGCAGTACAGCATCAGCCCAAGGTATGGAAGTTCTGGGTTCAATTCCCAGTCAGGGCACACAGGACAAGTGCCCATCTGCTTCTCCACCCTTCCCCCTCTCCTTCCACCCTGTCTCTCTCTTCTCTTCCCACAGCCAAGGCTTCATTGGAGCAAAGTTGACCTGGGCACTGAGGATGGCTCCATAGCCTCTGCCTCAGGTCCTAGAATGGCTCCGGCCACAATGGAGCAACACCCCAGAGGGGCTGAGCATCACCCCCTGGTGGGCATGCCAGGTAGTTCCCGGTTGGGCACATACGGGAGTCTGTCTGACTGCCTACCCACTTCTAAATTCGGAAAAATCCAAAAAAAAAATCTTTTTAGGGCTAACAAGATCTACTACCTCCAAGACCCCTCCCATAGTGATTGGCAGCCCTCTCTCCTTTGCTACATGGCGTGTCCTTCCACAAGCATGGTAACACCTCACACCTAAATACATAGCAACTGTCCTCTCCCAGAGCAAGCAATCAGAGGGAAAGGGGGAAAGGGGGAAAGAATGGTAAAGGTGGGATGTGGGGGGAGAGGGATAAGGGAGAGGGGGAGGAGTGGGGAGCATGGTGGACCAAGAAAAAGCAATGATCTTTTCAGAATCTAAGTTTGTAAGTGACATTCTGTCACTTCTATTATATACAATTCTTTAGAAGTGAGTTAATAAGTTCAGACCACACTCAGTGAAGGGACTATACAAGAATGTGAATATAAGAAAATGAGACTCATTGGGGGCCCTTACATATCTTTAAGTGCTTATGTTAAGAGGATAGACATGGATCTCAATCACACAAGGAATTTTTAATTTTGCCTTCATGGGCAATCATTTTTATGCCTTTGGTTTAATTTTTGGAAGCAGGCAAGTATTTTTTAAAGTACAATTTGAAGAGTATGGTGGATATTCAAGTTAGGTAGTGTGATTTATCCCAAGGAAGGATGTGAGTAAGAATATATACTCCCCTATTGCATCATTTATAAGTTTTCATTCATCAAAGAAGCCACCAGAAAAATGTTAAGGATACACATTTTCTTAATTAGATTGTCCCCTTATGTTTTAGACAGGGATATAAGTCAGATTTTAGTTAACTGGGGAGAATAAGACTTCGGAGGAAATCCCAGTGCTGTAACAAGGGGTGCCCCCTCTCTTGGTAATTTCACTAGCACACTATCTGCCTCTTTCCCCCATGTGGCTAAGCTGCAGCTGTAGATGTTGTTTCCTCATCCAAGGCTAGCTCCAAACCTTCTCTTTTATTCTTGTTTGGAAATCCTCTTGGGCTTCTAACTGGAATTAAAACATTACTGAATGTCATCAGTCTTAGTCTGTGGTGCAAAAAAAAAAAGAAAAGAAAAGAAAAGAAAAAATCCTCATGTTAATTGAACTAGTTACATGAAGAAATTATTTAATTCATTGGTAAAAATCCTCACTCAAGCCTATTCTAAAATTTCTCAAGGTAAATACATAGAATGAAGCATTTTTGTGTTTATTTTCTTGAGTTCTAAGTTATATTTTATTGTAAAGACAAAATAATATAATATACCTACAGCGAAGCTGGACAAATTGGTAACTTATTAGTTACACAACCGAAACCTACAGGAAGGGCCACATACTGCTTCATAATCACCATACAAGAAACTACTGCTCCCCTGACTAGAACATAAGCTTCTGAGAATGGAGTAAGTAACACAGAGAGGCAGCGGAAAGCAATCCCTGTGCTCATAAGTTTTATGCTCACAAGCTTTTCCCCCAACAGGAATGCACTTTTATAAACTCTCTCTTTTGGTTCTGAGTCAAGCTAAGACTCTGTAGTCCCAGTTGTATGCTAAAAAGTAATGGAACCAACATGACCTAGCCACACAAATAATTTTTAACAAATAGGGCCTAAAAACAGCATTAACTGAAACTGTACAATATGCCAGAAATAGGATCCCATTTCAAAAATTAACCCTCAGGGTACTCAGGAATAATTTAACCCTCTTCATGGAAAACCACATTTTTATCCACTCAAAGTATCAGAAATCAGTTATTGTACTTTGTGAAGTTCCTGAGTTAGTCAGAGTAGGTACTTTTCCTGAGACCTTAAGCAAAAGCAGTTACATGCTCTTTTTTCACTCTTTACCATGTGAGGAAAAAAACCCAAAAACCTCACGACAACTATATGTGATTACATCTAATATTACATGTTAAGGCCTTGTAAAGATTAGAGTTTTTATTTTTTTATTAGGGGAGACCAGGCCACAAATGATCATAGATTCATAGCAAGACTCATTCATTTTACTTTAATATTTTCTAACTAATGGACCATGAAGGACTCACACAGATATTCTTTCCAAAGCAATAAAACTCAAATTATTTTCTCTGAGCTATCATCTTAAATGTTTGATTTATACCAAGAGGAAACAAATCCTACTGCATGGGTAGCAGCCAGTTTAGAAAACTGTACCAGTTAAGTATTTCAAAATTTCTGGAAGCATCATCTGCCAAAACTGCATGAAACACCCCTCAAGCAGACACGGAGACAGAAGAACCAAAAGGCATTGTAGTCCGGCTTCTTAGAGAAGCCGAGAAACATTCACAAGTTTGTTTCAAAAGTTTGGACTTCTGTACATCATGTGCTCATACAAATTAGATTATAAAAAATCATGAGCTGACTTTCCATTAACCTTTGACCTGTCTTCTTAACTTTGAAGAGCACTGCGGCTTATGTCTAAAGATAAACAGAAGTGGGTTTCCAGTAAAAATATTCCAGATTCCAATTACCTGCTAAGACTACTATCAATACATACAAGAAGGTGAAAATATTTAACATTTAGAAGTTGTTTAATTCACTAAATACTAACAAGAATGCATCAGGAACCAGGAAATATTCACTAGTTATAAAAAGGAAGTATTCATTTTACTCAACATTGAAGCTACTCTTGAGTATCTTAGAGGGTAAAATAAATACTAACATATTAAAGAAAAAACCATTACTATTAAGCAAAACTAAAATGTAATTGAGCATTTACTGCATACCAGGCTTTACATTTACCTTGTTTAATCCTCTCAGTAATTCTATGAGCTTGTAACTCCTTTTTTGACCCTCATTTTATAAGTTATGCAATAACTTTTAGAAATACAAAACAATCTTTTATTTTTCATCAGCCAGAGTCAGCTTCTATTGCTGTTTAAAAACTCCAAGCTGAGGATTCTTGTTTTGGGAGTAAAGACATACCACCCTGTTTCTCAAGCTGAACACAATTATAAAACCTGAACTGATTGAAATCAACACACTTTGAGGACACTGAAAAGTAAATAGCCACTGGTGGATAAAAAAAAAATACATCAGAATTCAAAGGATCACCTAAACTGTAGTGAATCTACAATTATCTTCCTTCCCTTTTGAACCAAGTAGAACCCTCTGGATCCCTAACCTACAGGATTAGAGGGTAATAAATGAAAATTGATTTAATGTGTTATGCAGCAATAGAAAACTGTGTACGGAATAATACAATCACTTAAAAGAGATTGACATAAAGCAAAACATGACAGAAAAGAAGAATTAGAGATTTTTATCTCTAGTTGAAAACTTAAACATTCTTCTCTTAGTAAGAATAGAGCTACTGGACAGAAAACCAGCAAAAATATAGAAGAAATTAACTTTAGATTTTTTATTTATTCATATTTAAATGGTGAAGGAATTCAATTCAATACTTTGAGGAAGGAATACAGGGAGTCCTCAGGTTACAACACTCTTGATATACGAGGTTTCGAGTCTACAACGCTCACTCCCATAAAAACTTTAAAAAATTGAGCCGTGAGTGTTTCAGCTGTTACTATGGCACAGGGTACAGTATAGTATGTTTATGTCCTTTTCCATTTTCTGGGGCTTAGTTGTGTTTTTATGTTCTAGATTATGATTTTACAACTGTGTTAGGATAGCTAAGTGACTTAGGCTAGGGTGTGTTTCGACTTACACCACAATTCGGGTTACGTCACTGCTGTAGGAACAAAACTGTGTCATAACCCGAGGACGCCCCTGTACATTGAGTCAGGTACCCATAAAACAAACAATAGACAAGGAGCATAAGTGAAAAACTTTTGTTACTTTAGCAACTGAGATATAAAGATTGTTATTGTTGATACTGCAACAATAGCTAGCTGTTTTTCTGGTCTATAGAGCCTATCAACAGGGTATTGTTTATATAATTATAAATTATTTATGTAATAAAATTTCACATAACTAGATAAATGAGAAAGCTCCCTATATGCTGATATGGAATGATCTCTAAGATACACTATTAGTTGAAAAGATATGGTACAAAAGAAAGTTAACAATATGCTGTCATTTATGGCCATGTGTTTGTGTGGATGTGTGTTCACGTGTGCATTTGCTCTTGATTATCCAGAGAGGGTGCATAAATTAATAATACTGATTACTTTTGAGTATCCCCACCTGGGTGGCAGGGTATAGAGTTAAGAGGGAACTTTTCAGTGTATACCCTTCAGTACTTTTTGAATTTTAAACCTGAATCATATATTACCTTTCCAAATATTAATAACTAATCCTAATTGTTAAAAAATTCATATGACCCCAATCAGGCTAAAAAATACATTTATAGAGAATAAAGAGACACAAACTAGTATGCTTTTTAAAATGTCTGATTTGTTAAAATTTATTCTGCAAGGCTTTTTGTCTTCAATGTTTTCTAAAACAAATTAATTTCATAAAATATTATATTACAAAATTATGCTTATGATACTCAAATTCTTAGCCTAAATAGTAAACGTTGGCATTCCAGACTCTGTATCATTTATGCCTAACCTACCCTCCTAACCTGTACTATTTTGTTGCTTAAAGACGTCTTGCATCTTCTTACCAAAGACCTCAGATATACTATTCTTCATGAAAAACTGTTTCTTTCAGAGATCACATGTATAACAATGGAAAAGAACATGCCAAGTTGGAATGTAGATGCTTTGTAATTAACTTTCACCTGAGTGTCTTATTACTAAATGTCAGCATTGGACATAAGAAGTAGTATTCTAACATGTATATATCTCACTAAAATTATTATCATATATAATTTTGATGGCTATAGATCCTGCTCTTTATAAGACTCTATATCCTACTTGAATTTTCCATTTTGTGCTATTAATAATTGTACTTCTACATGGTAAAGGCAAAATGATTTAGCTATTAAAAACTATTAGATTATAATTGCATATTGAACATTAACATGGAAAACATTTAAGCACACTAATATTGGATATTTTTTAAGTTCTGCAGGACTAAGATTTCCAGTTTTTCCAGTTGGCAATCATTACTGACAACTCAGTTTAGTCATTGAATGGCCCAAATGACTCTTTCTCAAAAGATCTAGAAAATGGTGGCATAACAGGGTGGGTTTCGAGGCCCTCAGTTAATATAAACATTAAAATGCAAACTTCCTAGGGAATCATTATTCAGACATAATGTGTTTCTCATGCCAACAGAATTTTAAAGCCAACTGGAAAGTGCAGAGTTTTCCAGAGTTTTCTGTTGGATAAGGACATGCTTCCTCACAACTCCTGTATAAATCTCAAAGAAGGCAGGAAACTGGGTCCCTCTCTTAGTGGGGAGCTCAGCTACATTCAGCTAAGTGCATTATCTGCAGCAAACTAGATGTATTTTGGAGAGACATTTGAACCCTACCAGCCTCAACCTGTGAGCTTCATGGAGCCTGTATTATATGTGTTATATGCTGGTTATCCTTTCCCTGTATTTGATGAATATCAAACTTAAAAAAAAATAACTACTCATAAAAAGATAAATGATGCAATGTAACCAAAAAAATAATAAAAAATAAAAAGGTTAAACTGAGCCAGAAATAATGTTTTAAACCTGCACAAGTGCAGATATACAGTGTGTGGGAAAACAGTAAACAACCATTAACAGAATTAAACAAGCACATTTTTAAAAATGATAGAATCTCAAAGCAGTCATATTAAAATAGTTCTCAGTTTTATAATATGTTAAAAATTACATATGAGTAATGTGTAATGGAAAACTCTATTTTAGTGATTATTTCACTTAAAAGATGATGATAATGGAAAAATATAATTACACTGCTGGTAGTAATATTACATGCTCACTGTGTATTAGACATTTTATAAAATATTTCAAATCTATCACTCCATTTTATTATCACAGCCAACCTATGAAGCTGTGATCAGTTTCAGTTTTGCCATTCATAAAGAGACTGAGGTTTGAAAATATTCAGAACTCTCACATATCAGAGAGGTAATAAATGCTAAAGGTAAAACCCAAAAGCTATGCTCTTAATATTGTTTATACACACACACATTTATTTATGTATATATAAATATACTACATATTTTAGATACATGTAAATTATATATAAGTATATTTGTATACATATATATAAACATATATGAATACAAATAAAATAAGGGTGAGACCCAGAAATATGAGAATAAAGAGGAAAGAGATAAATTCAAAAGTTGTCAGCATTTTGCACTGTTTATAGATCGAAATGGTGTGGATACATATCATCATTATCAAATTATTCTCGATATGGCGTTACTTTTATATATCCTGATTCTAACAAGGACTTTAGTGAATTGGTAGACTATGTTATGTTACACATAAGAAAAGCTAGATAGTTTCATGATTCATTTTGATGTCTACTTCATATGAGATACCTAATTTAAAGTAGGATGATTTGAAAAATGTTTAACTTAATTTAGGTCATAGAAAATAATAACTACTTTAAACAATACACAATACCAAATTACCAAATTATGAAAAACAAAAGATCATAAAAAATCTGTAAATTTACCTTTACTCTGTTATCATAATTACCTGAAATGTTATGCAAATGAGCTAGAGCTAGGCAACAATAACCTTTTTTTGATAAAGTGTGGTCTTTCTGAGACTAATCTTCCTAATTTGGGGTTCCACACATATGGTGCAATGCTAATGTTACTATAAGATTACATCTACCAATTTTAACTAGGATAATAGGACCTATGAGGAAAAATTCGGGGCTTGGGATTTTGTAATGAACTGAAAAAGAGAAAGTTAAGGAGAGACTTATTGTAAGGAGGTGATGTCTTACAGCTGTTCTCTTTTTGCCCTGCACCAAGAGGAAGAGGAGACAGGCTTTAACTGTAGCAAGAGAAGTTTAGATTTGATATCTTCTGAGTTGACATCTTGAACCCATATCTTTTTGTAAATGGATTAAAAAAAATTCATGTGTTAATGTTTGAAACTATTAAAACAATTTCATAAGAGACAAAAATCCAGTAACATCAACAACATTCTGCAAGAAGAAAACAAAAACATTTACTTGTGCCTAAGAAATATTTTTTTTGTCCCATCCTCTGATAGTATGCTAAATAAATATTTCTGATACAAGTATTTAAATCAAAAGTTTCATATAAACATAGACATAGGATAAAATTTAATCACGGGAACTGGTACAGGCTGTACTGAAAAATATTTACAGGGAGTTTCAAAACTAAATTTTGTTTTACGCATGCAAAAGAAAGAATGCTGGGGAAACTCGCAACTTTTTGTCTGGTTTATTCTTATCCTTCCTGAGAATACTAACAGTGCCTGTAACAATAAGAAGTTTTCCATTCTTGGAATAAATTATAGAAATGAACATCAAAGATATTTTTAAAAGGCTGTAATGAGTAGATATTTCATTGTGATTTTTGGAATTCTAGGCTCCAAAATTGTTTGAAAAAACAATAGTATGAAAAAAAAATCAGTAGTAATTGAATTTAGGCAGGAAATATACATAGTGATGGTCATTGGCTCTTTCTTCTGTCTCACATTACCCTTTTTGAAATCCTTAAGACTCTTTAAATTGATATAACTTAATTGTATCATTCTTTGTGTCTGCGCATGTGCCAATTTTTATTATATCAGAATATAAAATAAAACAGGAATGTTTCTTATTTTATTGCTCACTTTAGAATTGTTAGTAAAGCAATCATTCTAATTTACATATCAAAGTCTCCAGCTCCCAAAACGCTATCCTTGGAATTGAGAACTGGATGCTTATACCACCTACAGCCAATTTTGCCTAAAGGTTGGTCTTATGTGTTTGATTATTTCTACATATTTAAGGCATATGCTTTTCGAGAAGGCTCACTACATATTTTTAGAATTTCATCACTCAAGGCCACAGCTGGTTAATACCAAACACCACTCATTTCCAAACTTTTAATGGCCATCAGAGTACAATTCTGCACATCAGAGAAACAGATATTCTTATGCTCAGTTAATGTATAACATAAAAACAGGCAAAGATAAAGAAAAAACAAGGTGCTCCATCTCAGCTACTGCAACGGACTGGTGATAGAGTAGAGAGGGGTGTAGCAAATCCTCCTTTGATTCTCTCTTTGTCTACTCTTTTACAAGACATAGCATAGCAAAACATGCTGAATATTCAAACATACGCCTTCCAAAATTTCAACACTACTAAAAATCTGTGAAGACTAAATTCATTAAATAGCCTTGCACTGAAGAAGTGTTGATAGCAACAGTGTAGTCTAAATTTCTCCCTTTTCCTCACCCCTTCTCTAAGGCCTATTTCCAAACATTTCCCTCACTATTATACATTTGCCTAAACTTAATAACGTCAGTGCAGGGACAGCATGGGACCTAATGTTGAGACTAATCTTTACAGCACTTGAAATATACAATGCCATAATAATCCCCATACACTATCTTTCAAAACCTCTTGAAATAAAACTCTCCGGTTTGTCCTAAAACTCTCCAGTTTGCATCACGTTTTAGTTGTCTATTGTTTTCATAGAAGAATGCAAAACAAAGCTTGTTTTTAAGAATAAAAATAGTTTCTTAACAAAGAAATAGAGAAAGAATTCAAACTGCCTATCTTGAGGAAAGTTAAGTTCATAAGAGATGGTTCCCATATGCAGGGAAAATGCTCTATCTGCTTTTGCATTTGCTTGGCACTGGGGGCCTATTTATTACTTCATATACTTGGACGCAATGGCAGTTAGCACATAGTTATAATGATGGAGAGAGGTGATATTGTGGTAGATATAATCTGAGTGCTAGCAAATGTCAAATAATTATTATTTTCTAGGCTTTATCAAACCCAGATAACAGAAAAGTTAAAGGATATGACTCTACAAAATATATCCTATATGATACAACATATCTCAGGCTGTAAAAAGTAAGAACAAACTTACTTTATTAAAATTCAAACTTCTAACACTCAGTATTGTTTTTCTTATAATAACGAAAACTATTTTATACATAGGGGTTGTTATTTTAGAGCCAAAAGAATTTTTTAAATATTAATATCTTTGGTTGGGAATTCTGCAATAGTAATTCTTCAATTAAACTTTGTCTTAAATGTGTTACAGGATTCCTAATTTAGACTATATCTGTTATCAGATAATTACACAGATAAGTATTTATTTTGCCAAATAACCTAATCTCATCTACAGTTCAATCTTAGAGTCCGCTGAGAGTAAGTATGAAGTAAAATGCAATGTTCAAATGACAATATCTCGGCACATGATTTCTTTTCAAAGGCCATTTACATTCATCTCATCTCATTTTCACATTTACTCAATGAGGTTAGTATACACTGCTCACAAAATTAGGGGATCAGGGAATGAGCAGATACTCCAGTACTTTCAGCCTTTTGTATAGCGCAATTTCACCAATGAATTAAAGGTTGGTCTTGCATCTCATTTGCGTAATAGAACAACTTTCTTCGACTTATTTGCTTTTCTGATGTTCTTGTTCATTAAAAAAAAGTCAAATGCTTCTTTTTTTTATTCACTTTGAAATATCCTCTAATTTTTGTGAACAGTATAGAAGGAACTATCTTCTCTGCATCTTGGCTGACTCAGTGATTCCCTCTGTCATGTGTCTGACGGTGACGATGACACTGATGATGATGACTCACTCCCAGGTCCTCAGTGATAACATGTCCTTGTTCAGTCTAGATTCATGGATGGACTCCAGCCTCTAGACTGTCTCCATAATACCATGCTGAAAACACCAATGCGGTATGTTTAATAGCCAGAAACCTACCTACACACACGACCAATTATAAACCACTCTAGGGCAGTATATTGGCTGGTATTTTGAGAAACCAGAGCTATGGCTGAGGTAACATTAAGAAGGGGTTTCAATACTTGGCACCATCCAATATATTTACTCTTGAAAGATCATTGCAGGTCTACCTTTGCCTTTCTCCTCTATACTCTTTTTCATTATGGCTCACCTGAATTAAAAACAGAGAAATAACTGCAAAGACTTTTGAAATTACCAGAGATGGGCAAAGTTTACACAAACTTTAGAGTCTCCATGCATATTGTTATTTACACAAAAACTAGCAAGTAGGATAAAGGAAAATATGGGAGATAAATTAAAAATATGTTACTAATAAATTTAACATAGAGTCTGAAGGATACGACTGGCTTACGTGCGATATCTAGAAGTGATGTAATGCTAGATGGCACCTAGGTTGTCAGGACAGTGTCTGAAAACCGATCCATCTCATGATACCGAGCATAAAGGAAGAGAAGCTGCAAAGAGGTGTTTCTATCTTACTTAGTCATTTAATTTAAAAACAAAAACAAAAATTAGTTTAATATCATCTAGGAAAGTAATAATCTCATTGACTTTCCACTTTGTTACTAACATTAGACATAGCCTGAGAAAAAACACATGATTTGACAGAATTCTATCCAGTTAGAAACACATAGGAGAAGGGAGGAAAAAGAAAATGAAGAAAGCAGACAGATTCCCCAACACATTAGTATTACTAAGTATTTATCAGTATTTTCTACCAAAAAAAGTTTCGTGTTTTTCCTATTAATACCAGTATGCTCAGCGCATGTCCATGAATCTTACTCCCTGGACTCCAGTGACCATGTGTTGTTCTCTAGAGCAGCGTTTATCACAATTTAATGGGAACACAATCACGTGGGCATCATGTGAACATGCAGGTTATGATTTAGGTCTGGGCTGTCAGGATGCCTACACTGCTGATCCAGAGAGCACACTGTGAGTACCACTGCTTTAGGCAATCTGAATTAGCTTCACTGAAGGTCTTCATAGTACCTTGCTTCCCACAATAAATTATAATAAAGAAGTTAAATCATTTTCTTAAACTTCTAATGAGGACTTATATCCTAAGGGAATTAGATCCCACTCTAAGCAGATATTATCAAAGTGACTTATGCCAACACGAAGCTATGCTATAATAAGCTGCAGTACTGCAATATCTTCAAGTTAGAAATTAAACTGAGCCCTGGTCAGTTGGCTCAGTGGTAAAGTGTCACCCTGCATGTGGAAGTCCTGGATTCAATTCCTGGTCAGGGCACACAGGGCGAATATCTGTTTCTTCATTCCTCCCCCCCTCCCACCACACATCTCTTTCTCTTCCCCTCCTGTAGCCATGGCTCAAATGTTTCAAGCAAAGTTGGCCCCAGGCACTGAGGATGGCTTCATAGCTCTGCCTCAGGTGCTAAAAAGTAGCTCAGTTGCCGAGCAATGGAGATGTGGCCCAGCCAGGTAGAGTATTGCCTGGTAAGGGCTTGCTGAGTACATCCTGGTTGGGGCACATGCAGGAGTCTGTCTCTACCTCCCCACCTCTCACTTAAAAAAAAAAAGAGCCCTGGCTGGTTGGCTCAGCGGTAGAGCGTCGGCCTAGCGTGCGGAGGACCCGGGTTCGATTCCCGGCCAGGGCACATAGGAGAAGCGCCCATTTGCTTCTCCACCCCTCCGCTGCGCTTTCCTCTCTGTCTCTCTCTTCCCCTCCCGCAGCCAAGGCTCCATTGGAGCAAAGATGGCCCGGGCGCTGGGGATGGCTCTGTGGCCTCTGCCTCAGGCGCTAGAGTGGCTCTGGTCGCAATATGGCAACACCCAGGATGGGCAGAGCATTGCCCCCTGGTGGGCAGAGCGTCGCCCCATGGTGGGCGTGCTGGGTGGATCCCGGTCGGGCGCATGTGGGAGTCTGTCTGACTGTCTCTCTGTCTCTCCCTGTTTCCAGCTTCAGAAAAATGAAAAAAAAAAAAAAAAAAAAAAGAAGAAGAAAGAACGAAAGAAAGAAAGAAAGAAAGAAAGAAAGAAAGAAAGAAAGAAAGAAAGAAAGAAAGAAAGAAAGAAAGAAAGGAAGAAAGAAAGAAAGAAAGAAAAATTAAACAGAATGAAAGGTTGTTTCATAATGAAATCTTCAAACAAAAACGATGAAATTGTGGAACTAAAAGCTATGCACCTGCACATTACAGGTCTATATAAGTATAATGTTTTCAAATGAGTTTTAGCAGCTGTTGTCTTGCTTTTCAAATGAAATGCCTTATCCTTCTATATGAAAAAGATAAATGGGGAAGATTATCCCCTTCTCAGATACTGTCCATGTGTAATGATGCTAGGAACACTGTAAGTACCTCTGGGAACACCCTCTGGTATGAAAACAACTTTTCCAGGAAAAATGTCCTGTTGCCTTAAACTAAACTTGAGACTAAGGCCTCGCATATAAAACTAACCACAAAATGAGTCTTTGCTCTCTTCAATACTGGTTTTTGTCTCAATTAACTCTGTCTTTTCCAGTTCATTGACCACACTGCCAACAGTGATTTTATTTAAAAATCACATTTCTGATGTCACTCTCCTGCCCAATAAAACCTTCAGTGCTTTCTGCTGTTAGCAAACAGCACATTTTTTAAATACAATATTCAAGATTTGGAATTAAGCATATATTCTAATTTCCTCTGTGACACAAATCTCTTGACTACTCTGTTTCAGTTTCTCTGACTCCAGAATGGTACATAAAATTAGGTTGAAAGAAATTCAGAAGAAACTAGTTAAATAAGGTTTTGGTCAAAATAATTATTTGGTAAATGAATCTTAAAACTATTTTCTTACAAACTAGTTTGAAGCATCACTTCAGGAAGTCTTTGAAAAGAAGTTTTATAACCTCTAGACTTTCTAATTCAGAATTTTTTGTTGGTCTTGAAGGATTTTATATTTGTTTTATTTCTTCAATTTCAGTTTTATTGAAATATTATTGCTTTCCCTATTTATATTAGTCATATTAAGTTTTCTATCCATCAATACATATCTTATATGCAAGAGTTATAAAATATGAATTCATTTAAGTAAAATAAAACTTTAATAAATATTAATGCATTATCAGAGCAGGTACAATAGGTTGAAAAGAAACACCTGTGAAAGATAGAGGGAGGGGTTGAGTAAAATAATCCTTCCAAATAAAAAATACATGTTAAGTAACATGTCCAAGGTCACATGGCACTCAGAATACACGCCCAGGTTTTTCTTACCGCACAGCCCTTAGCCAGTGTGTCAGTGTGCATCTCCGTCTAGTGGAGTCTCCAGGTAACAGGAAAACAGCAGGCGTCAGCAAAGTGACACTCTGCCTCATTGAATTTTAACCCGATTCCTCTGGTGCACCTACCAAAGTAATGTGTCCTCTAAACACTAAGGACACCTGTGATCTAGAGCCATTGATCCAACCTTGTTTATCTTTGAGTATGTTTTCATGTTTCTCCCATCTATATGCTCAATAAATATTCAAGTGGTCATGAAGATTAAGAAAATAATTAAATGAAATATGCTATTGTAAGACTATGTTGATCATTAAAATGCAGACCAAGACCTTTTACATGACTTTAATATTTTCTATCTTCTAAGTAAAGGCACTGTTTTGAGGAAATTTCACTAATAAAATTTATTTCCTTATTAAATTTTTGTTACTCATGAAACAGTAACTACTTTAAATGTTTTTTTAAAAACTTATAATCATTTTGTCAGAAATAATTTTTCTGCAACCTTCGGTTGGCAGTTTTTCTTTCTCTTATAATCTATAATGTGCCTTCTGGAGATTTTTCTAAAAAATATAACAGTTTTTATTTTTAGGTAATTTTATTAATTTTTTGGTTTTATTAAATTTATTGAGCTGACACTGGTTAATGAGTTTGTATAAGTTTCAAATTACAATTTCTTTTTTTTAAAGTATATTAGTGCCTTTTTTTAAGATTTTATTTATTTATTTTTAGAGACAGAAGAGAAGGAGGAGGAGGAGGAGGAAGCATCAACTACCGTACGTGCCTTAACCAGGCAAGCCCAGGGTTTCCAGCCAAGGACCTCAGCATTCCAGGTCGACGCTTTATTCACTGCGCCACCACAGGTCAGGCCTCAAGTGTACAATTTCATAATACATAACTTATATACACATTTTATAATTGGTAACCTTCATAATACTGTCTGTGCCTATGAGCTTGTTTGTTAGTAAGAGTGTTTAAAGAGCCAACCTATTTACTATTATTTATTTTCAAAGTTCATAGCAAAATTTATAATAGAAAAATTTTAACTTTTAATTTTTATTATGAGAAATTTCAAACACAAATTTAGACTATAATTTAATTAAACTTCATTGATCTATCACCTAGTTTCAACTAGTCATATCAATAATTGTTTGTTTGTTTTTATATCTATATCCCAACCACTTTTTGGGGGAAGGGGAAGCATATTTTAATAGATAGCTATGATCTATTGACATTTTTGAATTGATAAATATGTGAAGTATTTATGCCTGTTTTTCCCTATTTTCCCCTTCCCTGACTTATTAGATCAAAATTTTTAGTTCCTTTTCATGTTTTATATATTATATATTATATTTCTATTTTTTCAGTAGTTGCTCCAAGACTATCTTTTTAAAAAAATTAACAAAGCCAAAAATTGAGCAATATCTCTGTCCTGCTTCTGAATACTAGGTCCTTAAGATGATTTAACTCCTCTATCCTAATCCAGATGATATTTGTTTCACTTTATTTCCTTCAAAGAATTATTTTTTTTAATGAATATAGTTAATGTGTATTTTATATTTGAAACTTGTTACTTCTTGCTTTTTCCTTCCCTCTGGATACAATTCCCTTTCAAAGTATTGCGTTAGTTAGTCATTCTCTCAGTGATAATTTGGGACTGACAACTTCTTTTTTTTTTTTTTTTTTTTTGTATTTTTCTGAAGTTGGAAACGGGGAGGCAGTCAGACAGACTCCCGCATGCGCCCAACCGGGATTCACCTGGCATGCCCACCAGGGGGCAATGCTCTGCCCATCTGGGGTGTCGCTCTGTTGCAGCCAGAGCCACTCTAGCGCCTGAGGCAGAGGCCACAGAGCCATCCTCAGTGACGGGGCCAACTTTGCTCCAATGGAGCCTTGGCTGCGGGAGGTGAAGAGAGAGACAGAGAGGAAGGAGAGGGGAGGGATGGAGAAGCAGATAGGCTCTTCTCCTGTGTGCCCTGGACGGGAACCCGGGACTCCTGCACGCCAGGCTGACGCTCTACCACTTAGCCAACCAGCCAGGGCCGGGACTGAGAACTTCTAACATTTTTACTTTATCTGAAAATGCGTTTCCTTCACACTGAGTTTTAAATGATAGCTTAATGATGTTTGTTTAGATTTCTGTGTTGCCTAGTTTTCTTCCTTTTGTTGTAAAGTACTGTTTCGCTGGGTTTACATAGAGACACCAAGACCAAATGAATTTTAAGGAGTTTTATTGAAAAGGAGGATGTTTAATATGCAGGCCGCATATGGCTAACACGGGGCATAGCTGACCCAAATCATGCACACTGCCCTGAGGTAGGTTACATACCTTTAATCACACATAGGTTGGTGAGAAAAGGGGGAGGGGGAGTGATGACACAATTCATTAGCAAACTTATAACACACATCTATAGGATTTATAAAAATATCCCTATATATCAAAACTTACAAGGTAACACAATAGTGAAAATGTTGCTTTTCATATTAAGATATTTCCAAATTTTTCCGTTTCTATTTGCTGTTCCTTTGTCTGGAGGTATATGCATTAACTATATGCTTTCCGGATGGGGCGGGAAGCCTGCATGGTGCCAGGGAATAAGCTTTTGTAAATGGCCTATTAAAGAGGAAAGAAGAAGAAAAGAAAAGATTTGCTTAATCTTTTCCTCCCGTTCCTGCACCTGGCTAGGTGTTTACCCTGTTTCTCACAGAGGTGGGGGAAGGGAGAATTTAAGTCTCCCTAGTACAAACTTTCTTTACAATACAATACTGGTATCTATCCGGAGTTGGTGCAAATTACATACAAGTATAAAAATCATATTTACAAAATCTCTCTGTATGCCTAGCCTAAATTATAAAATATCCTTTAAGCTCCCTGGAAAAAAGGGGTTTCCTACACAGTATGTCTCTGCAAGCCAGAAAATTCCCACATCCCTTTACTTTCATTCCCTACAGAAAGGAGAAGACAAGAAACCTGACTTAAAAACATCAATATTAATTTTTCAATTCTTTGATACCTTATCACACTTTTAAATTGAAGATATCACCTAACAATGTGTTATGGACAGTGAAAATCTCACTAAAGAATTATTTGGGTCTTGCTTTTAACAAAAGCTGCAAGTATGTCCATGGTACAAAAAGAAATTAGTAAATTGTTATAGTTTTGATTCCATGAGGTTGAATAATGTCAGACTATTCAGTTTCAATAGCACAATCTGGAATTTCGATTTCTTACAGATGACACTTCAACTACCAAAGTTCCAGTGTGGTTTTTTCCACTTTGCACTAGCAGGTGGCCATAATTCCTCCCCACAGAGAGACCCACAGCAAGTGTCCTCTACTGGCATGGCTACCAGAACCCCAATCCCAATGGCCTTGTCTGACCTTAACAAGGAGAAGCTGCTGCATTCTGACAGTTTCCCCTAGGCACTCTGGCTTCGATTTCTCTGCACTTTTGGCATATGGAGATTTATCTTCTTTCCTTATGAATTTAGCTAGGGATTTTTTTAAACAGCTTTTTGAAATATAATTTATATTACATGTACACAATTTGAGATGTATATATGTGTCTATATGTTTGTGTGTAATGGTATCTCATTGTGTGGGTTTTTTTTAGTTATTTTTAAATTAGATTAAAATGATTGAAATAATAAGTACATATATCTAGACAGTAAAATTTAATAAGTCTTGACATATGCACACTCATGAAAATATCATAATCAAATAATGAACATGTCCATCATCCACAAAATAGCCTCTTCCCCCTCTGTCATAACTCCCTCCAGTGTCTCCCAAGAACCCCTAAGCAAACACTATCTGTTTTAGATTATTTTAGGTAAGTTTGAATGTTGTAGAATTTTATATTAACTTAGTGATATGCTATGTATTCTTTTCTGTCTGGAGTCTTTCATTCAGCATAGTTATTTTGAGATTTATTCTTGTTATTTTTTAAATAATTAAACAGTTTATTTCTTTTTGTTGCTCAGTAATAATGATATACCATAAATCATACAATAGACCACAGTTTGTTTATCCAGTTCCTTGCTAATAAACATTTAGGTTGTTTCTAATTTTTGCTTATTACCAATAAAGTTGCTATGAACAAGTCTTTGTAATTTCTTTCTGCTTAGGAAATACCTAGAACTAGAATGATCATATTATGGGATATTTTCCTATTGAGCTTATATATCTTGACACAAGTTCTTTGTCAGATACTTTCTCAGGTTATAACAAGTCTTTTTATTCTCCTAAGAGTATCTTTAGAAGAGTAAAGGGTTTAATTTTTGTTTGTTAGTTTGTTGTTTGGGAGATGGTTTGGTTTTAAAATTTTTTATTTGGGGTAATATTGGTTAAATAAATTATACTGGTTTCAGGTGCACAATTCTACAATGTATCATCTGTATATTGCATTGTGTGTTTGTGGGAAACAGGCTGCAAGCTGACAGAGTCCTTGCAGTTTAGAATTGTGTGGGGACAGAGGTATGGGGGACTGGCAGTGAGCTGACAAAGTCCTTGCAGCTCACCCCCCACCTCGCTTGTTTAAGTTGCTAAAGGCAATATACATGCTCTTCTTCTTACCCATTGTTTTGTGAAGTTGCTTTTTGAGATGTTACACACGATGGGATTTTCTTGCACTCTTGAGAGAATTCTTAGTTTACCTCAGAACTGTGACTTTGTATCTGAGCCTCTTTGTTTTGCAAACAACTTTGCTCTCTGCACAATAAAATAAAGCTTTTGGGGGTGCAGGTTTGCTCTAGCTGGCCATCAGCCTGGTAGGTGATCTCCTGATCTCATTCTTTTTCTTTTTGTGTTTATTTCTTAATTCCATACCGTTCCCACCCAAGACCTGCACAATTATGAGCCGCACTGGTTTGTGGTTTGTGTTCACCTTAAGTCAAGTTTCTCTCCATCACCATCTATTCCCCCTCTATACTCCTCCCCCTCCTCCCATGCCACTTTCCCGCCTACAGTCCCCACACTGTTGTCTGTGTCTATAAGTTTTTTGCTTTGCTTAATCCCTTCAGTTTTCACCTAGTCCCCAACCCTCACTCCCTCATTCTCTGATCTACTAGTCAGTTTTACTTTGTTAGTTTATTTTGTTCATTAGATTTCACATATAAGTGAAATCATATGGTACTCGTCTTTTTCTGACTGGCTTATTTCACTTAGCATAATATTCTCCAGGTCCTTTCATGCTGTTGCAAAAGGTAAGATTTCTTCCTTTTTTTTTTTATGGCTGAGCAGTGTTAGATTCAGGGAGGTGTGCTGTGGCTGCCAGAGTGTAACTATTGAAGGAACAGGAACAGGGAGTACTGATAGGGCCCCTGTGAGGCTGAGAACAAAGAAGTTTACGTTTGAAATTCGCCACTAAGCTAAACCTGGCCCCTTTTGCTATGCTGCGTGCGACCTCCCTAGCGAATAGCTAACTGCCACATCTGCTTCTGTAAATGTTTGCTCACTTAGGATATATAAGGACCTAGCTCTAAGCGCCAGGCGTGACTCTCATTTGCAGCTCCTTGTGGGTCCAGTGTCTCCAGACACCTTGAAAGCTCGCCCCTGCGCAGGTTAAACTGGCCAATAAAGTAACATCTAAACTCCTGAAAGTCTCCTACGTTTGTTCTCATACTCGGTGTATGCAACAAGCAGCATTCCATTGTGTAAATGTATCAAAGCTTTTGTTATCTGTTCATCTACTCATGGTCACTTGGGTTGCTTCCAGATCTTGGCTATTTCAAATAATGCTGCAATAAAGGTGTTTAAATTTTTTATTTTTTTTTTGTATTTTTCTGAAGCTGGAAATGGGGAGAGACAGTCAGACAGACTCCCGCATGCGCCCGACCGGGATCCACCCGGCACGCCCACCAGGGGCGAAGCTCTGCCCACCAGGGGGCAATGCTCTGCCCCTCCGGGGCTCGCTCTGCCGCGACCAGAGTCATTCTAGCACCTGGGCAGAGGCCAAGGAGCCATCCCCAGCGCCCGGGCCATCTTTGCTCCAATGGAGCCTTGGCTGCGGGAGGGGAAGAGAGAGACAGAGAGGAAGGAGGGGGTGGGGGTGGAGAAGCAAATGGGCGCTTCTCCTATGTGCCCTGGCCGGGAATCGAACCCGGGTCCCCCGCACACCAGGCCGATGCTCTACTGCTGAGTCAACCGGCCAGAGCCAAAGGTGTTTAAATTTTAATAAATAAAGTACAACTTACAATTTTTGTGTGTGGGTATCATATTGGTGGTATCATATTTAAGACATATGGATATCAAATACCATGTTTGTCTCATCCAAAGTGACAAATATGTTTATCAGATGAATTGATATTATTTTAGGTTTTTTTATTTTTAAAGTGTACAATGAACTTTTTGCATATGTGCACTCAATTGTTGGGATTTGTTCAAAAGACTACCAGTTCTTCACTTAATTTCTGTTGCATTGCCAAAAGTCAGTTGTGGAGTGTATGTGTGTGTGTATATATATACTCCATTCTGTTCTATTGATTCATTTGTGTATCTCAATGCCAATACCACTTAGTTACTTAGCTTTATATGTCTTATAATTAGGAAATGCGAACCTTCAAATTTTGTTCTTTTTCAAAGTGGTTTCTGTTATTTTACACCTTTATATTTCCATATGAATTTTGTAGTCAGTCTGTCAATTCGTAACAAAAAGACTTCAAAAATTCTGATAAGGATTGCATTAGATCTATATATTAAATTGGGAAGACTTGACTCTTTGACAACATTGAGTCTCCCAAGCCATGAACAAAGTATAGCACTCCATTTATATATTTTAATTTCTCTAAACAATGCTTTGTAGTTTTTCAGTTTACAGATAATGTACATTTTTTGTTAGATTTATTCCTGTTTCATATTTTCAAATAAAGTATTGCTTTCTTTTACATTAATATCCCATTTTTATTAGTAATGCATGAAATGTTCTTAACCTTTTTTTTTAGGTGAGAGGAGGGGAGATAGTGAGGCAGATTCCCACATGCACCCTGACTGGGATCCACCTGTTAATCCCATCTAGGTCCAATGCTTGAGTACTGAGCTATTTTCAGTGCCTGAAGCTGATTAACTCCAATGGAACTGTCCTCAGTGCCTGGGGCCACACTCGAACCAAGTGAGCCACTGGCTGTCTGTAGGAAAGAGGGAAAAGGAGAGAGAGAAGGAGAGGGAGAAAGTGCAAGAGAGGGAGAGAGAGAGAGAAAGGGAGAGAGAAAAAAGGGGAGAGAGAGGGAGGAAGAAGCAGATGGTCCCTTGTCCTGTGTGCCCTGATCAGGAATTGAACCCAGAACATCCTTATGCTTGGCCAACACAGTATCCACTGAGCCACTGGCCAGGGCCTTGAACTTTTCACATTGATTAATTTTGTGTTTTTGGTTTATTTTTATCTTTTTATTCTGTCTTTATAAAGATTTTAAATTTAATTTTTTTTGGGGGGGGGCTCAAGAATTGTTTATTGAGCTAAATGGAATCTAATGGAACAGACATAAAGAGTTTTGTATTCATAACACATTTATTCCCCAAAGGCAAGGCTATCATCCAAACTTAAAAGAAGAGAAAACTGACTGTCTGAAAGGTTAAGACACTTGCCCATGATCTGTCCCAGGCTCTTCTCTAGACTCGACAGTCCTGTAATGTGACCACTGTGTAGCTCACAGGAGGGGTTGATGAACATATACTGAAAGAAAGTATACATGCACAGCAAATTTAGCTCTCCTGCTAAAGCAGAATTGAAGAAAAGAGAAGCTTTGGGAGTAAGAAAGGAAGACGTAATAATATAATAGACGTGGCTCAGCAAAATAACTCCATCTCCCAAATTCTAGTAAAACACGGAAACTTCTCCCTTTCTGGTTTCATGGAAACAGCGGTGCTGACATGGACTATTTCTAATTTAGCCAGAGCCTAGCATATCAGATGTGGCTAAATGCAAGGTTTGGCATCATCTACAGACAACTTTAGGATTATGGGGGCCACTGTTAACAAAGTCTGCCCCGCAAAGGACACCAAGAGACAACTCCCTGGGAAATACAAGTGACTAAGAAGCATGAGGCATGAAATACAAGTGACTCTATACATTATGAAGAAATTTTAAATGCATATTTCCAAGTGAAAGAAGCCAATTTCAAAAGGCTACATACTGGATGATTCTAATTATATGAGATTCTGAAAAGAGGCAAAACTTTTTTACTGAAGACAATAAAAAGATCAGTGGTTGCCAGGTTTTGTGTAAAGCGGAGAGGAGGAAAGAATTTTATGGCAGTAAAAACTAGAATGGTCCCTTGTTTATCGCTGGGGTTAGGTTCCAGAACCCCCCACAATAGACAAAAATACATGAAGTAGCAACCTTATATTTATTGTATTATTTATATATATTTTAAGGCTTTATAAACCCTCCTCACACTCTTATAAACCTTTTCAATTTTTTAGGCTAGAAAATGTCTCTTTTGCCACAAAGATAATTAAAATACATAAATACATAAAAATACCTATACAGTGATACATTGGTTTTCAGTCGATAATCTGTCCAAAAACAATCGGAGAAATCCGAAACTGATGAAAACAGAGGCAATTATTTCCATATGAATCAATGTAAAACCAATTAATTAGTTCTAGATACTCCAAAATACATACCAAAAACATATTTTATAGAGAATAAATGCAGTGTTTTATACTAAAAACAATAAGAAATTAATATAAAATGAATATGGAAGACTAATGTAAAGAATAAATGAACATTTAATATGGCATTTACCTTTCTTTTACGTACATTTTGAAACTGAAAAACGTAAAATAAACACATTACACCAAATACCATATACGCAGTAATCACTTATACGTAGTTGTAGTATTAGCACGCGAAATCAACAAAAAAAGCACAAAAACACTAGAAAGCAATGGAATTGTTTGGCTAGACCCACGGAGTGGGTCACACAATGAGAAACAATGCCACACTGAGCAGGAGAATGCATGGGTCACCCTTTGTTTTAGCAAAATTAGCAACGAGGGCACGTGGACACCCCATCGAAATTCGAGGCAACCGACAAAAACTGAGACAAAATTTTCACGGAAACAATTGATGAAAACCGAAACTGACAATAGCCAAAGTCAGCAAAACCCGAGGTATTACTGTATACCACAAGATCCCAGGATATAGTGAAAAATCTGCAATACACAATTAGATATATACAATTTTAAAATGTATACTACAGTAAACCACTAAAAGAAAACTGCAATATGTGGAGGGACAACTGTACTTTGAATAGCATTATACTGATGGGTATATGCCATTATATATATATATATATATATATTTATCTAAACCCAGGGAAGGTATATCAGGAATGAGCCATAATTACACTACTGACTTTGGCTGAATTTGATGTTTCAATTTTGTATGATGTAATGTTAATGAACTCAATAGGTCTGGTAGCTTTTTTTTTTTTTTTTTTGACAGAGTCAGAGAGAGGGACAGATAGGGACAGACAGACAGGAAGGGAGAGAGATGAGAAGCATTAGTTTTTTGTTACAGCACCTTAGTTCTTCAGTGATTGCTTTCTCACATGTGCCTTGACCAGGGGGCCACAGCAGAGCCAGTGACCCCTTGCTCAAGCCAGCAATCATGGGGTCATGTCTATGATCCCATGCTTAATTCAGTGACCCCTACTCAAGCTGGTGAGCCTGTGCTTAAGCCAGCAACCTAGGAGTTTCAAACCTGGGATCTCAGTGTCCCAGATTGATGCACTGTCCACTGCACCACCACCAGTCAGGCTATTTTTTTTGTTTTCTATCTCATTGATACTGACTGTAGTCTTTATTATTTCTTATGTTTTGTTCATTTGTATCTTCAGGTGGACACTGAAATCATTAATTTTAGTACTTCAGTGCTATAAATTTTGTTTGTATTGCTTTCCATTTTGTAGCAGCATTCCACAAATTTGACATTATGTATTTTCATTTTTCAGTTTAAAATAATTTCTTCCTATTTTTTCTTTGATGTATCAGTTATTCAGAAGTGTGTTATTTAATTTCCTTGTTTTTGAAGATTTTCAAGATGCATTTCTAATTAAATTTATTCCAATTTATTTATCATTTAATTCCACTATAGTAAAAGGATATACTTTGTATCACTTCAATACTTTTTACTTATAGAGAATTATTTTTTCAGATGTGGTCTATCTTGATAAATATTCCATATTCATAGAAAACATATGTATTCTGTTATTAGGTGAAGTGTTCTACAAATGTTAACTGAGTCAAGTTGGTTATGATGTTATTCAAGTTTTCTACATCCTTGCTGATTTTGTCTATTTGTCCTATCAGTTATTGATAAGGGACAACAAAATCAATCATTGCGAATTTGTTCATTACTTGTTGCCATTCTATTAGATGTTGCTTCAGATACATTGAAGCTCTATTATTTGGAGTATAAACTTTAGGATTGTTATAGTCTCTTTGTGAATTGATTACTTTATCATATAAAATTACTCCCTTTACCCCTGTAATGTTGTCTGTTCTAAAATCTATTTTATTTAATATTAATATGGCCACTCCAGCTTTTATTTTTACTCATGTTAACACAGTACATTTTTTCCAACCTTTTATACCTTTTACTCATTTGTCTCTGTATGATTGATTATAGATTGTTTCTTGTAGCAGCATGTAGCTAGGTTTGCATTTTCCCCAATCTGATAAAATATATCTTTTAATTAAAGTTATATGGTTATTGATATCCTTAAGTTTGAGTCTGTCATATAGCTATATGTTTTCCTTTTGTTCTTATTTTTGTTCTCTGTGTCTTCTTTTTGGGCCTTCTTTTGGATTATTTGAACAGTTTTTATATTTCCAATGTATCCCTTTAATTGACTTATTGCTTATTATTCAATTATTTCAGTGATTACTGTGAGATTATAGTTCTTATCAGTCTACATTTAAGTGATATTATACTATGTAGTATACTTTATGTAGTATAAACACCTTAAATGGTGTACTTTCATTTTCTAACTCTCAAACTATTTTGTTCCATATATTCTACTTATTCATAATTAAAAACCCATTTTATATTGCTATTACTTTTGTTTAAACAATTAATTATCTTTAAAAATATTTAATTTTTTTTATAATAATTTTATTTTTTTAATGGGGTGACATCAATAAATCAGGATACATATATTCAAAGATAACAAGTCCAGGTTATCTTGTCGTTCAATTATGTTGCATACCCACCACCCAAAGTCAGATTGTCCTCTGTCACCTTCTATCTTGTTTTCTTTGTGCCCCTCCCCACCCCCTTTCCCTCTCCCATTCCCCTCTCCCCCCCGTAACCACCACACTCTTATCAATGTCTCTTAGTTTCACTATTATGTCCCACCTACGTATGGAATAATACAGTTCCTGGTTTTTTCTGATTTACTTATTTCGCTTCGTATCATGTTATCAAGATCCCACCATTTTGCTGTAAATGTTCCGATGTCATCATTTCTTATGGCTGAGTAGTATTCCATAGTGTATATGTGCCACATCTTCTTTATCCAGTCATCTATTGATGGGCTTTTTGGTTGTTTCCATGTCCTGGCCACTGTGAACAATGCTGCAATAAACATGGAGCTGCATGTGTCTTTACGTATCAATGTTTCTGAGTTTTTGGGATATATACCCAGTAGAGGGATTGCTGGATCATAAGGTAGTTCTATTTTCAGTTTTTTGAGGAACCACCATACTTTCTTCCATAATGGTTGTACTACTTTACATTCCCACCAATAGTGTATGAGGGTTCCTTTTTCTCCACAGCCTCTCCAACATTTGCTATTACCTGTCTTGCTAATAACAGCTAATCGAACAGGTGTGAGGTGGTATCTCATTGCAGTTTTGATTTGCATTTCTCTAATAGCTAAAGAAGATGAGCATCTTTTCATATATCTGTTGGCCATTTGTATTTCTTCCTGGGAGAAGTGTCTATTCATATCCTCTTCCCATTTTTTTATTGGATTGTTTGTTTGTTTGTTGTTGAGTTTTATGAGTTCTTTGTATATTTTAGATATTAGGCCCTTATCTGAGCTGTTGTTTGAAAATATCATTTCCCATTTAGTTGGCTTTCTGTTTATTTTGTTATCAGTTTCTCTTGCTGAGCAAAAACTTCTTAGTCTGATGTAGTCCCATTCATTAATTTTTGCCTTCACTTCTCTTGCCTGTGGAGTCAAATTCATAAAATGCTCTTTAAAACCCAGGTCCATGAGTTGAGTACCTATGTCTTCTTCTATGTACTTAATTGTTTCAGGTCTTATGTTTAGATCTTTGATCCATTTTGAGTTAATTTTTGTACAGGGGGAGAGACTGTAGTCCAGTTTCATTCTTTTGCATGTGGCTTTCCAGTTTTCCCAGCACCATTTATTGAAGAGGCTTTCTTTTCTCCATTGTGTGTTGTTGGCCCCTTTATCAAAAATTATTTGACTATATATATGTGGTTTTATTTCTGGACTTTCTATTCTGTTCCATTGGTCTGATTGTCTATTTTTCTGCCAATACCATGCTGTTTTGATTGTCGTGGCCCTATAATATAGTTTGAAGTCAGGTATTGTAATGCCCCCAGCTTCATTCTTTTTCTTTAGGATTGCTTTGGCTATTCGGGGTTTTTTATAGTTCCATATAAATCTGATGATTTTTTGCTCTATTTCTTTAAAAAACGTCATTGGAATTTTGATGGGAATTGCATTAAATTTGTATATTGCTTTGGGTAATATAGCCATCTTGATTATATTTATTCTTCCTAGCCAAGAACAAGGTATATTCTTCCATCTCATTATATCTTTTTCAATTTCCCTTAACAATGGTTTATAGTTTTCATTATATAAGTCCTTTACATTCTTTGTTATTCCTTCTTGGCTGGAAGTAAAAAAGAAAAAAAGAAAAAATATCCTGTCTGTATATAAAGACAGTTCTGAAATAAAGAAAAACTTAAAATAAAAAATATATTAATCAATCATATTTTATTTTAGCATGTTAAGTTTAGAATTAAATCTAAATTATCCATTTTTACATGAAGCCTTAACTATTTAAGAAAAACAAAAATTGTTGATAGTATACAGCCTATGTATAATGTCAATCTCTCTTTTAGTGCTAGGTATAAGCTGTTATTTCAATTTCTCATGGACAATGCACCAAATCTACCTTCATACATCCCCATTAGTGTTACTGTTCTTAAAGTAATTTAAAATTAACTGTTTGGCAAGTTCCTTTGATAATACCTTTTTTCTTTTTGTTTTCTTAATATATTCTAGATTGCAGTGTTATGAACCATTTCCTTCATTTCTGTTGCCAACTCTAATTTCCTCTCCTCTCAGAAACATGACATTTCTTAGGATTATAGACTAACACCACCATAGTGTTTGTTGACTAATCTTCATACACTCAAGTGACTTACTCTGTTGACAAAAAAAAAAACTTAAAGAAACAAAATAGGAATATTTTGTGGATATTAACAATGTCAAGATTTATATTTTTTGTCTAACACTATTTTCCAATTAAAATGCAGACATTATCTTCATGAAAGAACAAACAATCTGGTAAAAATTTTAGGCAAAGAGAAATTTATTTAATCTTAATCCAGCCTGTAGAAAGGCATTTCCTTTTCTTTTATGTGGCCTAAATTAAGTAAAAACCTCATACTCTAACCAGAGAAATCATGGAACAAGCCTCTTGCTATTGTGTGCTGATGTTAATACAGAAGAAAGACTTCATGACTGGAAGGCATCCATGATATTAAACAGGCCATTGGGCTGTGAAGTGCTGAGAGTGGTCATGCGGAGCAACAGGCCACAGGAATGCAAATCATCCACAAAGCCAAGAGTGGAGCTAGCAGGTGGCCTTGCCCATTCATCTAATGTCAACACACTGTTCAGTTCAGGCCCCTTTAACATCTTGGAAGGCCCTCTATTGCTTTTAATTAAGTACAATATAGGCCACATAGTGTTCCTTCAGACAAGAAAACCACAGTAAAAAAAAAAAGATGTATCTTCTATACACTGAGGGTCACTCTCATTATATAAATAAATACAGGCATTTAACTTAGATTGTGTGGTGGTTTTGGTGTCACCGATTTTCATACATTATTTCAGCTTTTTTATGGAATCTTTTTCTTTGACCTTTCACAACTGACCAAAATTTTCACGAGGAAAAGAAATGTGTTCTTTCAGTTCTCTTATGATTAACATTTTATACTTCTGAAATATTTCTACTTTAAGTAGTTTTAGACTAACCACAACACATCTTTGTAAAATGAGTTTATAGAAGATTAACCTATAACAGTGGAAACTGTCAGAGTATGGAATTAAGTCATTTTCTGAGGTCTGAATCTGTAGCCAAAACCATTTGTAACTGTTATTCTGCCTGAAAGTGTACATCCACACATGCACACATCACCCACACACATATTGAATATATCAGGTTATGTAGAACAAGTCACTGTCAAAAACTATTTCAACCACCACTCTTTAAAAGTCCATTAACAGGGAAATTTCTTAAAAGTACTCATCCTGTATAGTAAATATCTAAATTACAAAGGCCAACCAAGAGAGTAAGGGTTTCAGAGGATTCCTCTAAAACTTCATTACAATGATATTATTGAATTCGGTTAGTGTTTTTCTCCTTTAGATAGTTGTAGAAGGTAGCATCTTGCTTTCAGAGGTAAAAATGCTCAATGGCTTTGCGGGAAAATATGTTTTATTATTGTTTGGAAATAAGTTAAGCTTCCCTACACAAGTAACTGGTTAATATAAATTCTAAGTTGTTAATCTGGTAAAAATTCTTACTAAGAGTCTAGTAAAGTATTAAGAGAATTTTACTAAGAACTTGAAATTAGATTATATTGTTTTATATCCATATCCATATATCTGTACCTAACACATAATAGGTGCTCAATATGTGCTTGTCAGATATGAAGAAAAAGCCTGACCTGAGGTGGCGCAGTGGATAAAGCATCAACCTAGAACACTGAGATCACCAATTTGAATCCCTGGGCTTGCCCGGTCAAGGCACACATGAGAGTTGATGCTTCCTTCTCCTCCCCTCCTTCTGTCTCTCATCTCCCTCCTCTCTAAAATAAATAAATAAAATCTTTTTAAAAATAAATAAATGAAGAAAGGAAGAAATAAGGTATAGAAACACGTTTGATAAAGGATAAATATGAATATTAATATAATACAAAAATGGCCCTGTATGGCCAGTAGTCACGACCAGTAGTCATCGTGGCCAGGCACATGCAGGTTCACTTTGGATTTGGGCAGACAGTAAAGAAACAGTAGAGCCAAAAAATGGTGGGCCATTCCTTTATTCAAGTCTCATACCGGCTGACGAGCAAACACACAGGGAAAAGCTCTTCACTCAGAGCTCACAAAGCTACTAACACATTCTCGGGTTTCTCAACCAAGGGAATAGTTTCAGCTTTTTCGTAGAATCAAAATCCTCACCAGTCCCAAAGCCCCTCACCTCTGGTTCCCTCACCTCTGGCTTCTTACTCTGCAAAACTGGATCCCTCTGTTCACCTGTCATCTTGGCTTCTCTCTCTTTATTTTTTCCCTTCTTTCCTTTTAAAACTTTTTTGGGGCCAAAACCTCTCCTCCAGCACACATTAGCAGAACAATGGCCCATCCCAAGCAGGAAGGTAATTAGCAATTTCACAGATCACAAACCTGGTGCTGCCCAGCCCCATTTTTAACACTAAAAGTAAACAAACTCAAAAATTACAGATTTTACAAACTCATTTGCCCAACAGGCACATACCCATATAATAAAATATATTATATATAAAGCAAAACACAAAGAAAAAGTGAATTCCCTCCATTCAAAGTCCAAACTTTTGAGCAAGATTCTCAACAATTTCAAAATCAAGTTCTACCTAGATTTCAACTAAAGTCCTGTTGTTCTTTCTGGTTAATTTAACCCTCTATCTCTATGTTTTCCACCTTTTAAGTGTATTAAACACACTTGTAGAACTTCAAAATCTTCATACTAGAGCCCCATTTCATACCTATTGATTCAGAGTATCCCTATTTGTGAGGAGCCACTGTGCCACTTCAGCCGCAGGTGTTGTAAAGTACCAAAAACTACAGAATATTAATATTTTAAGAGGCTTGAAGAACATTTTATTAATTTGGGTTAAGGTGTGCAGAGAAATTGTGAGAATAGTCTCTGTAATGTGTGATTGGCATAACCAGGATGGCCCTTGGCAATGTATTGTAAATGCAAAGGGAAGGAAAACATGGATTCCCAGACTTTCCACCACACCTGTGGGAAAAGGGGTGAATGGCTAGCCAGGTGCAGGAAGAGGAAAGCCAAAATAAACCTTTTCTTATAGCAATGAGCCATTTGCGGGCATTTGTCCCCAGGGAAACTACCTCTCCTATGTAATGCGTGTGGTTAATACGTGTGACTTTGGACAGAGAGATGGCGGATGAACACAAGAAAATATAGGAATGCATTTTAATATGTAAAGAGACATCTTTCTACCATTGTGTTGACTCGTAAATTTTGTTTTCTCCAAAATGATGTATGGCTTGCAAATTGTACATGGTCCTATCATGTTAAAGGATATATGACTATAACCAATAGTGGTAAAGGGCTCCTAATTACAATTTTTGCTTCTGTACTTCCCACTTACAAAACTATAAAAATGGCCTGACCTGTGGTGGCGCAGTGGATAAAGCATCGACCTGGAAATGCTGAGGTCGCCGGTTCGAAACCCTGGGCTTGCCTGGTCAAGGCACATATGGGAGTTGATGTTTCCAGCTCCTCCCCACCTTCTCTCTCTGTCTCTCTCTCCTCTCTCTCTCCCTCTCTGTCTCTCTCTCTCCCTTTCTCTCTCCTCTCTAAAATGAATAAATAAAATTTAAAAAAAAAAACTATAAAAACTAGGTAGAACAAAGGGCCAGCGCGCTCTCCCTCAGATTTCTGTCGGAGTTGCCACCGCTTGGCCAAGCTAGACAATAAAGCTCTGGTGTGGAATTGACGGATTTTGTTCGTGTCTTCAATGTTTCGAGTCCCTCCGGATTAGGCTTAACATTTGGTCTCTAGTATATAGATCATATATGAAAATACTACAGAATAGTCTCATGCCCAGTAAACATCAATCAACACTGCTTCAGTCATATCAAATTAAAATACTTTTCTCCCAACATACATTTTTTAATCCCATACACTTTCCTATGTTCTTCATTCTTCCTCAATTACTCTTTCCCCTTCTATTTCTAATCAAAGCTTAAAAATTTCTTCTAAGTTTTATATCCCTCTCTCCAACACTAAAGTCCTAGGAAAAATTAATTGTTCTCTGCCCTCTCCCAAATCACTTCACTTATAATTAATGAGGTTATGTTACTTCAGAACTCTTTGCAGCACATTAAATTTAGTTCCAAGTCCTCAACTGCCAGGAGATCCTAATATAAACCATTACTAGAGAACTGATGAAATTATAAAGGATTTTTAGGGATTTAGACTGGGAAGAAAAGGACCATGTTGTCTTTAAAGAGACCATCAGCCTTCAGGACCATTTAAATGGCCCTTCTCCCTCCACACAAAGATGAATTCTTAGGCTCCCTAACCACAGCTGACTGTCCAACGTTCTTAGGCATAGTACACAGCTATTCCTGCAATTTCTGAGACGTAACCTAGGTCCTGCCCTCTGGATAAAGTGTATTCTATTTAATCAATTCCTAGAAGGAGTTTCTCAATGGGCTTCAACCTCTAAGATACAATCTCTTTAGAGATTATTATCAAAAATTTCTACCTGACCAGATGGCGTGCAGTAGATAGAGCATTGGTCTGGGATGTTGAGGACCCAGGTTTGAAACCTCGAGGTTGCGGGTTTGAATGCAAGGCTCATCCAGCTTGATCATAGGATCACCAGCTTGAGCATGGGGGTTGCCAGTTTGAGCATGAGATCATAGACATGACCCCATGATCACTGGCTTGAGCCCAAAGAACGCTGGCTTGAAACTCGAGGTCATTGGCTTGAGTGCACCATCACTGGTTTGAGCCCAAGGTTGCTGGCTTGAGCAAAGGGGCCACTGGCTTGGCTGGAGCACCCTCCAACCTCCATACCCACTCACCCCCATCAAGGCACATATGAAAAGCAATCAATGAACAACTAAGGTGCTGCAACTATGAGTTGATGCTTCTCATCTCTGTCCCTTCCTGTCTGTCTACCCTATTTGGCTCTCTCTCTCTCTCTCCCTCTTTATTTCTCTCTCTCTCTGTCTCTCCCTCAAGTGTCTACCAATATTTCTAGACTATGGAGAGAATAAGCTGTATCTAAAAATCACACTGGTGTTGAGAATGTCAGTGACATAACTATGTCCAGGCCTCCTGAGGAGATACAGAAGGGCAAAGCACCGTTCAGGTGTACTTAAGCTTTTAGTGACCAAGCACATGGAACATGAGGATCATTCATCTCTAGATTGACTGGTTTGATGGTGGGATAATGATAAAGAAATCCTGGGTCAAGTAAATTCTGTGAATAAAATGTGAGGTGTCCTAAAATGTTAGTAGACATTTGCAAGAGAGAGGTTAGATGAAAAGCAACATTGGGTGGCATACCACAGAGGGCTAGCACTGAAGAAAGCTTACTTAAAAACTGGAGGTCAGTGGCCCCTAAAATAGACTTGTTCACGTATGGGTAAGTGTGATTTAACAATGCAGTTACATTCTTCTGTGTTTCCTTCCTCTATGTTATGATTCTCTATAATTACCACCAAATTTTGAGAAAAGGTTGATAAAATTATAGGTTGAGTGGTCGTGATGTGAAGAAACAAGACTGCAAACTGAACGCATTATTCCCCATAATAAATTCTCTGCTGGATATCCTGGGATAGTGTCTTTTCAGGGAACTGGGTCTGAAAACTCTAGGCAGTAACCAGTAATAAAGTGAAGAGTTTCCAGGATATAGCTAAAAGCAGCATGAACGAGCCTGTTAGACTAAGGAGTGGCTTCACACTATGCAACTCAGGAGAGACATGAAATATCCCCTTCTCATCCCCTCTCCCAGACCCTTCCAGATATACCCTAGAAGGAGGAGAGAGGCAGGTGATTGATCATTCTAATTCAGTGTTTTCCAACCTCCACTCAGCAGACCAGTTCGCCAGAAATTTCATGCTGGTTTGCAAAAGAGTTAACCACCCTGCTGTTGTGTGAAGATTACAGACCCAATGATCTTAGTCGAAGTCACTTATGCTTAGAGTGATTTCTACCTTAGTGACTCCTGAAATAATTCACCTATTTTCACCAGTCCCCAAGTACAAAACGGTTGAAAATCACTGCTCTAATTTACCCTGAACAAAACAGTCTTTTCTGTTTCTTTGTTTCCTAATTAGAAATATGATAATATCCTGCCAAGTTCAGTAGACTGGTGTAGAGAGGAAATAAATCAGAAACAATATATATAAAAGAGCCATTAAAGTAAGCGCAGGCACTGTTCACAGGCTAGATGATTCTTGTGATATCTAGCAATAATTAAGACCATATTTAAACATTTTAATTCAAGTGGCTAAAATCAAAAAGACTTATTAAGGACTTGTTGGTCTGTTAAGAATTTGGAGTATTTCATACATGTTGATGTGATTACTAATAAATAAGGAAAAACTTATGAAGTCAAAAGTTCTATAGAAAGAGTGGGCATTTATAATTTACAGGGTTGTTGTTTTTTTCAGAGACAGAGAGAGAGTCAGAGAGAGGGATAGATAGGGATAGACAGACAGGAACAAAGAGAGATGAGAAGCATCAATCATCAGTTTTTCCTTGGGACACCTTAGTTGTTCAGTGATTGCTTTCTCATATGTGCCTTGACCGGGGGGGCCTTCAGCAGACCGAGTAACTCCTTGCTGGAGCCAGCGACCTTGGGTCCAAGCTGGTGAGCTTTTTGCTCAAACCTAATGAGCCCGTGCTCAAGCTGGTGATGACCTCGGGGTCTCGAACCTGGGACCTCCACTTCCCAGTCAGATGCTCCATCCACTGCGCCACCACCTGGTCAGGCTAAATTTACAGTTTTCACTCAAAAATGTGTTTCAATACTCAAATGAGTATGGTCTAAAATTTTGTATTCAAGTATAGTATATGCTAAACAACCCTTTTGACGCATCTGTTTGTCTTTCATACTTATTGGTACAAATGATTCTGTTTAATTCCCATATTAGGCATGATTGGTAGGTCACGTGTACAGTTCTGAAAGAGGACATTCATTAAGGGTATTAAAGAATATGTATAAGATTTTGTTTAAGTGTGGCAATAAATATCTACAAACTTATATTAGAAATAAATTTTCTATTTTTGAATACAATATTTCTTCAGAAATATTTTCTAGCTAGTTAATTGAAAGTACTAGGGGGGTTTCTTTACCTCCATTCACTGAAGGCTGGAACCTACATCATTTTATTTACCAATTATATTAATACTGCTCAGTCAGAATAAGAAAGTTGGCACTTAACTACATTTTTAACTTCATATTTCATTTAGGGTGTTGAAAATGTATTACCCTATGCAAAAGTGCTAACAAAAATTACTCTACCTAGCTAACTAGAAGAGAGAGACACTCAGCTTTTAAAGAAATATATCACGGTATCTTCTGGTTTACGTAGTTGTGGGTTTTTTTATCATTTTATTTTATTGTGTTTACATATATTCAAGTGTCCCACCAAATATATCTCCCCCCACCCCCGTGTTCCCCTCGGGCCCCCTTTGCCCCCTCCCCCCAATGCTTTCCCCCCTTCCCTCCAGGATTTGCTGTCCTGTTCTCTATAATGCTGTGTTCTGTATATATAATTTCAATAATCTCTTTCCCTTCTCTGATCCCATCTTCTCTTCCACTTTCCCTCTGGTCCCTTTGATCCCACCTCTGCCTCTGTTCCATTCCTCAGTTCACATTGTTCATTAGAGGAATCTAATGGTTTACGTAGTTTTTAACAGTTGGCTCACACTCCTTGTGGAGAAAGGCAGTCCTTTGAATACTCTTCTCCAATATTTTGTTCCGTAGTTTGTCTGAATCTATAGAAAGACTGTGGGGATTAGGTCATCTCATGATAATGAAGAAGCAAACCTGTGGCCACATGGTACCCTATGAAGCCATGCTGGTTTTGCTGCAGATTCATAGGTCTGATCTGGTCCCTGGACAATAACCACTTAGATGCATTAGAAGACAGTACAGAGAGGGAGCTATTTCTAGAATTAAGTAAGGATCAGAGAAGAGAGACTGTGATTGAGTAAATGTCACACTTGCTTTTCATGGGAACCAGGGCAGGGTACCCATAAAAAGCAGAAGTCTGGGAAAGTGTTCCTAGCATTCAAACACAAATTGTCAGGTATGGTAGTTAGGGGATGTGGATCCTCTGCTGATTACTTCTATTTCCTTTGTGAAATGGGAAGTGAGATCATCAACTTGTAGTCAAGAGGAAGGAAGGATGTCAATGGTTTGAGGAACTATAATGTGGACTATAGCAGAAAGGCCCAGTTGAGGATGTGGTCACTGATTTGTTGGGAGACTGGTTAACCTGGCTGCATTTTTTTCCCATCACATTGAGTCATGTGACAAACAGTCTAGAGTACATTCCAATCAGGATTGGGTTTTGTTGAACACGCAAAAAACAGACTAAGAGGGCTAGGGAGTTTAGGACGTATTCTATGAATTTATTGTCTCAATAGGATTTATTTTCTAGGTAAGGAGGGAAATCAGGACTTGAAGGAGAGTGAAAGATAATGAGGACTAATGGATAGAAAGCCCCGGAGGGAAGGAGACTTATCAAAGTTGAAGTATTAGAGGGAGTGAGCTAGAAAGCTGAAAAGGAGAGCATGTTTGAAATTAGATTTATGCTGATACAATAATAATGTCTAAATGCAACAATGGTGTTAATAGCCTGACCCGTGGTGGTGCAAGTGGATAAAGTGTAGACCTGGAATGCTGAGGTCACCAGTTTGAAACCCTGAGCTTGCCTGGTCAAGTCACATATGGGGATTGATGCTTCCTGCTCCACCCGCCCCCCTTCATTCTCTCCCTCTTCTCACTAAAATGAATAAATAAAAAATCTAAAAAAACACAAAAACAATGGGTGTTGGTGACTACGGTAAGTAGAAAGGAAAAAAGTGATAATCTGACATGTGAATCTAAAGTTAACATCAAAACATCACAAAATTATAAAGAAAGGACACACTAAAAATGTTTGCATCATATAATATAAAATCTTAATTAATATACAAATGAATATCTCTTTTCAACAAATTAGGAAAAGAAAAATAACTCAATATAAAATTGGCAAACACAAGCTTGGATAATTCTGAAAGTAAGATGTGCAAATTAATAAATGCATGAAAAGCTAGTCAAACAAATCAAAACATCTGTCAAATTGGCAAAAATATTTGCAAATTATAACAATGTTATAAATTATAGTAATAAATGTTAGCAGATTTATAGTAATAAAATCATTCTCATACAATCCTGCTGAAAGTTTAAATCAAAACAACATTCTCAAAGTCACTTTGGCAATTATTTTTAAAATCTTCAAAATGTATATATCCTGACACAAAATATGGTGTGCTGAGGATGTGTTCTGGAATCATGCACCTGAGACCTGTGAAGTTTTGTTACCATTGTCATCCTAATAAGTTCAATAAATAAAAATATTTTGAGACTATAAAAATGTATATATCCCTGCACTCACTAATTCTGTAACTAGAAATTTGTAGTTGGACACAATAGGAAATGTGAATTTCTGACCATTTTTATTTTGGCATTTATTTTATAAAATATTGAAGTCATCTTAAATGTTGAAAACACCTTGTAAGAAATGATTATGTAAAAGCAGACAGAATAAAACACTGGGCATTCCAAACACCATTTTTAAATGAAATATACAACAAGGAAACTTTCATTAAAAAGTGCTAAATAACAAATAGCAGACTATGAAATTATGCATACTCAGTTTGCTACACACATAATTATGTATACATGTGTGTGTGTGTGTGTGTGTGTGTGTGTATTCAGAGGTATTATTGTGTATACAATTATATATCATACTTATATACATAAAGCCTGGAAGAAAAACTGTTAGTTGTTCTTATCTTTGGATGATGGGTGACTTACAAATATTTTTTAATATTATTCATGATCCACCTCATAGGGGAATGCTCAGCTACAGTTTAAGAGAAGTTAACCCAGAAGAAGGATAAGATACAAAGTTAGACCAAGGTAATTTTGACTTTATTTGGGTTTCTGGATCCAGTAGTACATAAATCCAGCTCCCTGTTGTCCTTCCCAGAATTTTTAAAATATATATACATATATGTTACTCATACTTTGTTTTTGGTTTTCTTTTTTTTTTTTTTTTTTTTGTATTTTTCTGAAGCTGGAAACGGGAAGAGACAGTCAGACAGACTCCCGCATGCGCCCGACCCGGATCCACCCGGCACGCCCAGCAGGGGTGACGCTCTGCCCACCAGGGGGTGATGCTCTGCCCCTCCGGGGCATCACTCTGCCACCACCAGAGCCACTCCAGCGCCTGGAGCAGAGGCCAAGGAGCCATCCCCAGCGCCCGGGCCATCTTAGCTTCAATGGAGCCTTGGCTGCGGGAGGGGAAGAGAGAGACAGAGAGGAAGGAGGGGGGGTGGTGGAAAAGCAAATGGGCGCTTCTCCTATGTGCCCTGGCCGGGAATCGAACCCGGGTCCCCCGCACGCCAGGCCGACGCTCTACCGCTGAGCCAACCAGCCAGGGCTGTTTTTGGTTTTCTTGTTTGTTTTGTTCTCCTTCAGTAGATTTAACTGAATTTTTATAATTTGAATCAGAGTGGTGATGAATTCTCCATACATAAATCTTTATCCTAATACATCTCATTTTCTTATCATAGATTCCTAGAAAGGACTGAGTGTATCAAAATATTACTGACTGCTGTTGCAGTTAAAAGAACTATGACAGGGATGGTATCTAGAAAGTGCAACCAGTCAAATAGGCAGGGTTTGATAAGGCAATCACACAGGGATGTTTTCACATTTCTAGGTTCTGTTCCTCAGTTTTGAAAGTCAAGAAACTGGACTTTCATTAGTAAACACAAAGTTCAGAGAGAATGATATCAACTCTAGTGGGAATGCCAATTTGTGGAATCAGAATTATTACCTTCAGGCCAAATGCAATGGCATCTGATCAATGCAACTCTATAGAGCTGAGACAAATTCTTTCCCTTCCAGGGCTACCTATCAATGTCCTATGTAATCAGTAGAAAAGGAATGCAGCTACACATTCTACATTGCACAAAACATCCCCACCCCATTTTTCATTTTTTTAAATGAAAAACATTACTAATCCCCAAATATTCACAGAGCCAAGACTGAAAAACCCTGCAATACAGAAATATACTAGTCCAAAGATTCAGATATTTTATCCCGATTGATAATCTGTCTTTTTCATAGGAAGTAATAGAGCAGTAGTGATACATTTTTTACCTTTATGTCCCATTTCTAAACCCCATGCTGACCATTTATCATCTCTCAATTAAGAAGCTTCCAAACAGGCTACAAGATAGTTAGATTTCAATTTTTTTGGTTACAAAACTATTCCGTTCCTGTCTTCTCAGCATTATAACCAAGTGAACTTATTTAGAAGTTTTAAAGTGTGGCCAAGGTCTTGAATAGCATAGCAAAACTGGATCATAGGATCATAGATATTTTCACTTTTCTAGAAATTGGTTGTATTAGGTTACATCCCTACAACAAAGATTTATTCCATAGTTTTTAAACTATTTGTCCATCTGAGTATAAGGTAGTATTTCCTTATTATTTTAATAAGCATTTTTCTTATTTCTAAGCCAGTTGAGAATCTAGTAATACACTGTTCACAAAAATAGAGGATATTTAAAAATGAATATGAAGTGATTAAAATAAGAAGCATTTGATTATTTTTTATTAAACAAGAACATCAGAAAAGCAAACAACAAGTCAAAGAAAGTTGTTCAAGTGTGCAAATGAGATGCAAAACCAATTTTTATTTCATTGGTAAAAATGCACTATACAAAAGGCTGAAAGTATTAGAGTTTCTGCACATTCCCTGATCTTGAAAGTGCACATCCTGCAATTTCCCAGCCCTAGCAATGCCCCTGCAACACGATTTGCCAAATGTGAAGCCTGGAGAGCCATAGGACATGTTGAAGCTGGTCAAACACAGACAACAGTGGCAATAGCACTTGGACCTTCCCAAAGTGTGATTAGCAGACTATGGAATTGCTTTCAAGGGACTAGCACAGTATGAAAATGGACCAGGTTGCTCATCTTTTCCACAATAGCAAGAGATGTCCGCTACTTGACCTTGTTGGTAAGAAGGAACAGGTGCAGCAATGCAACAGAGCTGTGGGGACATCATCAGAAATGGACTGTTGACTGCTGTCAGGTATCAAGATGAGTTCCTTCACCCTACAGTGGTACTCTATGCTGGAGAAGTTGGAAATAATTTTCTTTTCATGGATAATAATGCAAGGCCCAACCATGCACATCTCGTCAACAACATGCTTCAGGAGGCAGGAATTCGAATGCATGGACTGGCCTTCATGTTCTCCAGACCTGAATCCCATTGAACATGCTTGGAATTCACTGGGAAGACATCTGGCAAACTGTCCAATGCTTCTCACAACACTGTTTGAGCTGGAAGTTGCCCTGGAGCAAGGGTAGCAGACAATTCCACAAGAACTGCTGGACAATTTGATCCTGTCTATGCTCGTCACTGTCAGTGTGTTTTGGCAGCCTTGGGTGACCATACATCCTACTGCACAGTCAATGGGTGGCACTCTCGTCCAGTTTGACATACTTTTGTTGAGCCTCACCAGTTTGTCACTTGCTATTCAAGCATGATAATTGAGTTTGCATCTCATTTGCATAATCGAACAACTTTCTTTGACTTGTTGTTTGCTTTTCTGATGTTCTTGTTTAATAAAAAATATTAAATGCTTCTTTTTTTAAAATCACTTCATATTCATTTTGAAATATCCCCTAATTTTTGTGATTAGTTTATTGATCATTCTGGCTTTGTCTTTTATAATTTGCCTACAAACATTTTTCATTTCTCACCCAAAGTCAAATCATGTTCTATCACCATATATTTGTCTCTCTTTACTCTCTTTCCCTCATTCCCTGCCCAATAATCACTTTTTTAACTTTCTTTTTTTTTTGTAGTGTTTGTTACTACTTACAAGAATCTTTATATCTCTTTTTTGTGTTTCACATGTTGTAATACAATTGAATCACATGACAGCAATCTTATGATTAAACAGATATTTCAGGTTATTTTTAATCTAAGAAAATATATACTGAAGTGTTGGTTCCAAAATATACTACCCCTAATAGTTTACTAACTTCATAGAAGCAGAGATTATCACTGTGTTATGTCTGAATGTCTTTTTCACTTTATCTAATAAAGTTCAAATTACTAGTACTATTTCTAGTTTTATATATATATATATATTTTTTAAAGTATCTTAATCTGCTATTTTACATTTGAATTTCCTTCAAAAACCCATATTTTCTATAATTTCATCAATTTTTAAAGTACTCATAAAAGTTTCACTTATGATTTATAAATAAACTGTGATGTAATATGCTGGTGTTTATCTTTGCTGTGAGAAACTACAATAAAGATTCATTTTATACAGAGCTAAATGGCATCTCTCTCACTTGCCTAGTCAACAAATATTTACTGCATTTCTACTGGGTGGCAAGTGGCATTTTAAGTGGAGAAAATAGAATAGGATACAAAATACATTTATTTCCTGCCCTTATGGAGTTAACATTGTAGAAAGGGGGAAAAACAATATAAAAGATAAATATATAACATATATTAGCTAGGGATAAATGCTTACAACAAAACTCAAGTCCAAAAAGTGAGTATCTCTGTGGGAGGTGATGGAAGAAAGTGTGATTTTTCATAAATTAGTACAAAAAAAAAAGACCTCATTCAAATGACTTTCAGAGAAAGACTGAAGACTATTTCAATGAAAGGGCTGAAGAAGAACAAAGCCGGCCTGACCTGTGGTGGCGCAGTGGGTAAAGTATCAACCAGGAATGCTGAGGTCGCCGGTTCAAAACCCTGGGCTTGCCTATTCAAGGCACATACGGGAGTTGGTGCTTTCTGCTCCTCCCCCTTTCTCTCTCTCTCTCTCTCTCTCTCTCTCTCTCTCCTCTCTCTAAAATGAATAAATAAAATCTAAAAAAAGAAAAGAACAAAGCTGCTGAGGCAGAGGCTTTAGCAATGAGGCTTGGATGACTAAACAGAAAGGATCCAGTTAAGAAAGAGTAGGAGGTAAGGTGAGAAAAATAATGGAGAAGGTGGATTTGGAATTTGGCCTTTACTCTCAGTGAAATGGGAGAGTGTGTAGTAGAGAGTGACTATATCCGACTTAAGTTTTAAAGGGATCATTGTAGCTTCCAGATTGCGGAGACACTGACATAAACAAGTTAGTTAAAAGATGGACTAGTCTGCATTTGTCTCTCCTCCCATTACTTTTTAATACTGACTTTCAGTCAAGTATTTGCCCTCACCCTTTTTGTCTTATTAAGAGTAATAATGACTTCCACATAGGTAAAGCCAGGGATTGATTCTAAGCCCTCATCTTAACTGACCTCTCAAGGCCATTTGATTGATTTCCTTGATACACTTTTTACACCTGGCTTGCAAGATAACACAGTTTGGCTGTTTACCTCCTAACTTAGTGGCTGCTCCTCCTCAGCTTTCTTTGCTGGTTTCACCTTGTAAATGCAGTGGCTGCTGCCATGGACATGCAGGCTCACACTGAATTTGGGCAGACAGTAAAGGAACAGTGGAGCCCGAGGATGGCGGGCCATTCCATTTATTAGAGTCTTGCAATGGCGGACAAACAAGCAAGGAGACAAGACTGCTTTCAATTTTCTCTCTGGACTCTCCCAGACTCACCGCCCCCACCAGCCTCAGCAGGGCTCCCAAGCCCCTCAGCATTCCCCAGCAAAACAGGCTGGGCAGAAATACCCCTTCTCCAGCCAACAATCACCTGTCCCCATGGAGGCAGGCAGTCCACAATTTGAAATCCGCCACCCTGAGGGCAAGCACCTGAGGCCTCCCATAGACTATACACGTATGGTGCTGCCCCAAAACAAGGGAGCAAACCTAAAACACACTTGTTTACCTAACATTCCACCCCTTTTGCTCACTTTGCAATCTATATCACAAGTATCCCTGTGTGGGGAATGAAGTACTTTACATAAACAAACAAACTATAGCAACAGCACAAGTTATACAATTGCAACAATTACAAAGGTGCCCTTCACAATGTCTCCCTGAGCACTCTCCCAAGGCACAGACTGGAGGCCCACCTCTAGCTCCCTACTCCATGGTACGTGGAAGGGCGTGTATAGTTCAGGGCTGTGTCCATGGAAACCATAATGTGTCCTTGGTGCATCTCTCCAGCTGGAGGAGAGAAGCTTTCCAGTGCAGGAGGGCCTCTACCAGACCTAGGCCCCCGCCATCAGGGTCTCCCATACTTTCCAAAAGCGGCATGTTCATTCAACAAGGGAGCTAGCTGGTGCCCCACTCTGGTCACAGCCCAAGGGTCAGTCCATGATACACAGCCCAGCTGTCTGTGCAAATCACCAAGGTAAAGGTCCATTACAGGCGACTAGGTTCACATAGAGCCTCAGGCCTCTCCCCTCATCCCTGCCATCATGGCAGCTCTAAAGACGCTGCCTTAAGGAGGAGTATGTGGCAAGGGTGGCCAATCTCTCTGTCTTTGCTCCAGTGAGCATGATGCCATCCACCCCTACGTCCCACTATCTCAGTAACCAGACTACCAGGGGCTCAGTGGGTTTCTGCCTGAACTGTCACCCCTAACTCCAACAACTCTGCCTGGGTATAGGGCCGGACCACAGAGTGATCCATTACCTGGGGAGGAGTCTGTGGCTGCCCATGAGGGACTCTTGGCTGCTAGGTTTTTACCTTCTGGGCAACCACTGGCTGAGCTCTGAGTGTGTGGATGGCAGCTTCAGCCCAAGGCTCCTCATCCTCAGAAGAGGAGCTGAAAACACCTGCCCCTACCGACTCAGAGCCATACCACTGGCATAGCTCCATCTTTGGCCCCTGTGGCTGCTGGCTTTCAGCCTAAAGCTAAACCTGCAGTTGTTCCTCCAAAAAAATGCAACTGCCAACATTCAATGTCCAGGGAAACTACAACTTGTGAACTGTTTGGCCTCCTTCTCCAAAGCTCGCTCCATGTCAAGCCATTGCTAGTTCTTAGCCTTCAGCCTGACCTGCAGTTCTTGGATCTACCACTTTTTCTCCAGTGACTGTTCCAGTTCCAGGAGCCATTGGTGTTCAACTTTCACCTGCAGCTCTTCCTGGAGCAGCCTCTCTCAGGGCTGTAAAAAATAGCCAGCCTATTGTCCCCAAATGGACAGCTATGGGAAACCATACACCACTGGGCACAACAACCAGTCCTTTACCCTACTTCTCAAGAATACCTGCCGCTCCATACCAATCTGTTCTGAATCCTGCTGCCTATGCCAGATATAAGGCCAGTGCTCAGCACCACGGCCATGTGGATTCTCGTTGGATTTGGGCAGACGGTGAAGGAACAGTGGAGCCAGAAAATGGTGGGCCATTCCATTTATTACAGTCGCACAATGGCAGATGGCCCAACACACCTACACCTCTAGGCATGTAATGATGTACAGATCCCAGGGCTCTTTCTTTTTCTCTTCTCCGTCTACACTGACCACTCTTAATTATCTTATTCAGTCCCCCCGGCTATAAAATACTATATAAACACTGACAGTTCCCAATTTCTATTTCTACTGAGACTTTGCTATTTAATTCAAACCTCATATACTGTATCTAATTGTCTGGGACATTCATCCTCAGATCAGCTCTATGTGCAGCCTTTTTAATATCAGTCAATTCTTCAATTCCATTCTTTCAGTTGCTTAGGATAAAAACCCCGGAATCTAACATCGGGGCTAAAAAGCTAGATTAGAGATATAAATGTTAGGGTTGTCAACATATAAATAACTTTCATATAATTTCCCTAAAAATTATGTTCTCGTTTGTCTTAACAAAATATAAGAGGTACTTTTAGTTTGTTAAAAGTCACACTTCACTACAAATTAAGTTGAGGAATACTGAATTGAATTTGTAAATAGACACAAAACTGAATCCTTCATAGTAGAGTAATTCAAGTAAACATCAGATGGAATTTATTTGCATGTCTAAAGATAAGAATTATTTTTCATCACTGCTAGTTATAACTCATAAGGTTGTGAAATACTCCAGGACAGATAAAGGCACAAATCACTCACAGAATTAGAATCAGATAACCCAGAAAAAAGTGCAGTGAAAAATACAGCTTTTCACTGGAAATAGTTAATTAAAAATTTGCTTATTTCAAATTTCCTTACTGAGATAAGTATTTATATTTACTATTGGTCACATTAGAAGAACTGAAAAACTAAAGAGCAATAACATAAAAAAACAGAACATAGGGTAGCATATATCTTTTTAAAATAGTATTTTAGATTTCTTTGGATAAAGATTCAGAGGTAGAATTGCTAGGTCAAAAGGTCGTTTTAGGCCCTGGCCGGTTGGCTCAGCGGTAGAGCGTCGGCCTGGCGTGCGGGGGACCCGGGTTCGATTCCTGACCAGGGCACATAGAAGAAGCGCCCATTTGCTTCTCCACCCCCCCCCCTCCTTCCTCTCTCTCTGTCTTTCTCTTCCCCTCCTGCAGCCAAGGCTCCATTGGAGCAAAGATGGCCCGGGCGCTGGGGATGACTCCTTGGCCTCTGCCCCAGGCGCTAGAGTGGCTCTGGTAGCAGCAGAGCGACGCCCCGGAGGGGCAGAGCATCGCCCCTGGTGGGCGTGCCGGGTGGATCCGGGTCGGGCGCATGTGGGAGTCTGTCTGACTGTCTCTCCTGGAGCTTCAGGAAAAAAAAAAAAAAAAAAAAGGTCGTTTTATTTTTAATTTTTTGAGGAATCTCCATACTGTTTTTCATAGTGGCTACACAAATTTGCAATCCTACTAACAGTGTAAGAGAGTTCTCTTTTTCCACATCCTCACCAACACTCACTGTATGTTGATTTATTGACGATATAGCCATTCTAAAGAGTGTGGGTGATTTCTCATTGTGTTTTTAATTTGCATTTCTCTCATAATTAGTGACATTAAGCATCTTTTCATTTGTCTATTGGTCATTTGTCTTCTTTGGAGAAATGTCTATTCGTATCTTTTGCCCGTTTTTATTAATTGTAATTGATTGATTGTGTTTTTGGTGTTAAGTTGAATGAGTTATTTATAAGTTTTTTTAAAATTTTATTTTATTTATTCATTTTAGAGAGGAGAGAGAGAGGGAGAGAGAGAGACAGAGAGAGAGAGAGAGAGAAAGAGAGAGAGAGACAGGGGGAGGAGCTGGAAGCATCAACTCCCATATGTGCCTTGACCAGGCAAGCCCAGGGTTTCGAACCGGCGACCTCAGCATTTCCAGGTCGACGCTTTATCCACTGCTCCACCACAGGGCAGGCTATTTATAAATTTTATTGGACATATCATTGACAAATATTTTCCTCCATGCATCCCTATGTTCAGTGAAGCATTATTTACAATAATCAAGATATGTAAGTGAACTAAGCATCCATTGATAGAGGAATGGACGAAGAGGTGGTGCTGCATATATTCAGTGGTGCTGCATATATCATATTACTTGATCATAAAAAATAATAAAATTTTACCATTTACAACAACATATATGGAACTAGAGGGTGTTATGCTAAGTGAACTAAGTCAAACAAAGAAAGACAACTATGATATGATTGACTTATATGTGACATGTAAAAAAATAATAGTAATGAATTAACAAACAAAACAGAAACAGACTCATGGATTCAAAGAACAAACTGATGGTTGCCAGATGGAAAGGGGGCTGGAGAGCTGGGTAAAAAAGGTAAAGGGATTAAGAAGTACAAACTGGAAGCTACAAAATAATCAGAGGGATGTAAAGTACAGTATAGGGAATATAGTCAATAATACTGTAATAACTATGTATGGTGCCAGATGGGTGCTAGATTTATCAGGGGGATCACTTTGTAAATTACATACATTTATCACTATGCTGTATACGGGAAACTAATATAAGATTAAATGTCAACTCTATTTGGATAAAAATAATAGAAAAACACAGAAAAGGAAAATTACTTTTTCACAAATTCAAACATATTTAAATTTTTAAAAGAAAAGTGATGTTAAATACAATAAACATATTCTAGTAGCAGCCATTTTTTAAATCATTTTACTATATGATATAAAATGTTATGTTTTTAATCCTCAAGGTTTATTGACATTTTCTATTTTATTATTATTTATATAATAATTCAATCAGTTATAATAATTCTAGAAGACCAATTAAAAAACTATTAGTCTCTCTGTAATAAATTAGCACTAAATAACTGTCGCCTGACCAGGCAGTGGTGCAGTGGATAGAGTGTCGGAGTGGGATGTGGAGGACCGAGTTTCGAGACCCCGAGGTTGCCAGCTTGAGCGTGGGCTCATCTGGTTTGAGCAAGGCTCACCAACTTGAGCCCAAGGTCGCTGGCTTGAGCAAGGGGTCACTCAGTCTGCTGTAGCCCCCTGGTCAAGGCACATATGAGAAATCAATCAATGAACAACTAAGGAGCTGAAATGAAGAATTGATGTTTTTCATCTCTCTCCCTTCCTGTCTGTCTGTCCCTATCTGTCCCTCTCTCTGATTCTGTGTCTGCCACAAAAATAAGTAAATAAGTCAATAACTGTTTTGAAAGGATCACTTAAATAACTTTTAGTTAAACTTCTATATGTGTGGTATAATAAAGATTTTCTAGTTTTTATTCCTGGTTCTTGGCTTAGAGTTTCAAAAATACTTGGATTTCCTGAGTGGACATTTTTTGAGTAGGAGTGTCTTTGTTATGACAACCAGGTGACTCATGATGGGCTCCTTGATAGCTTCAGGACCTGGGGCTGGCCAGAAGGACCAACCACAAGCTTAGAAACTTGGGCTACCCCAAACTTTTGCAAGGGGAACAGAATGGGAGTTTGAGTTCATCACATAGCTAATGATTTCATCAACCATGCCCACATAGTGAAACCTCAATAAAAACTCTGAACAATAAACTCAGTGGTGCTTATGAGTTAGTGAAGACACTGATATGCAGGGAGGGTTACATGCCCAGAATCTACAAAAGTGAAAAAAAAAAAGGGCACGGAAGCTTTGGACGCCCTAACCCCACCCCAGACATCATCTACGTGTGCCTCTTCATTTGGCTGTTCCTGAGCTGTATGTACTCTTCTTAGCGAAATTGTGATCTTAAACATTGTGCTTTGGGTGAGTTCTGTTAGTCATTCTAGCAAATTATCAAACCCGAGTGGAAGGTATAGGAACCTCTGACTTTTTAGCAGGTTGATAAAAAATGCAGGTGTCTCCGAGACTTGCAGGTAGCATCTGAAGCAAAGAGTGGGGCCAGTCTCACGAAGAACTTTGCCTTTAACCTGTGGGGTTGACACTAATTCTGGGTAGTCAATGTCAGAATTACACTGAATTGAAAAACCCCTTGCTGGTGTCAGAGAATAGGTGCCACAGCAGAATAGGTAAATAATGATCAGTACAGAGTAATAATATGTGTCAGCAATAATGAGAAAATATTATGCTTAAATGAAACACCTAAGTGGTAACCAAATTTGTTACTGAGTCTGTCCATGTGGCATTCAACTACCAGCTCAATTCAATTAAAGTAAATCAATTTAAAAAATAATTTAAAAATTTCTATGAGTATTTAGATCTAGGTTCACAAAAATTACAATAACTTTTACCAAACTAACTTTTCCAGAGGATTTCCTTTCCCACCCACATAAATATACAAAGAGGAAGCTTCTGGGCCAGTTCTTCCTACTGCAGAGTAGAAATATGGCAGGTATCCAATGTATGTGAATAGTGTAAGTGGTAAGCCTGGATGATGTAGGAACAAAACCTACTTTCTAAGTCATCATATTTCATTGCTTACACATCTTTCTGGCATCAGCACATCTTGATTTCATTTAACCAATTTTTTCAGCCATCTACAAAATAAAAATGTAAGGCCTTTACAACGAATTATTGGGAAAAATAAATCCAGATATAAACAGTACGTCTACAGGATTGTTATAGCAGCTCCAATTATAATGAAAGTAATGTTTTTCAGCTTTCTTGCATTGTGAACATAATGCTCCCAGTATTTCAGAAGCAAGGGGTCTCTTTATAATGGTCTTGGCCTCACTATGCCAAATCCTTAGCATGTGAACGGAAGCCAGATAAATCAAAGATCCAAACTACACCATGTAGAATGCCAGTGCTAGTTTCTTTTCCATTTCCTAAAGCATAAGACGACCAAGAATTTAGAAAGAGAAAGTCCAGCTAAAAATATGCTTACTCTTGAGTTTTCAAATGTGTGAAATATAAAATAAGTATTTGGTCTTGATTCAAATCTACATAAAGCAGCACTGAATTGATCTGAAACTGATTTTATGGCAAAGAGAAAGCCTTACATAAAATTAAAGGACTCAAAGGAATTAAATCAACTTTGGACTTTACCTCTTTCTTGCAGGACACAATTGAGAAAGCTTACTGGTTTCAAAATAAGAAAAGAACCTACTATTATGTTAAAAGAGCTAAGACAAAAACTACCAGAACACAAAGCACTGTGATTATACCTGCTATCTGTAAATCTCAGGTGGTGAAGGATACAAAATGGATGCATGGCTGATGATAATTACTGGAAAATTACGCTCTGTTATTGAGTAAAATTACTCATTGCGAAACTTTCATTTCCAGGTAAGTCATAATGCGATACTGGTTTTCGTACCAGTCTGGTATTCAGACATATACAAACTGAAATACCAAACTCTGGAATGTGAGCTATTTTTTCTCTGTTTCCCATTTCAACTATTGAACGAGCACAAAGCCATCACCACTGTGTATTTAGTACTCACAGGTTAAAAGCTATAAAACTTTGCACATTTCTATTATAAAAGTTTCTTCCTTCGAGTACTATAAGTTTTCTTAGCCTAGATATTTCCATGGTCTAATCCAAAAATGAATTCTAAACTATTTAGTTTGATATTTTCAATTTGGAAACAATAAATTAATAAGCATTCTTTTTAGCAGACATTGGCTTCATTATAATTCAGAGGCTACATTGATGTACCACCTTCTACTCAGTGGTCACAGACATTATAAAACAGAACCCCCCAGTCAGCCTCGTGATTGTTCTGATACCCATATCTACCAGGAGGGAAGACCCTAAACACGAATGAAATGTCTCCTTGGAACTCGATCAGTCCCCTTCAGTGCACTTCACCTATTCAGAATCTCTCATTTTGCTCCAGGATCTCCTCCTGGCCCAGAACTTCTCAGGATTATTTATGACTAAGGACAGTATTCAAAGATGGCAACACTTAAAAGATATAAATTATATTAGTGATGTTTCAGGTATTTCACATGGCTTGTTCAGCTTCCACACTAAGCGCTTCCTGCCTCTGTACGATGGTAGAGATTACAGATTGGTTTCTCCCCTACAACCATGATTTGATTTAAAAATACTTAAGGCTAACCATTTTAACCCCAAAACATATGTATATAACACAGAAATGCCATCTTTTGGTGGATGGCATTCATTCTTGATGAAAGCCTTCTTTCTAAAGCTAGAACATTTTATTTCCTTCTTCAACTGTCTATTATCTATCTCTGTTGCCCTTGATATATTCCTTTCTTTTTTTTCTTTTTCTTTTCTTTTTTTTTAGAGAGAGGGATAAATAGGGACAGACAGACAGGAATGGAGAGATGAGAAGCATCAATTATTAGTTTTTCGTTGCGCATTGCGACACCTTAGTTGTTCATTGATTGCTTTCTTTTCTTTTCTTTTTTTTTTTTTTTTTACAGGGACAGAGAGAGAGTCAGATAGAGGGATAGATAGGGACAGACAGACAGGAAGAGAGAGAGATGAGAAGCATTAATCATCAGTTTTTCGTAGCGACACCTTAGTTGTTCATTGATTGCTCTCTCACACATGCCATGACTGCGGGCCTTCAGCAGACCGAGTAACCCCTTGCTGGTGAGCTTTTTACTCAAGCCAGATGAGCCCGTGCTCAAGTTGGCAACCTTGGGGTCTCGATCCTGGGTCCTTCCACATCCCAGTCTGATGCTCTATCCACTACGCCACCACCTGGTCAGGCTTGATATATTCCTTTCAATAATCCCATCCTTATACTAATACTTAACCAAATTCTCTACTTGTCTAAGCTATTTTTGTAGTTTTTATAAATATAAAAAACCATATGAAATTATATTAGAAGACAAAAATCATTCTAATTCACAAAATGAGAATAGCAAAGATTACTTATTTTAGAAGCTACAACAAACGATTCATCCAAAAATCTCAGACTTTTTTTTTTATTAAACTTGACCTGGTTTGGCCTCAATAAATTAGAAGTCTCTCTCATAGTGACCTAACATTTTCTATAAATTAAAATAGCATTTTACTCCTGATTACTAAGGTTTTTATCTCTTAAATACTCAGTTATCTTTTTTTTTTTTAAGTGAGAGGATGGGAGTTAGATTCCTATATGCACCCTGACTGGGATCCACCCAGCAACCCCTATTTGGGGCCAGTGCTTGAATCAATCGAGCTATCGTCAGCGCTTAAGGCTGACGCCCTTGGACCAACTGAGCTATCCTTAGCATCTGGGCTTGATGCTTGAACCACTTGAGCCACTGGCTGCGAGTTGAGAAGAGAGAGAGGAGGAGAGGGAAGAGAAGAGGGAAGAGAAGAGAGGAGAAGAGGGAGGAGGAGAGAGAGGGGAAGAGAAGCTGATGGTTACTTCTCGTGTGTATTCTGACCAGGGATCGAACCCAGGACTTTCACACACTGAGCCAGATGCTGTCTACTGAGCCAACCAGTGAGGGCTTCAGTTATCTTTTTAAACTTAATATTCTTTATGTATTTTTATATTAAACTTCTACATAATTCACTTATCTCCACATAAGTAAATGAAATTCAGTTTAACACAGTGTTATTTTGTTTGCATCATTTAAAACATCTTCAATGTGTTTAAGAACAGGAATGCAGTCTAGATTATAAAAATAAAGAACAGGAAGGATAAGAGAAGGCGGCTAAAGCTTTGAAATGGTTATCTTAGCAAGATGGTAGTGAAAAGCTCATTAAAGAGAAGACAAGCTTTTTCATGTTATAAAAAGTTATAGAGAGAAACTTTCTTCCCACTTTTTCCAATTTTTAAAGGTCTATTTACAGTGTTTTCTGTAGAATTTATGTAGTCCTACCGCAAAATCAATAGCATTAGAAAAGTTATTCACTACCATGTTCCAAAGAGTTGGAAAACATAACATGGGTGGATTACCCATCTTCTTTTTGAAGAGAAGAAACATACATTGATTCTTTTGAAAAGTGCCATGATTAAAGGGCCTGTGGTAAGACCTTTCTGAAATTTAGATATAGGTTCACATTCATAACTCGTTCCACTGGACCATTCCATATTCCCACAGTGTTGCCTTAATGTCAAACCTCACACACTACTGTTCTGTTCAACAGCCATGACACAGCCAAATTCATGCTTCTTATTTTGAAAGTTCTGTGTTTTTAAAGAGTTTGATCAATGCCTTCTACCCATTAAGTCAGCAAGAAGTATTTTACTAAGACCAGTTAAAGGAATGAGGTAAAGGCAGGCAAGGAAGGGGAGTAAGAGTGGGGGAAGGGGGCACATGACACATATAGAAGAGATAAGTGCTCCCAGGATTTATGGCTTGTCACAGCATCAATAACAAAGAGAAACACATTACATACTGATTAGTAACATTTCTTAAAGATGGCTTTACCCTCCTTTGACATAGCGCAGATTATGTAACTTTTTTTTCTTTTTATGGCCAATCCTGAGGATGAGCTTCTTCTTTGAACACTGCCTTTATGCTTTATCCCAATATAAATGCATTTCTCTAACAAGTGTTCAACTTAAACTCATAAGTGTACATAAGCCTCAGGGTACTTGTTAGAAGACAGAATGGTATGTAACTAGACTTTTTTCTTTAGACATTAAAAAGTGAGAGAGTATCTTTTATATTTTCTGATACTTAATTAGAGAATTGTGCAAATATTTCAAAGTGTAGATAAACAAAGGTCAGGAGAAAGTTTGAATAAGGTACACAGTATAAAATCCGGGTATAACAGTGAAAGATCCATTTGGAAAGTACTTAACACACTTCTAAAAGGAAATGTTGACAATTCTTTGAGAGAATTTTCTAAATTTGCCTGGAACCATTGCCAATTTTGGACTGATGACTCTCTTGGATCCAGAAGACTATGGTATTAAAAACTTCTCATTTTACCTACCTTTAAATTATATGCGATGAAAAAAATTAAATAGTGAAAACTATTTTAAGTATTTTTTGTCTGAAAATTCATTTGATTTTAAAATATATATAATGTGACCAATTTTTATTTTGTCTTGGTTTCATTTGTTTTGATTTTTTAGAAGTGTAATGTATAATGGATTTTGCCAGTATAGACCTAGGAAAGGAAGGAAAGATAGGATCAGAGTTAAATGTAACAATGTATAGAATACACAAATGTCTAATATACTTTCCTACATATCATGGGGCTCTCCATAAATAAAAATAGTTTAAAGCATTTAGTTTCTATTATGTGTCTCCCTACACAGTGATGAGATTCAGCTGGTTCACACCGGTCCAGCCAAACCAATACCTACCTAATTTTTTGTTGAGTTCAGTGAGCCAGTTATTTAAATGGCACTGGTAATCAGGGTTCTCTCTATGGTGGGTGCCTGGGCAGCGCCTAATGTGGAAATCACAAATTTATATTCCTTACTCTTTTTTAACATTCATCTGTGCAACAGCATATTCTAAGCACCCATAGTGATGTTCATTCTGCTCATAGGTGAAAAAAATTTTGACAGAACTATGCTTGTAATATTTACTTATTAATTTCATAAAACTCATTATTCCTTTGTAGGATTCCTACTCCTACAGTGAAAAGATGGTTAAGGATAAATCACACAGCTGACGATGCTCAGATAAAAGTGAAGAAAACTCCAAGTTAGGATACCAATCAAGAAGCAATAGGGAGGCTGACCAGATGGTGGCACAGTGGATAGAATGTTGGCCTGGGACAAAGAGGACCCAGGTGTGAAACCCCGAAGTCGCCAGCTTGAGCTTGGGCTCATCATCTTGAACACAGCTCATCCAACTTGAGTGAGGGGTTGCTAGCTTCAGCGTGGGATCAGAGATGACTCAATGGCTGCTGGCTTGAGTCCAATGTTGCTGGCTTGAGTCCAAGGTCACTGGCTTGAGTAAGGGGTCAGTCGCTCTGCTAGATGCCCCCTGATCAAGGCACATATGAGAGAGCAATCAGTGAACAACTAAAGTGCTGCAACAAAGAATTGATGTTTCTCATCTATTTCCCTTCCTGTCTGTCTGTCCGTATCTATTATCTCTCTGTCTCTGTCTCTCTCACCAAAAAAAAAAAAAAAAAAAAGAAAGAAAAGAGAAGGAAGCAATATGGAAATATCTTAAATAAGAATTTTATTGTTTTTTTCAAGTATTAATATTTTTATTAATATTTTAAAACTCTCTTATAATCTAGTTTTTGTAACTCTTTTATTGTTCTTATTTAAGTATTAAATGCATGAAATAATAAACTACCTTTCAGTATAAAGTATTTTCATATTTAAAACGGTCATTAGGGTAGAGAACCAGTTATTAAATATTTGTCCCTACATATATACTTGGATAACCTTTACACTAAGAGGTAAATGGGGATATTGTCACCCTCATGTTACAGATGGAAAACTGAAGCATAGAGAAGTTAGGCAACTTGCCAGAGAACAAACAGCTGGAAGATGGCAGAGGGCGCTTTGAATCCGCAATCTGCTGGAATGATAAATGCAACGGATTAAAAGGGCAGGTATGCCAGATGCAGAAAGGGACTGGCGCGTCTTGCCAGATGAGTCTCGAGAAGTGGGGAGGCAGCAGATCATCAGCCCTTCCCAGCAGTGTCCTCTTTTTCCTAAGGACTCTGGGAAGTCATTTAGAATTTTGTGTTTTTTTAGCAGGAAAGTACACGATATACAAGCCTATTACTTGACTGGAATGTGGAAAACAGATATCAGGAGGCATAGTGGATATCAACTAGTTAGGAGATGTTTGCAGTGTCTTGTCAGGAGCTGTTCTCTGGGTCTAGGAAGATGGCTTGGGAGACGAAGAGATGCTTTGGGGAGGCATTTCACGTCCTAAAAGCATTCACTATCCTCTAGCATTCCCTTTCATTAAGGTACATGATCTGCCGAGGCTAATGAATGCAACTGAACGTGGCACTACAAACAACTAATTTAAAAAGGTTCAAAATTCAGCATAAATGCTGCTTTCTCCAAGTTTTCCCTGGGTTAGATGCCTCTGCTAAATGCTCCATTTATCACCTCTCATAGCATTTTAAAAATAGTATCTTATAATAATCTTTTACCACCCATCTCCTCCATGGAACCTAGAGCCCTTTGAGACCTCTGTTCCGTTTGTTATGGAAGCCCCAGGATTGATGCAATGCTCACCTGTTTAGTGGATTTTGAATGGAAGAAGATAGTATAGCAGCATCCCACAAGAACAGTTAATTAATTCTATAAATTTATGCCTGGAAAAATCTCTAACATACATGCGTTTAGGTAAGATTTGTGGTACGTGGGTGTATATATGTGTGGCAGAAAGAGAGGAGTTAAGATATCCTTACTTTTTTAAAAAGTCACCTCACACTATTTAATAAATCACTACAATTTCATAGTAAGCATTGTTTTTTGTCTCATTTGGTCTAATTTTTATCTAAATCAAACATCCCCTGTTGTCACACAGCCATAAGCCCTTTTCTCGGGCAAAATACTTCCACACTTTCACAAAAGATTCTCTATTTCATTGAACTGGATAAAATTTTTTTTAAAAATTTATGGAGAAAAGTCCTTGGAAGAATGATTTAAAATTGTGAGTTACAGAATGAACAATAGAGAGAAACTTGTGTCCATATACATTCACTCTATATAAACAATAAAAAACATTGCGTAAAAAAATTCATATAGTTTTCTAACTACTTGACCTGTTTCCAAAGTCAACTGGAAATGTAATTTGTTGTATAAACATTTGTTGAATTTACTGAGTGCCTGTTAAATGCAAATTTCTATGAGTGACAGTATGGGGACTACAAAAGTAAAAATAAAAATTTTATTCAAAATAAAAGAATGTCCCTTCAAAGTAGATGAAATTCATGTGTAAGTATATATAAATATATTCTATATTCTAATGACTTGAGAAAAAAATAGAGGCACCCAAAGCAGTCATATCCTTCATATAATGTTCCCAGTCACAAAGCAGTACCGTAATTACATCAAAACAAACAAACAAAAAACTTAAAATTTCCTGAAGGGAAGACTACATTTTCTAATCCAATGTAACAACAGAGGTAAGTACTAAAATTATTTTAACATTGCTAGAGAACATATTGCATAGTTTATAAAGGACTTATTTTTAATTGTAGCAGATGTAGATTCTAACCCCATCCTTTAATTATCATTTAGGGCTCTCAATTTACTTATCGATAATTGAGGACAAAAATGCTCACTTTGACTGGTAGGAATGGAAGGAAATGATGTATATTAAATGTCTAGCCAGTACCTAACTCACAATAGCAATTAGCCATAACGGACTGACAGGCAGATCCAACATTACAGCTGTCTCTAGAGTTCAGCTATGGCTCCTTCAGAATAAGAAATTTCACACATAAATTAAATGTACAATTTCAGGAATATATGCCAAAAATAGTAGAGAAACAGGAGTTAGGAGGCTGAGGATGGGAGTGGGCTTCATTTTTATGTGTGGTTCCCTAACCTGAGATTTCTTTCTTGGGATGGAGAAGGAATGAGGGGGGAAATGATATTTCCAGCGAAGCCATAAATATTGAGCGTAGTACCTATTAGACTAGAGATTTTCAACCAGTGTGACACAAGGCTTTTTAAAACATAAAATACCTAACTATTTAGTCAGGTGCACTGACCTCTTTTCCCTTAGATTGTAAAATTAAAAAAGAAAGTGACAACAGCCAACACAACGGTAGTCATTTGGTATGAATACCCAGTTTTGAACCATAACTATATAGGTTATATAAGAGAGTCCATCTTATTGGTCCTGTTGCAAAATAAGGTGGCACCTGATTGGTTAATTTTTTTTGTATTTTTTTCCCCAGTTAGAAGCAGGGAGGCAGTCAGATAGACTTCTGCATGCGCCTGATGGGGATCCACCCGGCACGCCTACCAGGGGGTGATGCTCTGCCCATCTGGGGCATTGCTCCACTGTGGCCAAAGCCATTCTAATGCCTGAGGTGGAGGCCATGGACTCATCCTCAGCACCCAAGGCCAACTTTGCTTCAATGGAGCCTTGGATGCGGGAGGGGAAGAGAGAGATAGAGAGAAAGGAGAAGGGGAAGGGCGGAAAATCAGATAGTCATTTCTCCTGTGTGCCCTGACCAGGAATTAAACCCAGGACTTCCACATGCCAGGCCGATGCTCTACCACTGAGCCAACAGGCCATGGCTGATTGGTTAATTCTTGGTACCAGAAATCCTTATATACAAATATAGTCATCTGATTTTTTTAAAAAGTCACTTTGGAGCAAAAAGGGTAGGTAATTACTATTCTTATTTTTATATATGTAAATCAAAATTTTATCTTTTTTTGTCAGAGCAGAAAAAATTTTAAAAAAATTTTGATATGGCATAGAATTTTAGTAATTAGTTCATGTGTGCCATAAGATGAAAAAGGTAGGAAGTAACTGTATTAGACCATATAAGGGCTAAATATAATATTAATAGACTGGTTATTTTATAAGCCAACTAATATGGATCTATTTCATGTTACATGGAGTTAATTACAGGTGTTTTGGGAAAAATTTGGACCTATGCACCTACAATAAGTGTCTGGTGTCCTCAAGTATGTGGTGATCCATATAACACCTAGGGAAATATCACTGAGCCCTGTGAACTCCATCACTTCTCTCTATGTCTTCTTAACACCCTTTATCTGGAGAACTAAAGAGATACAGCAAAGAGAATGGCTTGCTATATTTATTTTCATAGAACACCTATTTGATAACATTTATAATAAAATGTCCGAGATGCTAATAAATCTTTGAGGTGAAACATAGCTATGGTGAGAATATGGCGCAAGAACAATTGAAAAGCAGCTGAAGTCAAGACATAGTCACCTTTTTATGTAATCAACTAAAATGGTAAAATAAAAAAATTTTTTTTTCAGTCTAACATGGTTATTTAGAATTTTAAAAGCAGGTCTAAGAACCAAATTATGGACTATAAAATACATGTTATATTTAGTTAAGATCTGCTACTAAGCATCTGTGTCTGGAAAAGAACCAACATATTTTCGATCATCTGTAACAAGTAATACCAAGAGAAATAGTGCAGGGATAATGGCCCCCTAAATATGATATATTCATGACTATCCAATCAAAGAGGGTGTTTCCATGACTGCATGCTAATATTTAAATAAACGCTATCCACTGAAATTTAAACTACTGATTATAAAACTGGTCTCTCCAATATCTTTACTGCCAACAAGCAAATGAGAAAGTACTCATAGGACTATGTAAGCTTTTACAATGACAAAAACCCATAATAATAATATTTAACATCTTTAGCTTAAAAGGAAAACTCCAAGAAAAATAAATACCAAATATATCTAAATGTCATTAATGCTTACAAAGTTAGTATTTAACTGTCCATTTACCTGGTAGCACTTTCTAAAACAAGAGCCAAAAATGCCTGAAAGTAGCTAGAAATCCTTGTAACACTAAATCTCAGACCTTCTTGGAACAGAAGCTATGGTTGAATTGATGAACCACAACGGAGAATTAACTGTGTGGCCATCTTTTACTGCTCCCTACTTATTTCATCAATAAATGACATTTTCGTTTAAATAATAAAGCTAGCAATTTTTAAAAACTAGTAATAGAGAGGAGAGGACTTTAGATTTGTTTTGTAATTCTAATAAGTAGATAAAAATTCTAGCTAGTTATAATGCTGATAAATACCCATTCTATGGATTGTTACTTTGAACATTTTACATATGCCAAGATTAATGCTGACTATGAGAGTATTTCATTTCAAAAGAGAATCTATAATAAGAGATAGAGCTATGAAAAATAAATACTACTGGAATTAGTTCTAGGATAGTTAAATATATTTCAAATATATATTGCTCAGTGGATAGAATGTTGGCTCCACGTCTGGATATCCTGGGTTTGATAACTAATTGGGGAACAGAGGAGAAGCAACCATCTGCTTCTCTTCCCCTCCCCCTCCTCTTCCTTTTCCCCTCTCGCAGCCAGTACCTCAATTGGCTCCAGTGTTGACCCGGGGTACTGAGGATAGCTGGTCTGGTCTGAGTGTCAGCCTCAGGTTCTAAAAATAGCTCAGTTGATTTGAGCATTGGCTCAAGACAGGGGTTGCTAGGTGATCCCAGTCAGGGTGCATGCAAGAGTCTGTCTCACTATCCCCCCCCTCACTTAAAATTTATATATATTTCAAATACACACTTAAGAGCAATTTCACTACAGTGGTACCTTGAAATACAAACAGAGCAACAATTTTTTTTAAGATATGAGCTGCAACTCAGTCCATACTTTTGTTCGAGATTCGAGTGAAATTCCGAGATATGAGTCGTGATTCAGGATGCTGCTGCTAGTTGGCGCGTTGGCTCACAGGTCCAGTACTGGCAGTTTGATATAAGAATTGACTGACTTACGAGCTCAGTTACAGAATGAATTAAATTTGTATCTCAAGGTACCACTGTATTTGGAAAATAAATTTTTAAATAATACACAGTAAAACTTTAGGAAAAACAAATCGTCTTTTTTTCAGGCATAACAAACTAAAACATGAATACATGAATACATGAATCCAATTTATTAAAGTGAAAAAACTCAATGGTATGTCATTTTCAATGTTTACATTGGCTGCAAAATTCCCATTGAATTTAAGAGGAGTTCAGTATACACATATGAAGTATGATCTTTTAAAATTTAATTATTTCTCACTTAATCATTCCTCTTCATGATGGTCTGGCTTGATATCAGAGAACAATGAAAAGGTAGAATACATCTCACAAACTGATGATAAAGAATAATATGCTTCCTGATGAAAAAATAATATTGAACACACAGTTTTGAGACTTCTCATGAATATACAAGTAGAATTAGACTGTCCTCACCTTTGGAAGTTATTTAAAGTAAATGTTTTCAATGTGAAATTATTTTAATGAGGAGAGGGTCAAAAAGAGTTCTGAATGATAGTAAGGATTTATAGTTATATACTTTCTTTTAAAAGTATGACATAGTAGTTGTAGATATTCCTAACATTTGGGGTCAGGATGTGAGGCCAGGCAAAAGGGTAAAGATGATTTAAAACCAGTAGATTAATTTACTTTTAGCCAATTATAATTAATATCACATCAAGACTGTTTACATTTCTGCTGTCATCCATATGCATTAGCACCAGGTTAATGTTCAAGCCATGAACCAAATGATTGCTTGCATAAATCTCCACTGTTGTTAGATAGCAAAGTCCATTGCCCTATCCTTACTTCCTGGGAATAACCTTTGATCTTCAGATCAACAGTAAAATAATTACTGATTTTGGCCAAATGGGGATTAGTCATTTCTGTTCTGAGTAGCTAGCTGCACAGCTGGAAACAGATGTGCAGGTCTCCTGCACAGATCCTAAAGAATCTTCCCCAAACGTTTATATCATGTTTGTCATTCGTTTATCAGAGGCCAAAATGTTTCTCTTTTGTAAACGTGTGTAAAACATCCTCAGAATTTCAAAGAATAACAAAGCAGGGCTGAATGTGGCCGAAATACAAAAAGGAAATCTCCCATCTGTCCAAATAAAACAGTTGTATTATCAGAAATGAAGGCTCAAAACAACACACACACACATTATTTAATATAGATTTTCAATAATTTGTCCAAGGAGAGATACTAATACAGAGAAAATGCCAAAAGTTTAAACAAATAATGAAAAAAGATTTAATTTTGAAAATATTTTTAAAATGTATTAACTTAGGAAGTTAATTTTTATTGTTAAATTTGTTTTTCTTATTTCTCTTCTTACGCATCAATATTATTAATATTTTTTTGTATTTTTTGTATTTTTCTGAAGTTGGAAACTGGGAGGCAGTCAGACAGACTCCCGCATGTGCCCGACCAGGATCCACCCAGCATGCCCACCAGGGGGCGATGCTCTGCCCATCTGGGGTATTGTTCTGTTGCAACCAGAGCCATTCTAGTGCCTGAGGCAGAGCATAGAGCCATCCTCAGTGCTCCGGCCAACTTTGCTCCAATGGAGCCTTGGCTGCGGGAGGGGAAGAGAGAGACAGAGAGGAAGGAGAGGGGGAGGAGTGAAGAAGCAGATGGGTGCTTCTCCTGTGTTTCCTGGCCGGGAATCGAACCTGGGATTCCTGCACGCCAGGTTGACCCTCTACCACTGAGCCAACCAGCCAGGGCTTACTAATAATATTTTTAAGGAAAATTATCAACATAAATACAATATCCCATGAAAAATTTTATACTTGTTATTGATATCTTTAAATATCATTTGTTTAGAAAATATTATTGATTTATTTATTCAGTAAATATTATTTAGAATCTGTTAAGTGCTAGCCAGAGTTCTAGGCATTGGGTATACAAATGTGGACCAAACAATGTAAGTAACTCTATAGTCTCATAAGAAATTACAAATCCCACTGAAAAGAGACAAGCAGAAGCAAAGTTAATTTCAACTAATGACTGATGCTAGAATAACAACAAAACCAAGTGAGATGCCAACTGAGAGTGCCTGGGGTGTGTGTGCAGCTGCTTTAAATAAGGGACCTGGTCAAAGAAGACCTCCCTAAAACTAATGTCCGTGGTATAAAACTTAATGATGAGAAAAAACTAATCATGGACCTTGGAGGCTATGGTAAGGAACACTGATTTTATTTTCATATATATTGGGGTTTTTAAAGCATATTTTGAATGTTTTCCCCTAAGGAGCACTGATAACATGAAAAAAGCTAGAACTTTCTTTATATATATATGCATATATATATATATATAAATTAATAAATAAGAAAGAAAAATAGGTACAATGAGGCCTATACTAACATTTAAAAATTAATCTAACAGACTCTTCTTGTTTTGAAAAATAAATATGTAATCCAACTTTTTTTTATTTCCTTAGGCTATTGTCAAACATAGAACAATAGGGAAATTTCAGGTTAGATTTCACAACTGTCAAAAACCTCTCGGGGCTGATTTTTACATTTTATTGAGTTTGGCTCCTGGATTGTCTGATTTGACAGAACTGACAGTACTCAGGTATCACACAGACACAGACTAAATAAATTTGCAGTATTTCAGGAACTCTATTGTTTTTATTCCAGTTGTTCACTTGGAGCTTAGCCCCCTTCTTGCTCACTTGAGAAATGATCACACAGAGGTCACACCTCACTTAAAACTAGTCGATGATTGACATATTTTTTTAAAACCCAAGCAATGTTTCTGATGAAATGGATAATATTTTACTAAAGAATTAAATAAATATCATTTTAATGTAGCTTCCCAAATTAACTTTATGCTGCTTAAAATCCAATACACGACTTGTAAAGACAAGTAGAAAAATACAAAGAAAATCTGACATGCAATTCCACCACCAAGACATAGCCACAATTAATGTTTTGGTGTCTACCTTCCAAATATTAAGCCTTTTAAAGTCTACTTACTCTCTTAATACTTGCTTTTTTAACTTAATTTTCAGAGCTTCATATTCTTCTAAGGCACAGAACTATTAATGATAAATGATGAACCACAGTTATATAACTAATATCCTACTACCAAACCTTTAAATGGTTCTAAATATTTTCTCCTAGGGAAAGCAGAGGCAGTAATCTTCTTAACGTTAATCTTGGCAGTGATTTTTTGGATTTGACACAAAGAGCAAAATAAAAATAAACATCAACAACTAGGAAATCAAACTAAAAAGTTACTGCATATCAAAGGAAACCATCAACAAAATGAAAAGGCAACCTATTGAAATGGGCTAAAATAATTGCAAATTATACCTGATGAGAGGTTAATTTCCAAAATAAATAAAGAACTCATACAATTCAATAGAAAAAAGAATTTGAATAAAAATAGAAAAAAGGAGCTGAATAAACATTTTCCCAAAGAAGACATACAGATGGCTAACAGGTACATATAAATGTGCTCAACATCATTAATCATCAGGAAATGCAGATCAAAAGCACCCTTATTTTTATTGCTGCTTTATTTAAAATAGCTAAGATATGGAAACAAGCTAAGGATCAACAGCAAATGGATAAAGAAGATGTAATAAAATAAATAAAATAAACATATAGATACAAAGAACAACCTGATGGCCACCAGATGGGAGTGGGGTTGTGAAGATGGTGAAAAGGATTAAAAAGATCCAATTGCCATAAACATAGTCATGGGAATGTAAAATACAGCATAGGAAACGCAGTCAATAATATTGTTATAACTAAGTATGGCGTCAGATGGGTGCTAGACTCACTGCGGTCATCACTTTGTAAAGTATAAAAATGTCAGCTCATTACGTTGTACACCTGAAGCTAATAATATTGTATGTCAACTATAATTGGAAGTAAAATTAATTTAAAATACATGAGATGTCACCTCACACTTGCTGAAATGGCTATTATCTAAAAAACCAGCAATAAAAAGTATTGGTGAGAATATGGAGAAAATGGAACCTTTGTGTACTGTTGAGAGACATGTAAAATGGAACAGGCACTATGGAAAAATATGAAGGTTACTAAAAAAAATTACAAATAGAACTACCATATGATCCAGCAATTCAACTTCTGAACACTTAGCCAAAGGAAATGAACACACTAACTCAAGAATGTATCTGCAACATCATGTTTATTGCAGCACTATTTATCTAGCCAAGATATGGAAATAACCTAAGTAAACCTTAATGGATGGATGAATTAAAGAAAATATGATACACATATATAATGGAATATTATTCAGCCATTAAAAAGGAAGTCCTGAATTTACAACAAAGATGAATGGACCTTGAGGAATTTTGCTAAGTGAAATAAGTCAGAGAAAGGCAAACACCATGTGATCTCACTGGTATGTGAAATGTGTGAACAAAACAAAACAACTCACAGATACAGAGATGGTTGGTTGTCAGAGGTGAAGAGTGGTGGGGGTGGAAGAAATGGGTGCAGTCAAAAGGTAAAAACCACTACTTATTAAATAAAGAGGTCCTGGGGATGTAATGTACAGCATATGTATAGTTAATAATACTGTATTGTATATTTGGACACAGCTAAGAGAGTACATTTTAAAAGTTCTTAGTACAAGAGAGAAAAAAATTTAACTATGCCTGATGATGAATGTTAACCAGACATATTGTAGTGATCATTCTGCAATGTATACAAATATCCAATCATTATGTTATACACCTGAAACTAATATACTGTTATATGTCAACTATATCTCAAAATAAATATCTGGTCAAAAATGTTGACAGCACAAAAATGGAGAAACAGAGAAACCTGGTTTAAGGTAAGAAATGTATAATCTTTAGAATTAGAATACGATCTGTGTTCTCAGTATACTGCAGATCAGGGGTAGCTGGTCTAGAGAGAAAGAGAAAGAAAGTGTCTGTTTCTCAAGAGAAGTACACACAGAAAAGCTAATAGCTTCCTAGTTCTTGGTCTTTGTACCTTGATCTAATGGCTACATTCCTCCCACTTCTGGCTATACAAAGCATTCAATAATATTCTTATAGTAACTCCTACTTAAACTAGCTACAGTTGGTTTCCGCTACTTGATCTTGAATGTGCTCTAAGAAGTGATTCCCCAAAACATGTACTTTTTGTGAAGAATATGAATGGAGAATTACTAATTAATATGCAAGCAGGAAAAAAAGTGCAAGAAAGAAAACCCAAGAACAAAACAATCTACATTGGAAAATGGGAAGAGAAATTATCAATGAATAATAAATGGGAAAAACATGTCTTCACAATAAGCCTAAATTTTTAAAGAGGGCAATCGAAGTAAATTTCAATAAGGATATGGAGTAAAGTACATTCTCTTTTATTTTAGATAAGCTGCCTGAGCCTTCATTTGCAAAATCAGGGTAATAAAAACAACATGAGTTAGACCTTTCATTTGAAATGAAAGAAAACTAAATCTATTTGATGAGCTGTCTGTGGCACAATCCTGGTGTACCCTACATCAGAAAACCCCTATGCCTTAGATATATCTAAAACCAGCTACTTGTTTGCTATGAGGCAGACCTCTCTTTATCTTTCTGCTCCAAAATCTCTGCTTCATTCATTTTTTTAAATAAGTTTTCTCAAGATATAATTTCCATACTATTAAGTTCATTTTTTTGAGAATGCACAGGGTTCAACCATCTCCACTATCGAATTCCAGACTTTTTTTTTTAAGTAAGTGAGAAGTGGCGAGGAAGAGACAGACTCCTACTAGCATGCTGACCAGAATCCACCTGCCTCCTATGGGGGCAATGCTCTGCCCATCTGGGGAGTTACTCCGTTGCTTAGCAACCAAGCTTTTCTGAGTGCTGAGGCAGAGGCCATGGAGCCATCCTCATCACCCAGGGCTAATTCACTCCAAGCGAGCCATGGTTGTAGGAGGTGAAAAGGGAGGGAGAAAGAGAAAGAGAAAAAGAGAGAGAGGGGAAGCAAGAGGGGGAGGGGTGGAGAAGCAGATGTGCCCTAACCAGGAATCAAACCTGGGATATCCTGACACCAGGCGAATACTCTACCACTGAGCCAACCAGCCAGGGCCTCCAGAATATTTTGATGCCCCAAAATGAACCCCATGCCTATTAGTAGTGGCTACCCATTCTCCTTTTCTTCCACCCTAGTCACCAAATAACCTACTTTCTGTCTATATGGATTTGCCTATTCTGGATATTTCATATAAATGGAATCATGTAATGTGTTGCTTTCTGTATCTGGCTTCCAGGTTCATCCATGGTGTAGCATGTATCATAACTTTGTTCCTTTTATCTTTATTGCTTAATTTTTCTAATTCTCTCTGGAAACCAAAGGCTTCATCTCCTTTGGTCCATATGGAGAGAAAGATGGCTGCCAACAGGTCTGGAGCTTAACTGCTTACAGACTCTCTGGGACCCAAATGCAGAGAAAAGAACTGTTAAATTTTGGCATGTCTCACCTTTAAACTAATCTACTGAGGTTACTATCTGTGTTGCTTATCTTGGGTTCTTCCTTGGTATCAATCAACTATATTCAGGGAAACAGCACCAAGTTATAAAAATGTCTGATTTGAGGAAGCCATATATAAGAAAGATGAAATCAGGTTTGGGAGTTTCATTTCCCAGAATATTTGGGGATGGATGAGTGAGGAGATGAAATAAAGTGTTCTCATATAATTCATATGCCAGACTAGTGAAGAATAAGAAAATAGATGCAAACATGTAACTTAAATATTTGCCAGTATAAAACTTCATCAGTTGGTTTATCCAAGGAAAGCTTAAACAATCTAGAGAAATTGTGAAAAGGATAGTGAAAACATTTTGTTGCCAGGGTTTTGATTAATGGAAACCTATCAACATTTTCCCTTAAGAAACACTGGGAAACTCTTAGCTGCTTTTGTCTAGGAAAGTGTAGCATTTTGTGGTGGGGTAAAAATGAAGTGCAGATGAATTGATTAATGAAATGGACAAATAAGTGGTGGTGTATTTCTTCAATAAAACACTGTGCAATAATTATAGCAGCTAAAATGCATTAATTACAATCCTAGGCAGCAACAGATTAGAATCTCAAAAATATACTGTTGAGAAAAAGAAGTCACAAATAAAATATATATTATTCCATTTATATAATGGTTAAAAACAGGCAAAACCAAATACCATAATTTATTAAAATTATATATGTTATTATATATATATATATATATATACACACACACACATATTCTGAGGGGAAGCAAGTGAATTCAGTATAATGGTTATTAACAAGTGGTGGTGGAGAACAATGTTAAAAGAGGGCTGGTAAAGTAGTAGATAAGGAACTGCTAGTTAATAAGGTTCTAGTCTTTCACTTTGGTTGTGGCTATATAAATATATACTTTTTATTGTTTTTAAATTTTAATGTAAATTTTAATTCACTTTTGTATACATATATATTTCATAATTTTAAAATTATGAACAATGAAAGGAGAGAATATAAGAATAAATTCTATTTTTTTTTTTATTGTTTTACAAAAAAGACAAGTGTTTCAAATTTGCTGTACCTTTGCAGTACTGATAACTGGCCAACATGTATACACTGCCAAAGACATATGTAGGGTGGGTGGTGGGGAACACATTTTATGGGATCTTCACGATAAAAATAATGCTTTTTAAAAGAACATGAGACCCGGCCAGGGCACACAGGAGAAGCGCCCATTTGCTTCTCCACCCCTCCACCGCGCCTTCCTCTCTGTCTCTCTCTTCCCCTCCCGCAGCCGAGGCTCCATTGGAGCAAAGATGGCCCGGGCGCTGGGGATGGCTCTGTGGCCTCTGCCTCAGGCGCTAGAGTGGCTCTGGTCGCCACATGGCGACGCCCAGGATGGGCAGAGCATCGCCCCCTGGTGGGCAGAGCATCGCCCCATGGTGGGCGTGCCGGGTGGATCCCGGTCGGGCACATGCGGGAGTCTGTCTGACTGTCTCTCCCTGTTTCCAGCTTCAGAAAAATGCAAAAAAATAAATAAATAAATAAAATAAAAGAACATGAGAGAATTTTTGAAAATTTGCTTTATAAAATATTTCCATCATTACAAGTATAAAAAGTAGTGTATTTTTATACTTGTATTTGTAGTATAAAAAGTCTGTGTATTAACTTCAAAAATTATATGTTTGGAAACAAAAAACTTGTGAAAAAATTCACTTCAGTACTTCAAAAACGTTCCCAATGAAAATTCTCAGTGGGCACTTAAACCAATTTGTTAAAATTGTTAAAATGATGGAACTTCAAAGCAGTTTGCAGGAAAAGTGATTGACATCAGAAACATGAAATTTACTAGCCAAATTACGGCAAAAATTTTGGATCTATGTATCATTTTGCATTATCTTATCAAGCTGACAGCTTCAAAACCAAGCTTGAAAAAAAAAAACCCCTTAAAATTAGACCTTCAAATTGCTGTATCACACACATTAAACAAAATTAAATTACATTGCACTTACTGCAATATCAGTATTCATAAATCAGTTTATACCATTAATAGTTAAAAATAAATTAAAATTCATTAAAATATCTACTTAAAATATATTATTTCCAATTTATCAACATATTTCAAATCTTATTTTCCACATCATTTTATCACATTATAAATGTATATTTTGTGTACTGTGTAATGTTTATTTTCTCTAATTCCAGCGGTTATATTATAGATATCATTTTATGTAAATATACTTTGTTTATGCCACAAAATTATAAGGATAAGAGTACTCAATGTTTAAAAGCTTGAAGACTGATGGTCTAAAACTCTATCATCACATGAAATATTAAATTTGGATTTCTTGCCCTTGACATGTGGTGAGAAGGGCATATCAGGCAACAGGTTAATTGCATAAGTATCAGAATTCCATGTCCTTCGTCATACAAATCAGTGTTCTTATATCATTTTTGTATGGTAATTGTTTTGAATGTTTATATAATTTGGTTCTTTCTTTAACTTGAGCTTCTAATCATTTGCATAGAATCTGCAAATGTTTTCTGGTTTTTCAATATTCAACATAACAGTTATTAAATAGTATATTACACAGACTGTATAAGTAATTTAATTTCTAAGCAGAAAGGAAATAAATTTAAAAGGATGACTACTTTCTAATACATGAGCTGTACAGTTATGACTTTAGGTGCTTTGTAGTTCCAAACCTTGAAAAAAATACTTCATAGTTGTATACATGAAACATCTTTCTTTCATTTTTTTCTGGCAAATATTTTGAGAGTCAGTAGACACAACAAATATTGTATGAATATCCCTTGTCTTTCTCAGACTCCAGCTATCTTTCTTCTGGTCTTTCTCTCCTTAGTGTATAAGTTTTATTAGATTTTTAAATATTAACATTTTTTATTACAATAACTTTTAAAGTTTCATGTATTTGTTGTTTTGTTTTGTTTTTGCAACAAAGACAGAGAGAGACAGAGAGAGGGATATATAGGGACAGACAGACAGGAAAGGAGAAAGATGAGAAGCATCAATTTTTTGTTGTGGCACCTTAGTTGTTCATTGATTGCTTTCTCATATATCCTTGGTGGGGCTATAGCCGAGCAAGTAGCCCCTTGCTCAAGCCAGTGACTTTGGGCTTCAAGCCAGAGACCTTGGGTTCAAGCCAGGGACCATGGGTCATGTCTATGATCCCACATTTAAGCTAATGACCCCATACTCAAGCTGGTGAGCCCATGCTCAAGCCTGATAAGCCTGCAATAAAACTGGTAACCTCCATGATTTGAACCTGGGTCCTCTGCATTCCAGTCCGAGGCTCTGTCCTGTGCCACCTCCTGGTCAGGCTATGTGTTTGTCTTAATCAATGCACTCTAAAGCCATGAGGACATAAACTGTGTTCTATTATCTAAACTTGTAAGAGATGATATAAGAATCCTTTTCGAATGAATAAATTAGTCATATACCATACTCATTATTCTTTACACTAGTGTTTCACAAAAAGCAATCAAAAGAATAGCACTATTTTAAAGGTCTCTATGATAAAAGAGTTCCATTGACAAGTGCTCTTCTGTGATGAATATTTCCTTACTAGAAATCCAAAATGCACACTCGTCTGTTAAAAGGCACTGAGAATTCCTACTGTAAATAAACCTGGGTAAACTTCTTTAACTCAATCTTTTCTAAATATATATGTCAAGCTTATTAATGTCCTATGGTAGTAGTTTTCTATACATTAATACTTTAGGAAATGCGATGTTACAACATTTCTGTTTTTAAATGTGCATGTGGAGAAAGCAATCAAGGGAAAGAGCTATTATTATACTTAAGTAATTTAGTGGGCTGTCTGTAGCTAAAGTGAATGAAATGAATTCTAAATAGTTAAATTATTTACCCATGTAGAACTATGATATTTGTTTATATTAAAAGCATATGTTCTAAATTGAGAGGTAAATTTTATTGCATATACACTCTTAGAAGGGAATAAGTTCTGTAGTTTCACTTGTCTAAAAAATGACTATAATGTAAAAACTAAAATATGCTGCTTTAAATTGATTAAATCAACAGAACTCATAAATTAAGCACAACCATTTAATGTGGCCCTCTGTAGGGTCAGCCTTGAGAATCTCCATATGTAAAACCATGGTGCTAAATACCTCTGGGAATAGTCCAAGAAAATCATTTTCATCTTTTTATTTTTGACCTCAAAGAGCATTATGAATTTGACCACCAATTTTATTGTTCACATTTGGTATTCAATACTCTTAGTCTATTTTTCTGAAGAAAATTTGTGCTTAAAGGGTATAAAATTATACTGAGAACGTTACTGAAAAGAACTCCATTCTGTACATAAAAGCAGTTTTTTGTTAATATTCATCCTGAAATATAATTTGACAATTAAAAATCAGTCTCATTCTTTAAAGAATGCTTATATATGAATTTAGCAATGAGTATGTTATTTGTGATACTCCAGAAATCACATAGGTTATTGACTCAAAGAAATTATTTAAAGAAAATACATTTTAGGTGAGAATACTGAAATAAATGGCAAATAATGAGTCATCTTTATTCCTTCACAAGGTATTAGTTATGTATATAACTATATAGAATGAATAACAAATGATATTAATTCTTAAAGTATATGTGTGGATAGCAAACCAGTTTAAAATAAGACATTTTTAGTACCAAAAAAGAAACAAACAAAAGAAACTAATAAATTTTTTTTAACATGGAAAAAGAATATTATTTCATTCCATCTTAATTATTTGATTTATAAGGAGTGGGGTAAGGGAGGTAGAAATAAACACAAAAACATAAGAATCTGACCCATAATACTTTGGAACTCTTTATTCTACAGATTGGGACCCATTCCAAATGTGTTAATACAGATTCTGCAGACTCTTAACTCTTTACTCCCATAGAAACCTTCCCTGCTACAAATGGAGGAAGTCATTTTTAATTGTATGTATATCTTACTTTGTTCCTTGAGAGAAGAGTTCAAAGGAAAGAAGTCTATTTGCAGTCAAAGAAGCATCAGAATCAAGGGGAATGTTGACAACATAAGAATTACATTTTACTCCTCTTCTAATGATTAAATTACCTGATATCAATACTGAAGCAACATATGACTTGACTGACTATGAAATCACTAAGAGTTAGGAGGAAGTACCAGACACTCTTTTACCTTTGAACTATCCCTAAGGAACTCTATAACAGAAGGAGGAAGAATGAGAAAAAAGACCTAGGACCAGAAAGAAAAAAATAACTCTTACTTTGTACAGATTTTTGGACCACATACTTTAATTTAGCTTTTTGAAAACTACTTTCCACATAGCTTTCTTCCCTGTGAAAGAATAACAAATGTATTATTAATATAATTATAGACTAAGAATAGAGTAGCCTGTTTAACAAAGTAAAGCTTATAAGTGAAGAAACAGAAGATAAAGTTATTTTTAAATGCTGGGAAATGCAACGTTCTTTGCAAACATAGTGGAGCCCCATGCATTTATTTTGATATTTAGATTGTTAGCTTTTTAAAAATTATTTATAAATGGTGTTTACTCAGCTTTTAAATAAAATCTATAGCTACTTCTATTTATATAAACACAGTATTATCATTGTGAAAATTTCAACAATTTACAGATTTTGACTTGTTAAACAAGTTAGCTTCAACATTTTTTAAATTTAGAAAACTGATGAGTTCAAATCACACTATATATTCATTGCTACACATTTATACACAGTCACACTACTAAAATGTAGAGATGTCTGTAAATTATGCCAAAATAGAATGTTCTGTAGTATATATTGCATTGTCTGTGATTTATGCAGCATGACCCTGTTTAAAAAATGCCAATTGCACAAAGGAAAATGTTAACCTGTTTGAGAAATATTCTATTGACTAAAAATCTCATTCTCTAATATAGCCTTTTCTGTTCTTAAGAATGTCAGCCATAATTGCAAAGGTAAAGCTTAAATCAAACTTAGAGCCCTGGCCAGTTGGCTTACTGATAAAGCATCAGCCTGGCATATGGATGTCTTGTGTTCAATTCCTAGTCAAGGCACACAGGAGAAGAGACCATCTGCTTCTCCACCCTTTCCCCTTCCCCTTCTCTCTCTCTGCTCTCTCTCCACCTCCCTCAGCCATGGCTTGATTGGTCCAAGCGCATCGGCCCTGGGTGCTGAGGATGGCTCCATGGAGCCTGTGCCTCAGGTGCTAAAAATAGCTCAGATGCGAGCATGGCCTCATATGGGCAGATCATTGGCCCAAGATGGGGGTTGCTGGGTGGATCCAGGTCCAGGCGCATGTGAAAGTCTGTCTCTCTATCTCCCCTCCTCCCATTTGGAAAAGAAGAGGAAATAAGAAAACAACTTGGTACAATGACCAAACACTCACACTTGGGAGAAGACTGAGTAGTTTGCTGGATGCCAAAAGAGGAGCAAAAAGAACAAGTGTTTACCAAAAGCTGTGAGGGGTACTGAAATAAGGGAAGTATACGGCAAACTAAATTATAAACAATCTGAGTAAAGAGACTATCTCTTCTAGCTTTTCCTCCTTTAAAGAAAACAAGGTATAAGAAGAACTTGGCTCCAATTTTAGTGTTTATATTCATTTTCTATTGTTGCCATAACAAATATAGCAGCTTAGAACAACACAAATTTATTATCTCCCAGTTCCGACTCAAGAGTTTCACTTCATAGGCTGTAATCAAAGTGTCAGCAGGATAGGCTCTTCACAAGAAACTCTACGGAAGAATCTGCTTCCAGGGTCATCCAAGTTGTTGGCAGGTTACTCAGGCTGTTTCTTGCAGTCGCAGGATTGAGTTTCCCATTTCCTGGCTGGCTGTCCCCTGGTGATTGTTTTCAGCATCTAAAGGGCATGCATTCTCTGGCTGGTGCTCCCCTTCCTCCATCTTCAAAGTCAGCAGCAGTCAAGGCCTTCTCCCACTTAACCTCCCCTCCTGCTTCACCCCTCCAGCCTCATGCTTCTGCATCACTCTCTCTGCTTCTTCTGTCTTCGCCTTCTGCCTTTAGCAGGTCACATGATTACACTGGGCCCATCCAGATGGCCAAAATTTTTCTGTTTTGAGGTCACCTTACTAACAATCTTAATTTCATCTGCAAATTTTCTTAATATTAGTACCTAAATTAGTGTTTTATTAAATAACTCAGGGAAGGGAAACTTGAAGAGGGGGTGGGGTGGGGGTGGAACTACCTTTAGAAGTCCATCTATAACAGTTTTACTACCAAAAAATTGTGTGGTCCTGGACAAAGGATGTATCTCTTTTTAGATACATTTTCCCACTGCAAAATTAAGGAATTAGGCCAAATAAAAGTTAACAGTCTTTCTAGATCTATGTCTATAACTAAAATCTCCTTACATTAGCACAATGACAAGCATTTGGTTTGTGCCCCATTAATATTTGGATTAAATAAATGACCATCATTGTTAACATTGACTTTGTCTAATTTTTTGTTTTATTTTTAAAAACTATATTATATTAATAAAAGTATATATAATTTATTATATTTTATTATCTATAAATTAAAACTTACACAACATTTTAAGAGTAATACTGGAAGACTTAAAAAGAAAAATCCACTGCCACATTCTTTACCCCAGATGCTCTTTCAGATCAGGCAAATCCTGCTGTATGCATCGTTCAAGGTGGCGGTTACAATTTTACATAATGGACTTATACTCCTCTTTTTTGATGTAGAATGCATCTATTGCTTAGTCACAATAAAAGATGAGGAATTTACCAAAATTACACTCCATTACCCTTCTTCACTTACATCCCAAGTGCATTGGTGACTGTGGCAGATTATATTTTCCAAGATAAGATCTCCCACCTCTCATCTTACAATGTGATATTGATCTCTCCTCTCACCAAGATGTGGAATGCTTGCTTGTTCCCTCCCCTTGAATCTCACACTTTTGTGAAAAGAGCAGAAGTGATGTTATTTGACTTTCAAGTGTAGGTCATAAAAAGACAATACAGCTTTCTCATGGTTCTCTTGGGATGTTCTTGGAACCTAGCCATTGTGCTCTAAAGAAACCCAGATCACAAGGCGAGGTAATATGTAGATGTTCCAGCCAATAGGCCCCACTGAGGACCTAGCTGACAGCCAGGATCAACCACCAGAAATGTGAGGAAGCCTTATAGAAGACTCAAGACCCAGCCACCATCTGATTGCAGCCACATGAGAGACCCAGAGAGTAGCTGAGCCAGGTCAATCCTCAGAACCATGATGGATAATAATAACATGATTATTGTTGTTTTAAGCTACTAGATTTTGTGTCAGCACTAGGTCACTGGAACAGTTAAATACACATTTTAAGTTAAGTTTTATTGTCTTGGCATTCTGGTCAGAAATTCAATTATGGTTTTGTTTGTTTTGATAAGTGGTTCGTTTTTATGCATAAAGAATATAGAAAAAAAATAGTGGAGAAATCTGGTCAAGATAACAGAGTAGGTAAATGCTGTATTTTTTCTCCTCCCACTACCACTTCAAACTTACAAATAAATTGTAAAACAACCATCCTTGAGAACTACCTAAAGACGGGCTGAAGTTCTGTAGCTAAAGGTATAAAGAAGCCATATCAAGGCCAGTGGGAAGGGAGGAGATGCAAAATGGACTGGCCCAGCATCCACATGTGGGGGTTAAGATTCAGGAGGACTATATGGTCCCTCCCTGAGGAGCAAGGGGTCCCACTCCAAAAATGAGCCCCTGATCCTAGAATACCAGTGCAGGAAATAGGAGTTCCCACAAAATCTAACTGTGAAAACTAGCGGGGATTCCACCCTGGTGAGACAGAAGGCTGTGGTAGACCCATGTATTCTCTTAAAGGGCCTAGCTAAAATCTCATTTGATCACAAACTCTTGCCCTAAGCTCCATCCAGCAAAGGGACAGCAGTTCATAAAGCACCAGGAGCATACAAGGAGGAACTGAAATGTCTGGCTTCAGTGCAAAGGCTGGAGGGGCAGCGATATTTGGGACAAAAGTGCTGGCATGCACCTTCTTTGTTGAGCACCCCCCACACATAGCCCACAGGTACACACCATATCCACCAACTTGGCAATACTGCTCACTCAACCCCCATGATTCCCTGAGACCCTACCCCACCCAACCCTCTCACCAGCTGTTCCTCACAAGCCACCAGCTTTAGCCCATGTTGCGAACTTTCCTAAAGTCTTTCAAAGAACCCCAAACCCCAAACAAGAAACAGCTGGCATCAGTGTACCCTATACCTCTCGGTAAGTGGCCCCAAGCACTAGTAGTAGTTGGCCTCAGTTCACAGCATAGCCTCCCCAAGGGGCTTCCACATCAAGCATAGATAGCTACCAGCTGCAGGTCACTTTGTAGCTCCTACCAGGTGGCCCAAAGCCAGGAACCCTCTGGGACAACATCAACTGTAACATTTGTATCACAGGGATACCAGAAGGAAAAGAGAGAAAGCGAGAGATTAAAAACCTACTGGAAGAAATAATGCATGAAAACTTTCCCAACCTGGCAAAAGAAATAGATATACAAATCCAGGAAATGCAGAGCGTCTCAAACAAGATTAAACCAAAGAGGCCCACACCAAAACATCATAATTAAAATGGCAAAGGTTAAAGACAAAGAAGCATAAAAGTAGCAAAACAAACATAGTACAAGGGAGCTCCCATAAGACTGTTAAATAATTTCTCAACAGAAAATTTGTAGGCCAGAGGTATTGGCTGGAAATATTTCAAAGTGATGCAAAGCAAGGGCCTACAATTAAGATTACTCTACCGAGTAAGGCTATCATTCAGAATCAAAGGAGATACAGAGAGCCTCTCAGACAAGAAAAAGCTAAAAGAAGTTTATCATCACCCAGACCAGTATTTCAAGGACTATTAAAGAAAGGAGAAAGAGGAGTGAGAAGGAGAGAAGGAGAAGGAGAAATATGATTATGGCAATAATTACACACCAATCAATAATAACTTTAAATGTAAATGGGTTAAATGCTTCAAATGATTTAGGGTAGCTGAATGGAGAGAGAGAAAAAAAAGACCGATATGTAGGCTGCCTACAAGAAACCCTCTTTAGATGGAACAACACAGACTGAAAGTAAAGGAATGGAAAAGATTTTTTTTTAAATAAAAATGAAAAATAAAGCTGGGATATAAATACTTACACCAGCCAATTTTCTTGGTTCCATAATCAGTTTTGATTCCTCTCAAGTTAGTAGATATATTTCCTTCCTTCTGTGGTGTGTGTGTGTGTGTGTGTGTGTGTGTGTGTGTGTTTTCTCCAAAAATGTGTTGATCTTAGTTCTTAGTTAATATTTACGCAGTAAGTACAAAGCTGATTCATGGATTTTTTCTCTGGTTGTGTTTGTCTTTTTTCTCAGAGCTTCTCACTTAAATGAGAAAGCCAATTATTGGTTTATTAAAGAGTGGGGTCAGCCCTGGCCAGTTGGCTCAGCAGTAGAGCGTTGGCCTGGCGTGCAGGGGACCCGGGTTCGATTCCCAGCCAGGGCACATAGGAGAAGCGCCCATTTACTTCTCCACCCCCCCCCTCCTTCCTCTCTGTCTCTCTCTTCCCCTCCCACAGTCAAGGCTCCATTGGAGCAAAGATGGCCCGGGCGCTGGGGATGGCTCCTTGCCCTCTGCCCCAGGCGCTAGAGTGCTCTGGTCGCGGCAGAGTGACGCCCCGGAGGGGCAGAGCATCGCCCCCTGGTGGGCAGAGTGTAGCCCCTGGTGGGCGTGCCGGGTGGATCTCGGTTGGGCGCATGCAGGAGTCTGACTGTCTCTCCCCGTTTCCAGCTTCAGAAAAATACAAAAAACAAAAAACAAACAAACAAAAAAAGAGTGGGGTCATGTCCACTGGTCAGTACCATTCTAGAATGCTTGGATATGGAGCCCTTCAATAATCAAATTAAAGAGACTTCTAATCTTGAGATTAAGTAATTTACTGTGTTTTACTACCAGGTGGAGCTTTTTTCTTTCTTCTCTCTTTCTCAAAATATTTTCTCAGTGTCTGATTTAAAGACATGTAGTTATTTTAAATCTCTATTTCTCTCTGAGACATGGTCATTCTAGAATCCCCGCCCACACAGGTTTTAGGTACTAGCCCGAAGACAGGTCAGATCATCTGGCTGTGTGGCAGGGGAGGAGGGAAAGAGAATAGGTCTCTCCAGGCTCAGCTATTTCTAAAGCAGTTACTTAATTAATTAACTTCACTGAAGAGTCCCCAGTCCCACTCTTGGTCTTTGTATTGTCATTGATCTTAAAGTTTCTCATGGGCTACCTCAGGATTGATTGCTCTTACTTCTGGAATCTTGGCCTGGATCCTTCTGCTCTGTTTTCCCCATGAATTCTATCCCACCTGTTTTTTAGCTTCCAGGGTTCGTTTAAACTTTCTGGTCCACTGGTAGCTCTATTTCCTGTTTTCCAACACTATTTTGTTTTGATTCTTTATTTTAACGTTGGTCCTAAACATTTCAGGGAAGCCATAAGTAGGAGAGAGATAAACATGTAAACCAAAAGCCTCCATGAATCAATTACAGAGTTTAGCTTTACTAGATATTTGTCATTTTTATTGTCGAATGCCAAGTATTTGGTCACATTCTCCAGAAACATCTCCTTAGACAATGCTTTCCGTGCAAATGATTTATTGAAGAAATGCTACTAGGGAAAGCTAGTGTGAGTGTAGGGATGAAAGGAGGGAAGATGCCAAGTGTGATAGAAAAAATAATACCCTCCTTCCAGAAAAGTGTCAGAGTCTAATCTCCCAAACCTATGAACATGTTACCTTACATGGCAGAAAGAACCCTACCATTATGATTGAGTTAATGATCTTGACATAGAGTCTACTGGATTATCCAGGTGGGCCCAATATAATCACAAGAACCCTTAAAAGTGAAAGAGGGAGGGAGGAGTGGCAACAGCTAAAATTTAAAAATGCTACTTGCTAGCTTTGAAGATAAGGAAGGGCCAGCAAGCCAAGAAATAAAGACAACTTCTAGAATGTAGAAAAGAGAAGGAAACAATCCTCCTTAGAGCCTTCAGAAGAACCAGAGCACTGCTAACACTTGATTAGCTTTAGAAAAAAAATTTTGGACATCTGATTTTCATTTTGTATAGTTTTAAGACACTGAGTTTGCAGTAATTTACTATACCTGCAATAGGAAATAAAGACAGTAAGCAAGGGAGAAATCTCAGGCAAAATCCTCAGAAGACCTCTGTGGCCCACCCCATAGGAGCTCCCTGGGTGCTAGAACTGCCTTAGAGCTGCCCCATCGGAGGCAAGGGACTTGACACATGGACACTACATACCTGCTGTGTTGATTGTTAGTTTTAGTTAAATGCCCAGGCATTTCACTGAGGAGAGGAAATATAAAACTGTAATAAGGGTTCTTGGGAAGCACTGACATTGTTCACTATACCTCTCTTCATCTAATTTTTCTCTTACGCCTGACCAGGTGGTGGTGCAGTGAATATCACATTGGACTGGGACATGGAGAACCCAGGTTCGAAACCCAGAGGTCGCCGGCTTGAGCATGGGCTCATCTGGCTTGAGCAAGGCTCACCAGTTTGAGTCCAAGGTTGCTGGCTTGAGCAAGGGGTCACTCGGTCTGCTGTAGTCCCCTGGTCAAGGCATATGTGAGAGAAAAAAAAAATCAATGAACTAAGGTGCCGCAATGAAGAATTGATGCTTCTTATCTCTCTCCCTTCCTGTCTGTCTGTCCCTATCTGTCTTTCTCTCTGTCTCTGTCACCAAAAACAAAACAAAATAAAACAAACCTGTGCCATTATGTGATCCGAATTTCAGAGGGGCCATGCATCTCTAAATGTCCATTCTCCAAGCCTACATCAACACAGTTGATTTTCTATGAACCTAATCTGTAGTTTTCTGTCTAGAAAAGTTCCTTTTTTGACTAAGAAAGAGTCATTTTCTATTAGTTGTAACATAAGTTTTGAACAGTACAGAAAATGAGCTGTAGGGGGAAAAGACCTCCAGAAAAATGTATGGAATCCGGTGTTGGTCAACTGACTGAAATAGGGTGAGAGACAACAAAATTCTCATTCATACTCCAGGATGAGAGTCAAACAGCTCTTAGCATAAAATAATGGCACTTGATTAAAGGCATTACTAAGGTCATTAATAATTAAGGGCCATTTGAAGGCAAGGATCTGGGGTATTGTGGGTCTTATGCTAAGAAACAATATAAATGGTATAAAGAAATCACAGACTGAGAGGTAAGTAATTAACTCTGGGTTTGGAATGTTTACAGAACCCCTATTCCCCCAACCTCAACAAATCTAAACACTAATAAGCTCAAGGAATTATTCCAGTAACACACATCCTAAAGTTTAAACCTCTCTGCCCTTAACCTAATAAGGGGGGAAAAGTAAAAACAAAATAACTCCAAATAGGATTGTTTCATTCATCTTTTCTTTTGTCTATTCATTTATTTCAGTGATGTCTATAATACTTACATTGGCACTTGGAAAGCTGTGTAACATAACTGAGCTAATACTACATGATACACAATCTTTGTCTTAAGGAAGCTTTCAGTTTTATACTTTAAGATATACAGAGACCTAAATATAAGAAACACATATTTAATAAATATAAAATATTGAAGACATTAATATATTAATTAAGTTTGTTAATCCTCATTAGGCTAAAGCTAATAAAAATACAGTTAATGATAAACTGGCTCAGGAAAAACTATGTTTGGTTAAATAATTACCTTGAAAATACTGGACAATCAAAATATCTAATCTAGGTAACACATTCCTTTCCACAGACACACTCTTCCTGATTCTACAAAGAAGTTCCCATCAGCTTTTGTAGAAAAAAGTATATTATGTATCTATCATCTTTACCATATGAAAAAGTAATTGTCTACATCATCCAATCAACTTGATACTTAAATGTGTAAAGACTTAACCAGCTGTTATACTTTAAAAGTTACAGTTCTCTGATTATAACAAATTTTCTTCTAAAATATTCAAAGTTAAACCTTAAATTCAAAGAACTTATATATGATTTCCTGATGTTGGAATCATACCAAAAGATTTTAGAGTACAATTAAGGTCAGTGCCTAACAAATATATGAATCAGATCTACAGCTCTGGTTTATCAATTCAGTGAGATATGCTGAAATTCAGGTGAGAAAAAATATGATGAAATTAAATTGATTCCTTTTGTGAGTCAGAACTATTCTGGTCAAAAATTTTAAAACATTTTTTATTGTAAAAGATACTCACTTATGTTAAACTACTACCCGAGATGCTTGGTGAAGATGCATGGCCTGGTTATTATTATCTTATTGCTCTTCTTCTGTTGCCTTCATACCGTCTTCAGCAAATGCAGTATCTTCCCTTGCTATATAAATGCTGCTAAGGTAATCATTTTTATTGAACTCCCTTAGCAATGGTTTCATGTGGCATACGAAATGTTTAACCAAGTCTCAATTGTTTATCATTGCTACTGCTATTTTAGAGGTTATTGTTATTGTTGCTACTAGACGATATCAGATGAAATATCATTTCTGGGACTTCCGTGAGGAACCACGCAGTCAGATATCTAAGGCCAATGTTACAGAGAATAAGCCCTTGACAGTTGATCCTTGGACAAGGAAAGTACAGTGATTAGCTCCATATGACTACCAATACAATACAAAAGTATCTTCTTCACTTAATAGTTTCTGTAATTCCTGTTATTAAATTAATCTCTTTAAAATTGTAGCTACAGGTTTGTATCTAGAGATTGAATCCTGAACCTGTTGAAACTGAAATATATTATGTAAGGCTGGTGGCCATGGCCGTGGCCATGCAGGTTCACATTGGATTCGGAATGGTGGAGCTGAAGGATGGTGGGCCATTCCGATTATTAGAGTCTTGCAATGGCAGACAAGCAAGCGGGCAGGGCAAACTGCTTCTCCCTCTCTCTTGGGGCTGATGAGCAAACAGGCCGGGTGGGGTGACCCTTTCTCTGGCAAACAATAGCAAAAATGGCCCATCCCAATGGCAGCAGGCAATCCGCAATTTACAATCTGCCGCCCTGAGGGGAGCACCAATCAGGCAAATATAAGCCTAACACACTTGTTTGCCCAACACATTACTTGCATTAGGATGAGACTTTAAGCTAATAACATCACCCTGATCACTTCCCAGACATAAATATAGTAAGAATAGGACCAAATAAAAATAGTACCCAGTAGTATATTGTATTTGGTTGCTTAAATAGTAGAGCAAATGGACAAAAGGAGTTTCTTGTATCAGGAACCCATGCAGGAAAGTCTAAACTGTACTTTTGAGGTATATGAGCCTCTGGATACCTGAGACAGAAATGACAAGAATCAGAAGGATGATAGGTGAAAAGCAATGTAGTCTTTCTACTCCCCCATTATTTCTCAAGATCAGCCCTTGAAGTACAAAACACAGCAAATACTTTTCTAATGTATTTTATTCATAATATTCTCCTTTGGCAAAGTTTCTAGTTATAAGGATATGCAAAATGATTTTTAATCGTGTGTCTCCCACCAGAGAATAAAGTAACCATTTTTATCAAAAAAATAACTTTATTTTAATTAGAACATATAAGAAACAATGAAGAATATAATTATAACTACCTCTGTGATTTAACAACTCCCTTAAAAACTATTTGACATGTCCAGCAAAAATTAACTTTGGTTACTTTCTCTTTTATTATAATGTAAATGGGACAGGCTCCTGAAGTAGAGCCTGAGTTTAATTCCTGTGGGGAAAATAAATATTTGAGAGATACTGTGCATCAACAGTGATTCTAGAAATAAGCTGTTTAATGCAGATCTCTGCATCTGCCCAAAACGAACACTTCTGAGAAACCAAAGTATAATGATATTGACATTCAGGGCTCTGGTTATATCAACCAAGTGTCATTCACCAGTGAAAAAGAAAAAAAGGAACTTGGAACAAAATTGTACCTGATGTTTATAGTTCTGTAAGTTAAATCCACAATAAAACTATGTAACAACCAACCGAAGAAATCTCAACAGTATATAGGAATAAGCATTTATTTACTCACAAGTCTTGAGCTAATAATCTAAATTGGCCAAAGCTTGGCAGCTCTCTTGATCTGATTAAGCTCTTTCATATGTCTGTGGATCCTTAGCTCCAAGAGTCTCTCATTCTCCTGGAACAGCGAGCTAACCTAAACACATACTTTTGGTATTGGTAGAGGTGCAAAAGAGAAAGCCTAATCAAAAAAAAATTCTTTCCAATGCTTTTATTCCTATCACATCCACCAATTTTTCATGAGACAAAGTAAAGTAATATGGTCAAGTTCAAAGATAAGGAGAAATATGCTTCAACATTTTAATGAGAGAAACATCAAAATTCAATGACAGAGGATGTAGTTACAAAAAAAAGGGTGACTGAGTCTATTAATACAGTCTAACATAACCCCCTCTGTAGTACATAAGAGTTGGCCCCACTTCAATGATTTCCTCTATCTCATGGGCCCCCAGAGCCATTACATTTTTTATTGGTGATTTTCATTTGCTTTAAAACACATATTTATCACTTAATCATCTCATACAAACCATTCACAATTAATTTAAATATAATCAAATGTCCATATTCATATAGCCATAACTTAGATAACACCCCTTCCAACCTGCCTATTTGGGGTAGTAATTTAGAGGCATATGTTATCTGAAATTTATTCATTGGGGAAAGGTTGATACCACAGGCTAGGACCTGAACATCTTTTAATGAGGGGCCCTAGGAGACACCAATGCACACGGATGTGACAATGAGGTGGCAAGGATAACAAAGAATGTGAGGAATGCCTCCCACCATTCTTTAAATTGCAGCTAGAGTAATTTTTATATTTAATATTTTCTTTCTAAACTGTTCTCCTTACTGTTTTGCCCCTTTTTGTTTTAAATTCTTTGCTCTGAGTCATATACATCTTATGTTACAAAGTAAACAATAAAGATAAACAAACCTCAGTCGTTTCAGAAATTATGTTTGGCTTGAACAAATTTAGATATTCATCCACAATTATTTAACAATAAGCTCTTCCCACTGAAATTTTTCAGATTCCAATTTCAGAGTTTTTATACTCAGCTTAAAACTTTCACTAGGATCCTAAGAAAAATCATGAATAAAATTAAAACATCAGATTCTTCTGCCTTCCTACATTTTCCTGCATCATTGTATGCAATGCTTGGCAAAGCACTTTTTTATTTTTAACGAGAGGAGAGGATATAGACTCCTGCATGTGTTCTGACCAGGATCCACCAGGTCAACCCTCATCTGGGGCCGATACTCGAATCAACTGAGCTATTCCCAGCACCTGAGGCCAACACATGGACCAACCGAGCCATCCCTGTAGGAGGGGAAGAGAGAGAGAAGGGGGAGTGAGAGGGGAAGAGAAGCAAATGGTTGCTTCTTTTGTGTGCCCTGACCAAGAATCAAACCAAGACTTCTGCATTACAGGCCAATGCTCTATCCACTGAACCAACTGGCTAGGGCAAGTTCTGTCTCTTTAAGTAATGTTTATTTTTTTTAATTGGGTTGGTTCATTTAAAGAAAATAAAGGGTCCTCTTCACATCCTTTTCACTTGCTTGCTTAACATAAACTTGGGTTGTCAGGAATTCAGGAGAGTTCTAAGAACATGTTCAAGATGCAGGAGAAGACCTGCCTTAAGAACACCATGTAACCTGATAAATGTGGAAACTCCAGAAACTTGATCAGTCTCGATTTTGAAATCATGTTAAAGGTGCCATTTAAAATAGCATTTCTTTTATTGTCCATGATTAAAATAGCTTTCTATAAGGCCAGTTCATATGCAGTGAACTTTGTTAACTAATCTGTTGGCCTTCTTAACTTCATGCTTCCTAGAGTCATGCCTATAGTAATGTTGGTATAGTTTTCTCAAAATTCTTTTGCCTCAAGAATTATAACGAACACTAATTTCTTTCTTTGTACCAAGCACTATACTATATCATTTGAAAATATGAATACCAATAGTCACAATAATAGTCTAATAGTTATTGTGATTACTTCCAAATAAAAATGAGGAAACAGACTCCAGAACATCACAAATCATGTATGGCATGTTAAGGACTGAGGATATTATTCTCTAGGAGACGAGGAGTAATTGAACAGTTTTAAGCCAGGTTATGACATGATCAGACTTACATTTTATATCTAAAATTGTTCCGATGGTAGAATTTACCTAATCTTAAATTGATTTGACAAAGACAAGAATGTAGGTGGAGGCTTGTTCAGAGGGAATCATAGTAGTAGTGATGAGCAATAACAAGGGCTAGAACTAAGGCAGTAAGTAGCATTGTTAATGGATTTTAGCTTCACCTCACTGTTTAACCATATGTAAACTCACCATAAGACTTTTCTCATCAAGTAATTTTCTAGGCAGCCCTTATTAATATATGAGAATGGACAGGTATATAAAATATTTTTTGCTGTTCTCTCTTGCCAAAATTTTGTATTAACCATCTAGTTGGGTTTACCACCATGTTTACTTTTACCCTGCTGCCTAATAGCTTACATTACAATGCAGATACAAGAATGGCTAACTGCTATAATAAAGAGAACCTAAAATAAAAATAAAATCAGTCTCTTTTCCTCCCTGTCTCCCCCCAATCTGGCTGAAAAACCTCCCATTCCAACGTTCCACTTGAAGGATAGGGAAGGAGAAGGAGTCCAGAGAAATCCAAATGAGGAAAACGTTGAACACATCAGTTCGCTCTCATTCCTTGGCGAGAACTTAGTTATGGGGCCAGGTCTAGCTGCTGGGAATTAAGGTTTCCAACTAGGCAGCTCCATGTCCAAGATGAACAGCAGAGATTTGAGGGAGACACAAAAGACTTCCTTAAGATTTTTATACAATTACCTTAAATATTTTTATTTTAATTAACTCCAGAATTAGTTTCAGACACTTTCTGCTATCATTCAAGTCCCTGTATGAGCTGACATATGCTTACATAAAGGGTATTATTTGTTTCCAACTTCTGTCAATTAAATTTATTTTTTTAATAAAATTAAATTTCAAAAATACCACTTCAGTCTTTCCCTTTCTTGACTGAAGTTTATTTATCCTTCTAGACTGTAATGCATTTTCACCTCCCCAAACCCTAAGTCTATATATTCATCAGTTCCCAAATCAAATGCTTCCTCTGCAACAGAGATTGACTTGATTGCTTTAAAGGGAATAACCCTTCATACATTATCATCCAGATCTCTTTACTCATATCTCTATATAGGTGTTAATTATTTTCCTTTTTTAAGACTTTCATTCTGGCCTGACCAGGCAGTGGCGCAGTGGATAGAGTGTCGGACTGGGAAGCGGAGGACCAGGTTCGAAACCCCGAGGTCGCCGGCTTAAGTGTGGGCAGATCTGGCTTGTGTGCTCACCAGCTTGAGCGCAGGGTGCTGGCTTGAGCATGGGATCATAGACATAACCCCATGGTCACTGGCTTGAGCTCAAAGGTCACTGGCTTGAAGCCCAAGGCTGTTGGTTTGAGCAAGGGGTTACTCGGTCTGCTGTAGCCCCCAGGTCAAGGCACATATGAGAAAGCAATTAATGAACAACTAAGGAGACTAAGGAGCTGCAATAAAGAATTAGTGCTCTTCATCTCTCTCCCTTCCTGTCTCTCTGTCCCTATCTGTCCCTCTCTTCTATCTCTGTCACAAAAAAGCAGGAAAAAAAAATAAAAGACTTTCATTCTAAAACATTTCATGCCTATTTATATTTATTTCCGTTATGAATTTCCCTCCCACATAAACTCTGGGCTTGGTCACATGACTTACTGCAGCTTTTAGTACAATAGCAAATGTGATTTAAGAACTTATAAAGGGCTTGCACATAAAGCTGGCTTTCTAATTTCTCCAAGCAATCCTGTGACCACTAGCATGTAAAAAGCCTGAGTGAGCCTACTTGAAGACATATGGTCTAACCTCCACCTTCACTCCTAGGTGACAGCTAGTGCAAACCAATACCCTGCACTAAGTGCCAAAAAATGTGAATGAGACTATCTGAGACCATCCAAATCCATCAGATGCACAGACTGCAGCTGCAGGAGTGAGTTCAGGTAAGATCAATAAAACAATCAGAGCTGAGCCAAGTCCAAATTTCCCATCCACAGGATTATGAGCTAATAAATCGTTATAACCCACTAAGATGTAAGGGTATTTTTTATATACTTTATACATATTTAAAATATTAATAAACAACCATTTCTATTACCACTCATACTAAATAATAGCAGTAGAAATAGTTCCTTCCTCAATTAAAATTACTTTCCTATCTCTTTGGCAAAACCATTATTCTAAATTATAAATATTTAAATCATTACCTTGCCATTGTTTAATGTGCATATATAAGGCTATATTATTTAGTATTACTTTATTTTGATATTTATAGAAAACTACATCATAACGTCTGTAATCTTCTGCAATGCACTTTATTTTTTCAACATCGTTATGAGATTTAATCACAGAGTTGTGGCTTATACATTTTCAATGGTATATATTTGTCTATTTATTATAGATGAACATCTGCATTATGTCTGGGTTTTTTAGATTAACATACATATATCTGTTTGTTTTTTATCGTTTGCTAAATATACACTTGTCGTAAACCATCTTGTGTAATTTCCTTGCTCAGATCTACACAAATGTTTCCATGGCAAATACTGAGAACAGGAATCACTATGTGGTAAAGTATTTAAATGTTCTTGACATCATTATGCTTAATCATTTTCAAAATTATTTCACCAACTTATACTCCTATTAGCAGCATAATGATCCATATTCTCTCCAACAGTCAATGCTAAAATAGTCTAAAAACGATCTGCCAATCTGGTGTGAAATGTTACTTCATTGCGGTCTTTATTTGCCCTTTCATAAAATGTTGTGAGACTAGACATTGTTTTATATTTACATAGCCAAAAAGCTTTCTTTTGGGGGGATATGCCTATTAAAATTTTTACTCATTTTTACATTGGATTGTCCTATTCCTTTTTTATCTATTGTTTTACTTTCTTTTCTGTCTTCCTATCTTTACAGTGTGTCTCATATAAAATTAGTGAATAAGCAGGAACTCAAACTCCTCATTAAGGAAAGCTACTTTGTTTAGGCAATAGAGAATGGCATATGTTAATCTACACAGTTTTTTTTTTTCCACAGATAATATTAAACAGATTTAGAATGCTTATTTCAAAACAGAGTAAACATTTGTCTTTCTAATTTGATTGTTTGTCACTCTCCACATCCTTGTGAAGAGATGCTTGAAAGAAAAAGTAAGAAAACAGACTTCTTCAAAATGTCCATCCTAGTTAAACATATAACAAACTTGGCTAAATTCTTCCGAGTCAACTCCCACAACATCATCTAGGATACAGTGCTCCCTAAGAGGGCTGTTAGAAACTCTGAATAATAAAACAGATAAAATACAGAGCTACTTAAAAGCTTTTTTCAGGCTCTAGAGACCAAATTTGAGGCAATGATATTTAAAACTAGTAAAATTAAGATAAAAGCAACAGTACACATTAAAGATAAGTATGGGGAATAATAATCCATACATTCTATTTTTGTAATCAATATTAACACATGATATATGATCATCTCAAATGATAAATAAAATATCTTAACCCAGTCATAATAATGTCTACCAACAGAATAGTTATACTAGTAACACAACTTCAAGAAAAATTTGGACTAATAGTCACATTGTTTCCTTGTGATGTAATTTTTTATTAGTATATACAGTTCTCTCAAAAACAAACCTTCATACTAACTACATCCTGATGTGAAAAACGTTTTAGTTTTACAAACAGAAAATAGCTATAATTTTAGCCCAATATAAAACCATGTAAACAAAAGAAATTTTAATAATATACAAAGGAACTTAGAGTAAAGAAGTTAAAGGCATTATTGTACCCTGTCAATGCTGAGAAATAGGGATGATCAAAAACGTCAACAGCATGTCTATGAAGGTTTTTTCAAAGTATTTCCTCAGAGAGTCAATTGAATAGTCAGTAGAATTTTAAACCAGAGATGCCTTTATTTTGTCTCCTAAACCTTTTATGCTACCTTGAAAGCTCCTCCCCTCATTACATATACAGAATTGATGAAAAATAATGTATTAGTTTTTTTTAATAAAAAACTCATGCATGTAACATATATGTCTATAATATTCTGTACCTGTTTCCAGATATTTAGCTTCATCCATTGTTTCTTTTTCCTCATTACCATATTCACTTTACCAAAGCTCCTTGGACTATATAAATGCACGACAAGCACAATTTACAAAATATATAAAGATGTTAGTAAACTTATTTTATTTTCTGCAAAACACATAGCGTTCAACTGCCCTTTCTCAGTAAAAAGAGATAACCTGTTCCATAAAGTCCTAGAGCAGACAGGAGCAGGACTAAGTTGACTGTTTTCATGTAAACACCTATTTCCCATGATGAGGCGTAGTTAAGCATGATTAATAAAACCTGGAGAAGGGGTCTCCTTTATTGCTAGTACCTTGTATCTGCTGTGTTGATCTCACTGATTACATGGCTCTAAATGCCATCACATGGCGATGATTTACAGATTCGTATCTCTGGCTGGGACCTCTCCATGAATCTTAGGTTTGGTGTTTCAGGCCACTCTCTGGACATCCCACTCAGAAACTAACATGCCCCAAATCAAACTTGAACTTCTTGAAGCCATCCCGCCCTGCCCTACCCTGCCCTGCCCTGCCCTATGCTGGAGCCCAGTGAAGGTCTCCTCCTTCCTTTCATTTCTGCAGGTCATAGTAGTGGGAATCACCCTTCGCTCACTCTTCTCTCACACCCCATTAGCAAATCCTATCAACTCTATCTTTCGAACATGTCCAGATTTTGATTATTTCTACCATTTCCACTTTAGGCCACGTGATCAGATCCTCCAAGTGTTATTCCAATATCCCTTAAACTGCCTCTCTGCTTCCGCTCTCCACACAATAGCCAATGTCCCTTTTAAAAACACAAATCATGACCTCCTTCACTCAAAACCTCCTAATGGCTTTCCATACCTGGGTCAACTTTAAAGTCCTTACAGAGGCTTTGAAGACCCTACCTAATCTAACTTGCTGCTGCCCGCCTAACCTCATTTTCCTCCTCTCTCCCCACCACTGGCTCTGCCACGGCCACACTTGCCTCCTTGCTATGTCTCAGAGATGCCAACAACAGTTTTGCAATTGTTGCTGCCTTAAGAATGCTCTTGCCACTGATACCTACCTAAATCGCTTTTTTTGGTCTCTACATTCCATTCTGCATCACTACTATCTGAATGAGGCAGTGCTATTCACAGTTAAGGGGGCCTTTTTGCCTCCCGTCATTTAGAAGTACTAAACCATCCTGTGGGCTCCGGGGGGCGCTACCTGCTTTACTCAGACTTGCCCTACAGGTGCCAATTCAAGATGGTAGCGAGGATGACCCTGACCTCGGCTCCTGCCAGGAACACACTGAAACAGGTGTATATGGAACAATATTCGGGGGCGGGGGAGTAGTCGGCTGATCCCTTTATATTCAGCAAACGAGAAGAAAGCCACCTGGAAGCACAGGAAAAGCTGAGACACAAACTCGCTAGAAGCCCCACACCCAGCACAGTGACCAATTATTAGGAGGGAACTCAAAACCCCCAGCGCCTCCCTGAGGAGCAAAGGGTCCCCCATTGGACACCTGAGCGATGAGCCCCACGAAACATTTGGCTTTCAAAATCAGTGGGGCTCAGCCCAGTGATGGCTCAATGGATAGAGCATCGGACTGGAACGCGGAGGTCCCAGGTTCAAAACCCGGAGGTAGCCAGCTTGAGCACAGGCTCACCAGCTTGAACGCACGGGGTCACTGACTTGAGCAATAGATCCTAGACATGACCCAATGGCCACTGGCATGAGCAAGGGGTCACTCATTCTTCTGTAGCCCCCTGGTCAAAGCACATGAGAAAGCAATCAATAAACAACTCAGGAGCTGCAATGAAGAATTGATGCTTCTCATTGCTCTCCCTTCCTGTCTGTCTGTCCCTATATGTCCCTCTCTCGAAGTCTCTCTCTGTCAAAAAATAAATAAATAAAAAATAAAACAAAATCAGTGGGGCTCGTGCCCACAGGCCCGCGGAGCTGGAGCAAAATGAGGAACAATTGTGAGAGGGCCGCGCACAGACTCACCTGCCCCCACCCAGCACAGAAGCAGCCCTTAGAAGGACTCCCTGGCTTTGCGAAAGAAAGGAAAGAGGCGTATTTGCACCTTTTAAAGGGGTATCTGAAGGCCAGGGTCAGCTGGGCTAGTCTACGGTGGCCGGTAGGTGCCGTTTCCCTGCTCTCCTCAAGGCAGTGGGGGCCACCTTTATTTTTTTTTTCTTTTTAAAATTCCTTCTTTTTTTCTCTTTCTCACTCCTTTTCTCTTTTGCATTCCTCTGCTCCGCTTCGCTCCAGACACTGGGCACTCTCACTGCGTTCTCCAGAGGGCCCGTGTCTCCTACCCAAGGGGAACCTCCACGCCGGTCTGCTGGCCTGGCGTTGATATCCGCGACTCGGTTTTTGGAGCTGCTGCCCAAAGGACATCCCTTGATCGTCTGCCTCTGGAGGCCAGGGGGTCTTGCCTTCTGGGTTCCCATGGCAGTGCAACAGTAGGAAAAGCAGACCGTCACCCAGGAGGATGCACAGACCACAGACTGACACAGACTGTCAGTCCTTCCGAGAAAGAGGACGATGTCTTGTCGGAGGAGCTTTGGCCCAAGAAGAGCAGCAGCTTCTGGTGTAGACACTCAGGGGAGCCTCATCGTGGCGCTCCCCTGCCTCTTTCCAGCTTGCAGGTATTTTCCAGAAAGGAGTTTAGAATCCTGTCTGGTTTTGCAGTTGCTGTCAGATGACACGACCACATCGCCTGGTCTGGTGGCCAGTGGGGACTTTAGGCTTGAGGTCCCAGAGGACTGTTGTTGGGCAGATAAAATATATTATGCTCACTTTGTAAAAGATGGCTCTGCCCACATGGAAGCCGTCGCCCCGGTGATATTAATGTGTGTTGGAGGCGGGCTGTGGGCAGGCAGGATCCTTGTAGCCTGGGGCTTGGTTTTGGGATTAAGCCTTTCCTACCCTTTTTGATGTGGGGTAGTACAATCCCATCATGCCTCAGATAAGTGACTTTGTATTAGAGGCTTCCCTATTTTGTATATTGGATTAAAGGTTTTGATTTCTACACTATAAAGTGCGGATAGAACAGGAGTTTGCTCTCTTGGTTCCTGAGATTAACATTAGAACAGAGAGAAGAGAGAGCAGAGAGCAGAGAAAGGCCACGTGGAGGAGGCCAGGAGAAGCAGCCAAGATGGCAGAGTGTTGAGTGAGAAGCCAGTTTGTGCAGTTTGTGCAGAGAGAAGGAAGGAGATGGGGAACAGAGGTGAATAAGTCTGGTGACCTAGGAACCTTTGATTCTAGGAAACTCGGATAAGTCAGTAGCTTTGTGAGCACTGAATGTGAGTGGGTTTTGGAGCCCAGTGTGTGTTTTTACTTGCCCGCTGGGTGCAAGCTAGGATTAAAGATGATGGCCCATCAGTTTTTGGCTCCGTTGTTTCTTTACCGACTGTCCGAATCCAATGCGAACCTGCATGGGCCAGGGGGCTGTGATGGTGGCCCTGGCTACTGGCTTTACAACTGTATATATTTGCATTCTTTAAAAGCTGCTGCCTGATGCTCTGGCTTCCAATCAGCCTGAAATCTAGGTGCTGATTGAAACCCCCCACTCTGGGAAACTGAGTGGTCTTGGCACACCCTCAGTTACTGGGAGCTATTAAAAATAAAATAGATTGCTTGGAAATTAAGAAGGTTTGAGAGACAATCAAGAACTGGGGCAACGTTGAATAGTAAGGTTTATCTCTTACACAAGGCCAACCCTTCAAGACTGGCGGACATAGCTGTTTTATCTAATGAAGAGAAACCAGCACAGAGAGTCAAGCAAAAAGAAGACAAAAAAAAGAAGTATGTTTCAAACAAAACAATAAGTAAAACTTTGGAGGGGAAAATAAACCTTAATAAAATGTGATTAGAGTGCCATAAAAGTAAACAATACCTTCAGGATATTCATTTTAAAATAAGAAAGTTAGTCTCCTTACTGTCTTGATTTTGACAGCATTTCTTTTTTGCTTGCTGTTTATTTTCTATTAAAATAATAAATTAAGCCACTTTCTATTTTTCAAATCACTTATAGAACATCTCTGAGAATATCTTCATAATAATTTTCAAGGAATTAATGAATGAGCAAACGTGGTAAGATTTCTTTTCATCTTACAATGTAGAAGTACAAGATTTTTCCAAATAACTATTGTAGCTGGAATGCTATGATGCATGTCTCAGAAGCAGGAGTGCTCAGTACTTTATTAGCAAGATCATACTCATCTGGTTTGGTGTATTTGGTCATTTTGAAGAAAGTAGCAAATGAGAAGGGCCTCCAGAAATCAGTAGAATATCAGCAGGGAGAATTTAGGGAGGGCTTTCTGAGCAATGGAAAAATCTTATCAAGGCCCAGAAGCTGTATTCATATATTGAGGATACAAAAAGTAATTTATTTTCACTTAATGATAGGTCAAGATAATTAGTGTGAGATGAGATTTTATTGGGCTTATTATCTTCACTAGCCAAGATTTAAAAAATATTCTTCCTTCTATCATAACATCTTTGGAGAAATGTTTGTTTTCTCATAGAGGTTTTATTTAATTTCCTAGGTAGAACACCTTAAAAAGACTTACTGACGTTAACTTGTTTGTTGAGTACAATATTGTGGATTTTCACCTTCAAGAAAAGTAGTTTTTAAATCGTGAGTCTTAATTAACTTAAGAAGGGAATAACACAATGTGTCAATATAAAATTATGTTTGTTTATTAATTTTTATTGTTTATTATTTTAAACAGGTAATTTAAAAGCCATTTTATAAACTATTTTATGAGACATGGCAAAAATTGAGTAGGCAACAATGGTATATTTAAAAGTTCTTAGGTCAAAAGAAAGGCATTCTTGGCCCTGGCCAGTTGGCTCAGTGGTAGAGCGTGGCCCAGTGTGTGGATGGCCCTGGTTTGATCCCTGGTCAGTGCACACAGAAAAAGCACCCATCTGCTTCTCCACCCCTCATTCTCTCACTTCTCTTTCTTTCTCTCTCTTTCCCCCTGCCTCCATGGCTCGATTGAAGCAAGTTGGCCCAGGTGCTGAGGGTGGCTCCATGGCCTCTGCCTCAGGCACTAAAAAAACGACTCCGTTGCTGAACAATGGAGCAGTGGCCCCAGATGGGCAAAGAAAGCATTGCCCCCTAGTGGGCTTGCTGGCTGGATCCTGGTCTGGGCTCATGCAGGAGTCTATCAGAGTGTCTCTGCCTCCCCTTCCCTCTCTGAAAAAAGGAAAAAAAAAAAAAAAGGAAGGCATTCTTTACTCACAGATGCGATCTTTCTAAAGCATATACTCTGTTCATTTTTTGCTTGCACATCTCAAAGATGAAAGTCAAGAAATTGTTTCAACATAACACACATAGTCTTGTCACAAAAAATGGTTTGGCTTCACAAACCAATTTTTGAAGCTGGTTGAAAGGATCAATTTTTATTTATTTTCCATATTTGCTAGAAAATAATGTATATTCTTGGATGTTCTATACATGTTCATTAAATCTTATTTGTGAACTGGGAATATCTGCGTATCTGATCTGTCCTCACTGATACTTTTTTTCCTCTTAATCTATCAATTAATGAGAGAGGTTTGCAAAACCACTCACTGAAATGGTGCACTTTTAATTTCTTCTTGTAGTTCTATCACTTTTTTATTTTATGTAGTTCTAAGACATAGAATACTATGTCTTACATATAAGCTTAGCAATGAGACCAATTAAAAGTGTTATTGATGTGTTATGATTCTCATTTTTTTCATAATGATTGTTTTGTATTAAAATGCAAATATACTCTATAATGGTTAATATTTTACCTTCATTTTACTTTCAACCTTCCTAAGCTTTTAGTTTCTGGTGTTTCTCTTTTTAAAAATTGTTGAAGTTATTTTTTTAAATTCAGTTCAGAAATAGTGATCTTTTCAGTTCATTTACATTTAATGTTAGAAGATAACGTCTAGATTTAATTCTATATACATTATTACAGGCAATATTTCCCCTTTGCTATGTTTCTTTTATTCTTTTTCCCTTTTTGTCTTGTTGAATTGATTGCACATTACCACACTGCAATTATTCCCTCTTCTGTTTAGGATAAGGATTTACAAACTAATCTATGGGCCAAATCCTACCCACCAGCAGTTTTTGTAAGTAAGATTTTATTGAATACAGCAACACATATGAGTGTGCATGTTATCTATGGCTGCTTTTGTATCACAGCAGCAGAGTTAAGTAGTTGTGTTAGAAGCACAGAGCCCAAAATATTTACTATTATGTCTTTTCTAGAAAAACTTTGTCAGTCCTGCTTTCAAATATGCACACTATTTATTTGTTTTCTGAGGTTAACCAGTCGAATGTAATCAATGGCATCTAGTAAAATGTAAAACCTATATTTCCAACCGTCCACCTTCCATCATACAAACTACATTTGTAGTGGTTTACTAGAGTTAACCCTATTTAACGCTATTTAACTCTCTTTTGCTTCTTTAAAACAATAGTTAGGTGTTATTTTTGCTTTACCCTAAGTTTACTACTTACCTTACCCATCATTTTTGTATATTTTTCCTCTTGGGAATAATTTTCTTTCTTCCTGAGGTATAATCTTTAGCTGTAGCATAGCGATTGATGATAAATTTATCAGTTTGAGAATGTTTGTATTTTGCCCTAATTTTTGAAGTATTTTACTGCATACAGAACTTTAAACAACAGTTATTTTTCCTTAGCAATTTGAAAGTAGTAATTATCTGTTGACTGACTCCCAAGTTGAGAAGTCAGCATTGATCGAAATGGCAGCTGTTGACCCAACACTCTTCCTGATTTCCTGGAATATTGATTAAATGGATATTAGGACTCCCTTCATTTTCCATGTACTTCAAGTTTGTTGGGAGTTTTGCATCACTTTATCTATCTTAATGCTTCATTTCGGATAATTTTTTCAAATCTATCTTACAGCTCAGTATTTCTTCTCATCGGTAACATTTAAGCCACTATTTAATACATCCTATTAAGTTTAAATTAAGTATCATATTTTTCCATCCCAAAGATCCTAGTCATTCACTTAAAATACAAGGTGGGACAAAAGTAGGTTTATAGGCTCTCTTAAGGAAAATAATAAAATAATTAATAAATAATAATAGAAAAATAAATTGTTTCCCGTCCTCACTATAAACCTACTTTTGCCTCATCCTGTACTTTATAGTCATATTTTAATGCTGTCATCTTTAAAACACAGAAAATATATTTATTTAAAATATGTATATATGTGTGTGTTTCATTAAAAAAGTGCATAACGATGTGTGTAATCTAAGATATCTTAATTGCCTGTGGTTCAAGGTGAGAATTTCCTGTTATACCTTTTTCTGTAGGTACGTGCAGCTTTTTAAATAGGTTCTATTCTATTTCACCAGGTAGTAGTGGCCACACCAGACAACACAATCAGTTTAGGTCCCATTTGAGACTGGTTAAATCTTGAGGTTGTTTATATAGTGCTACCTCTCTCGTTTTCCTATCTGTAGATTGCAAACTTTCAGGTTGTACTGCATCTACCCATTCTTTCCTCATTGTGTACCTACACTGACCTTGAGGCTAACTAGTTTTCAAGTCACCTGCCACTGACAAATTGAAACTAAGATGCAAAAGTTAAATTGTAAGATTTTAAATTTCTAAATTTTTTTTGTAACTTTTAATGGCTATATCTACCCTTGTTTCTCTTTGGTAAGCCTTTAATAAATATCACAACTGATTATTGAAGTAATTTTTGGAGAACCTTTGCTCTTTTTAAATTTCTCACTTGGATAGAGTGTCACTTTCCTATCTAAATAAGAATAAATACTGGTATCTATTACCTTTCTTACTTTCTTTTCAATTATGATCTTAACCAAACTTGATAAAACAGATTTATAAAAATATATATTTAGCAATGTATAAGCTTTACTGGCAAAGCCATCCTCACTTTTGACTTTAAAAAGTATGAAGCCAAAAAAAAAAAAAAAAAAGCAGTAAAAACATAGAAAAGGAGATTATCTGTGATGGGAATTGAGATATGGATTGAGCACCAGGCTTCATGAATGGATATGAGATGGTGACTTGTATTTGACAATGAGGATTTGTTTTTCTCCCTTGAATGGAGCCTCAGCATGAGCTAATTATTCGTGGTAATTGTCTTGGGAGATGAGAGTTGGCAGACTGTATAGTAGCCAGTAGATTCTGGCTCTGATTTGATAATGGTGATACAGGGACTCTAAACAATGAGAAAAAAAATAATTTTGAATTTTCTTTGTGTTTTTCTTTTTTAGTTTTATGTAGATATTTATTGTTGCCTTAGTTTTAAAGAATTGGAGTGTTTGAGAGTTGTACCTTCTATTTTCAAAAAGGATTAGAGACACATTTTAAAGCAAAAATATGTAAAGCAGAAAAGTTAAAAAAACAAGCAGAGAACAAATAAGTCAATATATAACTAGCTAAAAAGACTTGAGTAGATTGTCTCCTAATAAAATAGGCCAAGTTATTCTGATTTCTAGTAAGAGCTTGAGTACAAATACTAATAAGTTACTATAATAGTTAGTTATTTGAGAATATGAGACTGAACATATGTGTACAGTACAAATATACATATACTGTAACTTGAAAAAATATGAAAATACTGATGCCAATAAACTCCTTCCATAAATGAAAGAGAACAAGTGAGAAATTCTCTCATTCTAATCATTTTTGCTATTTAAAAAATTTCTTTGTTTTTGAACAGATTAATAAAATATTTAACTCATCAAATTTTGTTTGCAAAACAGAGTTATTTATTAACACAAAAACTAGTTTTGGCAATTAAAAAGAACAAATAATCATGTAGTTTACGTACCTTTTGAATCTGCTATTCTTACAGTGTCAGTTTTTGATATACTTACGTGTTGTATCCCTCTTTAATAAAGAGTCAAATCAAGAAGCACAATAGAAACTAGCATCACAAGTTTAATATATTTTAAAATATAGAAATATATTTAAACAGCACATTTAAAGAATAATATAATAGATTTCCGTTTCTTATTCTTACAATGGTATACCATTAATTCAAAAATATATTACTTAATGTAACCCCAATATAGTTATCAAATCTTTAAGATAAACTGTATTTTAAAACAACATAGCAATATACCTGAATTACAGACAAACCCATAACATTTTTGAAGCTATTTCTATGTTTATTCGAAAGATCCAAAAGGGTGACTAATAATTGGTGCTTTATGAATATTCTAGATGAAGTATAAATAGTCCTAACCATGGAGCCACCATAAATAGCAAGTTATCCATCTATCATTCTTTCATTAATCAATGTGCATTAAAGAAAGCCTCAGAAAACAGAGAGAGAAAATAAATTAATTTCAGGGAGAAGAACACACATGCACATACATACAACAGAAACTTCCCATTCGGAATTTTTTTGTGCTTGGAGGAGGGTTTAGAAAATCCCCTTCCAAAATAAGGTTTTCATTGAGCTCATTCTCAGAGATATGAAAAATGGATTTCAGCTGTTCTTTTGAAATGGCAATTCTGTCAAAGCCATTCTGGGATTTTCAGTAATTTACTCCAGTTTAGTTTCAGTGCTTTTACCCTAAATACAACCCCTTGCATCGCATCAATCAGGGGACCTGGTTCTAAAGGAGAGCTAAGGAGAATGGCTCTGTCGGGGTCCGCTCCAGTATGTTTTATGCATGCACTGACTCGAGCCTGTGGGGAGGGAAGTAGAGCATATGTAAATGTTTCTTTATTTTGGACTCCTATTAAATCAGAAAAAAAAAATCTGTGGCAGTAGTGTTCTAGATAATAGGCAGACATGATTTATTTGAGGTAAGAAGGTTGTACTGCAGTTTTTTAGTGTTAACTTGGAAAGTTATGGACATAGGCTCAAGCCTGTCTCCACAGAGTTCCTGAAGCTTTGAGCTCTTTGCAAAATCTACAATCCACCAGCCAAAAAGGAACATGCTCTTACAGTTACACCAATTCTGCTCAAGCAAACAGTTACAACAATTATGTGCAATCTTTCAGATTCTACCATTCATTTATTCAAATCCAGTTCAACATTTCACCTTATCTAATGAAGCAGAAACTCGACTAGAAAAAAAAAATGTGTTTAGCCAAGAATTTGTTTGGATTTTTTTTTTAAGTTTTACTTCTAAATAAATATCCTGTCATTGGCACAACATAACCAAATGCATTCAGTTTCCTTCAAACAATACAGTTAAGGGTCAAAGGAGTTCTGTCTAATTTAAATATATGTATGCAATTGTATTAGAAAAAAAATGTTGAAATGGAATTGAATTGGACTTAGCATATCTCATTGAAAGTAAGACTGGGCAACATATTGTATAATGTAGTGACATATAAAATAGATTTTATTGATAAGGCATCCACAAAGGAGAATATCTATATACCTTTAAATAAATAACAGTGACTATATACATGATATTGTACATAGGTTGAGAGATGAAATGAGCCAGACTAATTTCACCCAATTCTCCTTTTGTCTGCAAGTATACTTTTTATTGTATTCATAAACTTTAATACAGATCTGTTTTTCTTGTTTCCATTATTATTTAATATTAGTGGCAGCCACATGAGCGCACCACCATATTTCTGTATTTTTTCAAAATGACATTGGAGCTGTCATCAAAGTATAACACAGAGATGGCGTTTAATTTGGTTGGAGCACAACAAGGCTTTGGTACGTGGTCAGGAAACATCAGATGAACCTGGGAAAGAAAAAATGTTTTGTTTTGTTTTTAAAAATTAAGGTAGATATTTTGTCTACAGTCTTAAAATAGTATGCTTGTCTTATCACTCATAATCAGGCACACCCTTCAGCTGACCACTATTATCTTCTTTGTGTTCAATAGCTGGGGTGGGGTGGGGTGGGAGGTTGGTGGTAGAGGCTGTATTCTTAAGCATTAACACCTAGAATCAACCCAGCAGTTCTAATTATGTTCTGGGATCGTAAAAAAAAAATTTTTCAAACAAGTAAGGAAAATTCCCTCTCTGGTAAAGCCAGTGGAAATTTTTCTGGGGAAAAGAACCCAGCAACTAGCACTGAGTTGCCTTTGGTTAATAATGACCTCTATTTACTTCATGAGAAATATAGAAGTTATAAATGTAAATCAATAAAGCCACACAATTGGACTATAGAAAGATTTGGATCTAAGAATTCTTTTTAAAGGATAATGCACCCTTTGAGTAGTGAGTTTTTTTGTTGTTGTTGTTTTTTTGTTAACCCTTTGAATGAGGCCGTACATGAATGTTCGTACTACTCGAAGGGTTAAACAATAAGTTTATAAAAGGTATGCCAATTTTTAATTTTCCGTGGTAAAGAAAGCTGAACTATCAAAGCAAAATAAACTCCAGGTTAGAATCCAATACTTGCTTTAAAGCAATGATTTCAACTCTTCTCCAAGAATTTTTTTTTTCTTCACAGACTGGCTGGAGTTACATATCCTTTTACTTTCTTTCTCCCCTAGACAAACTCCAAAAAAGCAGCCTAACCCAAATCGGAAGTAAAGAGCCTAGATATTTCACAAAATGACTATCCACCTCCCCTCAAAGCCTAAAAAGGTAGCTGTATATGGAAAGTGACATGCTTAAGTAAGGAGTTTATTCTCGTTTTGATCAGACTGGCAGTCTGCCTATGGTTTGAGCAAGGAGCCAGAACCCGGTTCCCCCCGTTCCCACCCATCTACCCTTCTCCTTCCCTCAAAGGAGTTTAAGGGAAGTCCTATTGATGAGCCCTAAGGGATCTACAAAAAGCCAATAAAGCCTCTTAGAGTTTGGCTGTACAATGTCCTGGCTGAGATGATATAAGAACCCCGCAAGCGGACAGAAACAGCAGGAAAAATGAGGTGATCTGACATGGACTTGAAATTTCCTAAGACCTCACAAAACTAAAAACTGGATAGTTTCTACAAATTTCAGATGCAGCTTGTGTCGCTCATCAGCGTTATCTTCCATAATGCACACATACATGATTGATAACTCCATTTCAATGGAGCTTGGCAGCGTCACGAAGCAGTTGCTTCAAAAAAAAAAAAAAAAAAAGGATTATTCTCAAATGGTTTCTCAAATGTATTAGCCACAAACATGCTCTCCTTTAACAACAAACATGCCTGTCATTTTGTTTTATGTCCTGCACAGAACAAATATAGAGAGTGCACAATGCCAGGAAAGAAATCAAACTTCCCATGTATGCTTCAAGATTTGTGGTGACTTATGTCCCACATCCCAGGACAGGGATACAGAAAGGGTCTTGCTCCAAGTGCATGTCAGATTTTTTTTTAATGTTTTCTTTTTTTTTTTTTGATGACTTCTAGGCTACATCCCTAAAAGCTGACAATATGTAATTATTTATTTATAAAAAGAAAAAGAAAAATGACAGAAATGATAGTATTTGACAGTTATTTTAAGCATTGCTTAGCCTGAGGAAAATGTTGATATCCTACATACATATCTCAGGAAGAAAGGTCTACTTTCTGAGTCATTGGAATGACAGTAAAAAGAGGCAAAGAAGCTTCTGAGAAATTAAGTGCCTTTTTTTATAAGCCGATAGTGGCTGTTCCTCTGTGATCCTATAGAAAGACAGTGATCGTGCAGTCTCTTCAAGGCATGAAGCAGCAGTATTCTTCTCTCTATGATCGGCTTTCAGTCAACGTGAATTCAGAGATGTGGATAAAAGGCTAGACTTCATGGAGATTTTTTTCTTTCTTTTACCAGAGGAAGTTTGACTACAAACATGAATCCTTGCAGAGCATGCCTGCTCCCCATTCCCCAGAAATGTGACCCTGTACTATGAAGTACTTATCTTTACAGATAGCAAAGATAAAGGCATAGGAAATCCTGAAATTCCTCTAAGAATTTTTTTCTATACTTTGTATATGGCACGGAAGTAGTAGTCAATCGCATTGGTCAAGACTCAGAAAAAGAAGAAAATTTATAAATGAATGACTACCCTTCAAAATACATATTTGTTTTATCTCTGTTTCTCTTTCACCATGGTTTTTTCTCAAGGTTTTGACAGTGCCCACATTCTAGTTGTCACAGATGTAGCTTTTCTGTAGTACCTATGAAGTCAGTAAGACACCAGCAAACATTACCTTTCCAGAGTTTAATGTCCGTTTTTGTATATATACCAGTCCTCACTCAGAAGAGAACTGAGATACTCTTTTCATCAGCTTTAAATTTTAAATTAATTGTAGAAATAATAACCTCCAGAAGGGTCAACTTCTCATGAATTCTAGTAGTTACTTTTTTTTTTGGTAATTAACAAGCCTCATACACAAACACAGATTTCCCCCCCCATTAGCTACTGCTCTCTTACTGCCATCCACCAGATAACCCCATTGCCATCATGAAGTCTGGAATCTAATATAATTTGTTCCTTTTCTTCTCTCTGAATTACAATAGTTAAAATTTTCATATCACTCAAACATTAATTTGGAATGATATCACGGTTGATTGCATCTCCTCGGATCCTCTCACTTTCTCTTCCAGAGGTTGTCCCTCTGCCACATCTGCATAAGGCAGGATGTCAGACTCTCAAGAGCTTTCATGAACACATTAAAGAGAGTACATCCAATCAGAGACCATGAAATCAACATTTAATTTTTTTCCCCCATAGAAATAAGCCTAGGTTATTACAGATTAAATCACTATTGAATTCCTGAGTCTGGAAGGGGGGGAAAAATGACAATTTCCACCTTAAAGAAAAAGAAATGTGTCTTCTACTTATATTCTATATTGAAGAACTTTCACAAAGCCACAGTGTGTGATGAAACATTCTCAAATACAGCCCTCAGATGAAATTCACTACAGCTATTATTCAATGGTTTTTGCAATGATTACTAATAGATTGCTAGGTTAGAAACAGTCACCAAGAACCTGAGTGGTTACCCATATTGTATAGTGAAGAAATCAGGGCAGAATGATCACATTATGTGATTACTCCAACTTTCTTTGCTGAATCCGTCCCCAATCTGGAATCAGGATTATTTTTAAACCAACCCGAATTTACTGACTATACTCATAATTTGTTACTTTGGCTCTAAATATGCCAAAGAAATTTGAGAAGAGAAGATAATACATTGATTACTACAAACAGATGCTTTCCTTTAAAATCACTTTAAATGAAGCTTTTCATCTTAAACCAGTTTCAATCCTACAAAAGCAAAACATACCAGAGTTTGAACGATAGCATGGTTGGTGGCATTCATATGGGCATTGAGTGGAAAGGAACATTCTCCATCACAGTAAAATGCAGCATATCCTTCTGGAGCTATAATCCAGTCCTAAAATGCACCAAAAAGAAGAAAAAAGTAATACCATCAAAAACAATAATTCTTGAAATATTCAAGTACATATAAATCTTGACAGGTTTCTTTCTCTTCAATGTCCAACAATTAGTCTAATAGGATAGCCTCCCCCAAGCCCTTGATTTATTTTTAAGTTGAAGTTCATACACACATACACAAAGTATAAATATTTTCACAAAAAAAATCGTCCTCTGTAATTTCTCCCAAGAGGTTGCTATGTACAATATTCATAGTATGTATAAATCCATGAATAAAACTATAATCATGAAATAGCATTCTAAATATTCTTTAAACAGGAAACGATGAACTCTGGAAAGTTCAAGTAAACCAGTAAAACCAAAAAAAGGAAAAATGAGATATTTCTCGTTACTTCTTAATTTATTTCTGGTTGTAGAAGCTGAAACCTCTTAAAACTTTAATATTTGTTCCCTGTACTGTTTTTCTTTTCATGCATATGTTAACTTCATAGTCTCTTTAGGAGAAATAAATTGGAGCCTGACCAGGCAGTGGTGCAGTGGATACAGTGTCGGACTGGGACACTGAGGACTCAAGTTCAAAAACCTGAGGTCACTGACTTGAGTTCAAAGGTCACTAGCTTCAAGCTCAAGATTGCTGGCTTGAGCAAGGGGTCACTGGTTTGGCTGGAGCTCCCTGCACTCACCAAGGCACATATGAGAAAGCAATCAATGAACAACTAAGGTGCTGATGCTTCTCATCTCTCTCTGTCACTGTCCGTCCCTCTCTCTCACTAAAAAAAAAAAAAAAAAAAAAAAAAAAAAAAAAAAAAAAAAAAAAAAAATAAATTGAAACAAATTCTTGAAAACTGTACACGAAGAATTTTAGGAAGCTAAAAAATTGGCATATATAACAATTGCTCTATTTTTTTTCACCCATAGAGGTAAAACTTGGCCCTAGTAAAATTTGAAAATGTTTACATTTTCATATTACTTCTCAATAAGATAGCATTGTTATAGGATATTATAATCTAAAAACTTTAATTTAGGCCCTGGCTGGGTGGTTCAGTTAAACAATAGCAACTTTTTTTCCACTTTCTAAACATTATACATTTCTTCTTCAACATAGTTTTTCTTTTTACTGTAAAACCTATTATGTTTCAATGGTAAAATAATATCATAGAAATAAAAATAATGTAGATAATCCATATACTGAATAGTCAGGTTAAAAATAATTGGTTACTGTACTGAAAAAAAATTACTGACAAAGCTTGGATAAACTCATGAGTTATCAAAAAGCAGAAAAGTAGCTCAATTGATTGATCATTCTTACCTGCCATCCCAGATCCCGGAAACTCACATAGAGTTCATGCTTCTTACAAGCTTGCTTTTGTTCACTTGTATTATAATCTGAAGATAAAAATCAGATTTTAAACATATGGCAGCTTACTGGGTATACTAGTAACAATTCTTTTGTGAGGTAACTGATAAAAAGAAAAGGTAGTATTTAAAATTGTAAAATATGAGTTTAAGTCTTAAATCTAGAGTAACTTACTAACTATATGGACTTCAGTTAAGTGACTTGTCCCGAGTCTATTCTTCTGTAAAATATAGACAATACTATTTACCATGTGAGGTTCCTAAAAGGGTTGGGAGAGACCCCTATGTGATGGTGCACAACCTGGTGCCTGCCACTAATTGAGTACTAGCTGTTCAATGAATACTCATTCATTAACCTGTGCAAACTGTAATGGCACTTAAAATATTTATATTATATAAATATATTAAATATTTATACAATATTTTTCAACATCTTCCATAAAGCAGACACTAGGAAAGTATCAAATTGGATCATATTGAGTTGATTTTATTTTAGTAACTATTTTAAACTCAGGGGACCCAAAGTTGACTTTTTGATCATCCTCCCCAAACCTGTCCTACCTGTAGACCTTTTCATTCCTGACTGATGGCAGGTTTTCAGTTTTATGTAATAGTGTTATAAAAAACAACAATATTTTATAAATAAACAAATAATTTGGCATAAAAAATAATACTCCTTTTTCCCCCCTCTTCCACATTCACTCTTCCAGGAAATCCTATACCTTTTACCTTCAAATATGCCCCCAAATGCACCCACTCCTCCCCCCTTCATGACTGGTCCTGTCTAAGCCACCATCATCTCTCACCTGAATTATTGCAATATCCTCATCATATTTCCCCTGCTTCTGCCCTGGCTTCCCTACAACAAAGCCACCAAGTATGCCTTTTAATATGTCAATTGAATTATATCACTCCCCAGCAAAAAGTCCCATAATGGTTCCCCATATCCATGAGAATGAAATATCCTCATAGTGGCTTATAAGACTATATATTGATAATTTGGCTCCTTTCTTCTCTGGCTCATTTCTCCTTCTCTTCCTCCTCCTCTTCCTTCTCTTCCTCCTCCTCCTCCTCTTCTTCCTCCTCTTCTCCTTCCCTCACTCTGGCCATGACACCTCCTTGCTGTTCTGCATACCAGTCAGCCTTGCCTTAGCTAGGGCCTTCACTCTCACTATCTCTTCTCCCTGAAATGCTCTTCCCTTACATCTATATAGCTAATGCTTATAGTTTGTTCAACTGTTCATTTAAGCATCATCTTTTTCAATGAGGCTTTCACTGACTACCTTAAACCACCCCGATACTCCTCATCTCCCTCCCTCTGCTCTGAATTTTTTCCATTTTATTTGCCCTCTTTTATATGCTATGCCATTTACTCATTTATTATGTATTTATACATTGGTTCTTGTCTATTTCCTCCTACTGGAATATTAACTCCACAAGGGTAAAGCTTTGGTTCCATTTGGTTCACTGGTCTATCTCAGAGAGTCAGGAACAGTCTGGCACACCTTTGAGGCATTAATGAACAAATGATTTAAAGCAAAGGAAATACATTATTTCCAGTACTTATTTTAAAGTATAATCTGAAAAAAAAAACATGACTTTTTCTAATTGTTTAAAAGATTTAGGATAAACAGAGAGCCCCAATCTTGCTACTGTAACAAGATAAAATACCAAAGAAACACAGAACTGCACATAATATCTTTCTGTATTGTCCTTTTCTTCTAAAGATTTTATTCATTGACTTTACAGGGGACAATGTGACAAGAAGTAGCTGCTTCACTCTAGCTGCTCACTGCTTGCTTGTTGTGTGTGACTTGACCGGCCAAGCCCGGGATTTTGAACCGGCAACCTCAGTGTTGCAGGTCAGCACTCTGTCCACTGCACCGTCACAAGCCAGGCTCTTATGTTGCCTTAATGTTGCTTCACACTTCGTACAAATACCATTTTGATTATTTCCAATATAAAATATGGAAGAGTGAAACATTTAGGGTAAAGAAGCCAGCCAAATCATTTATTTTCAAAGAAAACAGCCAAGGTTTTCTCTTAAAAAGAAATGCTACATTCACTCTGACAGTCATCTCTGGTAAATCAATGAGGCAGTTTACTATGTCCTAAGATATCGCTTCTCAGTTGAGTTATCCTCAACCTCTAAAGAAAATGTAGGCACATCAAAGAGCCAAGAAGCCTGTCTTCGTGGGTCCTGTCATCTGCCTTTCACAGTTACTTCAACTCATTATTCATTTAACATCTGTCTAGAAAAGAAGATAATGACTACATTTTGAACCTAGAGACATTTCTCTTCTAGTTCAGAGTTATTCCTACTATGCAATTGCCTTCATTAAAACAAATTAAATATGTTGATAATAACGAAAGATGGAGGAAAGAGAATTTATTTGAAGTTCAGAACTTTTACTCTTTGGATAAACTTCTCCCTTATTCAGAAGGGAGAATAGCACAGGTTAACTTTTGTTAGGCTCTCGACAAGCATACTGTGACACCATGTACAGTAATATAAAATGGATGAGTTCCCTGTATAATTTTTAGGAAAAAAAAATCAGCTATGGTATTAGTATGATTGCATAAACTTCTTGATATTTAGGATGGGAAAAACAAATCAGCTTTGCCTTAGACTAAGGGTTAACAAACATTTTCTTTATTTATTTTTTCCTGAAAATTGTCCATTATTTTATTCTATCAAAAAGCAAACATTTTCTTTAAAAAAGACAGATATACATATTTTAGATGGGGTCTTCCTTGCAACAACTCCACATTGCTGCTAGAACATGAAAGCCACCACAGACAATATATAAATGAATGGCTACGGCTATATGCCAATAAAACTTTACTTATAAATACTAAAATTTAAATTTCATATGAATTCTATGTGAAACAAAGTAGTATTCTTCTTTTAAGTCCTTTTCAAACATTTAAAAAATGTATAAAACATTCTTAGCAATTGCACCACGCGACAACAGGCAATGGGCTGAACTTGGCTGTCAGGCTTACTTTGCCAATTCCTGCGTTAGACAATAAGGGAAATATTTATTCTTGTATCTTTGTCTTAATTAAAAGTGTTGAATATGAATACAGACATTGTAACCAATAAAACACACAAGTACATGTGAAAAGCCATAAACTATGTATATGGTTATTTGAATTCCATGTTTATAAAAAAAAAAGAAAGTAAAACTTAAATGTCAAAATATGTCTGTTCCAACTATGCAGCTTTTCACGCAGGCTAAGTGATGTATATAATGTAACATCGCATAAAGGTAACGAGCAATGAAATTTATAACAGAATCTGGTTCCAAGAGTCTGATTTCATAGAGCATTAGGACCATATGCTTATTCTGTCAGAAATAAAAATTAATGGATACTGAGTGAAGTAAATGTTGTACCCAAACCAGCAAAGACTGCAGTTAGGTTTACTATAAATGGTTGGCTGAATAAACTGTGGGAGGAAGGGCAGAGAAATTAGATTTATATCTTTAAAAACTATTGATTGGCAGCCTTTCAGATATTAAAATAAAATGGACATAATGCTACTGTTGATGAACCTGCCCACAAATGAGAGTTGTGCCAGAAATTACAGAAACATTCTGGTGCCGGAGCCAACACTAGAAAAGTTTGCTAGCATTCCTCAACTACAACGCAGTATCATAAACACAGTGTTTCTCTGTTGTGTCTTTTTTAGTGTAATAATATTGGGAAATCAGTGCCAAAATATTGAAAGTATTGTTAAATAGTTTATGCCAATTTCTTTACGGTCAATTTCTGAAAAGAGTCAAAATTCCATTTTATTCTTAGTTTGATTTTTAATTTTCTTCTAGTAAAAAAAATTGCAAAAAATCAAAATAAAATACATGGAGATTAAAAGTAGTTAAAAATATACTGAGATATACATAGAGATTTGATGGTCAGTCCTCTCATCCCTGAAAAATGTAGCCAAATAAAGAAACATAGGCCAGCCTGGCTCTAAAGGGCACAGAAGAAAATCAAGAGTAAAAAACTCGATGTACTCGATTCCCGGCCAGGGCACACAGGAGAAGCGCCCATTTGCTTCTCCACCCCTCCGCCGCGCTTTCCTCTCTGTCTCTCTCTTCCCCTCCCGCAGCCGAGGCTCCATTGGAGCAAAGATGGCCCGGGCGCTGGGGATGGCTCTGTGGCCTCTGCCCCAGGCGCTAGAGTGGCTCTGGTCGCAACATGGCGACGCCCAGGATGGGCAGAGCATCGCCCCCTGGTGGGCAGAGCGTCGCCCCCTGGTGGGCGTGCCGGGTGGATCCCGGTCGGGCGCATGCGGGAGTCTGTCTGACTGTCTCTCCCTGTTTCCAGCTTCAGAAAAATGAAAAAAAAAAAACAAAAAACAACAAAAAAACTCGATGTACTAATATGGGTGTTGCTTTTCCTTTAAAATCTAGTGTTAGCTTCTTTCAGGGATGAAATAGAGATAAATCTGTTGTTGTTTTTTAATCCACCGTGGAATTTAACATTTAAGCACATGGACAGCTTCAGCCAAATATGATGAGATGTTGTGTTTCAAAGTAAAAGCTGAGACGTTAGCATCCCATGTCTGGTTCCCAAAAGGAAAAGGACAGGAAGGAATCAGCATCAACAGTGTCAGGCACTTAATTAATTTATAAAACATGAAAATGCCAAGTGAACAAAGATACAATAAAAGGTAAAGAAGCAAAAATGGTACTTTTACATTTGGCCTTGGAAGTAGAGAAATGCATAATAAACCCAAAACAATACCAATTTTCCCCAAAGATGAGGGATTTCAAAATGTTACTGCTACTTTAGCTTAATCCCCCTCTTCTGTATCCAGTGAACTCCTCACATGAACTTACGCACAACCCAGTAGGAATTAGTGTTATTTGTTTACATAGGGATAACTGTGTTTTCCTCTGTATGAATGTGTGATGCAAAACAGACACTACAATATAATAACTATCTGGTTGCTTACCTCTGCTTAGCACAGCATCTCTGTACATGACCCAATCTTCTCACCTTAGAGCTCACTGACACAACCAGAGGTTCAAACTGTCCACTAGCCTGGGTGTCAAACTGGCTTCCAAAAACATCTCTAAATGCAAGTTTCCCAGCTGCCTCCTACTACCTACTTTTAGTTCTCACTTCGCTCCTTTGATGTTTGTTACTTTGATCAATAGGATCAACAGTAATCTAAAGGCTCAAGCCAGAAAATTTAGTAAGTTTCTTGATTTTAATTCTTTCTCTTTCATATCCTTCATTAAAGTGGTTCACAAAGCTTCACTAAACAACCCATTGCTACACTGGTGAACCTGTTGGGAGCCCTTGGCTTGGTTACCTCATACTTCCTTAACATCCTCTTCTGGTAACTTAATCTAGGGTAACACTTTATCTCCTGTTCTCCTACATGTCTATCAGTCCTTGGTCTCGTTCATAGAAGGCTTTTTCTCCTTATTCTATACTTCAAGTGGTGATGTTCCCACTAGAGCTCTATCCTTAATGTCTCTCTCTCTCTCTCTCTCTCTCTCTCTCTCTCTCTCTCTCTCTCTCTCTCTCTCTTTCTATGGTACAGTCAAGTCCTATGTTTTATCCAACAACTTAGGCTCATATCTACATCTTTCTCTATAACTTCCACTTAGTCTTGACACTCCCATCTCCAGAGTCCCATTTTCACCCAGGCCTGGCTGACCTCATTCCATATGTTTTGGTTTCCACTTCCACCCTTTTCAATTTATATTCTTTATTGCTTTGGTTATTGGACTAGGTTCCTAATCATATTTGAGATTTTAGTTTCTTCCCTTGGCATTCCATCCTTCACTCTGATGCCAAATGTAACTTTTAAAAATATATATCTGATTATAACTCTCCTTTTTTAACTGACTTTATGAAAACACTATATCTCCTTATCATCATGTACCTACAGATTTTTTTTTTTTAGGTGAGAGGAGGGGAGACCGTGAGGCAGACTCCCATATGCACCTCGACCAGGATCCACCCGGCAACCCAGTCTAGTGCCCATGCTCAAATATTGAGCTATTTTCAGTGCCTGAGTCCAACACTCAGACCAACCTGAGCTATCCTCAGCACCCAGGTCCATGCTTGAAACAAATGGGCCATTGGCTGCAGAAAAGGAAGAGGGAGAGGAGAGGAAAGGAGAGGGAGGGGAGGGGAGGGGAGAGGAGGGGAGAGGAGAGGAGAGGAGAGGAGAGGAGAGGAGAGGGAGAGGGAGAGGGAGAGGGAGAGGGAGAGGGAGGGGAGAGGAGAGGAGAGGAGAGGAGAGGGAGGAGAGGGAGGGGAGGGGAGGGGAGGGGAGGGGAGAGGGAGAGGAGAGGAGAGGAGAGGAGAGGAGAGGAGAGGAGAGGAGAAGAGGGAGAGGAGAGGAGAGGAGGGAGAGGAAGGAGAGGAGAGGAGAGGAGAGGAGAGGAGAGGAGAGGAGAGGAGAGGAGAGGAGAGGAGAGGAGAGGAGAGGAGAGGAGAGGAGAGGAGAGGAGAGGAGAAGAAGAGGAGAGGAGAGGAGAGGAGAGGGAGGAGAGGAGAGGAGAGGAGAGGAGAGGAGAGGAGAGGAGAGGAGAGGAGAGGAGAGGAGAGGAGAGGAGAGGAGAAGGAGAGGAGAGGAGAGGGAGGAGAGGAGAGGAGAGGAGAGGAGAGGAGAGGAGAGGGAGAGGGAGAGGGAGAGGGAGAGGGAGAGGGAGAGGGAGAGGGAGAGGGAGAGGGAGAGGGTAAGGGAGGGGAGAGGAGAGGAGAGGGAGGAGAGGGAGAGGAGAGGAGAGGAGGAGAGGGGAGGGGAGGGGAGGAGGGGAGGGGAGGGGAGGGGAGGGGAGGGGAGAGGGAGAGGAGAGGAGGGGAGAGGGGAGAGGGGAGAGGGGAGAGGGGAGAGGGGAGAGGGGAGAGGGGAGAGGGAGAGGGAGAGGGAGAGGGAGAGGGAGAGGGAGAGGGAGAGGGAGAGGGAGAGGAGAGGAGAGGGAGGGGAGAACTCTATCCACTGAGCCACTGGCCAGGGCCATGACATACCTGCTCTTTAGGACTTGGTTTTTTCATAAATTTCTCACTGATATCACACTCATCTCACGAGAATACCTGCATACCCAGCCATTTGACACTGGGACTTGGCTCTGTAACTGTGCAGATCAGTCTGAAATGGCTTCATTGACCTCTCCATTTCTGGAAAATGTCTATTCTCATATAAATGCCTCATGAAGTCTTCTGGAATATCCCAAGGCATTTGCTTAAGTTCTCTATCCTTATTAGTCTTACACTACCTTACACATCTAATAGAATTATCTCTCAATAACTGCTAATGTAATGTCTTTCCCACAGCCTATGAGAGTGCTTTTTATGATGCTATCTATATTTTATTAACATATAGTTAATGCTGTGTTAGTCATACAATCAGTGCTTATTTAATATAGAAGAAATATTATTTTATAATAAATTATACCCAGTTATATTTTTCTGTGAATTATTTTTAGATGGAGACTTGATAACAGAAACAATGCATGAATGTCCATTAACAAGTTTTCTTTTAATGTTTATTTTACTGATTTTTTTAGAGAGAGGAAAGGAGAGAGTGAGAGAGAAACAGGAACATTGATCTGTTCCTGTATGTGCTCAGATCAGGGATTGATCCCACAAACTGTGTGCTATGGGACAATGCTCTATCCAACAGAGCTATCCTCCCAGGGTGACCAATTTTTTTTTTAATACTACATAATTAATTGCTCAGATAGATTGGCCAAATTAGGTCAAAGATTCTAAAATTCCTTTTTCTTCTGAATTCCCAAAGGCCAAGAAATCCCAGTAGATGATCAAAGTATGGGTACTTATTAGAAGAAAGAATGTCTAGTTTTCTTTGATATAAGAGTTGGAATTCTTTAAGTACCAATTCTAAAAGCAAAACCACAGGTAACAATGATAATGGCTAACACTATAATAAGTATATGTCATGGTTCTCAATTCTTTATACATGTTAACTCATTTAGTCCTTACAACCCATGTAACCTTACCCTATGAGCAGATAATATGACATTTTCACTTTATCTATGAAGAAACAGAGATGACATATATTGTCCAAGATTTCACAACTAGGAAGTAGTTGATCCAAGACTAAATGAGACAATAATATATAATTGATATATAGGTAAGAATATAGAATAATAGTTGGAGTGAGTTAGATATTATATGCACCAAAATAATTGTTGTTTTAGAAGAATTTTCAAAATTTTGAATGACTCTGGGTACAGATGTCAGCTTTTAGAGTTAATACTATAGAAATCATGTAGATTAGAAACATTCTTATATGTGCAGTCTTGCAAGATTTTAATTGCAACATTTGTTTATAGAGCCCAATTTAGAAATAACCAAATGTCTTTTGAGAGCAATATGATTAAATAACTCTGATATAAGCACTATTGACTATATTACAGCAGAGGTCATCAAGAATGAGGTCACCATGTTAAAAGATAATAGTGACATATTGTTAAAAAATATTTTAACAATATTTTTAAAAAGTATTTTAAAAGTATTTTTAAAAATGCAAAACTATAGAGACAATAAAAATATCAGCAGTTGCTAAGGAGGAAGATCGGCCTAATAAGCAGAAGACAAAGGACTCGTACAGCAGTGAAAACACTCAATATGCTATTATAACAGTGGACACATGTGATTATACATTTGTCCAAATCTACAGAATGTACAATACTAGGAGTGAACCCTAAGGTAAACTATAGACTTTGGGTGATTATGATGTGTCGATGTGGGTTATCTTTTGTAACAAATGCATCACTTTGGTGAGTAATATTGATAACGGGGGATGCTATGCATGAGTGGGGACAAGCACATGAGAAATTAGCACCTTCCTCTCAATTCTGTTATGAACCTAAGAATGCTCATAAAAAGAGTCTTCAAATATACATAAACTATTTCAATCATGTAATTAAAAACACATAACAAAAATATATTCTCCAAAACAGACTATACATATAAGGAAAGGTTTGGAAGTACACGTGCTCTGTTGATGTCTATATCAGAGTAACCTATCTCAAAAGGATTTAGCGATTAAAGGAGAACTTTTAGCCTACCCTAATTTATGACCTGATTATTTTAAAATAGTGAAAATGTATATTAATTACATATTATATAACTGGAACCTAAACAATTTCAATTAATTGTTCTTTCTGTTTCTTTTGATTAATATGTTTACTAAAAGGCACTAATTATATAGTATCCATTAGGGAAGAGATGGTACCTATCGGAGTTGAGAATAAGTACACAATGTTTTCATTTTAATGACATTTTGAAAAGATTTGTCATAAAAAATCATCATGGTTTCAGGCAAGGCCACCAATGATAGGATTCGCCTTCAAAGATCTCTACTATGGAGCACACAGGAAGCAACCCTGCCAAGCAGTTCTGCGGTGACCCAGGACTTGCCATTGGCCCTTTTAGTTTTTCCAAATTCTTAATGCTTTATTCTTGTCAGCACTGATAGAGGACAGCATCTTGTTCTCAGTAGGTTCTTGAGAATTTTATCAATCCAGTGCCTTCATATCTTAAAGAGTGGCTAACCTAAAATTTAGCTACTGCCTCCATTTTCTTTCCCCCACACTCAAATTCAAGTAAATATCCACTCTATTGCCACATTGTGAAACAGTCTATTTCTCCCATAATATGTCTGCTTAACATTCTTGTCAAAAAGCTGAAGAGGAACAAAGAAGGACAGTTCTTGCCAAAAACCTGGGAGCTCTGCTTCAGTGTACAGTCACCTGAAAGAGGAGGTTAATTTTTCCCATACAGTCAACACAGTAACCTGAATAACAAGCATTTGGAGGGTTTCTGTGTTCTGCTAGACATGGTTCTAGGCTCCCCCATAGCAGTATGAAAGAACAAAGAGTACTGAGAAATCAGAGGGCAAGAATATTTGAAATCAGGAAGAAATGGAGTAAATAGAGCAAAAATAACCCGAGTTTTAATTTTCCTACATTAATTGAGACGTTCAACATGTGATGATTTGATTTGAAAAAAGAGAAAGAAAGAAATGCGATCAGGCAAACATCTACTGGAACCCACTCCTCCTTCCTTTCATAGCTATGGAGACTTTGCACAGTATTTTATTGTTAACAGCCTAGTACTATTACAGCATTTATTATTTATGTTTGGATAATTTTAAAATTTCACTGGCTTTTCAAGCCTCCTAAGTATCAAATTTTGTGTTTATCTTAGCATTCCCTTTCCTTAAAGCCCTGTCTTTTCAGCCAAATTCTGAGACTTTTTCCCGTCCGCTTGATTACTACCTATTGAAAGGTTAAGTCTCATAGACACACACCAGCTACTTTCTTCCTTTTTATTATCAAAATATGAACTCGCTCCAAAACCATCTACCACATATTTCAACAGAAATGGTTGCCAATGACAAACTTTTCAGAAAGAAAATATTGGTCTATATTAGAATAATTTTGTACTCTAAATGGTGTTAGGAAACTGGTGAAAAGTTAGGTGATTTCTGCCCCATATGTTTTATTCATCTCTAGTTATAGGAGTACATTTGTTACTTGTGGTCAGGAAGAGAAGATAAATAGAGTTCACCAATAGGGAAAAAGACTTTGATGCTTTTGGTCTCTAGAACGCCTCTGCCATAGTCGTTATGAGCTCTAATAATAAGTATGTGACTTATGCTTTTCTCTTTGTACTTTCCTCAAAACGTATTTACTATTCTATTCAAGGTTTAACAAACCTTTTCCTTAATGCAGTCTGCTACATTAAATTAAAAACATTTCAACCAATTTCAGACCATTCTACATGAAAAGAAAAATATACAACCCTGACAGGCTAGTATTTACAGGGAAGGAAAGGTCTTAGAAAGTTATTTTTCTCCATCTTTCATATTAACCAATTACAATTTTTGCCAAACTAAATATCTTGTGAAGATCTTTAAGAAACAGCTTGGTAATAAGGCACTATTATCATGTTTTATTTTCAAGTAAAAAAAAGATGGTTAACTTTATTTGTTGGAAAATTATTTTAAAACATCGTTTTTATACATAGCATGTAATTCAGTATAATGTATTTCCATATAGAAATCTTTACCCCTTCTTCTGTGGATAAATGCACCAAACAGATTTCTTTTTAACATGATTTTCCTGATGCCCATACTTTACAAAGTTTCCAAAGAAATTCCATTTAATATTTTTATTGAGAGTCCCAGATGAAAAACAAAACAAAACACAACAAGAAAAAAAAAACACAAAAACTTATATGTACCTATATGATTTATCAATTTCAAGTCATTTGGGGGGAAAATAAAGATTTCAGGAGTAATGGCAAACACTGTGTCATTTTGAAAGAGGGAAGCATTCTAATCTGCTGAAAAATCCTATGTAGGATTATGTGTATTTTATTTGTTAGCTCATCTATTGTGCCTCGCATGTGGTGACCATTAACACGGAAGAATACAAATTTTACAAATAAACCAACATGTCAGACTAAATTGAGATGTTCTAGGGTAACTTTTCCCCTTCAAATAGACTTCTTTTTTCCTAGAAAAAGACAATTTCTTGGAATAAAATAGCCAATTTAAAAAAAATCTAAAAGCAGCTTATATCAATCTGTAGCCTGGACAGCACAAAGCACTTACCAGTATCAATAATATGATGAAATCGCTTCAGATTTTGGCAGTTAGATGCGTTTAGATTAAGCTTACTTTTATCTCTTTTTTTACCAACGCACAGACGAAATTGCAAGCTCATTAGGCTCAATATTGCAATATTTCACAAACACACACACTGAAAGCTAATTATCCAGATGACAGCCCTCCAAATAATTGATGGAAGTATAAATATTATCTTAATTACTTTAATTCCTGCTTCTCTAGTCAGAAAAAATTAAGCTGCCTGATTCCCATGTATTGTTTCCAGCACTAAAGACTTACTTTTCTGTTGCATTTACCTGGGTACCCACCTGTCTTTGGGAGACCCTGGGGAAGTCAGCTCAGCACCTTGTGCAATTCAGCTTTGGCTAGACTTTGTTGATGTAGCCGTTTCATAATTTTATTACTGCCAGCTTGATCTTAATTTGAACCGAGTCTTTCAACATATGAAGGCAAGCCATACTTACTTTAAAATGAATTACTGAGTGATTCACTGATGAAACATTCTGGGGATGCTAGAAACATTGCTGGATGATTTAATAAACCATAGAAAGGTATAGCCAGAGGGTAAATTTACTGTGGCTACTTGCTTTGCAACATGTGACCCCCCTAAGTCTCTGTGCACAGCCTCTGCTAGTGGTCTCGTCTTACCTCCGACACTGGACATCCTCGAAGCATCTTGATGAGAGCTGGATTTACTGCGGTTTTGGTTTTTCCGTTTGTTGGCCGCTCTCACAGATCGAAGAAGGACCTCACTTGCCTTGAAGAAAGCCACCATGAACGGTTGTTTTGACTGAGGCCCATGTCTTCCCACAAGACCAGCAGATTTTACATTGATACTGCGTCCTAGAACAGAATGCACAAACCCTTGGCTCATGACAAACAGACAAAGTTTACCTGTGATGAATGAATTCTGAGGGTACTTTGAAAAATAAAGGAAGTTTTACAACATTAACAGAATGTTTTCTCTGCAGGCCACATATTCTTATAAACACTGAGAGTTTGCTATTACAGACAATTATCCACGCTTGGTTTTTCATTTTGCATCAGTCTTCTACCACAGAACACCCTCGGGCGGCCTCCACTAACGGATATTCCTCAGACCTGGAAGTCAGCAATTCTATCCATGGGAAGGCTGGACTACCATCAGCCTGGAAATGTCCACATTAAGTAATAATTTCAAAAATATTAGCTCTGGGCTCTTCTGTATTAAATTCCCTATACTTTTTTTCTAAGTGATAAAAGCTGAGTGGGTTGGCTGGCTCCTTTGACCTTCCCAGCTTTGTTCAAGCCTTTCAAGCATTAATTAGTGCTGATAGCCTCCCCGCTTTCACCTCTGGCCTGTGCCCAGCAGACTTGACAAAGCTGCGCTCTACTCAGAGCTCTTCACAGGTCCTTCCAAAGAAGCCCTTCCTGAGGACGGAGGCTTGCTTGAAGTGCCAGTTTTTCTTTTTTTTTCAGTGGGAAGTAATTTGAAGTAAACATGAAAATTTTACTTTTTCTGAGTTTTGACACAACTGTTTACTGAAAGGATTTCAGCAGATGCAAACCAAGCCTGGAAACTTTCAGAAGGAGAAAACTACCTGGTAAGCGTGGAGACAGACCTTGGTCTCCAAGCCAGCAGGCATCCCAGACCTTTCGGAGCCAATTGGGGGTGGGGTGGGGCGGGGCTGTGTATCAGAGAAGAAGGGCCTGCCCAGGAGCGAGTTGGAAGTCAAGCCGTCCTGGAGACTAGCAGATGTTCATGAGTACCTCTCCCAGTGAGGTAGTAGTGATAAAACTTGTAACTATAATAGTGCCAAAAGCTTTGGCATATTTGCTATATATGTATGGGCCTGCCTGGCATGGTACTGTTTCCTTGTGTTATTGGATTCCACAAATACTCCGGGAGTTACATATTACTGTTCTCCCCTTTTGACAATTCACTCTCGCTATCCTCTCTAGTTTAAAATAATCACTGAAAATATTAATGTAGCATAATATATATAATAATATATACTAATACTATAATATAAATGAAAGAAGCCCATAGGTTGATATCTAGTCCCATGAAAGTCATCCGGAGAGAATCAACTACATAATCTTCAATTGTAATTTTCGTTCAGAATTACTCAGAACTCATGTAAATTTTCTACCCCATATACAGAAATGACCAATCTTTGAAAGAGAATAGATGACGTGGTTGAAATATGTACATAATTGACTCTGCTTTGCCCCATGAGAGATGTGCATGTTTTCTTAAAATATTTATTCAGTAAAGACCCTGGAGCAACCTCAGTTCATTATAAGTCCCGACCCACCTTAGAAGAGAGAAAAGGAAAACAAGGCCCTGAAACAGCATCAATGGCATTTTAGCAAATAAACTCTTGCTCTTAACAAAATTTATTTTGGCAGCATAAACACTTTTGTGTATACTTGTATTGTGCAGAGACCTTCTACCGTCAGAAAATGAGACTGTGTCATGTGAGGCTGTGCAGCTGTTGGGACAGACACAGAGGTCCTTTAAATGCGGAGGTATTGGTTAAAAAAATAAATAAAAAACTTAAAAAGTGTACACCGATCCAGGCAGCATCAGGGTCCTCAACAATTGTTCTACGACGTATTGACCAAACCTGGTCGGTCCCTACAAGTATTAAAGTGGCATCCCCCCTCACAAATACCAAAGAATGAGCTTCCAAATAATCAAAGCAGTAAACCTTAAGCAAATAAGCACATAGGTTTCTCTTCTAAATGCAAACTTACAGTGGCTTTATGCCAGAGCCTATATTTCTTAGAAAAACTCTATCACAGGCATAAACGAAAGAAGCAGTTTGATTTGTGGTCAGAGCAGTTTCCATTCTACTTCCACTGTAACAAATGTATTAATTCAGCTCAGACTTCCTCCTTCTGGCAGCCCTTTTGCTGTAAAAAGAGAAATTAGAAGTTCCAGCCAAATACCATACCTTGAACTGACCCACTTCAATACATAAACACTTTTACAACATGTTTATTCAGGTGTAGCACTTGAAATTGGTTTAAGATGTTTCCAGTGACAGAGAGCTCAGCAAAAGAAAAAAAAAAAAAAAAAGAACTGAGAAACTTAACTGTTATGGAATAGAATAACTGGCAATCTGTTCTTCGAATTTTTGATTTTTTTTTTCCTGTCTTGGAGTACAACATAAAAAAGTATTTGTTGAGCTTTTATTTTGATTTTTTAATGAAGTGTTAATTTAACAGAAACTAAATTTTTACTTGTATACATTGATGACTGCAGAAACCATTTTTAATATATGATCTTTCTAATACTGAAATAGGTCGCTGCAAGATGTTCACAAATGGAACACAGTAAAAACGGTTTTCCATTCATTACAACACACACAGACCCTTTTATAGTTAAATAAGCACTTAACACAAAGTTCCAAGTTTCCTTTGGTTTTTTGCAAGAGAGTTTCTTTTATTATTATTCTAAAGGCTTTCAATATTTTAATTTTTATCTGTGGAGAAATAATACTGCTCTAAAGATTTATGTTCTGAAAACTGTAAAGATGTGTGTATGTTACAAATATGGGTTTCTTGGGCTTTACAAAGGTGGATATTGTGTGCGAAGCAAAGTACCTTTCAAACCAATGTGAACTCCCTTTAAAATAACTTTTGATATTATTAAGTTTCCTTTTGGTTTCCTTTTTACTTCAGCAATGAGGTGACTATTAAGATTCCACAAGTTAATGCTTGCTCAGTTACTCTTGGTCTTGAAATACACCATAGCTTAGCTATTTAACCTACTCCTTCAGACACAATATACCTACATTGATTATGTAGACTAAACCTTTTGAATGGCTGAACAGTTGTTTTTATTAGAAGTGATAATGGGAACCCAGAATATATTACATGTATTGAAAATAGTGACTCTTTTATAAAATGTACCTGAAAATGTAGAATTTTATTATTAAATGTACAGTAAATTTTAGATATCGCAAAAACATACACAAAGAAGCCTACCTAAAATATTTTGATATAGTTATATGGGTGTGTATTACCATGGAGTTACTTTTCAAATATGATTCTTACTTTTAATTTCTAGTTTAACATATATAGAATGATAGATAATATATAAAGATTAAACATACAGTGAAATAAAAAGAGTGGAATAATGAAAAGAGTATTAAATTAAAAGGGTACTGAGGACATCAGTTTGAGCCCAAGCTTTAGTCAACTTGGTGTCAGACATGTCTAGGCATAGCTAGAATGTTGGTAAGCATAACTCACTAGGCATATATTTGAATGTGGATGGAGCAACCTTGTAGGAAAGTCATTCTGAAGAAAAGGTGAATTCTTAACTAATAGATTCAGAACAATGTCCCAGTTAGTATAAGGAAGCAATGATTTTGGCCATGGCCAGCCAGTTGGCTGAGTGGTAGAGTGTCAACCCGGCGTGTGGAAGTCCCAGGTTTGATTCCCAATCAGGGCACACAGGAGAAGTGACCATCTGCTTCTCCTCCCCTCCCCCTCTTCTCTCTCTCTCTCTTTCTCTCTCTCTCTCTCTCTCTCTCTCTCTTCCCTTTCCACAGCCAGCAGCTCAATTGGTTCTAGTGCATTGGCCAGGGCACTGAGATGGCTCCGTGGAACCTCACTTCAGGCACTAAAAATAGCTCAGTTAAAAGCAAGGCCCCAGATGGGTAGAGCATCAGCCCAAAACCGGGGTTGTACGGTGGATCCCAGAGTGCATGCGGGAGTCTGTCTCTGTAGCTCCCCTCCTCTCACTTAAATAATAATAATCATCATAATAAGAATAAGGAAAGCAGTGATTTAAAATCTGTAACTCAGAGTTTCTTCCTGTGTAGCACCAGTAAGTTAGTTTGCATGACCAACTCTTTCTTTTTTTTTTAGTGAGAGAGAGACAGAAAGGGTCAGAGAGATGAAAAGCATCAACTCATACTTGTGGCACCTTAGTTCTTCATTGATTGCTTTCTCATATGTGCCTTAATGTGGTAGAGGGTTGGCCTGCAGCCGAGATTGAGGCCCTTGCTCAAGCCAGTAACCTTGGGCTCAAGCCAGTTAACCCTCACTCAAACCAGCAACCGCAGAGTTTCAAACCTAGGTCTTCTGTATCCCAGGTTGATGCTCTATCAACAGTACCACCACCTGGTCAAGCTGCATGACTAACTCTTAAGGAACAAGGAGAATTCAAGAAAATCTAATGGCCTGACCAGGCGGTGGCACAGTGGATAGAGCGTCAGACTGGGATGTGGAGGACCCAGTTTTGAGACCTCGAGGTCGCCAACTTAAGCACGGGCTCATCTGGTTTCAGCAAGGCTCACAAACTTGAGCCCAAGGTCACTGGCTCAAGCAAAGGGTCCCCCGGTCTGCTGTAGCCCCCTAATCAAGGCACATAAGAGAAATCAATCCATGAACAACTAAGGAGCTGCAACGCAGAATTGATGTTTTTCATCTCTCTCCCTTCCTGTCTGTCTGTTCCTATCTGTCCCTCTATCTGACTCTCTCTGTCTCTGCCACACACACACACAAAAGAAATTCTAATGGGACTGTGTTTTTACCTAGAGTCCTTGTAAAATACTAGAAAAGCAAAGTATCACTACTTTGGTGCTTGGTTAAACAATAGAGAAATGGACTCATGGATATGGAGAACAGACTGATAGCTATAGAGGGTATTGGTGTTGAAGGCTGGGTGACAATGGTGAAAGGATTAAGCAAAGAAAGGAGAATTTATAGACAGACAACAGTACGGCAACAGTATGGGGACTGCAAGAGGGAAAGGGGGTGGAGCAGTGGAGGAGGGAAGGGGAGCATAGATGCTGATGGAGGGAGACTTGACTCGGCCTGATGAACACACAATGCAACATACAGATGATGTATTGTACACCTGAAACCTGTCACTTCATGAACCAATGTTATCCCCAATAAACTCAATAAAAAATTTAAAAAGCAAACAATATGACAAAGGTAGAAAAAGGTTCTCCCTATATCAGAAAGAGGCTTCTGAGCATTTCCACATTGGTGCAGGGTGACAGATTATAGGTCCTATTCTAGCATCAGCATAAACATAGCTTCAGAGAGCTGTAGTAGTTCAAAGGTGAGCAGAGCATTGGACTTTTAACGTGCACGGACAACTATACCCAAGAGAGAGACCGTGCCAGCAATGGGATGAAGTGGCTGTTAGATGAAGAGGACACTTTGATTGTAAAATATCCATGTCCTAAAGCTGTACCCTAAGCATATGAAAGAGATACGATCTGTTAAGTGGGTAGGGTGATAACAAGAGGACAATTTTGTTATTGTTAGTTGATCAAGCTTGGCACTTAGGGTCTCCCACACAAACAGGAAGAGAAAGGAAGTAAAAAAGGTTCGTTGAAGACTATACCAACATTCCAGCTTTTTCACTGATGGCAGCTAGAACCAAAGAAACATTGTTATCCTAGGTTTGTATGTCATAGAATTCTTGGATTGTAGTATGAAAGGGGTAAGGAGAACAAAAATGGAAGCCCAGAGTTTGGTATTGCCAAAGATATTTGTCTTTTGCATTTATAAAGGCATATCCGTTAAATCTTTGCATGTAAAAAAAGAAAAACTTTTAGAGCTATTTATACCTTGCCCATCTTATTTTCTGTCAAAATAAAATGATTGTAGATGTACCAAGGGAAGAAAAAACAATTTGAGCAGCAAATATCTAGTCATGTAAATTCTCAATTATATTAACTACAGAGCGAATAAAGATGGGGCTAAGATGATACCTTCTAAAAAAAAAACCACAATTCTTCTCTTCACATAGCAATCAAGAGGGCCTATGTGAGTCTGGTCCTCATACCGACTAAATTTTGTCAAAATTGAAGCTGGAGATTCAAGACTTCCAGATCTGCTACTCTGACACTCATGATTCTGATAGCACTGGGATCGGGTCATTGTATTCACATCTGCATAATGACACACTATTTCAAATGTAGAGTCATAGAGAAGGTAAACCGGCCAATCAAAGGCCCATCCCAAACTCACTGGTTTTGTATTTCAGACCATTCTTTTTGGAAAATGTGACTTTCAAACTGTTTATTTCTTTAAAACCAGGGTTATTAAAGTAGACTCTGACATTAAACAGCTCTTTAGAGACATGTTGATGTTAAAAGGATAAGTGGTTCCAAATAGGAGCATTTAGTTTCCCTCCAGAATATACAGTTTGAAAAACATTCATTTGAGGATTTATCAGAGTCTAAACGTTCATATCACTCTAAGATGTTAGCATAAATTCCAGTTTGTTTTTTTCTCCTATAAACCCAAAGTAATTGCTTAACCCAAAACACCTGTGATGGAACTTGAGCACAAATTATCTTTCCTTCATTTCAAAATGATTCTCGCAACATCCTTTATGAACAATTTTGTAGAAAACAAATCAATGCATTGTTACACATTCACATATCCTACTGATCTTTGCTTATTTTCAATCTGTGATTAAATTTAACTCTGGTACTCTTAAATTATAGTTTCTGTAACTCTAAATTATACTAGAATTTTAACCCTTTTAGAAGTAGATGATTTAAAATGTGCAGAATTCTATACCCAGCATATAGACTACATCATTTTATGTCAAATTTTAAGAAATGAGAAGATACAATTTTGTGTACTTAAATTCCATATACACTTTAATTTAGTGTAACCTTAAATTAAGCACATGGCAATCTAGCTCTGAATTTCCACTCTATTATATTTGATAAAAAACTTGCATAGTTTTCAGTTTTATAGTAAAAGCACAGATGTATTGCCAGATATAAGCTCATGGATTTGAAGTATCACAAACAGAATTTTACATTTGTGCTCAGTACTTTCTTGTTTTAAGATTGCTTACACTGCCTTATAAATTAAAAGAAAAATAAGAAAGGCTGGGATATTAAACTATTTCATCAATACTGGAAACTCACAATGAAGTAGTATTTTTAAAATATATTTTTATTTATTAGAGTGGCAGAGTGCAAGGTAGTAAGATTTTTTTGAATGATTCTTTTTTTATAAAAAATTTTCCAATGATTTGAGAGAGGAAAGAAGAGGAAGGAGAAAGAAGGGAGAGGAAGAGAGAGGAAGAGAGAGGAAGGGAGAGAGGTAGAGAGAGGGGAGGGAGGGATGGAAGGAGGAAGGGGGGAGAGCGAGAGAGAGAAAGAGGGAGAGAGAGAGAAGCATCAACTCATTGCACGTAGTGTCCCATTTAGTTGTGCACTCATTCATTGCTTGTCTTAAGTGCCCTGACCAGAGTTGGAACCCACAGCCTCCATGCATGGTGAGGATGCTTTATCCACTGATCCATCCTGCCAAGGCCTTGAGTGACTTTTTTATAGTAATTCTGGGATTCTGTCTAACAAACCGGGTTCTTTATGCACTGCCTTTGCTAGAGCTTCCTGATCTTTTCTTTATACTGACATTTAAAAGAGTATATTAAAAATAGCCAATTTATTATATATTAAATATTATATATTTACAATTCTATATTTAGTATTAAAAATGATCAAAAGCAAAAGGCACCCATACAATAATATATGTGAATAAGAATCAGATTCTGTGGCTGATATTAAGGAAAAAAAACACATTGGAGGTATGTAATCCACAGAGGACAATTGGTAATGGTATCCTCCCGCACTGGCATGAAATGTGAGGTGAGAGTTACCTGCAGATAAGAAATGTGGTTACTATTCCTGGTACTCTGTGATTGGGGTGTGGAAGAGATAGACAAGTTCAAAGGAGGAAGATTTTTTTTTTAAGTTGAAATTCTTTCTAAACATTTTGCAAACAGGAAAGTAATGCCCTAGAGCAGGGGTTAGGAACCTTTTTGGCTGAGAGAGCCATGAACGCCACATATTTTAAAATGTAATTCTGTGAGAGCCTACAATGACCCGTGTACATTACGCATTATCCAATAAAAATTTGGTGTTGTCCCGGAGGACAGCTGTGATTGGCTCCAGCCACCCACAACCATGAACACGAGCAGTAGGAAATGAATGGATTGTAATACATGAGAATGTTTTATATTCTTAACGTTATTATTATTTTGATTAAAGATTTGTCTGCGAGCCAGATGCAGCCATCAAAAGAGCCACATCTGGCTCGTGAGCCTTAGGTTCCCGGCCCCTGCCCTAGAGTTTGAAAACGTGGTGGGGATTAGAAAAGTGGATATTTGCTCAGAAACATCAGCTTGCTGACTGAAGGCATGATGGGATGTATCTAGTTGAGGAAGCTGTCCAGAACACTCAACTGTTTTATTGAACGGAGGGCGGGGCTGAGGTGATAGAGAACAATTAGACTCTTTCCATGGGACATCAGTCTGAAAAGAGAAGGCATAGTGTCTCAGACATGAAAACACCAACAGACACTTCCTACTTGGGCCCTATTTTCAGATAGTGGAAGATGAGTCTCAAACTAAGAACTTCAACTTACCTTCGCATAGCACTTACTATTTAATAGCTCTTCTCTTTATATAGGGCAGGGCAAAAGTAGGTTTATAATTGTGAGTTCACGAAATAGTTTATTCTTGCATTATTGTTTATTAATTCTTGTATGATTTTCCATACAAGCAACTGTAAACCTATTTTGCCCCCCCCCATTTTTAGTGCCTTTCCCCTGAGGTTCTACAAGTTTTACAGATGTCATCTGTCACATGCCCCAAAAGACTGGTTAGCAGTTAGTCTTACAGCTCTCATTTATTTTAAGAAAGCAGAAACATTCTTTTCACAAAACCATGGGGAAAGTGAATTATTTTTAGTCTTTTTTCCAGTTATTATGTGACTTCTAAAATAAAAAGTGTACACACACATACTTCTGTCCTTTAAAATTATACGGGATTTAAATAAAACTATAATGAAGCAGATATTCATCACAAATCGAGTAGGGTCTTTATTTTATGTGTTAATATATCAATGAAATAATGCTTTTAGACTTCAAACTCAGTTTAGTTTGTTTCATAGCAGTGAAATTAATTTCATACCTTGAATTTTATCTATAGTGGGGGAAGTGGTCTTCAAAATGTACTTAATGCAGTTGCTTGGAAAATTTATGAGTGTCTAAAGAAAACATTCTTTTTACCAGCTTATATGATATATTATTCAAGAGATTTTTTTATCATACAGAAAAGCATGGTTCATTAAATGTTTGACTTTTCTTTTCAATTTGATACCTAAACCCATGAAATAACCAAAAGCTACTTCTAGAACCTTTACAATAGACCAGTACTACCAAAATGGAAGAATAATACATTATTTTGATACCTTATAAAGAGAAAGAATAAAAAGAGTAAACGGTATTTTCTGAAATATACAGTAAAAGCTGATACCAAGATGCCTAATGTATATGTCATGTTAAGTGTCTACTTTTTCAAAAAGGAAAAAAAAATAAGTTAAAACATTTGGCACTTAATTATTTCACATGCATATGAAGATTGGACTAAAAATACTTTTGTCATGAAGAGAAGAACTTTTAAAAAAAATTCTCATGCCTTTGGCTATGGCAAGAATGTAAACAGATCTGCCCACGTAAGGACCAGCCCCAATGTGAGACCTCATGCCACCCTAATTCCATGGTAGCCCCCAGAACAAAAGCATCCTTTTGAGCTGTTCATATTCAAAATTTCCTGTGTTTACCATTTGCTTCACCAAGGTCATCCGCATCATCTGATCTCATAACACAATGAGAATGTTCATATATCTATTAGTGTATTACTTCAAAGAAAAATTATGACTATCTGTACATTTAAATATAAACTGGTACCCAAAAGTAATAATAAGCATGCCTTTTAAAAGGATTAGAGAAACTAGGAATTGAGAAACTTAGTTAATTCAAGCCTTCTAAAGTTAAGAGAAGCACTATTGAAGCTAGGTATTATACCAGTTGATTTACATACATCACCTGATTTACTCCCATAATAAAATGATGGTTACATTTCAAAAATAAATAAAATAAGGGTAAAGAAGGATCAGATGTTTAAATCAGCTTGTCACTCTAAGGTAGTATGCTATTCCTCTAAGATACAGTGGTCCCCTTTGTTAGGGATTGTTTAGGGCTGATGCACTCATCTTAGGTCTCTGCTTTTCTCCTGGAGAAAACCAGCAGAAAACAACCCATCTCACAGATCTGTCAGTAACACCAACTGTGGCTGTCAAGAACATTGTTTTCGTCACTTGTTTTGTTAAGTTCGACATTGGACTTGCCTTAGGAAGTGGGAAAGTAAGCACTCGGTACTCTTGGTCTGCCATGAAAGGGCAGGGGGTTTCCCCGGGGTCTATTCCACTCCAGTCAAAACTTGTCACATGACAGAGAAGTTAGTGTGAATTTTTAAGGAGATGGGATAGATAGGTAATTTTTCTATCAAAATAATTTCCCTCTAATTTTAAATTTTGATCACCACTTGCAATATCTACTGTTGGGTCTGGTTGTTAGATGCTTTTGTTTCTCTTTTAGTTTTTATTCATCCTCTGTGAGCTGACACCAGGTGTGCCAAAGTTTAACACTCAGCAGCACAGAACCACAGACTCCTCATACCTCCCACTGAGTAAGTCACTCTTCTTTCCACTGTGCTCCATGCACATGATGCAAAACCAGCACTGCTGTTATTTTTGAAATGTGTCTTTAAGAAATAGGCATCAGCAGTAAGTTAATTTACAAGGGAAAGAACAATGGAAAAGACAGCGTTAACACTAGTGTATGACAAAAAAAAAAAATAAGAAAAGGAATTTCATGTTCTTCATGGCCCTAAATCTATATAACCATGAAAATATTTACTCCCCAGATCATTAGTTATACCAAGGTTACAGTCTAGAATAAGGAATATAACAAACAACAAAAACTAGAATATGTTCCTGACATGGGCATTCGTTGGACAAAATTGGTGCTCCATGGTTACTGTTCTGAATTAGGGAAAATCAAAAACAGAAATACAGATGTAGCCAAACACTTCCATATCCATTTTCACTAAGGGAAATCAAAAAGATGGTAAAATACATCTTTCACCAGATAATGAAGCAAGACTAACTTCTGTTTGTCCCTGCTTACTTTACATCATTGATTTCAAGACTCTTTTTTATGTATGTTTTTGAGTTGTGATGCTAAAATTTGGATAAGCAAATTATGTTTACCATGTGGCCCTCATTCAAATATAAACATACCATAAATTAAAACAAAGGAAATTGCCTTTAAAACCTAGTTTTAAAACATTGTGTATAAAGTGGACATGGTAAAACAGCAAAGTCAAGTTTTACAATTTATCACTGAATCACTGAATGTGTTCTATAATCAACATCTATTTATAAAGGAAAATTATTGGCCCTGGCCAGTTGGCTCAGCGGTAGAGCGTCGGCCTGGCGTGCAGGAGTCCCGGGTTCGATTCCCCGCCAGGGCACACAGGAGAGGCGCCCATCTGCTTCTCCACCCCTCCCCCTCTCCTTCCTCTCTGTCTCTCTCTCTTCCCCTCCCGCAGCCGAGGCTCCATTGGAGCAAAGATGGCCCAGGCGCTGGGGATGGCTCTGTGGCCTCTGCCTCAGGCGCTAGAATGGCTCTGGATGCAACAGAGCAATGCCCCAGAGGGGCAGAACATCGCCCCCTGGTGGGCATGCCGGGTGGATCCCGGTCGGGCGCATGCGGGAGTCTGTCTGCCTCCCCGTTTCCAGCTTCGGAAAAATGAAAAAAAAAAGAAAAATGAAAAAAAAAGAAAAAAGAAAAAAAATAAAGGAAAATTATTTTCTCACTACCGATTATTACATAAGACAAAACAAGGTTATGGGAGGTCCATTTCAGCATTCTAATTGAAGAAAAATATAATATAGATATCAAAATAGATATAGACATTCAAAAAGAATTCAGAGTTATATCTCTTCATTATCAACAGAACTTAGCTCTCTGTAAATTAGATTCAATCCATTCTGGTCAAAATATGAGGGTTTTAAAAAAAGCGGTTCTTAGCCAATGAAGCTCTCTGCTTATACAGGAAAACAAAAGCACAAAGAAAGCTAAGCACACTGACAAATTAGAAATATATTTCATTGCCAGAAATTTTTTATTTTTTTGGAAAATAAGTTATCCCAATATGTTGCTTGCCCAAACACAAATCAAGTAGTGCAAGACCTCTTTAAAGCTGGTACAACACAAACTCACTCTCAGCTTTGGTTCAGGGACAAGGGATCGGGATGAGAGAAAGGACTGATTTCATACTAACTTTTTGCAAAATAATAAACTAAGAAATATTTTGGAACCTGCATTCTTGACTAGCCTCAGAGTGGGTTTGCTACACCCTGGCTTAAATGACAAACGTGAGCACCGAAGTCACTTGAAAAGAGTGGGGGGGGGGGAGGTGGATATGAGGAGTCCATGATGGGCGAATATAGATTAAAGGACAGTGAAGCAGAGAAGGAGAGAAAACAAGTGAAAGAGAATTTATCAAAATACATTAGGGAGTGACACCGGGCCCAAAGGAAGGGGGAAGTTGGTTATCAAATTAAAAACAAAGAAATTAAGTTTGGCTAAATTTAATTACATTTTGAATTCAATCACTGGCAACAGATAAGTTGCATTTTTTCTTTTTAATTTCAGAATTTATCAAATTAACTGTAATTGTTTAAGGGGCTAAAAGAACTATTGAAATACTATAGTTAGATTGAGAAAACAAAATATATGATAAAACTGCTACTACCTTTTCGGGGTCAGATCACATTTAAATTCCAGACAGAAAGTATATATATATATATAAAAAGCAAAGGTAATTCCCAACATATCCAACCTAAAATTTAATTTTGTTCCATAACAATCATTATTAATAGCATTGTTTTATTTGGAAATTATAAAAATACATTTTTTTTCAGTTTAAATTTTATACAAACTTCACAGAAATTGTAAGAATCATAGTATATAAGAGCTGGCTCTAAAAAATAATCATTTTAGATTCATGGTTAAGATTCTTTAACTAAGTTCACTCACATACAAAATGGATAAGAGTTAAGATAAAGTAGACATTCTGCTAAAGAGCTTAGCAAAATGCCTAGCATTTAGTAACATTTTTAAGGAAATGTTAGTTTCCTTCAGTTATTAAAATTATCTTTATTGATCATCACAGCAAATACATAGTTTAAATTTTTTTTATTTTTTTGTCACCTTTTATCCCCTTAATACCTTCTTCCGCCTGCCCAACCCCCGGCAATTGCCACACCATAGTCCGGGCCCATGAGTTATTTCTCTCTTTTTGGTTGTTGTTGCTCTTTTGAATAGTTATTTAAAATGAACTAAAGATATACCTAGGAAGTAAAACCTGGATTTAATCATGAACATGTAAAAATATGAGATATTAACATGGAAGAATAATTCATGTTGATTAAAAGTACTATAGAATACAGGATATAAAAACAGCACATATTCAATTAGACAGAAACTAAGTTTTGATAGAATGAGTTTGAAAATAAATATAGTTTATGAAAATCTTACATGATTAATAAGAGAATAAATAAGATCTTGGGTTGAACAAGGTAAAAATTTAACAGTGCTCCAATATTTATGTTTAGTTACTCTAGCCATGAAAGGCATATTGATGATTTTGCTCATTTTTATGCAGTGGGAAATCGCAAAAATCTAAAGCATACAGGAAGATTTATGTTCTTTGATGTGCATTTAGGACATTACATGAGCTGGAAAACCCCTAGGTCACAGCTTACATGGGTTTGGAAAATCAACAAATACTGATTTTAAACACCCAAGGAAATTTATGTCATATTTATTTTCAGTAGAAATTTAGTCATTTTTACCATAAAAATACAGGAATTCATGCCCTGGCCGGTTGGCTCAGTGGTAGAGCGTCGGCCTGGTGTGCAGAAGTCCCGGGTTCAACTCCCGACCAGGGCACACAGGAGAAGCGCCCACCTGCTTCTCCACCCCTCCCCCTCTCCTTCCTCTCTGTCTCTCTCTCTTCCCCTCCCGCAGCCGAGGCTCCATTGGAGCAAAGATGGCCCAGGTGCAGGGGATGGCTCCTTGACCTCTGCCCCAGGCGCTAGAGTGGCTCTGGTCGCGGCAGAGCGACGCCCCAGAGGGGCAGAGCATTGCTCCCTGGTGGGCGTGCCAGGTGGATCCCGGTCGGGCGCATGCGAGTCTGTCTGACTGTCTCTCCCCGTTTCTAACTTCGGAAAAATACAAAAAAGAAAAAAAAAATACAGGAATTCTCAAGTTTTCTGAATAATTCCCATAAAATGACCAATGTAAAACTAGCTATATTGTAAATTTCTATGACTTGATTAAAAACTAAAACAAAAATTATAAAAACTAATACAATGCCATTAATTTATATATTAAGGTTTTTAAAGTTTTATAAAAATATGAAACACACCACTCTAATTGCTCTGGAAAAACATAGAATTAGTTTTGTTAAGTTACTGAAAAACTTTCTGTGGCACTTAAAATAAAAGGGAATATAATCCTATCAATGCTGTAATAAGAACTCTTTAATGATATTTATTTATTTATTTATTTTTAATTAAGTGAGAACAGGGAAGGTAGAGAGACAGAGTCCCACATGTGCCAACCTGGATCCACCTGGCAAGCCCCCTACCAGGTGATGATCTGCCCATCTGGGGCATTGTTCCATTGCTGGGCAACAGAGCTATTCTTAGAGCCTGAGGTAGAGGCCACTGAGCTATCCTCAGTGCCCAGGGTCAACACACTCAAATCAGTTGAGCCATGGCTGTGGGGATGGGGGGAGAGAGGAAAAGAAGGGGGGAGGTAGAGAAGCATATAGTCACTTCTCCTGTGTGCCCTCATCAGAATCAAACCCAGAACATCCACACACTGAGTGATGCTCTACCATTGAGCCAACCAGGCAGGGCCTATTTATTTATTTATTTATTGCTATTTTTTTAGGTGAGAGGAGGAGAGATAGTGATATTAAAGCAGATACCCATATGTACCCTGACTGGGATCCATTCAGCAACCCTAGGGCCTATGCTCAAGTACCGCACTATTTTTAGTGCCTGAGGCTGATGTGCTCAAACCAACCTGAGCTATCCTCAGCCCCAGGGCCACCACACTCAAACCAGTTAAGCCACTGGCTGCAGGAGGGGAAGAGGGAGAGAAGGGGGAACAGGAGGGGAAGAGAAGCAGATTGTCGCTTCTTATGTGTGCCCTGACAGGGAACCGGATGTCCATACACCAACTGATGCTCTATCCACTGAGCCACCAGCCAGGGCCTAATGATAAATTTTCAACTATGAACTTATATCTGATCCCTCACACAATAATGTGTAAATCTCTTTCTGCCTCGATATTCCCACTTTACACACACACACACACACACACACAAGCACATATTAGAAAGTATATAGAATGTATTGCTTCCCTTTATCAGATTCTCTGATTTTATATAATATCTTGATTTTGAGTTTGAATGTAAATATTTAATATCAAGCTTCTTTAAAACTGTATTTCTATTCACAGTACCCTCTCTGAATATATTTATGTGTGTAATGCTTGAAGTATAAGTATATGCTTCTAAATTACAGTTACCTGACAAATTATCTTATATAATATAATGATACTAAGACAAAAGGTCAAAGAAATGGTGAATTTTTCCAGTCACATGTAGCTCATTCATTTAGAGCACAAACAATTCCACAGCCATTAATTTCCATTTCTGAGGCACTTCTTTTCTTGTGCCCTGAATGTGCCTTTTTTGCACACTGATTTAATTTCTGGACTATATGAAAAAGATCCAATTGTACTTATTCATTTTACATAGTTAAGTATTTGAAGACCAATATTCCTCATCAACCCTCCTAATTTATTTTTAAATATTCACCCAACAGTCAAGCAAGTATGCTCTAATTATCCTTAACATTAAACAGTACATAAAGAACTACTTATTTTATACCTAATATTTACCTAGAAAAATTGTAGGCATATATGTTTCCTTTTTCCTTCAAGAACATTTAGCTAGATATGTGATCCTTGCAGTTTCTCTGATGTAGACTTTCCCATTTATTTATTTGGAACCCATTGTCATCACTATAAATTCAGCCAAAAGGAGCCTAATGCTTTTATGAATGAAAATGACTTAATTGCTTTATAAGATCAAGTTTAGATAAGGAAAGAGAATATTATCAAATCTCAAAATGTTTAAAAGATCCTCTGAGAAGTGGACATAATTCAACTTTCTGAACTTATGTAAATAGTAATGAGAAACTGTAGTCAAAACAGCAAGACAGAAAGGAAACTATCACCCTTGATCTCTGAGCTCCTTTTGCTGTTTATTAACATTATGTCAGCTGAGACTGAGATTACCAGCCACATAGATCATCTGGCCTTTGACACAGATAAACAGTCATCTGATGACACAGGGGCTTAATTGGAGATTTTGTCTGAGGTAAGAAAGATTGTCTTAGGGATCGTAAGGATAGCACAATGAACTTTTTTAACCAAATACTTTCATTCAAAACTAGCAGGTTCCAGGACTTACTAAACTTAGGCAGACAGTACTCCAAGATCTCTCAATAGCATGCTCACAAACAAAAATAGAAGAATATGAAGTTAGTAATTTGTACTTTGTCTAATACATGATAACATAAGGACTTTAGATACTAGAATATATTTTTCTAATTAGTAATATATATTCTGCAAATCACAAGATTTCACTAAATTTTTGAAAAATGTGACTTTTTTCCCTAATATAGCACATTTAGAAGGTATCACAGGATACTGAAATTTTGAAGAAAAATTGTATCAGTATGCTAAATTACTCTGTACAAAGTAAAAAACAATAGAAATAAAAAACACCTCAAGATTATAGAAAAATGACTAATGACATTCCTTATTGTTAATATAGATGTAGCAGTAGTCAATTTCCAGGAATGAACAAAAAGACCACACAACTCAAAGAATAGAGAACATGAAAAAACCCTGGGTATTAAAGTTTCAAAATACTCACTTTTAATTTTATTGTATTGATAACAAAAGTTAAGACTTCTTTTTAAAAATTTGGACAATAATGTTGGGAAAAATAAAAGAGGATTAAATTATTGAAACTTTTAGAAAAGCTCTAATGTATATGTATAGACATATACATATATATATATATAATTTATAAAAATAGAATAGAGAAAACTTTCTGTACCATCAAGCAGAAAATATGCTATAACTTTACCCTTTTACAATGTCTGGGAAAAAAGAGCTGATGACCAACATGGGTTATAAGCCAAGAAGACAACTATTACAGTGGTTTGTTTTTATGACTTGGAAGGAGGTCTTCTTTGATGTTCTTCCAATCATTTCATAAGGTATCTTCAGTTTTCTGATTATTTTATGGGAAATATTTATACAGTGGTTTTTTAAATATAATTTTCTATAAATATCAGCACAACATACAGAGGTCGGCAAAAGTAGGTTGATAGTTGTGAGTCACAAAGTCTATTTTTGTATTTTTTATTAATTATTGTATTATTTTCCATATGAACAACTATAAACCTCCTTTGGACCCACCCTGTATATTAGGAACTACTGGGTTCCCATTCTTAGCAAAGATTATTAATATTTTTTAACCATGTTTTCTAGGATCATTAAAATAAGGCTTATAATTCTACAATCTTTGTAAGAAGCTATGTTGATGTGTAAGGCTTGCTAATATGTTTACTAGTCAAATACCAATAATTCATATTGTGGCTTCTCTGAGTTGTGAAAGCTTTCTGATGATAATGTAGGGAAGATTTTAACTAATTATCTCTGTATGTCATCCTATGGAGTGATAAGAAGCTTGTTTCCCTTCCATTTTGAATAAAATTAATTATTCTCAAAATAACTGTGTTATTTTTTTCTAAGTATAAAACGGTTGGAACTCAAGAAAAGTACCATATTAAGTACTAATAATTTGATATTTGCTAATGTCTATGAATACCTAATGAGTATAAGCAAACAATTGATGACATATATCTCTGAATGTTCATTTCTATTGGTTTCATACCCTGGATCAGAATGTATTTAAATGTTTCATAACAGCAAACATTTTATCAAGCAAAGTTATTAGACATGAGACTAAAAATGAAATTGTCTATCCACTGTGCCACCAACTCAAAGTTTAAGAACTTAAGTCAATAATCTTACCGATTTTTGGTATACTAACATTTGGGAATTTATCTAAAACTTCCTTAAAACATCTGTAAAACCATCATAATAAATTAATTGCTCCTTAGAAAAGAAGCACCACTTGGAGCAAATCAAAAGCCCCTGTGGGCCCTGGCCAGTTGACTCAGTGGTAGAGCGTCAACCCTGTGTGTGGATGTCCAGGTTTGATTCCCAGTCAGGACACACAGGAGAAGTGACCATCTGCTTCTCCACCCTTTCCCCTCTCCTTTCTCTCACTCTCTTCCCCTCCCAAAGCCAAGGCTACATTGGAGCAAGTTGTCCTGGGCTCTGAGGATGGCTCCATGGCCTCTGCCTCAGGCGCTAGAATGGCTCCAGTTGCAATGGAGCAATGCCCCAGATGGGCAGAGCATCCCCCCCTAGTGGGCATGCCGGGTGGATTCCAGTCGGACACATACAGGAGTCTGTCTCTCTGCCTTCCTGCTTCTCACTTCAGAAAAATACAAAAAAAAGAAAAGAAAACAAAATCCTTGTGAATGACTCTAGACAATTTAGCACAAAGACCTACATTCTCATTCTACCATATTCTAGACCTTATCATCTAATATAACTTCACACTGTCCTTGTAAGGTAATTGCTATAATACTCATTTTATTTATGCTATGGCTAAAATATGAAACATTCTATATAACCAATGTTTATATCTAGCTTTCCTGAGTTTTTAGAATTTATACTTCCAGAATGGAGCTTTCTATTCTATTTACTTATTCTTCTTACTTAAATTAGGAATCAAAACTTTTAATTTTAAGTTATCTGTAGCAATGACTACAAATTTATTCCATTTATATTTAAGCATCTAAATTATAATGGAATTTAACTTGAGAATTATATCTCTGAAATCTTTTTTTTCTTGATATGGCTACAAAATTTAGTAAAAACATTGACTTCTCTGACTTTAAATATGAATTCTTACCTTGATACACTTGGAAATTACTGGTGTGCTGCAACTTTGTTTGAAGAAAAATGAGTTTAGAGTCTTATTAGAAAAGAACCTTGTAATGTTTCTTGGACATTAAACAATACCTTTATGAAACAACATTTTGATGACTTGAATACAAATGAATCAGAAACATACGGATTGAATTTTCCTTGATGTATAAGTGGGTTTGAATAGAGAGGAAAAAATCATTGGCAAAATTCATTCTGAGTATTGCCAAACCTAAAATGTCTGAAAACATAGGGTTTTTTAAAAGACATTCTAATGATCCCCAAAATACGGTTTTTGTTTTTCCATCTCTAGATTATTCTATAAACTCAAGTTTGAAAACGGAATTAATGTACTTAGAAGGTTTATACTATATAAAGTATCAAACAATAAAAAATCATAGTGTTTAGGGTGAAAACCCCATCTTCAAAGTTAGATTCAACTGCTATGTAATCAACGCTGTGAGCATATACGCATACAGGATAATTATTACCATAGATTTAATAAAAATTTTAATAAAGTTCTAATAAGTCATATAATTAATATATTTTTATAATTTAATAAATGGAAAATCTAACAATAAATTATAAGTCAGACCTAAACCTAGAGGACATATTTTATCTTGGAGGTGTATTAATCACTATGAGAGAGTGCTTGAGAACATTGAAAATGAGTTTGAAAAATTGGATACAACCACTTCTCTGGAATCTCTATATTTGCTCATTAAAAAGAAGGACGTTTTTGCTTGTTTGTTCATTTGCTCATGTTTGCTTTATTTTGCTGTTACAGATCTATAAAACACAGAGAATAATCTATTCTGCATGAAAAAGAAATCAATAGAATATTCTCAAACACTCCTGCCAAATCCATGGCAGTTCATTTATCAGGTTTCTAAAAAGAATATTTCACAAACTGACATATTTTCCACAGGTCCTCAGAGAAACCATAATGTTACTTTTGATTTCAATTATTTTTTGACTTCCAAAATATATTTAGGCCCTTGTAATTTTTTTCTTTGCAGGAACAGGATAAACAAAATTTTGTAATATTCATCACTGACTTTCTCCTCACTTTATGATTGAAACTGTTTTAACTACTGCACTGTGGTTTGTGGTACAGAATTCTTCTCCTGTGTTACACCAAACTGGTTTAGTTAATAATCACCCAAAATTTACAGTTTGGAATGTCTTTTTAAGAGTAACATGTTCAGTGTCAGGTGGTCTAAAAGAGTCTTTTAAATCACAAACTCATTCAATGATCATTCCAGCCATGTTTTAGTACCTACAACTTGCATTGTACCAACCACCAAGGGTGTAATTTTGAACAAGAAATATACATCCCATGACCTCATGAAACTGATATTCATTCCAACATGTAATCACAATGGTGTTGCTGTGATTGATTAAAGCAGTAAGTCTAGTTCTTTTATGAAGTGTGAGCAAACTACAAGAATATATTATGCATAAGTAATATTTCATGATCCTTCCATGATTTGTCTCCAAATCACTTTCCTAACAGCATCTGCAATCATATTTTATACATGAAACGTTCAAGCCAATGCTGGACTACTGACTTTTCCCAGACTATCCCACGCCATTTTCCCAGTCTATGCATTGACTGACACTGTTTCCTCATCCAGAGGTGAACTTTCTCTTCCTGGCCTCACCACCGCCCCATATACCCACACAACTCCCTCCGACTCCACATCTCCACTTCTTGAAATCTTAACCAGCTGAGCTCATTTCAAAGCCTTAAAAGATGCCTGAAGCTGTCTCTGACCCATAGAAAGCAGGCTGACAATGAGGTTGGTGGGGAAGTAGGGAAAGGGGTGGGGGAGGAATTGAGCACAAAAGAAGAGAGAGAGAGAAACTCATGAACACAGACTACAGTGTGGTGATTGCAGTGCCGAGGGTCAGGAGGAGGGTAAAGGAGGAATAAATGGTAAAAGCCACCTAAACCATGATCCTTTTGTTGGCGTTCCACTTAAACACCTCTTTTCTGTGTTTGTATAGTGGTGTCTTGGCTGTCACTATATTTAGCATTTACGGTACCCTATTTTTTGTAAGAGTAACTACATATGCCTGTCTCCCAAGCTATATTGTCCTTTATCATTTTGTCTTGCATGTACAGGCACTCAATAATCTTATGTTGAACAAATAAATAAATAACAGTCAACAAATGAATCTGAAAGCAGACGTTTCTGAGTATCTTTCTTTCATAACTTCCTGTTACTTTTGCGCAGCATTAAACATATTCAGAATCCATTATTGCAGATAAAAGATGGTCTGTTGGCTCTGAAGCAGTATCACACTATCATGTTGAGAACATCAGCAGTAGTAATGAACAGAGCAACAATAAGTGGAAGCATCTGGTTACCCATATTTATAGAGAAATGTCACATGTATATTCTCCATGAGGTTGCAGTTAATACAATTAAGGTACTGGGAAGGTCATTTGCTTTCCTAAGGTCATATATGCTTTACCTCTGATTAAAATGTGTTTTAAGTATTGCTTAAATGCAAAAAGCCAGCTTGCTTAGCATATTTCACCATTTTTATATTATCATATTAGACAATATTAAAAAGAAAGAAGAACCAGGCAGTGGTGCAGTGGATAGAGCGTTGGACTGGGATGCGGAAGACCCAGGTTTGAGACCCCGAGGTCGCCACCTTGAACGTGGCCTCATCTGGTTTGATTAAAAGCTCTCCAGCTTGAGCCCAAGGTCGCTGGCTCCAGCAAGGGGTTACTCGGTCTGCTGAAGGCTCGTGGTCAAGGCACATATGAGAAAGCAATCAATGAACAGCTATGGTGTTGCAATGCGCAACGGGGAAAAAAAAAAAAAAAAAAAAAAAAAAGAAGAGCAACAAGATGTTGCATCTCAAACCTAACTTTTTTTTTTTTTGTGGCAGAGACAGAGAGAGCCAGAGAGAGGGACAGATAGGGACAGACATACAGGAAGGGAGAGAGATGAGAAACATCAATTCTTTATTGCGGCTCCTTAGTTGTTCATTCATTGATTTCTCATATGTGCCTTGACTGGAGGGTTATAGCAGCCTGAGCGACCTTGGGCTCAAGCTGGCGACCTCAGGGTCTCGAACCTGGGTCTTCCGCATCCCAGTCCAATGCTCTATCCACTACGCCGCCGCCTGGTCAGGCTCAAACCTAACTTTTAAATAGAGAATTTAGAAGCCTTCGAAAAAGTGAAATGTTAGTTTATTATAGGGTCTCAAAAAAACCCATAAATAATTCAACAGTCATTTATAGTAATATTTGCCCTAAATTAAAGAGTAATGAAGGGAAAAGGGAAAACTCAAAATATAAAGTAGTTCTGACAGAGAAAATGATAAATTGAAAGGAAATAGAAGCTAAATTATATAGAAAGTAAAGGAAAGAGAACCAATATAAGAGGAATGAAAAACAAAAGGGAAATTTAAATTTTTTCTAGTGGGTGGTGGGAGGGAATTAAAAGGAAATGGGCTGATCATATTTCACAATCTCTTGAGTTGTTTAGTTAGACATTTCAAGCACATCCCCAAGGAGAAGACTGGGAGGAGCACACATACCACTAATTTAATTTTTTTTGTTTGGGACGCATACCAGGGAAGAGACAGCTCTTTCACCCTCTCACTGCCCGTTTCTCAGTCACATTTCTGACCATAAATGTACAGTAGTTTAACATTGTAAGAATTTTTGGAAGATTATTTAAATATGTGCTTTTGTTGGTCCACATTTATTACGTTTGAATTCTGAAAATTCTTAACACTGATCTCAAAGCCATAATTGGAAAATAACCTGTAATTCAAAATATTTAAATAGTTTATAAAAAAAATATGCAGCATTGTAATTAAAATCTGTGGAAAGTCGGGATGGGGGCGGAGATCTGAAATTTCTCCATAACACTTTCAGGAAAAACATTCTTTTTCTCAATCAAGATCCGAAGCACATGAAACCTTCATTAGACTAACTCCGGAATATACTTAATTTATGGCTGTCAGCCTCATTCCATATACAAAACCTCGGAGTCAGAACATTAGTTATGGTATTATTCTTAGGTTATGAATTTGCTTGTACATAAAACAATGCCACATGAAGCCCTGTTGCTACAGTAATGAAGCCCCTTGAAAGAGACCAGACAGACATACTGTGTACGTAACCGTACTTCAGTAAACAAGGCAAGGAGAAGTGAGTGAGCCAGATTCTATGACGAATGTTTCTGTTGCCTGATCCTATGAAACACTAAAAGCAGGAAAACTTATTAAGGCATAACTTCTGATTAGCATCCCTTTGAAAACTACCCTCCCTGGGCCTGACCCTAGTAACTGCAGGGTGTGCAGCAGAACACAATGTAGGCGCACTTGGAACACTTATAAATATTTAAAAATTACTAATCAAGCTAACAAATTATTAAATAGATTACATTCTGTCCTACTACCATAGTAAATATAGTTTTAAATAACCTAAAAGTCCAGATTTGAATTTAAAATGTTTGGACTCTGAATGACCAGGGCCAACCACACTCTGAATAAATTGGCCTTAGCTTCCCTGACCTCCCAACCACGTGTGCCAAGAACCCTCTCCCCACAATCTCTAAGTTCTTTTCTATTTGACTGAAATGGCTACCCTTACACAACTCCTTTCCCTAGTCAATGTTCCTAATCTTTCACATGGTAGCTCGAATTCTCTGGCTCTTCAATTCTCCTAAGTCCAGCTCAGTGTGTAGCGACATACAGTCAACAGTATCAATGTGTGGTTACTACCTGTGCCTCATCAAGTCTCTTGAAGCCATCTCTGCCTCTGCTCACCATTTCATCTCCGGCATCTAGCCAAGCTCACAGCACATAACTGCCCAATGAACACTTGAGTGCATAAGAATAACGTCAGGGGTTTCTTAAAACAGAAGACCTCCTATCGACGCCTCCCATAAGTGATTCTGGAGCTGTTGTCTTTGACTAAATATTACATGTTAAAACCTAACTCAATTTTATTTTGTGTTTTTTTTTTTGTGACTGTTTTTGTTCCACCCCCAGTCTCCCTTTCCCTTTTGCATTATTAATATGAGCTCTTTGGTCTATTTCCCTAGCACCTTTTACAATATACATTTCTTTGTTATTTTTAGACAGATTTTGAGATGTAACCCACGTAAGGTAATACATACCAGTTTTTATTTAATGAACAGTTCAATCTGTGTTGACACAAACTATATAGTTTTGTAGCCACTGCCACAATCAAAGATCCATAGCTTTTTGTATTTCTATATAGTTCTCTTTTGGTATTGTTATATTACATCATTTCTGCTTGTTTGCATACAGGTTTTGAATACAAGATTAAAAACTCCTTGAGAATGGAATAGTACCTAACTCTTTACCTCTCCACCCTTACCACAGAGCTTGTCAATAAAAGTAGGTTGAGTAAATGTGTTTGTAAACCAATTAACTAATTAATGTAGTGCGCTATCCTATGAAAAGCACTACCTTGCACATCCTAAGTATAAAGCATATATTGGTTAAATTGAACAAAAAGCTGTAACTCTCAATACGTCAAAACCAGCACCACAAAAAATACATGAAATTCAGTGCTTACCATCTCCTGTTTCTGCACAGAGTTGTAAGCCCAAATTGTTCTGTGGATTAATCACCCAATGATTGCTGGTCACAGTGATATCAAAGACAAGCCAACCCACATCTAAAGCCTGGGCCTTTCTTGTGTCTAACAAAAACAGATCTGCATCCCTGAGGAGAAAAAGAACAACAATAAAAAAAAAGTTAAAGGTTTAAACGAAGACCATCATTTCCTAAACTTAAGTGAAAACATTGCAAAAGCACTTTTTAAAAAACAGGAGTTAATTAAAGAACAAGGGAAACAAGTGACTCAAGTGATCAGTAATAAGATACAGAACCTTTTTTATTGCTAGACTCCTAGCCCAAACCTGGTGCAGATTAGTAATATCTGAAAGTAATTTCCATTTTCCTGCTCTTCACTGGCCTTTGCAAACTGACTTAGTGAGCTTGATTTGGTCCCTGATAATCAGTTCCCCCAAACCACTATCTATCCGTAAGCAGCTCTTACTAGCAAACTCACACGCAAGGATTAAACTGAACAGAGATGGAAGTAAAAGCAACTTCTCTGGTCCGGATAAACATGGATTCTCAAAAGTATAGAGCACAGAGATAGTTTTCCATTTGTTTCCATTACCATTATGTATTTTCCATTTTGTTATATATATTTTTCACTTTTACTTCATTTTATTTCTTTAATATAAATTATTCTATGCATGCCAAAGGTCTAAAAGAGCATCATTTGTACTATTCATTTAAGGGGTAAATTCCATGGATTGAGCTAAAATTCTACCCTGACTTGCTTTAATATCTTCTGCATGCCTTAGTCCCTGGGGACAGTAATAGCTATGAATATGATCTTGTATGATTTAGAATAATCTTCACAATGTTACTGTTATTAGTATTTGCCAATCTTAACTTTACCATTAAATTTACAAATTTATGAATAGTTGTTAAATTATGATAAATTATATTAGTTATTGTTTTCTTACTACAGGCAGTTTCTGAGCAAAATGTCACATATTTCTGACATTTAATCTTTATTGCAGCTCTTTTATATTGATGAATTTGAGGTTCAGATAGGTTAATGGTAAAACATTGGAACGCCTTCAAAGCAAAATAGCAATAGACTATTATGCATTTTATGACCTTTTATACTGCTCTGAATCTGTGAGAGAGCTTATTATTTATATGAGGAAAATCAGAACTATGTCATAAGCTGTGCACTGTGCTAAATATTATTTTACTGTTTTTACAATCTATCTGCATCAAAGAAGTCATTTCAAAGGTGGCTTACAAAATGTAAAAAGCAAATTTTGAATAAAATTAAATCATGGATATGTGTTCATTTTTTTTGATAAAGTGCTCTATAATTAAAAATTGAACTATTTTTAACAGAAGTCACTATTTTAGAAGCTACATCATCTTTACTTCAACTTGATTTAGGCCATTCTTCCATTAATCTAAGGAAGATAAAATAAATGTATTATAATCAATTCAATTGTCCAGCTAACCTACTCTGAACTACAAAACTCTCATTCTCCTTCACAATTTTAATCATAGTGCTTACCACAAGAAGGTTGCAGTTACTTTTTAAATATCCAACATGTTACTCAATTTGAGATACCGAGACATAGGATGAGTATGTACCGCAAAGCAATGAGAAGTTTCAAACAGTTCCCATTTGAACTCTAAGAACCGAGAATATTCACAATATGATGGAATGTCCAATTCTCCTTCTTCCACCTAACTTAGAAAACCCACCAGATAAATAAGCTCCAAAAAAAGGTTACCCTTACAACTTTGAGATATTTAGTAAATATCTTAAAACTATAATCTTAGAATTAACTTTATCACCTTATTAGCTTCTTAAACAAAAGAAGAAGTCATCCTATATCTTGAGGAATACCAAATTGCTATCTTGCTTTCAAGCCTGATTTCATTTAAAACAAGGTAAAAATGTTCTAATAAATTCTGCAAAGCTTACAACATCTTTTGGCATGATATAAGTAAACACTTGGGAAAAAAAAGAAAAAGAGGTAAATTTTGATGACTAGTTTCAACAAGTTAACAAAAATCATTAGGTAGTTATCCAGGTGGTATTTTCTAATATTTTTTAAAGTTGTTCTATATTTTTAGAAAAAAATAACCCCCAAACTATCCATGTTCAAGTCCATAACAGTTAAGCATGTTCTATGGGGAAAATAATTACTGTTTTAATAGATATATTTTAAAAAGTCACCAACCAAAGAATTTAAGCAAGCCCTAAATATCAAAATATACAAGTAGTATGCTTTGAAAAATTTGTATCATATATTTTAGTTCACTTCTAAAAAGGTAAGAAGTTTCACTTACTTTCTTAAGTTTCATGTTTCCTACTCTTGAGTAAAGCTACTTTATTTTTTACTTTCAAATTGTTTTAATTTTTGATAACATGAATTCTTTAATTTCTCCTCTCTTAAAGAGGAGAAATTGGGTAGTAACAGAAGTTACTGTTCTGTTAAACAACAGAAGTTTACTGTCATACTTCTGAAGTCCAAAATCAAGGGGTTAGTATGACTGGTTGCTTTGAGGGCTGAGAGAGAATGATCTGTTCCAGTCCTCTCTCCTCAGTTTATAGTCAACTGTCTTCTCCCTGTATCTTCACAGCATCTTCTCTCTATGTGTATGTCTCTGTGTCCAAATTTTTCCTTTTTATATGGGAAAAAGCTGTGCTCCAAACTTTAATACCATCACCACATGCAAACGCAGCAGCTTTACACAAACTATTTAACTGGGTCCCACATTCACAGGAAGGTTAACCACTGTAATAAAGCCCTGTTCCTCTTCATTCATAATGGCTCTATTTTTTTCATCCAAAACTAACTGATATGCTCCCTGGTATGTGTTGTATTGTGTCCTCCAAAAAGAAACATGGAAATCCTAATTTTTGTGAATGTGATCCTATTCGGAAATAAGGATTTGGGGTTGTAATTAAGTTAAAATGATGTCATTAGGGTAGGCTCTTAATCCAATATGGCTGCTGTCCTTTTAAGGAGGAGCAGAAGAGACAGAGAGAGGGAAACACGCAGCGGCCATATGAAAACAAGGCAGAGATGGAAATTATGCTGACACAAGCCAAGGAACTACTGTGGCTGCCAGAATATGAAAGAGGCAAAAAACAAAAACAAACAAAAGAAACGATTCTTGCCTACAGGTTACAGGTTTTGGAACGAGCATGCCCCTACAAACACCTTAATTTTGGACTTCAAGCCTCCAGACTGTGATCTTGTCTACAATTTGAAGAAGCAAAATACTGTGAAATTTGGGGCAGTAGCAGAAGACTGTATCAAGTTGGAAGGATTTTTAGTTAATGCAAGAAACATGAGGATATTTACAGGACATACAAATTCATATTTAGAAAATAGAAAATAGAACATTATTTCAACACAAGAAGGAATGTACATAGACAAAGCTGAATGTTCCCAAAGAAGTATATACTTTGTTATCTCTCTATAACACTATCCTTGGAATTCACAAGTAAAACTTCTTTAAAATTAAATCATTTCTTTGCAAGGGAATTAGATAAAATAACATGCATTGGATATGTCTTTAGATAGAACCCCATTCATCTTTTGCTGAAATCTGTTTTATCAAGGGTTATGCTGAATCACAGATTTGTGGCAAGTTAGTGATCTTGTCTGTTTCTAAATATGATTAGCAAATATTTCTCATTGGTATCCTATTGCTTGTGCAGAAGGTATAAGACTCATGGATCCTTTTGTGTGTGTGTGTGGCAGAGAAAGTCAGAGAGAGGGACAGATAGGGACAGACAGGAAGGGAGAGAGATGAGAAGTATCAGTTCTTCCTTGTGGCACCTTAGTTGTTCATTAAATGTTTTCTCATATGTGCCTAGACCCGGGGGCTACAGCAGACCAACTGATCCCCTGCTCAAGCCAGCGACATTGGGCTCAAGCTGGTGAGCCTTGCTCAAACTAGATGAGCCTGCAATCAAGCTGGTGACCTTGGGGTTTCAAACCTGGGTCCTTTGTGTCCCAGTCTGATGCTCTATCCACTGCGTCACCACCTGGTCAGGCAAGACTCATGGATCCTTGAAGAGCCTCATTATGTGTTTACTTTTATAAAGCAAATAATCATAGTTATAGTTGGAGTTGATATCTTTTTAATTTTAACAATGACTCACTATACTTAGGCTTTGCTTGATATTAGAAAAAAATAATTAAGTCACTTTTTTGAGCTTCTGTATCTTCTTCAAATAAATATTAAAATAATATCTACATCAGATGTCTATGGGAGGGATAATAGAATACACAAGTAAAAATGCTATGCACGTTGTATGTACTATGCTTGATGGCAAAATTCAGGTCACAAGTGATTTAGTAACCTATACTTACAAATTTTGGATATAGAAATTCATTTTCTTTAGCATTAGTAAAATTTATTGATACATGTGATCTGTAATAAAACTGCCTCTTAATTCAATAGAGGAAAAAAATTAAGTTGAAAACCTATTAAAATGAAGTAAAATTGTTTATTTAATAAATAATAAAAAATAATAATATAAATATTCTTCAGATTGTTATAGTTTTCAGTTATATGTACACATATATTTGTGTGCACAAACATATATAACATATGGAGAAAGAGAAACAGACAGAGGAAGAGAGAAAAAAAAAACAATTCGCCAAGAGTAAAACCATTATGTAAACCTGACCAAGAAAAATTTTGATAAATTGTGTGAAGATAGATACATTTTAGAAGAAATGTTATACTACTACTCCATTGTCATTAGAAATGAGCCTTACAGTACACAGTGACATCTTCACTATTTCCAAGATTTCTACTACTGTAACTATTTCACCTCCTTCTATCACTTAAGAGCTTATTAAGTCTAGTAAATATGTGATGATGGCCACCCAAGGAGAAAGCACACATCTTTCTCTGTGTTTCTGACATAAATACCACCACACCATTTAAGGAACTCAATTATAGCTCTATCATGGAACACATTAACAAGGGAATACAAATTAATAAATGTTTTCTAGAGTTTAGAATGCCATAAGCGGCTTCAGCTCAAAAGTGTTCGAGTCAGCAATTCTGACAACCCAAAGTGTCTCCAGTCATTGCTAAATGTCTTCTAGGGGCCAAGCCACCCAATGGAGAACCACTGAAATAGAGCATGGTCCCAGCCCGCTGAAGAAACGCCAATAGTGCGCGTGCGCTGTCCTGTATATTTAGAGAAATTGTCATTGACCCTCTGAGTGTCCTGCTCTGCTATACTGCTCTCTGGAGCCCGTGAACTCTTCCCGAGTAGACCTTGTCAATGCACATTCTGAAGTATGTCCACAGAAGAATCACAAATCTTAGAGAAGCAGGAGGGGGCAGATGATGTAAATATGAAGCTGGCTGTGAACTGGAATGATGACAGCTTAACTAAATATATCCAAGCAGTAAAGGTGGCTAATGACATCGAGCAAGCTCGCTTAAAATGTTTTTACAATGGAGTACAGAAATTTATATTCATAGCTGAACATTAAGAAAAGGTTGAATTATACATAGCAGATTTTCTTTGGGGAATATATAAATACATATATTTGTGAAAAAAAATTAATTCAAGTAAAGTATTTCGCACGGTGCGGGACACATGGTGAGTGCCCGTTAAATGGTTAAGTGCTGGCTGCTACTCTTTGTGGGAGTATTACTGGCATTGATAATTTTATTTGCATTATTTAACTTTTTATACCTTTAAACATTGTAACACTTAGGAACACCTCTTCTAGGATACAGCTCCCTGCCACCCTCTGTCTCATTCTCTCTCTCACTCCCTATAGGCAGCTCTTACTCATCTCTAAAGACCCCACGCAAGGGTGAACCCCTCAGTGGCTTCCCTGAAGGCCCCTTATGCTCCCACATGAAGAATTAATTTTCCCTTTATTTGTGTTTCCACAACACTTAGTGCATACTTACATCATAGTGCTTAGCACATTGTATTATAGTTATTAAAGTCTGTGTGCAACAGGCCCACCACAGCCCCTGGCCCTCAGGCTATGGGCTTTTGGGATCTTATTTACTAGGTCTTATGCCCCTGTGCTTGCCACGTGGTAGGCACCCAGCAAAAGCATGCCGAACTCAACTGAATTATCTGGAAAATTCAATCATGTGGAAACTTCATTTCCCAATAACACCAGATATATGAGGTGCGAGTGAAGAGCAGTGCCTTCCACGTAGAATTGGGGGCTGTCGGCCTTTATGAAAAGATTAAATAAGTGCAATGATGCAAAGTGTGTTAACTTTTGACCAACAAAAATAAAGATTTGGAGAAACATCAGAACACTCCTTTAAACTGCACACATTTAAATATGAGTAAGGATAAATTGGGGAGGTGGGAGATGGCAAAATAAAATATACAATTTTAAGAATTTTAAGTCTCACTAAGATAAATAAATGTGAAAAGAGATGACATAATGGGTTTTTTTTTTCCTTATTTGATTACATAACACTGTCAAAGAATTCATAGAGTAGATGGTTAATAGATCCATGTCTTGAATATAAAATGTGCCTAAAAAATCAGTTGAAATAACTACAAGGATTCACACACACATATATGTATTGTCAAACATACTACATTCAAGAGCGCAGTCCACACTGACTTTTCAGTTCTTTCTAAATTTAATTCAAAACACTAAATAGATAAAATCCACAAGTTTGAAGAAATATTTTAAAATTTAGAATATTACATTTAATGGGTGACATTGATCAGTAAGAGTACATAGGTTCCAGGTAAACATCTCTATAGCATTTGAACTGTTGATTGTGCTGTGTGCCTATTACCCAAAGTCAAATCATTTCCCTACCATCCATTTGCCCCTCCTTACTCCCCTCCCCCTCCCCCCTCCATTGGTAACAGCTTTGCTTCTATCTATGTCCATGAAGACAGATGTTTTAAAAGGTGACCCTAGCTTTGAAAATGACCAGAGAAACTAGTTTCTTTCCTTTACCTCCATTTTACTTCTTGATTTAAGAAATATATGATACCACACATAGTCAATAGTAAAAACAATTAATAACAATCAAATTTTACAATTACTTTTTCAAATTAAAGTTCTTCTAATTTTAACTGTGATCACATAATATATAAATAAGGTCTTGTTCATCTATTTCTCCTCACTTTCAGAGAATTGAAGTCAAGGTTCTTAATTGGCAGAAAATTATTCCATAGACTAAAGGAAAGAAAAAAAATGTATTTATTTATCTACATTTTCTGTGGGGGTGAAATGCCTTCTAGAGCTTAAAAAACATCAAGATGAATTTATTTTTAAATTCTAATGTTTGTTTTGTTTTGTTTTGATTTTTGTGCCCCTCAACCTGGGGACATGGGCATGCTAATTTATAGAGATTTGTGATACAAAGGTGTTTCATTATCTTTTATCTCTATCAAATTATACATATTTCTGATTATTAAAATGATGTTAATTATAAAAATTTAGAAAGTACAGAAAAGAGGGAACAATTAAAACTTAATATTACCCACATCCTGCAATGAGCACTTGATTCTTCCTTCCAATCTGTTTTTCTCATGAATTTATGTCAAATTAATATAATGATGTGTACGATGTGTATAATTAGGTTTTCTGCTTTTGGTCAATTAACATCAAAGTCTGAACAATTTCCAAGGATACTAAGAATTTTTAAAATACAATTTCTATTCGCTATATAAAATAGAGCATTTCCATTTTCTGGGAAAAAATGTAACTTTTTCTCTTCTGTTTAAAACTGATGTTCTCAACTTATGAAATTGTAAACAGTAATAGTGGGATAAACATTTATTCATGAATTTTCATGTCATCTTTCTACATCTCTGATATTTCTGTAAAATAGATTATATATAAACAGTCTCTACTCCCCATACATCAAGTGTACTTTATAGAAGAGTTTGACTATTTATCTAAAATGTGTTTTTAGGGACAAGTTCACAATTAGCTCCAATAGTATCGCTGTTAAGTTGAGTGGTATTAATTTCATTATTAGACATAAAAACAGCAATTCCTTCTATAAGAATCAAACAATTTTTTATTAAGTAAAAACTTCTAGTATTTTACTTACTTCATCGTTACAAAAAAAATACTGTCAGCAAATGTTAGCCACTGTTATTGTAATAAGCACCTACTTATGTTTACCTTAGGCATACAAATGTCTAAATCCAAATGAAATAAATTCTCCTATTAAAATATGTGAATATATATTAACCAATGTATTTATTAATATGAAGTATGATCTTTGCACTGTGATAAAAATTTGTCCTGCCCAAAGGTTGAAACTATCACTGATTATTCTGAAATACTTATTTTTGCTTTTTTCTTTTCATATTTATAAACTGAGTCCCCAATATGTACAATTTTCCCATGTGTGAATTACAAAGTTAATAATCTTGTTGCTATGCATTACCATTTTCTATGGTGATATTGAAATCCTATGTAGAAATCTGAAATATTCTAAAATGTGCTTTTGCTGTTTCTATATTTTCTGTGCCTTAAATATCTTTCTTTGGGTCTGACCAGGTGGTGGCACAGTGGATAGAGCATCGGAATGTGATGCAGAGGACCCAGGTTCAAGACCCCAAGGTCACCAGCTTGAATGTGGGGCCATCTGGTTCGAGCAAAAAGCTCACCAGCTTGGACCTAAGGTCGCTGGCTTGAGCAAGGGGTTACTCGGTCTGCTGTAGCCCCATGGTCAAGGCACATATGAGAAAGCAATCAATGAACAACTAAAGTGCCACAACAAGGAACTGATGATTGATGCTTCTCATCTCTCTTCATTCCTGTTTGTCTGTCCTATCTATCCCTCTCTTTGACTCTCTGTTTCTGTAAAAAAAAAAAAAAAAAAAATATATAAATATATATATATATATATATATATATTTATATATATATTCGTATATATGCATATATATCTTTGGAAGAGAAAGTGAAATGCAGAATGTAAATTCTAGATCTATAGACGTGATAGGTCTATAGATGTGATAGGGAGATGATTTCATTTTCTTACACTGCAAATTAGTGAACCTCTGGCAATGAATGAATGATTATTTCAAAAACAAGGATGGCATTTTGCCAGAGTCGCTCACGTGATCAGTGGTACGTACAATTGAAATGAAGGGTACGTATGTGTAAGTTTGTATGTTTCAGAGATTGAAGAAGATAATTGGGGGAAGAAAGCCCATACATATTAGAAAAACAAATCACAGAAGACAATAGGTATAGCATAACCCTACAGAATAAAAATAATAATTCAATCACAATACTTAATCCCAAATGTTTTAAAAGTGCACTTGGTGGATTTGAATTAATACTGAATTGAATTTACCAAATTAAATTTTTCAAAATAATATTATCTGTGTTGGATAGAATCTATTTAATCTATGTCTTCTTAGAGTTTGGAATGGCAAAACAAGAAAACACCAATTGAAGATATAAATGTACTTTAGATATTAATAATTATTTTTCAAATATTAAAAGAATATTAATAACATAGATTTTAGAGTATATTTAAACGTGTTAAAACACATAGAATACAATTCTATGATATATGATCTATATACTATACTGTGTGTATACTTGAAACCTATATGGTCTTATTATCTAATGTCAAACTAATAAATTTAATTTAAAAATTAAAAAAAATACATGACGACTTAGCCAAATTATACTCAAGAATATTTAAAACATAAAGTAGATGTAGTTGTAGAAAAAAATAAAATGAGTAATATTTTTTAATTGTTATAATTGGAGAAATATCAAAATTTCAAGATATGTATTTGTCCCATTTTTTAATACAAATATAATTTACCTAAACAATCAAATCTGATAAGCTAAGCATCTATGCCCATAAATATTCAAAATTGTAATAAAAATCTGCATGGATTCATCCAGAAATAAATCAACAAATTAATGTGAATAGACTCTTCTATTATTCCTTCTTCTCATCATTGTCATTATGTCTTAAATTATACATTCACATACTTAGGACAGCTTAAAGGGAAGCTAGTCCAATGATGATATTAAAAACTATCCTGAGAAGATAGAACAATTGACCTAAATAAAAGTTAGAACCACTAATCATGATCAATGTGAAAGTCTGTATACAAAATTAAAAAAAAAAATCAGCAAAAACATTCCAGAGTGGAGTGACCTGACATACCACAGCTCTTGTAAAAAAATAAACGCAACAACAAAACCACTTTGTATGTTAAATAACCATGTAAAAATTCAACATACATAAAAAGATAGTGTGAATGATCAAAAATAAAGATAATTCAAGCATTTTAGAATATGTTAGTGGAAGTGGTACTCCTGTCATGGCTAATAAAAATTTCAAAACTTTAAATCATACCAAATAAATTTGTAATGCTGGGGGTAAAATAAATAAAATTAGTTAAGATACTTTCCCTTTTTTTAAGAGTTCAGTTTTAGTGGGAAAACTGACACAGAAATTTTGACTAGGTTTCTTTATTATAAAGCCTTTCTAAAACTTTAATATTCTGATATGCATTGTGGTATTCTCTTATGTCCTCTTTTAGGGGATAGCCTAACAGGTAGGCCTTTATTTATTTTTTTCTTCTCTGAGAATTGTGAGGGATTAGTGTTCCATGGAACACCACTGGGAAGTGTTGATACTCCAAAAGACCAAGAAAAATCTAAATGTCAGGAATTAGAAATATTCCACAAAGAGACAAAAGAGGCTCTAAAAAGGATGTGATAGCTGTCTTTTAAATATCTGTCTTTTCAAAGAAAGGACACGATATTTAACAAAAAGGAAGATTTAGATCTAATGACTAGAAGCTACCAGAGATGAATTTCACCTCCATATAAGATTTCTTTCTTTTTTTTTTTAAGTGAGAGGAGGGGAGAGAGAGATGGACTCCCTCATGCACCCCAACTGGGATCCACCTGGCAACTCCTGTCTGGGGCTGATGCTCAGACCAACCAAGCTATCCTATTGGGTGACAAATCAATTGAGCCACTAGCTACAAGAGGGGAAGAGACAGAGAACAAGGTAATGGGGATTAGAAGGCTGAATGATAAAAGTGAAGGGATTAAGCAAAGAAAAGAAAATTTATAGACATACAAGGGTGTGGGAATTGCTGGAGGCACAGGAGGATGGGATAGGTAGAACACGGGGAGGACTCATGGTAATGGAAGGAGACCTGACTTGGGGTGGTGAATGCACAATGCAATATACAGATGATGTTATAGAATTGTACACCTGGAAGCTGTATAATTTTATTAACCAATATCAGCCCAATAAATTTAATTAAATTATTTTAAAATGTAAAAGCTGTCCAATAAAGGTGACAAATCACCTGTAAAAGGTGTTAACAAAGCAATTTTATCATTGTGTGAAAGGTCTGAGAACATCTGTTATTTGATGGTTCATTTGCAGTAATTATCAACCGAGATTATCATACATTTAGTATTTCAGTTTCTCTGCCCATTCTTGTACCATTTTGAATTAAACATTTTAGAAATAGAAGGCACAGGTTAACTGTCAGACCTACTGCAAATATATCTTATATCAAAACACACATAACATTCCATCTAGATTTTTTAGTTCTTTGTGATTCAGTCTGAGAAGCTATTTATTTCTAAGAACCCATCCATTTCTTCTAGGTTATTAAATTTTGTAGCAGATAGTCTTTCATATTATTCTTGCAATATCTTTTGTATTATTATGGTATTCATTATAATTTCTCTTTTATTTTTATTTTTTTGTTTGAGTCTTTTCTTTTTTTTTCCTTAGTGAGTCTAGACATAGGTTTGTCAATTTTATTAATCTTTTCAAAGAATCACCTCTGTTGCATTAATTTTTTTTTCTAGTGAGAGACAGATAGGAGTAGACAGACAGAATGGAGAGAGATGAGAAGCATCAATTTATAGTTACAGCACCTTATGTTCATTGATTGCTTCCTCATATGTGCTTTGACCAGAGAACTCCAGCTGAACCAGTTATCCCTTGCTCAAGTCAGTGACCTTTAGGCTCAAGCCAGCAATCTATAGGCTCAAGCCAGTGACCATGGGGTCATGTCTGTGATCCCATACTCAAGCTGGCAACCCTGCACTCAAGATGGTGAGCCCACGCTGAAGCCAGTGACCTCAGGGTTTCAAACCTGGGTCTTCAGTGCCCCAGACTGATGCTTTATCTGCTGTATCATCCACTGGTCAGACTGCATTAATTTTTTGTATTGTCTTTTAGTTCTGTATTTTATTTCATTCTGCTCTAATTTTTATTGATCCCTTCCTTCTGCTGATGCTGCATTTGATCCCTTTGTTTCTAGCTTTTTAAGATGTAATGTTAAGTCATTTATTTGGGATTTTTCTTGCTTTTTTTAAGAGTTAGCATTTTAAATATTTTTTGCATTTTTATTTACTGATTTTAGAGTGAGAGAAAGGGAGAGAGGGATATATAGAGAAAAACATTAATTTGTTCCACTTATTTATGCATTCACTCTTTGCTTCTTGTATGTGCCCTGACCAAGGATCAAATCTGCCACGATGCTCTAACCAACTGAGCTCTCCGGCCAGGGCTTCTCTTTCCTTGAGATAGGCCAATAATAATATAAACTTCCCTCTATTACCACTTCTTACTGCATTCCTAAAGTTTTGATATGTTGTATTGTCATTCTCATTTGTCTCTATGTATACTTTGATATCTTCTTTTGTTTCTTCTTTGACTCAAACATTAAACAAAACAAGATAGACAGACAGAAACTCATAGCACAGACAACAGCATGGTGGTCACTAGAGAGAAAGGGGGTGGGGGAAGGGAGTAAAGGATCAAGGAGGTCAAATATATCCTGACAGAAAATTTGGGTTTGGGTGCTGAGCACACAATGCAATACACAAATGATGCATCATAGAACTGTACACTTGAAAACTATTTAATTCTATTATCTAATGTCAGTCACCCCAGTGAATTAAATTTTTAAAATACACATGACATATACAATTTAGACCTAATGCCAGTAAAAAGCAAAGTTACTTTTCTTCAATTTACAAAGTGATTTAAATAATCTTAATTATGAAGTTCCTGTGAGCAAAATAAAATGGGAAGTTTTCTCATTTACAAAATGACTCAAGAGGCCTGGAAAGCATATCTGGGAAAGCCTGAGACTGTGTATGTAGCACCACAGAGGTTGGTGTCAGGAGTAGGGAAAAGCTGTGGAATGGAGAAGACATTTTTCCGATGAATTACTCCTCATGTGTCTCTGCCTGGCCTACAATGCCATAACATCAAAGAAAATATTATTTGATAGATCACATGGGTTATCAATGGATTTTACTACAATAAACATTTGTTTGCTAAAATAAGACCGATATAAAGTCCATACCTGTTGGCATATTCCTTGATGATCTGATATATGCTAATCTTAATTGTTTCATTTTCAAATCGATTGTGGCTCCGGTCCTTGTATATCCGGAATTCAGCTGCTGTAACTGCTTCTCCATGAGGAATTTGAGTAAGATCAAACCGGAATTCTTTGTAATGCCTTCGCTGATGAGAAAAATCCTTGTCTCTTTCAACTGAAAAAGAAATAGAAAAAAAGAAGAGAGAAAAAGTGAGACCTTTATAAAATATGGAAATTAATGGTAAAGTCTCCAGCTTTGTAATTAAAACAAACAAGCAGGATCTTATAAAACTGGAAAAATACTAAACCCACAGAATCATATGTGTTTCCAGTTGAAGGAAACTCCAAAAACCAACAGCCTTTAGTTCAAAAGCAACATAACCTCTGTGGTTTTATACAAATCCCTGGTTCCTAAATGGAAAGGCTATCCAAAAAACATTTCTTGAAAGTGAAGGCTGTAACGTGATTACTAGTATGTATCAAGTACCTGAACGCAGAGGGTTCATACAGGAAGTAGGGATGTGTTATCGAAACTTTCCAAGTTCCAGGTGAAGTCAGGAGTGAGATTTGGCACAGGCAAGGGAGGAAAATAGGAAGAAAGACTGAGAAATCGCAGGCACATAAGGACAGTGGGAATGACATTTTAGAGGTCAAGTATATAAAACAAATTTATTTTCAGAATAAAGATTATTTCTAAAATGTCTTCCCCAGAATAGTTTTTCTTTTCCTTTCATTTTTAACAAACAAAATGTGTTTTTTTCTTTTAACGCACTTTCATTAGTTCTTATAGATTGTTTAGAACAATCTCCTTCCCTGTGGAAAGCCTCCCAAAGACCTCTCTCTGCTCTCACTCAGAATTGAGAAAGGACTATATTTTCCCCCTTCAGCAGCCTTTTTATCAAATAAAGGCAGAAAACACTGCCTCGTGGGCACATTAAGGAATGTTGAAAAATTCAGCAGAGTAGGTGTGTAATATATTATTAATCTGGCTTTGTAAAAGAGTTTATTATTTGATACGGTTTATGTCTGTTCTTATTAAACTTCCTATTCAAAGGGTTAGTTTTCAGTAATGTAATATATTATTTGATGGAGTTAAGTTTCTCAAAATCTCAGGTATGTAGGAAATTATAGAATGAATTAAAAATTCTCCACTGTAAAACACTGTATGTGAGATGTCTCATAATTTTAACCTATGCTAATTGTTTAAATTGTTTCCAGTGACATGTTTCATTGCTAAACTTTTGTTCCAAGAAAATAAAAATGTATAAGTTGTATAAATAAACTTACCAAGTTCAAAATTGGCTTAAGATATAAAACTATGTTTAGGAGGTTAATTAAAATTATGTCAACACTGCTATAAATATACAAAATTTGGGATTGTAAACTAGGGAAAGGGTCAAGATTAAGAGAGAGAGAAGAGGGTCACGACCATCCAGGAATAACCATGGGAGCAGAGGCTGCTAGACCTGTGTTTCAGTGCCAGATAGGTTCCACATCCAAAAGGAAAGCTCATGACAAAGACATCCACAATTCTTTGCCTTCAGCATCCAATATAATCTCTAGTTCACTTTCCCCAGAAAAGTAGGCAGTGGTTTAAGGAAGAACAAGGATCCCATTCCCATTTTTGCTACAGATACCTAAACTGACAAATAAAAAAATATGTAAGCTATTCCTGGAGGCATTTTTGTCCTAGGGAGCTTGGCAGGGCTGGTGCTCCTGGGCTGTCTGGCTCACACTAACATAACCTCACATGATTCAATGAGTTCTGTTTTCTTAAAATATTATTATCTTGGTCCTACGAGAGTTCCATTCCCAGGGAGATTATTTATCAACTTTTCCTTAAAAAAGGAAGAATCCTATTTTGGTCCATAATTTAAACCTCTTTTCTGTGTAAACATCGGCTGACAATAGTGTACACTGCTATGAACATGGCTTCTTCATCTCCATGTGTCCATTCTCCTGACTAAACCATTTGAGAGAGAGAGAGTGTAAGGATAGCAAATGCCTAGAAACTGGGGTTCTAGTAACTGAAAACATATGTGTAAATATTAAAACTAGCCACAACTTTTGTTTACAAAGAACTAAATTTAATTAGATGTAAACTCATGCTTTTCTGATCTTAATTTCAATAAAGTAGATGATCTTATGAAACAGTTATGTTTTATATAAAATATCTTTTAATAGCACTTATTTAGATGCGAGGCATTGTTCCAAGCATTTTTTAATATGAAAAGATTACATTTATAACCACCTATGAGGTATGTTCTATCACTATCCTCATTTTGAAGATGAAGGAACTGAGGAGGTATAGAAAATAAACACTTGGCCAAAAAATTTGAACCCAAGCATTGGATGCCACCAGACTATGGTTCATAAATGCCAAAAATGCTGCTTCTGCTTACAGACTATTTATTACTTTGTCCTAATTTATGAAGTATTTATGCTTTAATCAAGATCTAAAACCACACAGTCACAAGTTCAAACTCCAAAAAGTTCTGAAAATGAATAGTTTGGCTTCAAATTCATTTGGCAGAAAAGCTAGAAATTAGCTGATTTGAGGTCATTTAAAGTTTCTATTTATTCCACTTTAATATGAATATTTGTTGCTTTGCTGCAGAAATGTTCATGTGTTCGACAAGGAGGCACTGCCCCAGCTCTGCATGAGGAATTCCACACTTTGTGATATAGGTACCAACTAGCCATCCAGAAATACATTTTCTCTACTCTGAAAGTCAGTATTCGGAATTCTACGTGGAAATGATCATTATCCAGTTTGTCATGAACAATCAATTTTACATTTGTAATTTGGACTGAAATAACTCTAGTTCTGGATATAAGGGCTGAGATATGAGTTTAAAAGGATTCAATCTACAGCATGCACCTGGATAATGCAGATGAGTTTTGAATTCATATTACGTAGCGTCATCTACTGTTCTGAAATCCCCTGTGAGATCTTAGTGTAATAAAGTGAAAAGCTAGAATTTCAGCTGTTATTATAAAATTTCAGTCTTATAATCCATGCCGATTAACCTAACCCCTCAAGGGGGCAAATTTTCAAAGAGTTTTAATAAAAATGTATATTAAATATATCACACAGAATAAAGTTGCAGTGTAGACTTGTCCAGTGATTCAAAATCCTATATCCTACTGCTTTGATTATAATTTCTCTAGTAAATTTCATGGGACATGTTGGAGTACGTAATGGAATAAAACTAGTATTTATATAGCCTTGTACTCCTAACGATGCTCACAAATATTCACAAGGTAAATATAGTTACCTCAAAGAGTAATGCTAGGGAGGATTAAATATTAATATTCCTGATTTAAAAATGAGAAATTGGGTGATGACAGCTAGGCGGTAACAGATGTCTGTCTTCTAAAGCTCATTATAAATCTTTGTTCAATGTCCATACCACCTACATAATGATATCCTGCTGTTCTGTACTTAGAGACTAGTTCATTGTTGGTATATTTAAGTAATGTTTCTCAACAGTTCACACACACACACACAAAGTGGTAAATAGGGTGGAGAATGAGGGGTTTGATCCTTGATACATAAATAGCATCTAACACAATACATTGCATAATTCAAAGATGTCTTCTAATAAATATTAATTGAATGAAAAACTGTATATGCAAATGAATAAAAATCGAGTTCTATCTTTACTCAGCATCATCTTTGCTGCATTCCCAATTGACTAAAGATATAATAATTTATTTAACTTTCATATATTTCACACGTATTTTGTTTAATCCCCACAATCTTACTTATGCTCATTTGATCCCGCAGTCAAGATTTAGTTCCCAAGCCGACCACCTCATAGAACTCTGCTTGTTTGTTTTTCCTGGATTTTATTTTGTTTGTTTATTTGATCTAATTATCACTCAGGAAAGTTGGCCTTCTTTTAATATTTTCATTCTCTGTGATGCTCCTATTCCACAGATTCATACTTTCTAAACTGTACTCATTCTTCTAGAATTCCGTTCAATCAATTTTAGTAGATGTTTGGTTATATTCACTTATTTAATATTGATTCTATAGCTTATCTAAGAAAAATTTTATGAATAAACAAGGGATTGTTTCATAACTCAAATTAATATTATCTAATATTTATATTAGTATGTGAGGTCATCCTTTTACTATTTTAAACCATATTTTAAAATAATTTTAACTCTCCATCTGGATCCTTTCATGCTCCAAACTTTTTTTCTACCATTCCCAGTACCAAAAACAACACTCCTAAAAGAGGTGCAAAAAAAATAATATACACTCATATTTTGTATTTTCTAGATGTAAGTTTTCTATAGAAAATATCCACGCCTTGATTTATTATAATGGTTTGGGTCAATATTAAGCATTCTGTTTCTGTGTACATTATAGTGTGCTATAACCCACTGTAATTGTAAATGGCTTGGGAAACTTAAAAGACAAGTAAACAAGAAGAAAAAAAGTTTTAATGTTCTTACTCATATTATGTTAAATATTTGGTCCTTTCAATTCACCCTTTAATTTACATGTTGTGTCAACTAAACAGCATGAGTTTCATTTAAAAAAATTATTAACATTTCTAATAAAATTATCAAACTAAAGTATCCAACATTCCATAAAAAACACAATTATATTCCAATTTGGTGGTAGAAAAGACTCTTTTAATTACTGGACAAGACAATGAAAAACAAATAAAACAAACAGGAAAAAAAAAAAGCAGGAGGGTTAGCTCATTCAAGTTAGAACTCAGACTTGTCAAGGAGAGAAAATGACAAAAGTGTTAAGACATACTAAGATCAGAAGGATAACACTTTTCTCTATTGGACACCTTTTGTTTATCCCATACCACAGATACCATTTCCCTCATGTAAAGTGAAAAGAGAGTTCATGAATAAATATAACTAGATTTACATCACACATCCTGTATCAATCAATTCACCTAGGAAAATTGTATTTTAAAAGAGTACACAATGATCTTCCCAGACAACTATTCTCATATGTATGCTTACATATCTAACAAAATCAACAGGCTATATTTTGCCAAACAGTCACGTATACATTACACTTAATATCATATACTCTTCTCCAATTGTCATTTATGAAACATGTTTGTTTTGAAGATTGTTAAGTGGATACCCATAAATGTCACCATTAAAATAAGTTCATCTACATAGGGTTGGTTATTTATTTGAGCTGATAGTTGCCAAGAGTGCTCTCTACAAAAATTAAAACGAGTTACTTTACTGTATGTACATATACCTAACCTCCCTGAAAATAAACCATCAAAAACTTCAGCAATATTTACCCAGCTCACCACTCAAAACTCAGTCATAATGATGGTGCTGACACTTTCTTCTGCTTCTAGAAAGCTAGTATTTTGTAATCCAAACTTTTCCATCTCTGTGAACTCCCTAAAACAGCTGAAAGCTCGCCTACACTGACAGACCCAGAGAATGAATTTATTATTATATTTTGGTTTTTAAAAGTGGCAAAATCAAAGCAAGAGAGAGATAAAATATGAATCAAAAGACTCACATTCCATGATTAATGGGCTGATAGTGAAAAGAAACAGGATTCCCATTATATAAGCATCAAACTGCAATCTGAGTGCTCTAAATTGCCAAAGTTCTGCAAAGATTAAGCTCCTGGTGGTTAAAGACACACACTGAAACCTTTAATTGTTGCTATACAGTTTAACAGACATTAATGACTGATTGCAGTCTCTCTTTTTTCCAAACAAACACCTCTTTGAATGACATTATCATTAATAGAAATTGGATAGAAATGTCATGACTAAATATTTTCATGTCCACAATATCTGAAGAGTAAAAGTCATTAACAGAAGATTGCAGTTTTATCTCTTTAGTGATTTATCTGCATTTTTAAGGAGATGCATTCACGGGTCATCAATCTTAATCTCCCACACAGGGTTGTAACTTGGAAGACACAAATAGAATCAGTAGCTGCAAGGCAAAGATAGCATTCTCCCAGGAGCCTAGCCAGCTGTTGAAAGAATACGCATCATTGTTTGCTGCTGAGTGTAAAAACCATTGAGATTATTTATAGAATTATTACTTACCTCCTTGCATTTTAAAGTAAAAGAAAAAGAAGCAAATATATCATGTATCTACCAAAATCTGTCACTTCGCAAGATATCCTCACCTACTAGTCCACTGAGAAACATAAACTTGTTCCTATAAAGGCCTATTCATTGGTCAGTAAATGCACATTACATGTTTCCTGAATGGATAACCATTCCAGAGAGTGTGGTAAACTCCAGATTCCAGAATCCCTAACAGCCTCTTAACACTACAGCAAAGTGTGAGGTGGAGGAGAAAAAACTGCCCCCTGAATGTTTTGTTTCAAAGAACAATGCTTTGTTTCCGTGGACTTTCAAATGTTCTATAGTTAAAATAATCTTACTTATACTCATAAGTGACTCAAGAATACAGTTTTAGAATATTATAAATGATATAGCTATCCATATCAAACTTCAGCATGAAAATTGATATACTCAATAATTAAGTTAATAATAATGAATTCATTGTTGATTTTATAAAATTAATATTTTAAATTTTTGTTTCTTCTCCTTTATTTGATGCAATATGGTAGAGCCTCCATTATCTTCTCTAAGTACATATAAAAAAATAAATAACTTTCTCAATGTCACAAAGTGAGTTACCTACAAAGCCAAGAATAGTATCTAGGTCTTATGGCTCCAGACTTCATGTTCAGTGCACTGTTAATGACTGCTACTTCTGTCTCAGGGCAAAAGTTTTCCTCTTTCATTCCAGGGCCAGTGTTTCCACTTGAGCCTTGCTCCCAATTTTCTGTGCTCATTCTTAGCAATTTTTCTCCTGTTTATTCAGTGTCTCTCTCTACCTTCTGCCAATGCCCTGGACAACAGAACACTGGAAAAACACCTATAGATGAACACAATTGGGTTTATTGACTTGTTTCAACATACGTCAGGCACAGAGATCCTTGGTGAAAGGTGTTAGAATTCATTGGGATTAGGTATAGTGATTTGGGCAAAAATTCAAAGAGGCAGGGTTTTGCCCTGGAACAGAGCACCCTCAGGAAACAAAGGTAATGACTGATATTTTAATAAGTTTTTCCAGGATTTTGGAACAAGTAGAATAATGAAGTAAAACTGACAAAGAAACAGGAGTCATTAATATCCAGAAAAGGATCATTTTCAGGATTTAAATAATGCTCTTGTTTTTCATCTGTGCTCAGATATGCTGGTGAAATGGTCCTATTTATGAGTTCCTCCCTTATGGTCACAGAGTGGTCTTGTCTGTGTGTTCCACAGCAGGGCTGTGAGGGCTGGGCTGGCTCCCAGCAACTCCAAGTCAGAGCTGAGGGCTGGGCTGGCTCCTAGCAACTCCAAGTCAGAGCTGACAGGTCCAGTTCAGCTCCTGTCTGTCAGGAGGCTGGTTTTCTCTTTCTCATCTTCCACATGTACTAATTTTGACCATCCTAAAAATAGCTGCTATGCTACTTCAACATTTATTCCATCCCAAAGTATGGCTTACTGGCCCAAACTCTAATAGGGAGATATAAGAAGCAATGAAATAGGAGATCAGGATAAGACAGACAGACATGGAAAACTACAGTTATGATACAATTTGGTGAGGTTTATGAGGGATATGTGACATGCAAGGCAGAATAAAATAGAACAGAACATCATGGAAAAGGAGATCGTTTGTGCTTGGTTTTGAAGAATTATCCCAGGTAGAGAAAAAAGTTTATAGAGACAGAAAGAGAGGTGATAGATTTGAGCCAAACTATTAGATAATAAATAGTTCATCGTCAATACACATTATGGGATCTGGGGTGGGGGTGGGGGGTCAGTAATGGAATGTGGAATATAAGGAATATTAAGAGTTTTCTGGGAATTGATCAACATATTCCAGTATTCCCAACCCATTGACACATTCTATAATGCATCAGTATAATTAATGGCAGGAATTTATTTTTTTTCTTTTAATTCATATCACCTAGCACAGGCAAGCACATAGTTAACACTCATATAGTTTTGAAAAAAAGTTTAATGAATTAATGATTCCTCAATAAGTCTGACCAGTCAGTGGCACAGTGAATAAAGTGTCGGTCTGGGACACTGGGACACGGAGGACTCAGATTCAAAACTCCGAGTCAACAGCTTGAGTGTGGACTCATCTAGATTGAGCACGGGCTCACCAGTTTGAGCAAGGGGTCGCTGGCTTGAGCATGGGATCATAGACATGACCTAACGGTTGCTGACTTTAGCCCAAAGGTCGCTGGCTTGAAGTTCAAAGTTGCTGACTTGAGCCCAAGGTCACTGGCTTGAGCAAGGGTCACTCGCTCTGCTGTAGCTCCCCAGTCAAGGTACATATGAGAAAGCAGTCACTGAACAACTAAGGAGCTGCAAGGATGAACTGATGTTTCTCATCTCTCTCCCTCCCTGTCTGTCTGACCCTATCTGTCCCTCTCTGTCTGTCAAAAAAAAAAAAAAAAAGTGATTTCTCAATAATTATCCCCCTTTCTTAATTTGATAATTTTTCCTCACCCTTTTCTGTAACTAAAATGTTTTCCTCATTTTCAGAGATCCAAATTCTACCTGTACTTAAAATCTCCAGTTCTAATCCCACAAAGACAACTTTGACAATTCCAATACAAATTAATTTTCCTGCTAGGAACTCAATAGCATTTTTTTTGTTTCCCTTTTGATAATGGAGATGACATGAATCATAGTTAAGAGTCCTGGCTCTCATCTGATAACATAGCAAATTCTCCAAAAGCTGTAGCTATTATATTCATAATTTTCCACTGCATTATAATTATTATGTCACCCTATATTTACCCAATGAGCAAGACACCTGAGAGAAATATCCATGTTTTTTTGTTGTTGTTGTTTCATTTATTTATTTATTTATTTATTTATTTATTTATTTATTTTTATTAATTTGAATGGGGTGACATTGATCAATCAGGGTACATAGGTTTAGAGAAAACATCTCCAGGTTATTTTGATATTTGATTATGTTGTTGTTTCTTATCTTTGTATTTCTGCGCTACCTTGAACAGGGCATTTTTTACAGTAAATGATCAATTAAAGGTAATAATATAAATGGATTAATGTTGTTGCTTTTAAAAAATAATTATTATAGTGAAGTTAAAAAAATCTTCAGCCTAGATTTCTACAACAGTACAGAGATAGAAAAAAAATTTATTTACTTGATACCTTGTTTAGATATTTCACACCTACAGGGTAGAGAACAGAGTATAAGTATAATGTTTATATTGTATGTTGCACATCAGTTCAATCAAATTTGCTGATTCTGATACAGAGCTTCTTCTTTTTCTTTTTTCTTTTTTGTATTTCTCTAAAGTGAGAAGCGGGGAGGCAGAGAGACAGACCCTCGTGTGCACCCGACCAGGATCCACCCAGCAAGCCCATCAGTGGGCAATACTCTGCCCATCTGGGGCTTTACTCTGTTTCAACTGAAGCCATTCTAGTGCCCTAGGCAGGCTACTGAGCCATTCTCAGTGCCTGGCCAACTTTGCTCCAATGGAGCCTTGGCTGCTGGAGGGAAGAGAGAAATAGAGAGAAGGGAGAGGGGGAGGGGTGGAGAGGCAGATGGGTGCTTCTTCTTTGTGCCCTGGCCGAGAAGATACAACTCTTCTTTAAACAAGTCTAAAGTCACTTAGTTATTTTTATCCCTAAAGACAACAATGCATCCTTAAGTAAAAAAAAAAAATATATATATATATATTTCATTATAGGCATTTTATATAGGAAATTATTAATTGAAATTCAAAACAAATATTCAAATTTGTGTGTTGAATATTAATATTATACTTTAAGAATGAGTTTAGAATACAAAAGATGATAATTCATTTTGTACAATAAAAAATGATTACTTAGTGATGATTAGATATATTTAATATGTAAATAAGGAATTTTAATTATACTGTGCACAAATATTTGAGAAAAGTGTGTTTGCCTATAACAGATCAATGTAAATTCCCAACTGTTTGATGATCACCTTTTGGTAAATACTTATTTTTTATGTCTTTTTTAGTGGAAATATCTGTGGATTTTATAGATTGCCTGGCAGTTAGAGGTCAACTAATCTCATCAGATTTCACTGAATGACCTCATGAGTTCTTTGCTTTGTAAGTTTAAAAAAAACATCCATTTTAACCACCAGAAGGTGATAGAGGTTACAGTAAATCTATGTACAGCCAAGAACCTTCCCTTACATCTGGAATACAATGAAATGATAGTTTATCTGCCGTGAATATTTGTGGTTATCTGACAAAAAGAGGTCAAAGGCCTTGTGAATTTTCTTCTGAAATTGCTCAGTGTCTTCTCTAATGACTGATAATTGAAAACAGAAACTGGGACTATCAAATGTGGTGGGTGACAGATAAGTAGTAGATTAATGCCATACTTGGTTAGGAGACGCTAAAAGGTCAGGATCCACAGGAACTAGCTATTGTGCTACTGTGAAAAGGCAGACATCCAAAGTCTGCTATGCCCTTAATAGCTGTTCCCCAAGCCTGAAAGCCATTCTCACTTCCTCGGTTATAATTTAAAGATAATTTGGATGTCTTTATACACCCGATGTTAAAGCGAAGCCACTCACTCTAAGTAGTTAGGGTTTGCATATTTTTATTTTATACTAAAGAAAGATTTTTTAAAGCATATTTTTAGTCTTTTCAGTGCTCATTTTGGAGAATTTTAGAAACATTTTACTAACAGGAAAAAAAATTATACTTAATGGAAAAAAAGAAAAGCTAGAAAATTGGAAGTTATGTTAAATTTGTTTAGAATTTCTCTGTGGGGGAAAAAAATGAAGGAGGTTTAAGACACAGTTTTCAGAGAACAGATCAGATATTTTTTAACTGAGCTAATAAACATTTCTCTCAAATTTACTCTTTACAATTTAAACTGGTATAACTTACAAAGTTCACTCAAGTTCAACCTGTGACTATATATGTCATTTTGAAACAAAAGTAAAGAGTAATATTTTTCTGCCAAATGGTTGCATCAATGGAAGGAAGTTACAGAGAAATGAGATTATACTTAATGATATGTAACATTATTAGAGACACAATTACTTGGTTGCATAGGCTTATTTATTTATATAATATTTTATATCAAAAGAGACAGACAAGAAGGGGGAGGGATGAGAAGCATCAACTCATAATTGTAGCACCTTAGTTGTTCACTGTTGGGCAGATTAAATATATTATGCTCACTTTGTTAAAGATGGCGCTGCCCACGTGGAGGCCTTCGCCCAGGTGATATTAATGTGTGTTGGGGGTGGACTGAAGGCAGGCAGAATCCTTGTAGCCTGGGGCTTGGTTTGGGATTAAGCCTTTCCCACCCTTTTTGATGTGGGGTGGTACAATCCTATCATGCTTCAGTGACTTTGTATTAGAGACTTCCCTATTTTGTATATTGGATTAAAGGTTTTGATTTCTATACTATAAAATGGGGGCAGAACGGGAACTTGCTTTCTTGGTTCCTGAGATTAACATTAGAACAGAGAGCAGAGAGAGAGTAGAGCAGAGAAAGGCCACATGGAGGAGGCCAGGAGAAGCGGCCAAGATGGCGGAGTGTTGAGTGAGAAGCCAGTTTGTGCAGAGTTTGTGCAGGGAGAAGGAAGGACATGGGGAACAGAGGTGAATAAGTCTGGTGAGCTAGAAACCTTTGATCCTAGGAAACTCGGATAAGTCAGTAGCTTTGTGAGCACTGAATGTGAGTGGGTTTTGGAGCCCAGTGTGTGCTTTTACTTGCTCGTCGGTGCAAGCTAGGATTAAAGACTATGGCCCACCAGTTTTTGGCTCCATTGTTTCTTTACCAACTGTCTGAATCCAATGTGAACCTATATGGGCCAGGCTACTGTGATGGTGGCCGTGGCTTCTGGCTTTACATTCACTGATTGCTTTTTCATATGTGCCTGGATGGCAGGGGAGGGTAGGATTCCAGCCAAATCAGTGACCCCTTGCTCAAGCCACAGATTTTGGGCTCAAGCCAGTGACCTTTCGGTTTAAGCTAGTGACTATAGGATCATGTCTTTGATCCCATGCTCAAGCCGGCGACCCTGCACTCAACCTGGTGAACCCGCACTGAAGCCCGATGAGCCCACACTCAAGCCAGCAAACTCAGGGTTTTGAACCTGGGTCTTTAGCATCCCAGGCCAATGCCCTATCCACTGTGCCAGCACCTGGGCAAGTGGTTGTATATGCTTTTAAGAAAAGGAATAAATTGATGTGTAAAAATATATTACATATATACCCTATAGCAATAAAAGAGTAGATGATTTACCTGTTTTGCTTAGGAAAAAACCATGAGTGGTTATGGTGGCCTATTTCTTTTTCCTAAGAAATGATTATTTGCTTTCTGTGTCCCCACTAGATTTTAAGCTTGACAGCAGTAGCACTTTTACTTGGCTTATTACTGTACACTCAGTTCCTAGCTCCATTTCTGGCACAGAGTAGGTATTAAATATATATGTGGATTAAATAAATATAAAAATATATTTCTAATTCTGTTTTTTTGTTTTGTTTTGTTTGAGTTGTTTCAGAAGAAAGTAGATGCAGACCCTGTTAATCCAACTTAGCCAAAAGCAGAACCCTTTGACCATTTATTCTTCAAATAATCCTCTCCACATAAAAAATACTATTATTCCTTGTGATATAATTTTTCTTTCTTTAAAAAGAATTCAAGTAAATAAGGATATATTTACTTTCAGTTTCTATTAGTATCTAGGTACTTAAAAACTTATGTTAGACTAATAGAATCATTATTCTTAAATGGATATGCTACTCTTGATGAAGGATAAAAAAGTAATAGAAAAGTCAAATGACAGTTTAATATGGTTATCAATAGAATTGTATTTAAAATAATTTTCAGAATTAATAATGTGTTCTAAAAGATATTTACTTTTATTTGTAGAAAATAATATAAAATTTTTTATATTCTCATTGATTTTTCTTTATTTACATAAAACATTTAAGAATTTTATTTCTCCACAATAAAAATATGTAATGCAACAAAATCTTTGGTAGTGTGCCCATAATTTTTTATCATCTTCCTTAAATATTGAAAACAGTTATTCTCTTCAAAAATGTTTTGTTTCTGTTAGTTTCTTTTTCATTTGAAATAACTGTTATAATCACCTTTATTTGGTTAGCTTTTTCTAGCATCATTCTTTAAAGTGAAAGTTGATGTCATCAGTTTATATGTTCACAGATAGAAACTAGAATATGTAATACATGATTTGCTTAACATATCTTTACAACACATTATTAAAATTGTGAATTAGATGAATCAGTACAATGTATTAAAATATGTTTTCTATAATTGGAACATCTGCTGGATTTAATAAAGATGTAACAGTTGCCAGAATCAATAAAGAAATCACACAATCATCTCACATTTAGTGAATGACACCACACTGTAATTAGAGTCAAGGGATCCTCAGTGGTTTCAGGACAGAGAGTATTCATATGAACAATCTCATATTTTGCTTGATCTGGTTTCACATTCCTGGGCTTTTCCTTTGTATTGGGATTTTTGTCAACCACAAAACTCAGAGCAAAATTTAGCTTAAGAATCATTGAGCTGTATCTGGTTTTGAGTTCAAACTACACAAATCCTCCAAAATTCCTAAGATACACACCTGGAACAGTAAGTCTTTTGAGATCCAGGTCAGACAATTTCATTTTAGATTCCAATTTAATAACTCCCCAAGTAGCCAATCCAATTGTATATTAATTATCAGATAGACTGTTTTCTGATACTTTGGTTACTAGAAGGCTGACTTATTCTTAATATTACGTAATAATCCATCCAACGAATTCAGATTTACTATCACATAAAAAGCTAAATTCAGTGATAGGAAAAACTGAGTATTAACCTTATTTAAACCACCTCAAAATGGTCAGGAACTGGTGAAATCTATGTGATATCTAGAAGTAAGTATAAAGAGCAGGTATGAGCGCAGGGTTAAAAAAGAATTTAAGTGTTTGGATATTTAAGAATCAGGCAAATTCTTACTTAGATCACCCTTACACAGCTGTGTTGCTGAGTGACTGTTCTCCCCCATATGGGTAGTTTGGAAGTTTTATGGAAATGGAAAAAGGGTGGCCTCACCAGATGCCATTGAGAGTATGGTAGCATTCTGAAAAAAGAGGAACTAGACAAACCTATGCATACTAAACGCTGAGTTTCCAGACCTCTTCCTCCAGTTAATTTCCAGAATACTGATAACAAGGCCTATACCTTCTAAGCAAGAGAATA